>NW_023601653.1:56248928-56900486 GCF_014898055.3 Talpa occidentalis | reverse complement strand
GAATGGCAAATAAGTCCCTGAAAAAGTACCCCATATCACTACTGATTAGGGAAATGCCAATTCAAACGACAATAAGACACTGCTACATATGTACTAGAATGGCTGAAATTAAAGAGTGTGAAAAGTGTTAGCAAGACTATGGAGCAACTGGAGTTCTCCTAAAGTATTGGTGGGAATGTAAAATAGATCATTTAGAAAACAGTCTGGCACTTTCTTAAAATGTTAAATGTGGTTATCATGCAACCCAGCCATTCCACTCCGAAGTATTTATGTCTCTAAGAAAAATGTATGCAGGGGCCTCCCCTGGTGGCACAGCAGTTGAGCGCTGGGCTGCAGCGAAGCTGCCCGCAACCTCTGCAGCTCTGGTTTGATCCCCAGCCGCCAGGGAGGGTCCCACATAACGTGACAGACCTCTTCTGCCGTGCCCCCTACTCAACTCAGCAGTGTTTTTCGTCGGTCTGCCTGTTCTGTTCCTCACTCTGGCTCTGGTGAATTCTCTGACCCTCCCTTGCTTCTGACTGTACCCAGTGTTTGTATAAATAAATAGATTAATTAAAAAAAACACTTTTCAAAAAAAAGAAAAGAAAAATGTATGCATAGGTCCATACAAAGATTTGTGCATAAATGTTCATAGAAGTTTCATTTGTATTAGCCAACTACATCCTACTGCCTCAAGTGATGTAACATTGAATCCCAGTCACATCATATCTATCTTTAAACATAACAACCCCATAACAAATACTGAACTAAATGTTTGTGTCCCCCAAAATGCATGTATTAAAATACTATCCCCCTATGTTCTGGTATTTGAAGGTGGTGCCTTTGGGAACTAATTAGGTCATGAGAATGGAGTCTTTGTCAGTGGGATTGGTGATCTTATTAAAGGGATCTTAGAGAGAGCCTTTTCTGTCATTCTGCCATTTGTGGGTACATTAGGAGAGGGTCCTCACCAGAATATAACCATGATGTTACATTGACTTTGCACTTCCAGTCTTGCAAACTATGAGAAATAAATGTCTGCTGTTTATAAGACACTTATTTTGTCATACCATGCCTGACTGACTAACAACACCCCAGAATTGGTCTCCTTACTTCTGCCCTGTCTTCAATCCCAATAATGTATTCTCAAAACATTCCACATGGTTTATAGTTTTAAGTCCTACATGATTATTTACAAGGTCTGACATGCCTGCCCCCAGCGCCACACCTAATGACTTTCTCAGGATCAGCCACTTGATGTCCTTGGTTTTCTCAAGTACACTAAGTACACAACTTTCTTAGACATTTTGTCTTCAGTCTGACCTCTCTTTGCCCAAATAGCCACATAGATAGCTCTCTTACTTTCGGTCTCCACTCAAATACCGTTTTTCCATAGGGGAGTCTCTTGGCTATATCTGTATAGCCACCTGTACCTATATACCTCACCACCACCACTACCACTCCTCTTCCCTGCCCCAATTAATTTTCTCTGTAGCATTCCTCACCATATCACATACTATGTATTTACTTGTTTAATTGTTGCCTCTATGCTCTCACCACCACTAGAATATAAGGTCTATAAGAGAACTTTGCTTTGTTCATCACTGTATTCTCCAGCAACTAGAAGAGTATCTGGCGATAGAAATTCAACAAGCTCTTGCTGATTAGATGCATTAATATTGAAATTGAGTTATCTTTAGTTCGACACATATAAATTGGTAAAGGTTTCCTGACATTAGAAGTAATTTTAAATGAGAACCTTTAATTGACTTTGTTCCATATTTGTATGTGATTTGTTTTAAAATGATCTGTCATTGTCCATTCCTTCCTTACCATGATTAGTGCATTTTAATTTTAAATGTGACAAAACTCCTTGATCCCAGTTATGCTATTTTCTCTACTTTATTTCTCACCATTGCTACTACCTGGGCAGGGTAAGAAGAATCAAAACTGGGGCTAAAAATGTGCAATGGGCATTTTCCTAGTGGTTTGGGAAGGAACTAGCAATTTTTAAAGGTAGAGAAAAGGAAAAGAATAATTGTTCATCTTGGCAGCACTGTTTTCTTTTTCTTTCTTTTTTTTAGGAAAGATTTATTTATGCTTACAAGAACTGGGGTACAGGCTAGAGGTGCTGGAGGTATGTATGAGAGAGCATTCACCAGAGACAGAGTGGGGAGCAGAACAGGCGGATTGACTGAAATACACTGCTAAGGGGAGCAGCAGGTTGACAGCACTGTTTACTTCACCCTAATTCTTAGCTCACTCTGGCCGTACCCAGCATTTATAACTGCTGCTCTTATAATGTCCTTCTACCTTATCATGATGATTGAGAAGCATAGTTTGGTCACCTACAGTTTACTGTTAGGGATGCATAGTAATTATCACAATGTATAACTGAATTAAACAGGAATTTGTCCAGAATAGCCATCACTCTTGTTTAGTCTTTGGATTCTGATTATGCGCTACCAGCCATCTCTTCCAGCTACATCACTAGCATGGGGTAAGCTCCCAGCAGTGATGCCATTGTCTCACAACATCCTGCTGAGTCATTTACAGATAGAAAAGTGCCTCAGGAATTACTGAGATTTTTTTGCTACTTCAAGAAAAATTATAATATGAGCAATGTGAAGGATGTGAGATAACTTGAAAAGAACTAAAGAACCAAACACAAGAATAAATCCTGAGAAGGGGTATTTGACAAGCTTTTAGGGCCATGATAGAAGCAAATCTAAGAAATTACAGAAAGAAGACTATTTTGATCTCAGACTGGGAGTAGATAAAGAGGCAGGGAAATGAGGAATACTAAATGGTAAAAGGACACGTTTGAGTAGTATTCCTTTAACTTGACATGGATGAGGGTCAAATTAATAGGTACTACTGCAGAAATGACTCAGCTGGGAAGTATCTCTATATTAAAAATCGTTATAGGTGGGGCTATTCCTCCTACTCATTTTCAGTCATTTCCACCTTTGCCCTTTCCTAATTGCCATATGCCTCACTGCTATACTTTATGTACTAAAGACCTAAAAATGAAAATCTGTCTAAATTATTATTGTTTTCTAAAGTGGGTCAAAGCACTAAAATCACAAAATGGGGTGTCATGACCCAACAAATGTTTTCTTCGGGTGTTTCAAATCGTTAGAAATGACCATTTCACACAAAATATTAAAAAACTACTCTTGTTCTCATAGATCATCCTGCAAGATCCATGACCCCTATCCAGAGAACCAGGAGGAAGCTCACTACCTCCTCTTAATGCTCTTCCTTCATCCCACACAGCCTTACTGAAGACATCTTCCTGACAATATTCAACTTGTCAAATTAGACAAGAAACAGCTCAATCTTCCTTGCTATCTGCAAAAAATGGAAACCAAAAAAGCATGTCAGAAATATATACATTTTGTCATGCCCTCAGCCCATTCCTTGCTAATTATAAGAAGAATGATGGAAGCTGAATGGTTTTACAGCTCTCTTAATTTTGATGGTCTCTCTTGAAAAATGAATCTTTATTATAACTGAAACCCATGAGCAGCATGCATAAAACAGGGGAACTATTGCTGAAGAGAGAGAAACAGATAGTAAAAATATGTGGCTTTTTTGCCTATTCAAAATGGAAGAAGAAAGTTGAATGAAAAAAAGAAGGGGGTGGGGACAGGTTCCTTAAAGGGCTTAAAAATCAATTCCAAGTTTTCACAAATAAATAGACCTGCAGGTGACATGTGTTAAGTGCTGACACCTTTCTCTCTATTCCCCACATAACCACTCTTGTCTTTATCCCCATTCAAAGTTAGTCTCTCTCTTCTCTCCTCCCTTTACACATTTCAAAGACAGCCCAACATAAATTGTGAGAAAAAACAGAGACCATTTCTTTGACCCACAGGAAATTACTTTTTTGTGTATACTAATGTAAATTCTTACATGTTATTTCCTATCACAAGTAAGTGTGTAATGGATTTTTTATTTGATGGATTCATGAGGCTGTCTTTAGACTGGACTTCCTTATGACATTTCTATTTATTATGCATACATAAAGCTGGGGTGCAGGCCAGAGGTGCAGGTGGGGGGACGGTGAGAGGGTTCACCAGAGACAGAGTGGGGAACATAACATGCAGGCTGACCCAAATACACTGCTGAGGGGAGCAGTGGGTGAGACAGGAATGGTCTGCTGCGCCGTGTGGGTTTCCTCCCTGGCCGGGGATGGAACTCATGCTGCGCTGGCTGCGGATAGCTTCATAGTGCAGCAACTTAACCCCTTGCGCCACCAGGGAGGCCTCTCCTTGTGACATTTCAACTGAAAATAACTCAATCCAAATTCCTTGTTCTTTGGTCAAGTCATTGGTCTTTATGGGTTTCCCAATCCACTTGTCTTCCCCTGATTTTCTTTCTAGAAATTACCTGTAGTCCATTGCATGTTGTCATGGAATGGAAGTATGGTTGTCTGTCTTGGAAGCCAAGGGACCCAGGTCCTTTTTCTGGTAGACCCACACGTCAAAAATGTGACTTGATCTCAACCAGTCAGGTTCTCTCTCCTGGGACCATGAATCTTGAGTGAGTGATGCAAGAATACAGGAAACATCATAGAGATGATTTCATTTCAGTGTCAGAAAAAAGAAGAGGTGTCTTTTGCCATGAGGTAGCAGTTCTCTTTCCTGCTCCTTGGTCCTCTAAAGCGCTCTTGTTCTTCTCTGTCCCAAGCTTAGCAATGCAGCCTCCTTGCTGGATATCCTTACAAGCACTGGCTAATTATCCTTCCCCTTCTCTGCACCATAGTCTTAAATAAATCTTTTGTTTAAGGTAGCAGAAGTTCACTTTCTTTTTTGTAAAGATTTATTTTTATTTATTTACTCATAGAAGAACTGGGGTGTAGGCCAGAGGCATGGAGAGGTGAGGGGCTTCACCAGAGACAGAGTGGGGAGCAGAACAGACAAATTTACTGAAACACACTGCTAAGGGGAGCACCCAGGTGAGGAGAGGTCTGATGCCCCATGTGCATCAGCTTCCTGCCAGCAGCAGTGATATGGTGATAGTACAGAGACTTAACCCCTGCACCACGAGGGAGGCCCCAACAGTTCACTTTCTGTTGATGATAGGAAGGGTAAATGATAGAATACCCTAGAGATAAAAGTAAATCTCCAAACAGTCATGCAAACTATTGCTGATTTCAATGAAACTGCATGTGAGTGGAAAACTCAAAAGGGTATTTCTCTGCTACATGGAGAAAAAGAAAGGGCAACATAGAAAGAAACATTTTCTGACTATTCTCTTTTAAATATCTTCAATATGTTTTGTGGTAATGGAAGCTAAATTATAAAAGAAAAGTGATCAGTTACTGATGTGTGACACGGCCCCTCCACTTGAGGATAGAGTTAGTGAGAAGGATATTAATTGCTAAAACCAGCGGTTAAAACTTGACATATTGTGAAGTCTGAAACATGCTAAAATTTCTCTAGGTTAGAGAGTTCTGGAGAAAAGACTGCATGATCAAAGTAATGGCAGTGGAGTGAGTGGATGTGACAGAGGACATGTCATTGATGGCCCCAATTAATATTTTTGTTGGCAGGCAGCTGAATCATGAAGTGACAGTGAGGAAGAACTGTGAATGAGTAGAGAGAGCAGCTCAGGAATGAGAAATGACAGCATAAAAAACAAAACTATGTACTCACAATCCAAGTTAATCATGGCTCCTCGTGATTAATACCAGTTAGTTAACCCATTAATTTTATGGATAAACCTTCACTGAGTATACTAATTTTATTAGGAATTTATCTTTGATATGTCTCTATCACTTTAATATTCTTAAATGTTATAGGCAAACGCTCAAAGATTATGAAGTCTATGTTATAGTAATTTATCAAACCATGGGCAATGCAGAGCTTGGACGGAATAGGGTGCATATGTGTGTGTGAGACAGACAAACATTAGTATACAGAAGAACAGGAGAGAGAATTGGTGGAAACTTAAATCAAGTTTCTTGCTGTAAAGAAATAAAAGGCAACATCAGAATTCAGATGCTTAGGAACTGTCTGGGAAGAAAGACCTAACAGAATCCTTATACAGTGTAAGAGCTCTGGAAGACATACATGCTAAGGAGAAAGGCGAGCCAGCAAAAAGAAACAAACAAACAAAACAGGGGAACTGACTGCAAAAGGAGGATGAGAACCCCCAAAAATATGCTATCACAGAAGTAAAGAGACATTCAGGAGTAATCCTGCATTCATGGAAAGGAAACTGGTGATAAAGAAAAGGTCTTTAAATTGAGTCCTGTGTGTTTTGTTACCACATTAACAATTTTATTCTGTTGTTTTCTTTAGTGAAAACACACCTCATCATTAAATTAGATGATATTCTGAAAATCATTTGGAAAACACCAACAATATTTTGATGACCTATCACCTGGAGCGTGTTCTGGAGAACACGCTGAATATACAGATGTCATCTTCAGTGGAACAGCTTACTGCACCAGGGATGAGGAGATGGGCCCACAGTAAAAGATTTGTGCTTGACCTGCATGATGGAAACCCCAAAGGAGGTGAGTCTTAAGTTAACCCAAGGGGCATCTCTACACAATTATGATTGTGTCAGTATTTTAGATGGCAGGAAAAGCACATTGGAGGGAGTCGAATGAACATGAAATGTGTTTCATCCTAGAGTTATATTTTAATACCTGTACCTGTGTAGTAAGATTTAGAAGCTCCAATTTGCTTTTCTCTCCTGGAACTGTTACAGGACAGCCCCGATACAAAATGGGTTGCCTGACTGTGGGTCCTCACCCGCGCGCTTGAAAGGACTTATCAATACTCTACTGCAGGCACACACGAAAGGTTAATAAAAGGTTTATTTACAAGGAAAAGGGAAATGAGGAAATGTACAGCTCTGGGAGAAAAGTGGGAGACAAAGTTTTAAATGCTTCCTACCCGATCCGCCCATCAGGAATCCCAAATGGCACTCTGAGAGCTGGCCGCAAGCCAGGAGCCGTGAAGCCAGGAGGCGAGCAAGAGAGTGAGAGATCCCAAGGCCCACATGTTTGGTTTTATACCCAACCTGGCTGCTTAACCCCACCCTCAGGTCCCAGCCACCTTCCCTTTGGTGGTGATGGGATTTGTCTTTCTCAATGTCTTGATGGCTTTGGTCTAGAGTGAGGGTGGAGTCCACAAAGCCTGTATGGGATTAGCTCAGGACATCCTTTCCCCCTAACAGAACCTTCACCATCAGAAAACAAACAAAACCCTCTGTGATACTCAGATCGAAACCTAAAATTCACACTTTATGTTTCATCATTTGGCTAAAGAGCGAGTCCTATTCTAAAATTCAAAAATGACTGAAAAAGAGCACTTTAGGTTTGTAGTCATTTCTACTGCAGTGAATCCATTTAGAACGTTCTTGGCTAAGAGTTTATTTTAATGGAGATAAAAAGTCCATGAAAGAACGCACTCCGTTTGCAGTGGTGGAGTAGATACATCATAGATGCACAAAGGATGAAATCTCCCTCTTCATGGTTATTTCTTTACAATTACTAATGTGAGTGTTATGGAAGATATTCTTGGTGAAGGAGTGCAGGGAGATCTGCTTGATATTCAACAGTGATGACTTTCTAGAGTGCCACGAGGGTAAAATATAAAGCGCCTTTATTAATATTCAGACATTCATAATACATTTTTATTTATACATATTCTTTATTCCCAGAGCTCTTGGGACTTTGCAGACACATTACAATTCAGCCTAAGTTTAGCGAGTATGTCACTAAAGTGTGTAAGGAGGAGGTATAACTCTATTATCTTCAGATTACAGATAAAGAAAAAAAGGCAGAGACAGATAAAGTAATTTATCTGTGGCCTCACTATACAGAAGTGGTTGAGCAGGGAATAGAACCAATCATGTCAGATAAGAATTTATCTGTCAGATAAGAACACCAGCATCCCATCCCACCTGGGACGTGCCTTTTTCTGTACTCTTACTACTAATGGTTGGAAGGCTGGGAAGATGGGTTCTTACTCAGAGAAATAAAGATGATCAGTTTAGTCTCCAAGGAATCCTTGCAAGATATAGTGGCTGTGGGTATGTGGGTGTTAGGTGAGGCAGGAGTGGAAGCTTGTCTGGAATTTGGAGCAGATTTCTGTCCCTTGGATTAGCGTCTGTGAGCTGACACAGCCTGTTAGTTTCCTTTAGCTGCTTTAACCTGAGTGTTTTCTGCGACACTACCACAGCTGAATGGGTCCTGAATCTTAAGCATTTCCACCCAGAATCACATTGCAGCCACTCTTTAAGGTAAAAATTATGACATCATGAGTTCTGACACTGAGCCATTCTGAGCCAAGATTTTCACTTTGTCCTCCCATCAGTTACTTTCATTTCCAAGATCATTGTGCAGAAGAAAACAAAGGGTAACTTGGCGTGAGTATTGGATGTAAGGATAATAAACAAGCACTCCTTGATTCCTTCTAGTTCTAAGAATGTACTTCCTTTGTTTCTCAAGAAAAATGAAATGAGATAGTAGCATAATGATTAAAAAATGTTTAAGACTAACTCGCTGAGATAATTTATTTTGATTAAAGTTATAAAAAGATGTCTAAAGTCTTAAATCAAAGTCTTATTGCTTAGCATCTGTATGGCAGGAATTTAGGTTAAAAAAAAAAGATTGAATTCAAAATTCTGAGATTGACTTAAATACAAACTTCTCTCTCTGATATTGAAAGGAAATCAAAATGAAGTCCCCATCTATATTTTTTGTTTAGATTTTTCTCTTAGAGCAATAATACTGAAAGGGAGGTGCAGCCTATGCATGGCCTGCCACTTGCCCTGTCCTCTGCATAGCAGTACATTTGTTACAAATGATAAACATGCACCAACATATCATAAACATTCAAACTCCATAGTTCACATTACGATCAACTTTTGGTGTTGTCATTTCTATGGGTTTGCACAAATGTATATTGACTTATATCCATCATTATAGCATCATGCAGAGTATTTTCGCTGCTCATGCTTTCTACTCCCTGGCCTGTGGCAATCACTGATCTTTTGACAGTTCCCATAGTTTTGCCTTTTCTAGAACGTTATATGGTTGAGATGATATGAGATGTAGCCATGTGAGACTGACGTCTTTCACTTAGTGCTATGTATTTAAAGATTGTCACATCTTTTCATGGCTGGATAGATGTGTATTTTTAGTGCTTAATAATATTCCATTGTCTGGATTGCCACAGTTTCCTTATCCTTTCACCTACTGAAAGACTTCTTGGTTGCTTCCAGATTTTGGCAATTAGAGATAAAGTTGCTGTAAATATCCATGTGCAGGTTTTTGTGTGAACATATGTCTCACACTCTTTTGGTTTAATACCAGGAAGTGTGATTGCGTATGGGAAGAATATATTTAGTTTTGTAAAAAACCACCTATTTTTCCAAAGTGGATGTAGCCTTTTGCATTTCTGCCTGCAGTGAAAAAGAGTTTCTGTTTCTGCACATCCTCCCTAGTCTTTGGGAGTTTGACCATTCAGATAGGTACGTAGCAAAGTCTACTTCTTGTTTCAAATTGCATTTCCTTGTGACAAGTGGTAGGGAATGTCTCATTATATGCTCATATGCTATCTGTATATCTTCATTTTTAAAAAAGATTTATTTATTTATTTTTATGAATAGAAGAACTGGGGTGTAGGCCAGAGGTGTGAGGACTGAGAGGATTCACCAGAGACAGAGTGGGAAGCAGAACTGCCTATCTAGGAGCCTCCCTGGAGGTGCAGGCATTAAGGTCACAATGCTATCAAGCTGTCATCAGCCAGTGCAAGAGTTCGATCCCTGGCTGGCCAGGGAGCAACCCACATGGTGCAGCAGACCTCTCCTGTCTCGCCACCTGCTCCCCTCAGCAGTGTATTTCACTCAGTCTGCCTGTTCTGTTCCCCACTCTGTCTCTGGTGAATCCTCTCACCCCCGCACTCTGGTCTACACCCCAGTTCTTCTATGCATAAATAAATAAATCTTTAAAAAAAAAAAAAAAGAACTGGAAGATCTACTGAAATACACTCATAAGGGGAGCAGCAGGTAAAACAAGAGAGATGTGCTACGCCATGTGTGGGTTAGCTCTCTGCCCTGGGATCAAACTCAGGCCATCATGGTGATAGTGCTAAGACTTAACCCCTACAACACTGGAAGGCCCCAATTTGTGAGTCTTTATTTGAGTTTTGGGACCATTTTTTTAATCAGGTGTTCCTTTTCTGAGAGTTGAATTTTAAGAGCTCTTTTTATGTTTTGAATAACAATTCTTTGTCAGATGTGTCCTTTGCAAGAATTTTCTCCCAGTCTTTGACTTCTCATTCTCTTGACAGTCTTTTTCAGAGCAGATCTTTTTTTATTTTAATAAAGCCCAGCTTATCATTTCATTCATGGATCATGCTTCTGATGTTGTATATTGAAGGTCATCACCATACCCAAGGTCATCGAAGTTTTCTCTTATCTATCTCCTAAGATTTTATAATTTGTCATTTAGCTATGGTTCATTCTGAGATAATTTCAAGAGGTTGTCCAGTGTTCCAGCAACATTTGTTGAAAAGACTATCTTTGGGGCCTCCCTGATGGCACAGGGGATAAAGAGAGCGCTATCAAGCTATTGACAGCCACTGTAGCACAAGTTCGATTTCCCAATTGGCCAGGGAGGTGAACCACATGGTTCAGCAGACCTCTCCTGTCTCACCCACCTGCTGCTTCCCTCAACAGTGTGTTTCAGTGGATCCGCCTGTTCTGCTCCCCACTCTCTCTGGTGACTCCTCTCACCCCCACACCTCTGGCCTACACCCCAGCTCTTGTGTATACATAAATAAATAAATCTTAAAAAAAAAAAAGACTATCTTTAAGGAACACTCCTGCACTGTTGGTGGGAGTGCAAACTGGTCCAACCACTATGGAGAGCTGTGTGGAGATTTCTGGACCTACTAAACAGAGCTTCCATATGATCCAGCAATTCCACTCCTAGGTATTTACCCAAAAGACACAGAAACATCAATTCCAAAGAACACCTGCACCCCTATGTTTATAGCAGCACTATTTACAATCACTAAGCTTTGGAAACAACCCAAATGCCCAAAAATAGATGACTGGATCAAGAAGATGTGGTACATATACACCATGGAATATTACTCAGCATTCAAAAAAGATAAACACATGCAATTTGCAGCAACATGGATGGAGCTGGAAGGGATCATGCTCAGCAAAATAAGCCAGAAAGAAGAAGAAAAATACCGGATGGTCTCACTCATAGCAGGAATCTTGAAAACTTAAATAAGGGACCAGGAAAATGAATAACTATAAGAAAGTGAAAATCAAAATCAACAAAAAACTGTGAACCAGAGACACTCTATAGGGGGTGGGGGGCAGGGAGGGGAGGAATTGGGGTCAAAATAAGGGGGTTGCAATTGTATGGGGAATATAAAAATAAAATTTATTTTTAAAAAAACAAATAATAAAAAGCATGTTATTTTTCCTTCTAAAAAAACAACAAAAAAAAACCCCAAATATCATTTGGCTATATTTATGTAGGTCTTTTTTCAGGCTCTCTATTCTGAATCAGTAGTCTGTTTTTTCTGTTCTTTCACTAATACCTCACTGTCTTGATTATCATAGATTTAAAGGCAAGTAGTGTCAGTCCTTGGACTTTGTTCTTCTCCTACAATATATTTTGGCTATATGAGCCTTTTGTCTCTGCATATAAAAGAATCAGTTTGTTTAGATTCACAAAATAACTTGCTGGGTTGTTGATCGCATTGAATCTCTAGATCAAGTTGGGAAAAACTGACATCTTGGCAATATCCTTGGACATTGGAATACTTTTCCATTTCTTTAGTTCTTTAATATGCTTCATCAGAGTCTTATAGTTCTCATGAAGATATTGTATGTATATTGTTACTTTATAATTGTTTTGTTTTGGGAATGCTAATGTAAATGACATTGTATTTTTAATTTCAAATTCACTTGTTCATGCTTGGTATACAGGAAAGTGACTCACTCTTGTATACTAATGTTGGTATAATTATGTATTAGTTACAAGAATTTTTTGGTCAATTCTTTGGGATTTTCTGCATAGATGATCATGTGATCTGTGAACAAAAACAGTTTTAATTCCTCCCTTCCCATCTATATACCTCTAATTTCCTTTTCTTGAATTGTTGCATTAGCTAAATCTTCTAATACGATACTGAAAAATAGTGAGAGGAAATAATCCTCACCTTACCCCTGATTTTGATGGGAAAACTTCATGCTTCTCACTATTTGATGTTAGTTGTAGGTTATTTTGTAGGTGTCATTTTAAAAATTGAGGATGTTTTCCTCTATTCCTAGTTTTCAGAAAGGTTTTTTCATAAATAGTTGCTGGATTTTGTCAAATGCTGAAGTGTTTGATAGAATTGACAGTGAACTCAGCTAGACCTGGTACCGTCTGTTTAGAAGGTTAGTTACCAAATGTGGAGCTTCAAAGACTGATTCTAGATTTTTCTCCCCTCATGTATGCATTTGATGCTATAATTTCCCTCTAAGAAATTTTTGATCTCACAAGTTTTGATTAGTTGTTTTTCTCTTTTAACCTGGTTTAAAATATTTTTAATTTCTTTTGAGATGTCTTTTTTGATTTGTGTTATTTAAAAGTGTGTTTCTTAGTTTCCATGTATTTGGGGACTTCCTGGGTATCTTTCTATTATTGATTTCTAGATTAATTGCACTGTGATCTGAAAGAAGACATTGTATAATGTCTGTACTTTCAATGTGTTAAGGTTTTTTTTTTATGACCCACAATGTGGTCTGTCTTGGTGAATGACTTATGTGAACTTGTGATGAATGTACATTCTGTTACTGGATGAACAGTTTGTAGATATCAATTATATCCAGTTGGTTGATGGTCCCTTCTATTTTTACAGACTCTTTTTTCCTATTTCTTATAATGAACCTCATAGTATAACTAAATGGTATTATTTGCTCGCCCCAAAATCTTAAAATGTACTTTCCTTCCATCCCAATTAATATTAATGAAGGAGACAGTTAAGGACTAAAATCTCTAAATTTATTTGCATATAATATCATATCTAAAAATATGTAGAGGAAAAGTTTATCAGAACTACAAGTTGTATAACCCACAATATTAGAGAGAGCTCCACAGAACTCTCAAAACTACTAAAATGAGATAAGAAATCAGTAAGAATATAGACAATTCTAATAAAAAGATTGTAAACCTAACCTGTTATAATACGTGTAGAATATTTACAAAGATTGTAGTCTCAAGAAGATAGCTGAGAATAAGAAATAAATTAAAGAATTACAATGGAGTAAGCATTAAATTCTCCGGTTACACGTTGTTTTCTGTGTGTGCTTTCGTGGTCTTGTTTTTAACAACTCTTTAAAAATATATAATTCGTTCTTTGTTCACTGATCCAAACAAAAACAAGTCATGGACTAAATCTGGCTGAGAGTCATGGTTAGCTACCTCCTGTTTAGATCATACAGACATTAAAATGATAAGTATTTTGAAAACTTCATGCCAGTAAACTTAAAATTTTAGATAATATGGGCAAAAACAGTTCTTTGTAAAGAACTGTAAATGAGGGCCTATTTCCCATCATTTTTGAGGGAGCTTCATAACCTTAGTATCAAAACATGACAAAAGCATTATGAGAAAGAAAAATTTCAAGTCATTATCACCCAGAACACAGATTGCAAAATCCTAAATAAAATATTAATAAATCAGATTTAGCAAAATACAATAATTTGATTTTATTCCAGGAATGGAGACTCTTTGATCACTAAAAAAATCAATGTAGTTTATCCCATTATTGGGATAAAAATATATATAATGTGACCATTTTCTCAATAATTGGAGAAAATGATTATGATGACATTCACCATCCATTCATAATAAAATTCTTAGCAAATGAGAAATAAAAGGGAATTTTATTGTTTTGGGAAGAAAACATCAACAGGAAATATACAGCAGGCATTAAGTTTAGTGGTGAAATGGTGAAAGCTTTCCTACTGAGACCTGGAACAAGATGTGTGTCTAACTACAATCATCACTCCCACTTGACAGCGAATTGACAGTCCCAGCCAAACACAGTTAATATAGAAAAAGAAAAGGAGAAAAAGATTGGGAAGGAAGAAATAAGAACTAAAATTCTCATTATTTTGCAATGTTGTATATGTTCATGAATACTCCAAAAGAAATTCCACAGCCACTGTGGATAATATTATGGAGGGTTTAAAAAAATAGAGCTACTATATGATCTCTATGGAAGAGGTATTTGCTCCCCCAGGTTCATTGCAGCATTATTCATAATAGCCAAGACATGGAAACATGCCAAGTGTGTATCAATGGGTGAATGGATGAAGAAAATGTGAGATGTATAGGCATATACATATATAATGGAATATTATTCAGTCATAAAAAATAAGGAGATTTTGCCATTTGCAACAACATACTTGAAGCTTGAGGGTTTCAAGACCTCAAGTGAAATAAGCCAAACAGAGAAAAGCAAATCTCCTTCATATGTGGAATCTAAAAAATACGAACTCATAGAAACAAAGAATAGATTAGTAGTTAACAGGAGTGGAATGGAGAAGGTGGTAAAAAAGTACAGGTTTCCAATTAATGATGAAACTTTTCTGGGGGGATATAATTTACAGCAACATATGCACCAGCTCTCAACAAGTATTTGTTCTTACGAGTATTATTTCTTCTTGCCTCAAACTGGAAATACCCAAATGCACATTAAGAGTAAAATGGATAAATGAATTTGGTGTGTTTATAATGTGAAAATGAATGAACCGCAGTTACAATTGAAACTGGCTAAATTTCACAAATGTGTTGAGCAAAAGAAGCCAGTCATGAAAACACTCATATTGTATGATCCATTTACTATCAAATTCAAAGCAGACAACATTAAGCCATAGAGTCTGGAGATACATAAAAAATATAAAACCAGCAAGAAAGAGATTACCATAGAAATCAGGGAGAGACAGGGTCCTGACAGTGACTTAGGATATACAGGTCAGATTCCATTTCTTGATCTGGGTAGGGTTACATGAAGGTTTTGCTTTATAATAAATTACGCTTTGTACTTCTTTGTATGGGTTTTTTTAAAAAACCATTGTGTCTTTCAGAATTTACTTATTTAGTAATAATAGGGGTTTGGTGGTTCTTTCTTAAATCCAGAGGTAATTAACATATAACATTGTATTAATTTTAGGTATACAACAAAATGATTTGGTAAATATATATATTGCAAAAGGATCACCACAATAAATTTAGTTAACATCCATCAGCACACATAGTTACAATTTTTTTTCTCGTGATGACAATTTTTAAGATTTACTATCTCAACAACTTTTTTTTTTTTTAAGATTTATTTATTTGTGCATACAATAGCTGGGGTATAGGCCAGAGGTGCGGCGGGTGAGAGGATTCACCAGAGACAGAGTGGGGAACAGAAGAGGCAGACTGACTGAAATACTCCGCTGAGGGGAGCAGTGGGTGAGTCAGGAGAGGTGGGTTGCTCCCTGGCCGGCCGGGGATTGAACTCTTGCTGCAGAGGCTGCAGACTGCTTCATAGTGCTCTGTTTAACCCCTTGCACCACCAGGGAGGTCCCTCAACAACTTTTAAATATATGACACAGTATTCTTAGCTGGAGTTCCCATAGTACATGACATCCCCAGGACTTATTATAAATAACAGCTTGTACTTTTTGCACTTCTTCACTGATTTCACTCACTTCCCACTTCTGGCACTCCCAGTTTGTCCTCACATTGTTTTAATTAAACTGTCCCACTAACAAAGTAAGTCATGTCCCATGATCCTGGTTCTCTGTTGGTATGTTCTGCTCTCCATAGTTCACAGTGTGAACAATATGCACATATTTACACCCAAGAGAGAGCCAGCAACAAAGATCATCATCCCTGTGGCCACCCATCCCAGTAGGAAGAAATGGAGCTTGCTGAATTAGTTACAGGCTTCCCATCCTCAACAGGCATTTAATGTATTGGTGTTGGCAACCCCGGCCTCCTTTGTCATTCCAATTAAGCTATTAAAATTAAAGTAGAAGTGCTTAGAGCTAAAGCATTTTGGTGGAAGGTCTTAACGGGGTCACCAATCTGTGACTTCATAGCAAGATGCTGTCCCAGTTTAGTTTTTGGTTTTGTTTTTTTTTTAACTTAAAGGAGAAAAAGTGCTGAAGGCTCATAACTCTATACTTGTAGCATTATTAGTTTCTTCAATTTTCATTCCTCCCAATTAAAATTTAACTTCTCAATTAAAGAAAGGTTCTATTTGGCATGAAAAAATAAAAATTGACTTGACATTTTAAATTTCTCTCTACTTGCTTTCACCTTTCCCCAATCGAGCCTCAACTTTTCCTTGATCCAAATTTCAAAACTGGCCTCTCCGGTGGCACAAGAGGTTAAGAAGCAACTTATGAAGCTATCGGTAGCCACTGCCACACGAGTTCGATCCCCCACCAAGGAGCAACCCATGGCACACCAGACCTCTCCTGACTCGCCTGCTGTTCCCCTCAGCAGTGTATTTCTGTAGATCTGCCTGTTCTGTTCCCCACTCTGTCTCTGGTGAATCCTCTCCACCCCACCCTCACACCTTTGGCCTGTACCGCAGTTCTTGTATAAATAAATAAATCCTTTTTAAAAAAAAATCTCAAAACTACTATCTAGAGACAAGGACACATATCTAGAGCAGAGGACATCTAACAAGAATTTTCATATGCTCATACAATTGAGCTGTAACTCACTCACTTTATGAAAAGACCACCACTCCTTCCGTGCTAAAGCATACTGACTCCTTGAATAGAGTAAGAGGTCAAGGCTAGAGAAAAAAAGGACATCTTTCTCACGGCAGTAAAAACAGAATTTTAGAATTCCAGCTTAAATACTACAGAAATCTCTTAATGAAGGTATTTTTCAGACTCCAGTAATCTCCGCAGGGGAATGATTTGAAGTGACATCATTTGAGACATTTAAATTGCAGTGGATAAAGTACCTACCTCGAAGAAATACTCTTTGTAGAACTCATGGGAAAATTACTGGGATTTATGATAGGCTTTTTCTAAGAGGAAGGAAGCCTAGGAGGCAGACCTGCTGTTGAATAAATGTTATTTTAAGTGGAGTGTGGTTGTATTGCAACTTAGCTCCTTTTTCAGAAAAAAAGCATGAATGGATAGGTTAGCCAAAAATTAATAGGTTTTTTAAAAATGGTAGATTTCTTGACAAAGTCTACCTAATTGTGTGAGTTTTTCCTCAAGAACCACATGCTTCAATATCTGTTTTCTTTTAACTACTCTTTTTTTAATATTTTATTTTATATAATTCTTACATTATTTTTCATTTTTGCACAATGTATGCATTTTCATTTTGGTTATATTCCCCATACAATTTTTTTTTAAATCTTATCTACCCGTCTCCTCTGGACCTCCAACCCTCTTTTTCAAACAAATTAGTGTGTAACAGAGAAAGAAGTTCTGAAATAACACAGCTTTGAATTTCAAGTGCTTGAATTCTGTCTTGTCTGAGTGAAATGAATTCAGCAGACATCCTCCATGGTGAAGCCTCCCCACTTTGGGGTTGACCCCGGCACACACAGCCTAATGAAGCATAAAGAACTCCAGAATGAGTCAATCACTTATTTGGAACCACCCTTATGAATTAAAAAAAAAAAAAAATTACCTGTTAGAGAGACTTGATTAAAAAGGACAATAGCCATATTCTGTAAGCCTATTGATTTTTCTTCATTGTTGAGATGAAGAATGCAAACAGAATTGCATATTTACCCTTTTTATTTTCTAATTCCTTTGCTCCAAGAGTTCCAGGCTTCTGTCCCTGGCCTGAGAGGCTGCTCTGGTGCATAGAGATGACTAATGAACGACCAGACAAAATTCTGATTAATGCTCCATAATTAAGAGTCACCTTTACTTCAAGAGTTTTTTGAAATTCCACAGTTTTGACCCCACTCCCTTTTTTCGTCCTTGGTTATTGCTGAAGTTTGACAGCCACTGTGTTAGTTAGCTGCCTGTAACATATGACTAATTGAATCAGAATTGGGGAAAGAACCACCAGATTCCTACTTATGATCCACTCCACAGATCTGAAACTTGAATAAATAGGAAACCAGGATAAGGCTGCTGAGCCAAAAACATAATGTTATACAGTGATCATACAGGATGCAAGCATTTCCAAAAAGAACTGAATATCAGTTCTCTGTGGCTTGCTTTCTGTGTCTTAATCACAAAAGGCAAATAAGGCAGATAAAAGGCAGAGTTTTTCTGTTATCTATATGGTTTTTGCAAGTCTGGACTCCTGATACTTGGCTTCCTGAATTTCACATAATCTTACTTTGGGGCATTTTGCATTTCTAATAAGGCAAAGGCTGAATTTTCACTGTGTAGATTCTTCTCCATCCTCACCCACTGCAATAATGAAGATGCACATGTATATTTTTAAATGTATGCTTTGATTTTAGATGAATTTTCCTATAGCAGTTAATTTAATGGTAACATACTTCCTTTGAGTTGCCCTCCCTGGAGTGGGAGAAAGACAGTAAATGAAACACACCAAGAAGAGTCACTTATTAATTTTTTTTCCTAAATGTTTAGCTAGTGCAAGCCACAGTGCTAGGTGTCAAAAGGGTATACAGATAATAAGATAGTTTTTCCATTTTTTTTTCAGTGGAAGCTAACAATAGAAGTAAAATGTGAGATAGGTTGTGTTATACACATAAGAAAATATTTGAGCATTGTCCTTCACAAGACTAAAATGACTATGAGTGAAACCTCACCCAGGCAGACATAGTAAGTTTTCAATAAATATCAGTTGTGAATAGAGGAGATAATGAATATGATGGCTATGTTGGATTTAGAAGGAAGCCACTTCTGATTGTGGCATTTTTGAGAGATTTTTAAGGACACAATTTTTTCATTTTGAGTCTTAAATAGACAAGATGATAATGGGTGTGATGGGCGTTACTATACTGAGAAGGTTCAAGCAGGCAGAACAAAGCAAGACATAGCATATATTTGGTTGGCACTGTTGATTTAATCCATTTGAGAAAGTCACATGTAACACTTGACATTTTGTAACATGTCACAAATTTTATAAAGGTACATGAATAAAGGTTCTGTGAGACAGGCCTGTGAAGGTATATTGGGAACATACCTTGGGTGACTTTGGTTACAGGCTACTGACCATGACAAAAAGCAATGATCCCTCAATGTTCAAACTCTAAATGTTTATTCATAACAGGAAACGTTCTTTTTCCTGAAATCTGCCGAGAACTCATGTTCTAGAACTAACATGTTACAGTGGAAAAGATAAAGTGTGGTTCTCCCTGGAATTCATATTTAGCATCAACCTAGAAGGTGGTAGAGATAGATAGAGCCATTGAGAATAAACATACATCTTGGCAACCTCATCCTCTCTCCCTTTTTCTTTGTGGCAGCTTGCCAGCTATCACTAAAAATTTAATTCAAGCACTTAAAGTAAAGGATGTTGTCTATGATGTCTTTATCTGCTAACAATCAGATCTTCAGAGTAAGAACTTAGAAGAAATTAAATGTCTCATTTAAAAGCTAAGTAGTGTTGAGAATGCAAAGAGGTGTTTGTTGTTGTTGTTTTTTTAATTTTGTGGGAAAGACTACCAGTTGTTCACACTAGTAGCTATTCGTTAATATACTAATAGTATGTTAACATCACAAGACCATTTATTTTTCACAGAAGCATGGCCACCTGCAGACTTCCAAGAATAAAGCACAAGTTTCCATCTCCCTTTGCTAGTATAATTATGTGAATAATTTCTGGTCAATCAGAGAGATGTAAGCAAAGAAATTGTGTGCAACCTCTAGGAAGGAGTTCTCCAGAATTGAGGTCTGATGCTTGATCAGCCACCTTGGATCAGAGGTGGCCTAGAAATAGGAACAGAGCTGGAGACAAAGCACTGGGACCCTGAGAATTATGAAGATACTGAGCCACTTTAGGTTGCATTCCTGTGGACTTCATTTATAGGTACAAAATAAAATTCTATGTTGGTGAAACTATTATCTAGGGTTTTTAATCACTTAAAATTAAACCTAAACTTACACCACCTTAAATTTAAAATTTGAGAAATAATTTGAGAAATATAAAAAGCATGTAATGGTTGAGTAGATTGTTGCCAAATATATGTTCACTCTTCACTTTCCAGTTCATCCATGCTGAATTGGGTCACTTAACTTGCTTTGACCAACAAGATGTCAGCATGTGTAACATACGCAAAGACTTCCCTTGTCCTCTTATAACTTTCCCATTGTCCTGAGAAGACTTCCTCTAGATAGCCATTATCCTTTTGACCCAGGCCCTGGAATAAATACTCCTGGAAGAGACCTCAGACCAATCAACAACGAGAGCCTGGAACAGCTGAACTGCAGCTGACACACAAATGGTTGAAGAAAGAAACGCTTGTTGTTTCATGCCTCTAAATTTTTGTGAGAGTTTTTCCTCTCAAAAATTTCCTTTTAGTTAGCTAAAAGTGCATCATCTCCTACAGACTATGTTTAAATTTGTAGGATTTTACGCATTAAGAACTGCACTCTGCAGTTTTCAACAACCCCAAAATCATTATAGTTCATTGTAACATTAGACCAGAAGATTACTAACCTTTTAGTACCAGTAGATTGATTTAAAGAGATGAATACTTCATTCCTAGTTATGTGATGACATGTCCCAGACATGTCCCATGTAATTATGGTCTGCAGTGAGTTCTATGGAATGGCAAGTCTTTTCTATGTCTATTGGCTTTTACAATGTGACAGTTTCAAACAGAACTCATGAGCTCTGTTTATGTGGAAATGTGGCCGGAAAGTAACAACTGCCTTTTTTGTGACCACCAGAGCATTTGAAGGTTTCCTCTTATATTTATAAACTTGGAAACAGGAATCTCCTCACAGCGTTTATTCTTGAGTTCCCTCCTTCTTAGCCATTGACACGACAATCATTCTTGTTGAGGACATTCATAACCACTTTACTACAGGTAATGACAATAAAAGAGGTGCAGATTATTGCAAGATAGGTAATCCTTCTCAAGAGAGCTTTTTCACTTTTATTGTTCTGTCTATAAAACTCAGATCTGGGCCTCCCTGGTGGTGCAAGGGGTTAAGTATCAGCACTATCAAGCTATCAGCAGTCACTGCAGCATGAGTTCTCCCCAGCCAGGGAGCTGACCCACACCGCGCAGCAGACTTTTCCTCTTTCGCTTGCTGCTCCCCTCAGCAGTGTATTTCAGTAGATCCACATATTCTGGTCCCCACTCTGTCTCTGGTGAATCCTCTCACCCCCCGCACCTCTGGCCTCCACCCCAGCTCTTGTATGCATAAATAAATAAAAATAAATCTTGGGGGGAAAAAAATCACAGATCCCAGAAGCCAATGCAGGGTTTTTTTTCCCCCTTTGGGGGCTTTTTATTTAAATATCTGAGGAGTCTGCCATCTCCTGATATTCCTAAATAAAATTCCTCTCTGCTTTTTCAGGTTTCCTCCTTGACCACCCATGTGGTCATATTTGTGCATGAATATGATTATACTTTTCCTGTAGGATCCTGACTTACCAAGTATCTCCAGATGCTTGGCTGTTTCCTGTAGCTCATGCTTTGTTATCTATTTGCTTGGCGTCTGGGGTTTCCCTGCGGTCCTTGCCTTGTCACCAACATAACAGATTGGCCACTATAGTGACTCTACTCCCCTTGATCTCCCCTTCCAAACTTCACTTCACCAAACTCCTTCCCGTCCCTGTAATAAATCTCTTGTTCCAATAATACTTACACTGACTCTGATCTCCTGACTGAATCCATTTGTTTTTATGGTATTTGCTTCCCACCATGCCCTGTTCCCCTGCCACAATCTCACTGCTCACTACTGCCAATCAAATAGGCTCCTGTGTACTGAAAGGCATATAACCGCAGAGGAGGAGTCATTTTGTGTTTCAGTCGCCTGAAATCCCAGTTCCCTAAGCACCACAGTGAATTTATAGGATTGTTGCAACTTATTTAATTTTTTAAGACTTATTTATTTATTCATACAAAAGCTGGGGTGAAGGCCAGAGATGTAGGGGGTGAGAGGATTCACCAGAGACAGAGTGGGGAACAGAACAGGTGGATTGACTGAAATACACTGCTGAGGGGAGCAAAAGGAGAGGTCTATTGTGCCTCGTGGGAAGCTCCCTGGCCGGGGATCGAACTTGTGCTGCAGAGGCTGCAGATAGCTTCATAGGTTGCATCTTAACCCCTTGCCCCACCAGGGAGGCCCCAACAAGATAAGATCTTAACAGTTTCCACAAAGCTTGCAAAAGCAAGACAAAGGGTATCAAGAACCCTAGAAAGATGTGGCTGTAGTGCGAGTCCTGCCCACTCTGAAAGCCTCGTTCAGATAAAAACATAGCACAGACATGATAATATACATGAACAGGATGGGGCAACATATGTCTCAGAGTGCATGTGTGATCAAAATGTTCTCTTCTGCTCTGAAGGCTTAGACATAAGGTCTTAAATGCATCCTGGGGAAAATGAAAATAGAGATAACAGGGAAACTGACCTCATGAAGTAGAGTTAAGTTTCTAACGTGCTGAGGGAATGGTTGTTCAAACAGGAATTAAATTGAATGATTGAAAAATAAAGGCATGCATCTTACACACTTTGATCTGTGGATGGAGATTTATGACATACATAAGCATATAAAATGGAAGCAATTTCACCATTATTAGGGCAAGTGCCTTTTAAAAGACACTGCTTACTTTTTTATAAGAAAAATGTCCTGTCCAAACATGGAAAATTGGTTTTGATATCCCTGATAAATAGAGATTGTGGATCAAATAAAAATCCTCTCAAAATCTACCATGCTCACTGTGACATGTTTTATAAATGTTGGAGGTAGAAGGAGACAGTTAAGAAAGTTGTCCAGTGGTTTTGAAACATTTTTAAATTCAGAAAATATTTCCCAGATAAAATATTCCAAATAGACTATTAGAGACAAGGGGGAAAATGGTATTATGCCGGCAAAGTTTTATTCTTAACTCAAATTTATAATATGTATTTATTATGAAAACAATAAAGCTGTTTTTCAGTGCAAAGATATTAAAAATTAGAGGTTATTGGTGTTAGTTGAAGTCTTAAACCAGACATGAGATTCAAGTTGTTTCCATATATTTTATTCTCCATTTCGGTTTCCTGACTCACAGGACAGTTAGAAGTGATAGTCCTGGGCCTCCTTGGTAAAGGAGGTGGTTAAGTCTCATGTTGTCAAGCTATCAGCCAGCCACTACAGCATGAGTTTGATCCCCAGCCAGGGAGCTAACCCACATGACAGCAGACCTCTCCTGCCTTACCCCCTGCTCCCTAAAGCAATGTATTTCAGTAGATCCACCTGTTCCACTCCCCACTCTGTCTCTAGTGAATCCTCTCTCTCACACACACACACCCCACTCTGGCCTACACTACCCAGTTCTTGTTTGCATAAATAAATAAAAATAAATCTTAAAAAAAAAAAGAAGTGATAGTCCTTATGGTGACAGTTCACAGGTGATAAGGTAGTGGGAGATTTATGGGGAGTTACTCATTTATTACACAAAAATGAATACCAATGTAAGGGAAAATAAATTAAAAACAAATAAAAATCTTTTACTGTTAAAAATTATATAAGGTAGGGCCTCCCCTGGTGGCGCAGTGGTTGAGCACTGGGCTGCGATGCTGCCAGCAGCCTCTGCAGCGCTGGTTCGATCCCCGGCCGCTGGCGAGGGTCCCACATGGTGCAACAGACCTCTTCTGCCATGCCTGCTGCTCCCCTCAGCAATGTATTTCGTCAGTCTGCCTGTTCCGTTCCCCGCTCTGTCTCTGGTGAATCCTCTCACCCTCTCGCACTTCTGACTATACCCAGTGCTTGTATAATAAATAAATAAATCTTTAAAAAAAAAATATATATATATAAGGTAGATTTTAAAAAGTCATAGTCGACATATGAAGGAGGGGCGGAGCAACATGGCGGCGAGGAGACGCTGTGAGTAAGATCTCCCATTAAAAAAAGTTAATAGGGAGGAAAAGCGGCAGGTCCCAGTGAGAACTGGGAAAGGGAAGATAAACAGACGACTCCAGCAAACTACCTGAAGAAGAAAGTTGCCATAAAAGAGGACCAGAAGGGAGGAAAGCGCAGAACCCTGCTCCCCTCCCCCGCCCACAGAGGCGGCACTCTCCGACCAGCAGAGAGGAGGAAAACAACAAACTAAAACGAACAACAAGAACAAACTACGCAGCAAGCGGGACTGTGAGTGGAAAGGAACTATTGCAGCCACCACACCCCGTGAACGGGAGCTGTGGAGAACCCTGCAGGATTCGCTGCGGTGGTGAGCGAACGGCTCCAGGCGCCATTGGAGAACAAAGAGACTCTGGAGGAGACCCGCACACAGCCCCAGGCCGGCTGGTAAGCTTGCACGGAAAAGCGGCGCGCTTGGAGCGCTGAAAAGCAATCGCGGATCGGGATCGCGGCTGCCCAGGTCCCTGCGCCTGAGACCGAGGCTTGCGGGGAGATGCGCGGAGGCCCTCACGGGGGTGAAAGTCCCTCACTGAGTAAGCAGGAACCAGGCGCCCAGGCACGGGAGCAGGTGCAAAAGGCGCCATTCCCGCGCCACTGAACTGGGCTATAGCCCGCGTCCTGGAACTGAGGGCTTTGGAACTGAGACCCGGGGCACGAAATTCGGGGCGTGGGTTCTCCACGACGGTGGGGCACAAGGCAGACACAGCACCCCAAAGCCGTTGAGGTTAACCCTACCATTCTCGCTCTGTCCCCTGTCCCACGGGGGTGGGGGGATTGAAAAACAGCCCCCCAAGGACAATAGGAGAGATCTCTGGCGCCACCTAGCAACCAGAAAAAAAGTCACTAACACCCCATAGAACGGAAATTTCTTAAGAAAAAACTTCTTGAAAAGGGCAGAAGGCTTCTGGAGGACCCAGTGGCCAGCTGGGAAGTTAGCCCACGCCAGGCCCCTTCCAACCAGCAGTCTGAGCCCACAGAGGGAACAGGCACCCACGTCCGGGGCAGACCAGGCATGCAGAAGAGTGTGCCTGAGACCAGATGCGCAGGGACTGCATCCCGCTTCGCCATTTTAGAACAGGGACATTTCTTCAGTAAAGACTGCCTAAAACCAGCAGAAAGCTCCCTCAGAAGCCAGAGATGGCTCCTGGAGGAGCCAGAGGGGAGCGGAGAAGTTCACCCAAGATGCCGGCCAGTCCGAGCAACACAGTGTCCCAATGCATACGACAAATTAGAAAACAGACAGTAAGGAGTAGAAGAACCACACGCAATCTAACAACTCCTCAGGAAAGAAGCGCACCACAAAAAGAAAACCACCCTCCAGATTGCAACGACAGTAACTTGGAAGAACTTCTGAGCCTTCCAGAAAGAGAATTTAAAATTGCCATGATTAAAAAAGTGAGAGAAGTCATAAAGGAAAACAATGATCAGAAGAAGGAAATTGAGTCCCTAAAGAGGGAAAACAATGGTCAGAAAAATGAAATTGAGTCCCTAAAGAGGGAAGTAAAAGAAATGCAAGAGATCAAAGAATTAATGGAGGAACTAAAGAACTCTGGGAAAAGCAATGAAAGCAGAATAGATGAAATGGAAGAACGAATAAGTACTCTTGAAGACACAGAAATAAAAAGAACCAAAACAGAAAAGGAAAGAGAAGTACGAAGGAAAAAGAACGAAGAAAGACTTCGGGAACTATCTGACTCCATGAGGAAAGGCAATATAAGAGTTATAGGAATTCCAGAAGGAGAGGAGAGAGATGTAGGAACAGAGAAAATATTCCAGGAGATAATTGAAGAGAACTTCCCAAATGCGAAGAAGGAGCTGAAAGTTGATATACAAGAAGCAAGAAGAACACCAAACTTCCATGACGAAAGGAAAAACACAGCAAGACACATAATAGTAAAGCTCCCAAGAATCCAGGACAAGGAAAAAATAGTGAAGCTGACAAGAGGTAAGAAACAGATAACATTCAAAGGAAAACCAATCAGGCTGACATCAGACTTCTCTGAAGAAACACTACGGGCAAGGAGAGAGTGGAGGGACATAGTCAACAGACTCCAAGAAAACAGATGCCAACCAAGAATACTCTATCCCGCAAAGCTCTCTTTCCTCTATGAAGAAAGAATAAGGACCTTCCCAGACAAAGAGAAACTCCGGAATTTCATTGCGACTAAACCCCCACTCCAAAAAATACTACAAGGAATCTTAAAACCAGAACCTCAGAGGGACGAATAACAACGAAAGAAGACCAAAAAAAAAAAAAAAAGTTATTAAAAGAATAAATAAATAAAATCAAAGGAAAGACAAACACAATGGCAAATACAGATGCTAACATATCAATATTAACTCTAAATGTAAATGGACTAAACTCTTCAATAAAAAGACACAGAGTTGCAGCCTGGATTAAGAAACAAAACCCAACCTTTTGCTGTCTCCAGGAAATATATTTAGCTACAAAAGATAAAAATAGACTCAAAGTTAAAGGATGGAAAACAGTCCTACAAGCAAATGGACCAAAAAATAAAGCAGGAACAGCTATACTTATATCAGATAAAACAGATTTCAAACTCAAAAAGATAAAAAGAGACCCCAATGGTCACTACATTATGATCAAGGGGACAATACTTCAAGAAGAAATAACACTCATTAACATATACTCACCAAACGAAGGAGCACCATAATATATCAGACAACTGTTGTCCTCTCTGAAAACAGACATCAGAGAAAACACATACGTAGTGGGAGACTTCAACACACCACTATCAACATTGGATAGATCAACAAGACAAAAAATAAGTAAAGAAACTAAAGCTCTAAATAAGGACCTAGAGCATTTGGGCTTAACAGACATCTATAGAACACTAAACCCAAAAAAAAACGGAGTACACATTTTTCTCAAGCGCACATGGGTCATTCTCCAGGATCGATCACATACTGAGGCACAAGACAAACATCAACAGATACACCAAGATTGAAATCATACCAACCATCTTTTCTGACCATGAAGGCATCAAACTAGAAATAAACCATAAAAAGAAGGCAAGGAACTATCCTACCTCATGGAGATTAAAAACCACACTAATGGAAGACCACTGGACTAATGAGGAGATCAAAGAAGAAATTAAAAAATTCTTTGAATTGAATGACAAGGAGGACACCAATATCCTAAATGTATGGGATGCAGCAAAAGCAGTAATAAGAGGAAAATATATAGCCATAGAAGCTCACATCAAAAAACAACAAAGAACTCAAAGAAACAACCTAATCTCGAAGCTCAGAGATCTAGAAAAGAACAACAAAAAAACCCAAAACCAGTAGAAGAAAAGAAATAATAAAAACCAAAGCAGAAATAAATGAAATTGAAACTAAAAAAACAATCCAAAAGATCAATGAAACCAAGAGCTGGTTCTTTGAAAAAATCAATAAAATAGACAAACCCCTAGCCAGGCTCACAAAGGAAAAAAGGGAGAAAGCACAAATAAACAGGATCATAAATGAAAGAGGAGAAATCACAACGGACACAGCAGAAATCAAAAGAATAATCAGTAACTACTATGAACAGTTATATGGAAACAAGTTCAACAATCTAGAGGAGATGGACAAATTCCTACAACTCTACAATCACCCAAAGCTAGATAAAGAAGAAATAGAACACCTAAACAGACCAATTACAAGCAGCGAAATTGAAATGGTAATCAAAAACCTTCCCAAAAACAAAAGCCCAGGACCTGATGGATTTACAAATGAATTCTACCAAACATTCAGAGACGAATTAGTGCCTATCCTTCACAAACTCTTCCAAAAAATTGAGAAGGAAGGGACAATACCAAACACATTCTATGAAGCCAACATTACACTAATACCAAAACCGAATAAGGACAACACAAAAAAGGAAAACTACAGGCCAATCTCCCTAATGAACACTGATGCAAAAATCCTCAATAAAATTTTAGCTATCAGAATCCAACAATGTATCCATAAGATAATTCACCACGACCAAGTTGGATTCATTCCAGGGACACAAGGATGGTTTAACATCCGAAAATCAATCAACGTTATCCAACACATCAACAAAAAGAAATATAAAAACCATATGATAATATCAATAGATGCTGAGAAAGCTTTCGACAAAGTGCAACACCCATTCATGATAAAAGCCCTTGAAATTCTTGGGATACAAGGAACATACCTCAACATCATAAAGGCCATCTATGAGAAGCCAACAGCCAGTATCATCCTCAATGGTGAAAAGCTGAAAGCAATTCCATTAAGATCTGGAACAAAACAAGGATGTCCACTCTCACCACTGCTTTTCAATATAATACTGGAAGTCCTAGCCAGAGCAATAAGACAAGAGAAAGACATCCAAGGAATCCAAATAGGAAAAGAAGAAGTCAAACTATCACTATTTGCAGATGATATGATAATATACATAGAGAACCCCAAAAACTCCACAGAAAAACTAATTCAACTCATCAATCAATTCAGTAAAGTGGCAGGATACAAAATCAACACGCAAAAGTCAGTAGCCTTCCTATACACAAACAATAAATCTGAAGAAGAAGAAATAAAAAAAACCATCCCTTTTATTATCAAAACAAAAAAAATCAAATATTTGGGAATAAATCTAACAAAAGAGGTAAAGGACCTATACAAAGAAAACTATAAAACACTGTTAAAAGAAATAGAAGAAGACACAAAGAAATGGAAAGACATCCCCTGCTCATGGATTGGAAGAATAAACATTATTAAAATGGCCATCCTACCAAAAGCATATACAGATTCAATGCTATTCCAATCAAAATTTCAATGTCATTCTTCAAAGAAATAGAACAATTATTGATGAAATTCATATGGAATCACCAAAAACCCCGAATAGCCAAAGCTCTACTGAAAAAAAAGAAGGAAATGGAGGCATCACACTCCCAGACTTCAAACTATACTACAAAGCCATAATCATCAAAACTGCATGGTATTGGAACAAGAACAGACATACAGACCAATGGAATCGAATAGAAAATCCAGAAATAAACCCACAGATTTATGCTCAACTAATCTTTGACAAAGGAGCAAAGACTATGCATTGGAGCAAAGAAAGTTTGTTCAATAAATGGTGCTGGGAAAACTGTGTTGCTACATGCAAAAGAATGAAGCTTGACCACTACCTCACACCATACACAAAAATCAACTCAAAATGGATTAAAGAACTAGACATAAGACCTGAAACCATAAAATACATAGAAGGAAATATAGGCGAAACACTACGGGATTTGCACATCAAAGAGATCTTTACAGACACATCACCCAAAGCAGTGATAGTGAAGGCAAAGATAAACAGCTGGGACTACATCAAATTAAAGAGCTTCTGCACAGCAAAAGAGACAATAAAAAAAACAAAGAGAAACCCCACCAACTGGGAGAACATTTTTGCACCCAACACTAATGATAAAGGACTGATCACAAAAATCTGCAAAGAGCTGATGAGACTCAGCAACAACAAAGAAAATAACCCAGTCAAAAAATGGGCAGAAGAGCTAAAAAGAAACTTCTCTGAAGAGGAAATGCAAATGGCCAACAGACATATGAAAAAATGTTCAACATCACTTGTAATCAGGGAAATGCAAATCAAAACTACCATGAGATACCATCTCACACCAGTGAGAATGGCACATATTAAAAAAAACTAGCAACAACAAATGTTGGCGAGGTTGTGGAGAAAAAGGAACTCTCCTGCACTGTTGGTGGGAGTGCAAACTGGTCCAACCACTATGGAGAGCTGTGTGGAGATTTCTGGACCTACTAAACATAGAGCTTCCATATGATCCAGCAATTCCACTCCTAGGTATTTACCCAAAGGACACAGAAACATCAATTCCAAAGAACACCTGCACCCCTATGTTTATAGCAGCACTATTTACAATCGCTAAGCTTTGGAAACAGCCCAAATGCCCAAAAATAGATGACTGGATCAAGAAGATGTGGTACATATATACCATGGAATATTACTCAGCATTCAAAAAAGATAAACACATGCAATTTGCAGCAACATGGATGGCGCTGGAAGGGATCATGCTCAGCAAAATAAGCCAAAAAGAAAAAGAAAAATACCGGATGGTCTCACTCATAGCAGGAATCTAGAAAACTTAAATAAGGGACCAGGAAAATGAATAACTATAAGAAAGTGAAAATCAAAATCAACAAAAAAACTATGAACCAGAGACACTTTTGGGGGGGTGGGGGCCGGGAGGGGAGGGATTGGGGTCAGAATGGGGCATTTGCAATTGTATGGGGGAATATAAAAATAAAATTTATTATTAAAAAAATAAATAAATAAAAAATAAAAAAGTCATAGTCCTTTTCTAATAACTTAATCTTGTTAGTCAAAATTTTTCTTCAGTGTTCTGCTTATCTATGGCAATATAATAAGCCCCCTAAAAACTTACTGGCTTAATTTACAATAGCTAAGCTATGGAAACAACCCAAATGCCCAAAAATAGATGACTGGCTCAAGAAGATGTGGTATATATACACATGGGATATTACTCAGCAATCAAAAAAAATAAACTCATGCAATTTGCAGCAACATGGATGGAGCTGGAAGGGATCATGCTCAGCGAAATAAGCCAGAAAGAAAAAGAAAAATACTGGATGGTCTCACTCATAGCAGGAATTTAGAAAGCCTAAATAAGGGACCAGGAAAAAGACTAATTGCAATAAAGTAAAAATCAAAATTAACAAGCAACTATAGTCCAGAGACACACTACAGTGGGGGCCCGGGGGGAGGAGAAGAGGGATTAGGGTCAGAAAAAGGGGGTGGGAATTGTATAGGGAACATAACCAAAATGAAAATGCATACATTATGCAAAAATGAAAAATGATGTAAGAATTATATAAAATAAAATAATTCATAAAAAAAAAAACTTACTGGCTTAAATAAAAATCACAATTCCAGTAAGTCCAGAATTTCAGCAGAACTTGATTTGGTTCTTTTGTTCTACACAACATTTACTGGTGACTCATATGATAAAACCAGATGTTCTGTGTCTTTTTCCTGCCATGCCTTTCTCCAATACAAAGGTTATTTCTGGACATGACCCTAAATCAGGGTAATTCTCGTTCTTCTAGATAGTTAAGCTAATGAGCACAGATTCTCTTGATACCTGCAGAGCCTTGATTGATCTTAATTCCACTTGCCAGACATGTTTTGGGAAAACCTGATCTGAACATTTTAGGCAGGTCTATCTTCATAAATAATCCTGAAAAGCCTACAATAGAAAATTTAAACTTTAATAAATTTGATATTTATTGGCATTATCTAACACTGCATGCAAAAGCTTCTAGAATTAATAGCTGGTGCTTATCTGTTACAACATATGATGGCTAATTAAGTAAATTTTGGCAATAGTTTTTCCATGAATCATCAATCCTTTGATGTTTTTTTCCCCCTACCGCTGTTCTTACACAGTCATATTAGACATTTCTATGTTAATATTACTGGAAAACTGATTTTCTACTCCTGTCATTTCTTTCTGGTTCCTATGAATGATGTATTTGACAGAGTATTAGATCTGTATCCCAGAACATACCAAAAATAAGAGATCTATAATATTTGCAGTGTCATGAGTTAAATAATAAATAAGTCATATGATCAGCTTTGTCACGAATACATCAAGTTCAACAGGTATATTTTTAAGTCCCCTCTGTAATAAGTTATTGCATAATGCTACTGATCTGCTCCCATATTTGTTACTTTGCTGTATCAGTTATCTGTTGCTGTGTAACAAACCACTCCAAAAATCAGTGGTTAAAAAAAGAAAATCCTACTCCCTCCTTCCCCCCACCCTGTAGTGTGTCTGTGGTTTATAGTTACTTTTTGATTTTGTTTTTTAGTTTATTATAATTAGTCTTTTTCCTGGTCCCTTATTTAAGTTTTCTAAATTCCTGCTATTAGTAAGACCATCTGGTATTTTTCTTTCTCTTTTTCGCTGAGCATGATCCCTTCCAGCTCCATCCATGTTGCTGCAAATTGCATGAGTTTATCTTTTCTGATTGCTGAGCAAAACAAGGGGGTTGGGAATTGTATGGGGACTATAACCAAGACGAAAATGCATACATTGTGCAAAAATGAAAAATGTGTAAAAAATATATAAAATTAAAATAATAATAAATTAAAAGCAAAAAAAAGAAAATCTAATATTTATAACAATTCTATGAATTAATCGCTCTGTTCTTCTTTTAGTCTTGCCTGTGTTCACTTCTGTATTTGTGTTGATCAGGTGATTTTCCTAGGTCTAAGATAGTCCTCATATGTCTTGATCTTGGGACTGGCTTTTAGGTAGCCATTTTTAAGTGTGGCTCCTCCTCTTATAGAAGCTACGCTCTTTTACATAGTATCCAGAGCATTCAAGTGGAAAGGCTAGAACTCCTAGGCTTTGAAGATCTAGCCTGTACTCAATCTAACTTGAACAACATCACATTAGTCAAGGCAAGTCACAGGCAAGCTCAGATTCAAGGGATAGGATAACAGACATCACCTCTTAATGGAAGGGTCTGCACAATATTGATGAAAGAATCTAAATCTGTTTACACTCACAAAATGTTATTTCATAACAGTGTTGTAACTTGCTGTGGTATATAGAATTACCTTGCAAAACATCACTGTGTATATCACATTGAAGATTTGGGCTTTTTTTATTACCATAAAGCCAAATCCTAATGATAAATAATGGCTAAATACACATACTTACTGCTTTTAAGATATCTGACACTTTAATCCGTAGGTATAATTCATTAGGATCCTGAATTGCTAAACAAATATGAACTTGAATCATGGTGACTTTGAAGAGAATTTTCTGCATATTGCTTTCATTTTACATAACACTGTCAGTTTGGTCAATAAAACATAAGGATGCATTCAGTACTTTCTAATACAACTCATTTTATTCTAAGCATAATCAATATAGCACATCTATCCTAAAATGTAAGCCTGGTCAATATTATCATTTCCATCTTCATATTTGCTTTTTCAATGTTTTGCTTTTAACCATCAATCCATTTCTGGTTGCTGAGATAATCACTCCACCTCACCTGAAGAAATATATACATATGGATAGATATATAGATATACACTTTGGTCACTTTTATTTTCATTTTTATTTCATATCTATGAAAATAAAAGTTCAATACAAAGCATCCAAAATGTATAACAACTTTATCATAAAGATCAGATAGCAAACATGCAAAATGAAAAATAAGCATTTAAGCACACTGTCATTTGCATTCTTGAGATGAGATGTAGAATATAGTCATTTTGGACCATACTACTGATGATTACATGGTGAATGGATCAAGCCAAACAGATGTGTGTGTGTGTGTGTGTGTGTGTGTGTGTAGTTTGTCATTTCTTTGATGGCAGCCTCTGTGTTTACTTGCTGGTCTCCTGTGAAGAGCCTGAATTTGAAGGAACTTTGAAATTTTTTCCAACACAACTGTAATCTTAGTCAATGACACATTTATAAGACTGTCAGGGAGCTTTATTTGAGGGTGAACACACACAAATCATGTTGATGTGACAGTGAAGGGGTGGTCGCAACTTATTACCAGTTGAATTTTTAATGGTTCATAAGTTTCTTTTAAAGATGAAATTTGAATCAAATAATCTTAGAAGGCTTGTAGCAGTATGAAACCCACTAATTTGGCTGACATGTATTTTATATGCGGACAACATAGCCAAAGGAAGTTAAGAATCTTTCCCCTGGATTAAGGAGCCAGAACAAAAATTCAGCTCATGAGATCCCAGTTCATCCGTCTTTCTGGACTTCACTGTTTTTTAACCCTGATTTTATCTAACATTGGTTGTTCTGTTCTTTGATCTCACATATCTAAAGAAGTTTCAGAAGAGAAGAACAGAAAGTTTGTTAAGCTCAAATAATAAATCCTACCTCCAAAAACTAAAAATGACATTGAAAAATCACCTTTTTCCTATCAATTTCTGGTTGAGTTTTCTTACAGGTATGTGTATGTGTATGTCATGTAACATATCACAAAGATGCATTGCCATTAATAGTCTATCTAGGTTGAAAGAAAGTAAATCCTCCTCTTAGGTCCTACTTGTTTTATGTCCTTAAATTAACTAACTCAAGATGAAGACCTAACAGAAATTTTCTTTTTTTTTTTTTTAAAAGATTTATTTATTTATGCATACAAGAGCTGGGGACAGGCCAGAGATGCAGGGAGTGAGAGGACCCACCGGAGACAGAGTAGGGAACAGAACAGGCAGACTGACTGAAATACACTGCTGAAGGGAGCAGCGGGTGAGACAGGAAAGGTCTGCCTCGCCATGTGGGTTTCTCCCTGGCCAGCTGGGGATCAAACTCATACTGCAGAGGCTGTGGATTGCTTCATAGTGCAGTGCTTAACCCCTTGCGCCACCAGGGAGGCCCACCTAACAGAAATTTTCAAAGTCTATTCTGATGTGTAGGGCTCCAGTTCTCATCAAAGTATTTATTGATGTAATTTTTCGGATACACCAACATGTAGATACAATCAGGATCTGATTTGTCCAGTTTCAAAAAGAATAATCTTCGGGCCTCCCCTGGTGGCACAGCGGTTGAGCGCTGGGCTGCAAAGCTGCCAGCAGCCTCTGCAGCGCCGGTTCCATCCCCATCCACCCACGAGGGTCCCACATGGCGCAACAGACCTCTCCTGCCATGCCCGCTGCTCCCCTCAGCAGTTTATTTCGTCAGTCTGCCTGTTCTGTTCCCCGCTCTGGCTCTGGTGAATTCTCTCACCCTTCCGTGCTTCTAACTGTACCCAGTGCTTGTATAAATAAATAAATAAATCTTTAAAAAAAAAAAAAGAATAATCTTCTACTCCCTTAAATCTATAAACGTATTACCTTCTTGGGCACACCTTACAAACTTTGTACCAAAACCTGAAGACAAGACAGTATCTAGTGTGTAGGAGATTTTAGGAAACTAGATACTGTAAATTGGTTCAGTATATCTAGAGGGCACTTTGTCTATAAATATTAAAATGTGCACTTCTTTTAACTGAGCAATTTTATTTCTAGCTATTTAACTTAAAAAGCTGATCTCTATGTAATTTCTCACAAATATGTTCACAACAATATGTTTTTAATATAACCAAATTAGCAACCACCAAATGTCCAAAATACCAAATGTGATATAAACTGTGTTAGGTGCACATGAGTCAGCAGATGATAATAATAGTGACTAAAATCTTAGTATTTAGAGCGACACAAATGTAGTTACATGTGTGATGGTGAGAAAATTAATGAAATTTCCAAGCCTCAGCTTCCTCATGTTAAGGGAATCTTGCTGAGTTGCTGGGAGGATAAAATAAACATTTACAGTTTATCTAGTTCCAGTACTTAGTAAGTGCTCAGTGGATCTTAGCAATTCATATGACTGCTATTTAATTGAATTATTTGTGGATCATTAAACACCATTTTATCAAAAAATCATGTTGAAACTCAACATTAAAAAATAGAATTGATATTATAATTCAAATTTGTGCAGGCATTCATTTTCACATGGAAAAATAGAAACAGAAAAAATAGTAAAAATTGGAATGTGATCATCAAAATGTTAACAATTATTCCCTCTAAATGCTCAAATTCCCAGTGATTTTCATTTTCTTCTTTTATATATAGTCCAAACTTTCTACAATGAAAGATTTTTTATTTTGTATGCAGAAACACAAAACCACTATTTAAAAACCCTTATTATCAGTTCACTACTCATACTGTTGCCTGAGTTTCTGCAGATCTGTTTTCACGTGAGGAGAAGTAGCCCCCACTGAGTCCCTATTGAATGGGACTTCTCTCTCCCTCCCGAGAAGAGATCCTCCACCCTCAGCATAAAACATGCTAAGGTCTTTTTATTTTTTATTACCCTTGGACTCTAGACAAACAAAGTTTGGGGACTCGGAAACCAGTATTTTAATAGTTTAATAAAATTTGAATAGTCAAATAATTTCCAAGGACATAGGACAGAATTTTGTTCTGGCCCCCTTCCTCATTCTTTTTTTTTTCTACTTTATTAATAAGCACATGTTGCTTGACTACTCCTGGTGGGGAGATGGCACCTTGGTTCTCAGAAATAAATTAAATGTAGTTTTTACCATTAAAGGACTTGTACTTTTTTCCTTTTATTAATTTTTTATTTTTTTTACATTGTTTTTTTCTTTTTAAAGATTTATTTATTTGTGCATACAAGAACTGGGGTACAGGCCAGAGGTGCAAGGATGAGAGGATTCACCAGAGACAGAGCAGGGAACAGAACAGGCAGACTGACTGAAATCACTGCTCAGGGGAGCAGCAGGCGAGACAGGCTGGGGATCGAATTTGTGCTGCAGAGGTTGCGGATAGCTTCATAGTGTTGTGCTTAACCCCTTGTGCCACCAGGCAGGCCCTGTTCATTTTTGTACAGTGTTTGATTTCTCCCCTCTGGTGTAGCCCCTGTAGATATCCCATCATCACATCAGCTGTGAGCCATCACCACAATCCCTTGTGCTCTTCCCACCCCTGTTTTGATCCCTTTTCCTCTCCCTTCCCTGCTTTAAGCCTCAGATCTATAGTTGTCTATAAGTTTTGTCTTTTTTTTTTCACCCTTTATTCAGTTCCCTATATTCCTCCTACAAGTGATATCATCCAATATTTTTCTTTTTCCTTCTGCCTTCTTTCACTGAGCATATTCCCTTCCAGCTCCATCCATGCTGCTGTGAATGGCATGAGTTTATCTTTTTTGATTGCTGAGTAGTATTTCATTGCATACATATACACCATATTTTCTTGATCCACTCATCTGTTTTGGGGCATTTAGGTTGTTTTCATATCTTAGCTATTGTAAATAGTACTGCAATGAACATAGGTGTACAGGTTTAAATGTATCATATTTTAGGGCCCCCCTGGTGGCGCAGTGGTTGAGCGCTGGGTTGCGAAGCTGCCCACAGCCTCTGCAGCACCGGTTCGATCCCCGGCTGCTCCCCGGCCACCAGAGGAGGGTCCCACATGGCGCGCAGACCTCTCCTGCCGCCCGCTGCTCCCCTCAGCAGTGTACTTCAGTCCTTCTGCCTGCTCTGCTCCCCACTCTGGCTCTGGTGAATTCTCTTACCCTCCCACGCTTCTGACTGTACCCAGTGCTTGTATAAATAAATAAATTTAAAAATAAATAAACAAATAAATAAATGTATCATATTTTAAACGAATAGCATTATATAGCAATTTACAGTTTACCAAGCACTTTGCACGTCCAGCCTGTTAATTCTCATAGCAACACTGTTTGGGATGGGAGCTCATATTATATTGGTGACTGATTTATGGTTGAAAATACAAAGCAAAAGATATTTATTCAATTACTGGTGAACCTGGGACAGATCCTAGATCGCCTTATATTTCAAGTCAACTGTTTTTTCCCACTACTAAACTACCACTTAGTGTATCAGTTCTGTATATATGTATCTTTAGTTTTTGTCAGCTCCTGTTCTGTTTAAAATCAGCTCAGAGGCTTCACAAACAAATCAATATATCAGGGTGTATAAATTCACTACTATAAGTTGCTAAGGACATTGCCACCTGACTCACTGTCAATACAACAAATGCCATCGAAGCTTTTTTTCTATAAATTTAGTTCTAGACAAAGCTTTACTTTGCTAGAGGAAACTCTGCTTTTCCTACTATAGTAAGAATTGCATCATTGATGATATCTTCCTTGTTTACTTGGCTTCCCAAGAAACTCAAAGCCAAATCTGAACTCAGGGTATGCATAGTAATAGTAGGTAGCCACTAAATCATTGGTGACTAAATGAAAGAATGAATAATTGAATGCATAAAGCAACTATGTCTATCCTTATGATTTATACATCTATATCATTTTCCTTAGTCCTTCGATTTCTGTTTATCTGTTAATATTCTTTTATTATATGTGTTCTTATTATAGTCAGCTTCAAATTCTTGGTGAAATGAGCCAAGAAATAAATCAATAAACGTCTTTAGCCCATGCTGAATATTAAGTTCTTTACCCAAATTTCCAGTGAAGTGTTCAACACATTGTAGAAATGGGGCAGTCCCAAATAGCACCTAGACAATGACTCATAATGCTCCCACAAAATAATAAATCAGAGTTCAGTTTGATGCAGAGAAAGAGATGGCCATGTCAGTGGGTGCTAAAGACATTAAAGTTTATGCATATTTTAAAGGTTCATTTACTTCTGCTCTTAGTCTCCCCAAAGCAAAGATGTGGACTTGCCCTTCAACCCTTTACAATCACATACCTCAAACTGTCTTTCCTTCTTTCTGATTTCCATTAAAGGTTCTGCACACAGTTCCAGTGTGTGGGTACTCCCTACCTCATACACACAACATCAAGGAATTTTCGAGACACCAGCTGGGCATCTTACAATTCAATTCAATTTTGACACTATCTATCTGGAGCTAGCATCAGCTCCCACAGGGTAAGAGCTCAGCTCCACAAGTCTACTTCCTACTTCACATTCTAGTCGCAGGCCCAAGTTGTCACCTGTGCACCTCACCAAAAGGCTATGAATTGTATGTTCCAAGACCCCTTCCTTGGATTTAGTAAATTTGCTAAAGAGGCTCAGAGAACACAAGAAATGTTTATTCACGATATTATCCATTTATTATAAAGGGATTTAACTTAGTATCAGCCAGGTGGAAGAGATGTATAGGGCCAAATATGGGGAAGGGCATATTCCACGCCCTCTGTAAACACGCCACTCTCCTTTGGTCTCCTTGTTCACCGACCCAGAAGCTCTTTGAACCTTTAGGTTTTTATGGGGCTTCATTACATAGTCACGGTTGATGAAATCATTGACCAGTGGTGATTGAACTCAGCTCCACAAGGCCCCCTCCCCCATCTACCCCCCCTCTTCACTGAGGTCAGGAAGATAGCACTGAAAGTTCCAAGCTTCTAATCACACTTAGGAAATTCCAAGAGCTTTAGAAGCTCTGTGCTAGGAATGGATGAAGACCAAATACATATTTTGATTATAAATCACAATAACACATAGATACACTTTTCTTTGCCTGATTTCACTCATGAAAAAACTGTAATGGGAAATGTGGTCTTTAAATCAAGGAATGACTTGTCTAGATCTAAGATCCTCCCAGACACCTGACCACCCCATTCACAATAACCTTCATCATGCATGTATCTCTCTGATTCCGTGCCACATGGCTTTATGACAAATCACTGTCAGCAAGGAGTTCACAATCTTGGTGTTCATGCTACTGAAGTGGAAAATGCAAAGAAACTATTTCTTCTATTTATGAGGCGTAAAGTGTTTAGGGGCAGTGACAAGAAAATTTCCTAAAGGAATAGACACCCGAGCTGATTTTGAAGAACACAGAGAGGTTAGCCAGGTTGGGGTGAATGCAGGGCATGAGAATTATGTTTTCTGGAAACAGAACACTGTGTGCAGTGGCCACACCAGAACCACTGTACTGAAATGGCTAGCAGCCACTCCTCCAGCTGCTTGCTGGTGTCTCCAGGATCCTCAAATAAGAACTTAAGGCCAATGGACATGAAGCAGAAGACGACATATTTGAGCATGTGCTTTAACAACTGACTGCTCCATGAAGGGCTGATGCAAGAAGAGAAAACTAAAAATAAGAAGAGGGATTGAAGGCTTTTCAGAATTTCAGATTATAGAGAAAGTAGGCCTATATTAAGTCAGTTATGGTGGCCAAAGAGAGGCACAGAAAAATTCAAGAAAAATTTTGAAATTAAAATGAGTAGGGGGCCTCCCCTGGTGGTGCAGGCAGTTGAACGCAGCACTGTGAAGCTGTCTGCAGCCTCTGCAGCACTGGTTCGATCCCGGGCGGCCTGTGAGGGTCCCACATGGCAAGACAGACCTCTCCTGTCTCACCCGCTGCTCCCCTCAGCAGTGTATTTCATCAGTCTGCCTGTTCTGTTCCCCACTCTGTCTGGTGAATCCTCTCACCCTCCCGCACATCTGGCCTGTACCCCAGTTCTTGTATAAATAAATAAATAAATCTTAAAAAAAAAGAGTAGGATTGGTAAATGCTCAGATGTAGGAAGAAATAAAGAATGAGTATTCATTCTTAGGTGACCCCCAAGCCTTTGGGGTGGGCACAGGAAGATTTTAGTATCACCAGCTGATGTGCAACATTGATGAGGTGATGGGACTTAATGTTAGACAGCGTGAGTTGACAGTGCCCATGGGGCCTAGGGCAAAGATGGCCATCAGGATATACAGCTCAGAGGCTTGGAGGAGATAAGAGAAGGGCTAACTGCAGAAGTCACTCGGGGATAACCACCTAGGGAGGCTGGGGGAAAGTAAGAGTGACAAGATCCCTGGGTTCTGTTGGCCACCAGTATTTACCAGTGAAGAGGAGAGTTCATGATGGAAATGAAGACTGGTAAGGGATTGTAAGGAAAACTGAAAGACCAAAGGTTTCAAAAAGAAAGATTTCAGTATCAGTGTGAAAGCTAGCAGTGGATCCCAGCACAATAAAATCATCATAGGTTTTGTAGTTAAAAGGCCAGAAGTGAGTAGAAAACATAGTTTCATAAAGTAGCATGGTGGTGGATGGGGACTGCAGAGAGAGGAAAATGGGCACTTGCTATTCAGTAGATATAATTTCAGTCATGCAAGATGAGAAAGTTCTAGAAATCTGATGTGCAGCAATATGCATATAGTTCACAATGCTGTACACTGAAAACTGGGTTGAGTTGAGATTTTATATTATGGGTTTTTACCATGATTTTGTGGAAAGAAAAAAATTTCTAAAATAAAGAGTAAAATATAATAATAATAAAATGTCTTTTTTTTTTTTTAAAAAAAAAGAAAAGCAGCTTCTCTTTCATTGTGATAGTTTAAGTCAGATTGAAGTGGACCAAAGGATCATGAAAGGATAGTGGAGATGTGGATGGCAATGGTGAGTCTTTTTGGAAAAGGTGTTGGAAAAGGGAAGATGTGAGGCTGGATGGCAGACAGAGTGGAAGCCTGACTGTCACTGCACTTTGTTGTCAGCATTTTCTTTTTTTTTTTTTTTTTTAAGATTTATTTATTTATGCATACAAGAACTAGGGTACAGGCCAGAGGTGCAGGGGCTAACAGGATTCACCAGAAACAGAGTGGGGAACAGAATAAACAGATTGACTGAAATACACTGCTGACGGGAGCAGAGGGCAAGACAGGCGAGGGTCTGCTGTGCCATGTGGGTAGCTCCCTGTCTGGGGATTGAACTCATACTCCAGTGGCTGCGGATAGCTTCATAGGTTGCTTCTTAACCCCTTTCACCACCAGGGAGGCCCGTCAGCATTTCTTATAATCCAAATAATCCACCTTCTCATAGTCTAAACCCATGACAGGCAAATTGGTTTTGCTAGCAACAAGAGTTCCTCACTTGTCTCTTACAATGGCATCATGCAGCTGCTTAAGTCATTTTCAGCACATCGTTGAATTGCTCTGCTTATGGTCCACATTGTCAACTTGTCTGTCACTCACCTCCTCTCCAGTACTCTACCCAAAGATTGATGCTTGGTCTCTGTAGCCTACATTGCTAGGGAGTGGCCTTCTTTTAGAGATGATGTTGTCTGATTTGTCCATGGCAAACTGGTATTTCTTGGCAGTTGTATTTATCATAGTACATTATCCTTATAACTATTTATGAACATCAATATTTATTTGAAAGATTTGAGAGCCCCACTTTGGTAAAAAGTTGTCAGCTCTATACTGACACTCTGTTATTTCTGAAAAAATAAATTGTATAATTAAAAAAAATTGTATAATTTTTCACTGAGCTAGCATAGGTTTACAATGCTGTATGTGATTTAAGAGAATAAGTTTGGGTCATTCTTCAGAGTTAAAGTGATGTAGGTATGATAAAGTATGACTTACTTATTCAGCAGTGCAAACAAGTAGGAAAATATTCTTCAAAACTTTTAGAATAAAAACTATGTATCGGACATGCTTTATAAATAATCCTTCAGTTAATTAAAACACTGATTGAATGTCTATGCCATAGGTATGCCCAATGTTGTACGGGAGTAAAGAGGGATTGACTACCTAGCTTCCCAGGGATTATCACAGAAGGCTTGATCAGAGATTGAAAGGGTAAATGGGAGTTTTCTAGGTAGACCATTTGGTGAAGGGTGTTTTTTAATGAGGCAGCAGCTTTGTGCAAGCTGTATCAGGATGGATAAACCCAATGTAGAGGGAAAAGGGAAAGGCAATAGATGACTGTCATCTTCACTAGTTCGGGGAAGACATGAATACTTTACTTTGTGACAGTCCTATACCAGGACTGGACAGCTCACAGTAATCACTGTAATCACTAATCTTAAGAAATTCATGGTCTAGGAAAGAAAAAGAGACAAGTAAATGCTTCTGTAGAAGATGAGACAAAAGAAAGAAAATAGCAGAAAGTAGGAATGGTAGGAAAACAATCTTCTCCTTTGAGGTGTGCTATGATGAGTTGAATTATGGTGCCACCTACCCCCAATCCATATGTTGAAGTGCTAACCCCAAGACCTCATGTGACCTTATTCAGAAATACAGCCATTGCAAATGTTATTAGTAAAGTTAAAATGAAGTCATACTGAGTATAGTGGGGTCCTAATAAAGTAAGACTATTGTTCATATGAAAAGTGGAGATTTGGACCCATGCACAGGGATAATGCCTTGTGGATGTGAAGGCAGAGATTGATGTGTTACTTCTAAAGCTAAGGTAGGTCAAAGATTGCCAGAAAACACTGAAATCTAGTGGAGAAGCATGGAGCAGATTCTTCCCTCACAGAACTCAGGAGGAACCAACCCTGCTAACATCTTGATCTAGAACATTTTCCCTCCAAAACTGGGACAGTAAATTTCTGTTGCTTAAGCCACCCAGTTTGCAGACCTTGTTGAGGCAGCCCTACCAAACTAAGACACTTGCCATAAATGGTTTCATTTTGTCAAGTTGCATCAGATTCATAAAAGGTGCTATGAATGCAATTCCAAGTCCATTAAGGGAACTCTACACAGAATATTCTGCCAAGTACCTTAAAGTTTAATAACCACACCCATGTCACACCCATATTTTCTATTTTAGAGAGTTCACAAGTAGACTATCAGTAGAAAATCTTTTTTTTAATGTCAGTTTCAAAATCCTATTTTTCCATGTCCTAGAGCCATACACCAAATCATTAGTTTGTAATGATTCACTTCACTCCTTTCTGCTAGTCTTCCAATTTTGGGCCATTTGTGTTTGATCTATAAGTTCAACTTCACTCTAAACCTTAATATTATGGATATTCCTAGTCAGAGAATATTTAATAATGGTGGATTAAGCATCTAGTCATCTTGGACAATGGTCAAATATTGTTCTAATATATAAGCTCTCCTTTTGTTCTTTATGATCAACTCCAGTTTGGGGGCCTGCCCCAAACACCAGGTCACGTTAAGCCTCTTTGGCCACCACTAAGTCTCTCTGACTAAGACTATGTTCCTTGACTTTCCTGGTGGCTCATTCTATAGCTGGCACCTCCCCTGACAGTCTACCAAGTTGGTAAAGCTGGTCAGTCCCTGGATTCTTGCTTTGTCTGGTCCAGCCTGTATAACCACTGAATAAGCTTTGATTTTGAACTAGATTTCTTTCTACTAAACAATGAAGATTTTATCTTCTGGTTTTAAAAATACAACTTACTCTTGACTGTTTGGCCCAGCTGTCCATGTTGATAACATTATTCTGTGATAAGAAACAACCCCATATCTCAGCAGCTTGTAAGACCAAGTTTCTTTTTTATGCTTGCTTCCTTGCTTTTCTATATGTTCAATAAGATTCAGCTCGGAGAAGGGGGAGCTGCTCTTTAATCCCCTTTCTACTCTCCTTATCCTGGGGCCCAGACTGACATGGAGCCCCCACCTGAAATATGACCAAGAGTTGTGGTCAAGAAAAAGAGAACTAAGGCAGTCTAAACTGTTATGGAAATGCCATAGCTTATAAGTGACTCACATCATGGCCACAAAATTCATTGACTAAATGGTTCAGTATTTGATATGCCAGGAAAGAGACAACTGGATAAATGGCACCAAGGGTTACACACTTGACACTGATGGTTAAGCTTGCATTTTATCTAGTCCCCCTTTTTTTTCCTTTTTAACCGAAAGATATTTTGAGATTTTACAGGTCCATTTTTCTTCTTTACAGACTTCTAAATAAAAATACCAAGATAGTTACATGCGGTGTGCATGGCACTAGACTTGAGAGCTATCATGAGAATAATGTTATATAATCAAATAAAATTTACTAGGAACTACACTTACCTCTTAGATATCCATTTAATATCTATCATAGTAAAATCTCTGCACTATTTAAAAAAAATGACCCATTTAATTTTATTCAAACCAGAGTTCCCCTAAACTATTTAACATCTTCAGTCTGTCTGTCTGTCTGTCTCTCTCTCTCTCTCTCTTTATCTAGGTAAAACATTAGTAATCTGAGGAAAACACTTAGGTGAATGCAATATTATCTCAATTATATAACAACCTTGCAAAGTGAGAGAAAGTGTTATATAGAGTTTTTCCCTTCTTAATTTTTTTTCAAAAGGTTTCATAGGGAAGAATGCTAAAATTTTGGTTTTGATAATCTATAAATTCCAGTTACTTATCATTCATTACCTAAGGTTAATTCACTCTGTAGTGATCATTCTTTTGAAAAGACAAAAACATTTCTCTGCATAATGAATGATTTCCCACAAATTATGACATTGATTTAAATTGCCAATAATTTTTTGAAGAAGTTCTTTGTAAGAATGTTATCAATGGAGATGAAAAGTTGTGATGAATTTCAGCTTGGGACATTTATTTTTTCCTTGCCTTTCCTTTTTAATCCTATTTTAATACTAAATCAACTTCAAAGAATAGCTTTCATGGAAGAACATATTATAAATTAACTGCATTTAGATTAACAATGTTTTTCTATTATTAGATATAATTATTGATTGTGATTTACTGCAACTTCACTTAAGATAAAAGCTTACATCTGGAAATAAAATTCATTGCTCACTGAAAATAAAAATAATAATAAGCTTTGAAACCTCTACCATATTTTTTGCAAGTAAAAAAAAAAAAAACTGCCTTTTAAAATTACAAAGTTGGGGCCTCCCTGGTGGCACAGGAGTTAAGACACAACCTATGAAGCTTACCACAGCCAGTGCAGCATGAGTTCGATCCCTAGTCAGGGAGCAACCCACATGGCACAGCAGACCTCTCCTGACTTGTCCACTGTTCCCCTCAGCAGTATATTTCAGTCTGTCTGCCTGATCTGTTCCCCTCTGTCTCCAGTGAGTCCTCGCACCTCTGGCCTATACCCCTGTTCTTGTATGCATAAATAAATAAATCTTTTAAAAAGAAAAGAAAATTACACAGCTGGACAAAATCCCTTAGGCCATTCACTGAAAAAAAATCTAATTCATCATTCATGTAAGATGAACTCTGCTTTTATTGGTCTATTGTTTGCAGACTTTTTTCTTAAATGTGATACCACTTCCAAATCTCTGCTCTTTCTTAGTTCCTTTTCTATTTAGAAAAGATTAGGTCACATTTTTTTTTAGCAAATTACACATTTCCAGTCTTAGACGTTTGTTTTTCTATATCTATTCTTCTATCTCAGGGTATTATTTTCTTCCAATATTCTTATTCCTCCCTTGTTTCCCTAGTCGAACTTCAGCCAGTGCATTTAATTTTATGTCACATGTTTGCCATCCAAGGGAACATTTCTATGACAGTAACCCTGTTCTCCTTTTTGAGAAAGGGACATTGCCTATAAAATTCTTCCCTCTTCACTGGTTTACCTAAACACACACACCTATACAACCCCCAACAACAACAACAAAACCAACAACATTAAAAACCAGCTCTTCCAGACCATATTACCATTCTGGTGTCTGCAAAAGTCTGCCTGGGACTGGAGCAGAGCATGGCCCGTGTTTACCTGTAGTAACTAAGCTGATTGGCTGCTGATTTAGAACAGACCTAACCTGTGTTTCTGGAAAAATGAAACAAAGCTTCTGTAATTAACAGAAGGTGGTTGTTACACCCTAAACTTCATAAGGAAGGTAAAGGGCAGGTGCTATTGACGTAGTTCTTACTTTAACCAAGGGGTACTGTAGAATTTCAGATTTGCTAGACAAAATGAGATTTCTTTGAATTAATGAAACTGCGGTATGATAGGGCTGATCTGATACATCTCAGGAGAGCTAGTACCACTGCTTTCTCTTCACCTCCGTGAAATATGGCAAATTAAATTCCTCTGTGTGGGGACCTACCTTTGCAGAGATGGGATTCAGTATGAAGAAGTCCATTTGGTTCTTGAGTTAAGGTTTTGTTGGTAATAATGGTGATGTCTGGGCCTTCTGTCTTATTCTTTTACTTTACTTCTTAAGTTATTAAGAATCCAGAAGAGGAAGAAGAGCACTCTATGGTGGACCTTCACCAAAAAAACCCAAATTTGGTAAATTGACAGCTAACATTGCAAAATAAAACAAAAGACGTGGCATTGGAAGGGAGAGTATATACACACACATACACACACATAGAGGAATGACTTTGATAGGGTCAGGACAGGCAGCTTCGGACTTTAGATTTTATGGGAGGAAAAAAAGAAGGAAATTAAATGTAATGTAAATGCTATAATTTTAATAAAATATAGCTTTTTTAAAAAGGCAATTTAGGATCTCAAGGGAATTCATTTAGCTGTACAGAATACTGCTGTAAGGGGTATTATTATACCATTATGTTTCTATAAAGCTTTCCAATGAACAAGATAAGTTTCTGTATCATACTAGTTGGCACTCTTCATCCATTGCTTCCTTTACTGCTTAAAATTGCCAAGTCACTGAGAGCTGGGCTGTAGCAGGACATGCATAGTGACTACAGAAACAGTTCCGATGGCCCCACGAGTCTACAACCAACATATTTGCAGTTTATTATCCTGGAGATGCCCTCTGAACCTATCTGAATCCTAGATCTAGAATGTAATACACCTAACCTCAATTACAGGGATTGGTATCCACCTTCACTTAATTCCATAGCCCTCTGCCAAAATTAATCTTTATTTCCAAAATGAATGCACAGTATACAGAAACTAGTTGCCTTCCAGAATCAACTCATAAGAACTCGTCTAAGCCTAGGCAGAAATATTCAAATCAAGTCTTAACACATGACCTTTTTAATGATTCATCTAAACTGATTCTTATCCTGGAAAATAAGGTCACCCCCGGGAGAAGTGGATGAGTGCAGTAACTTGCCTTAAGTAAGACCTCAAGAGGTACCGCTGTAGACATAAGTCCTACGTCGGCTATCACACACCTGCCCCACTTCATCCTCCTCCTCTGCTGAGTACTGACAAACAGGAGTATCCCAATGATAACTAGACAATTCTGTAGATAACCCTGGCCTCTCCACTCCCTCTTCCTAAATCTGATCTCAAAGTAGTCACCATATTCTTGCCCTCCACTTTTTATTGTCTAGGGAGATATGTCCTGTTGGAGAAGAAAAATATGGGTTTCTGTACACACTTCCTTTGCTCTCCCATAGCATCTCTCTATTTGTAATGCAAATTAGACTTTATAATGGTGAACTTTTCCAGTTCAGGGTTATGTTTCTATCTTTTCTGCATATCCCATATCAGGCTGAACAGGGGCCTTTTGTAATTTTTATTAATGTGAATCTTAATGTGATTCTTTTGGTTCGCAAAAGAATCACATTGTTTTTGCTTTCCTATGGTGTTGTTTTTTTGGTATATATCCATACAGTAGTAAAGACACCCTGTTTAGTGAAAAAAGGCATAGACTTTTATATTTAAAGCTTCCTCTGTATGCCTTCCAAGTTGTTCTGGGACTGGGTGACATGATCTGGTGATTTTACTGCCATATCTAGTATGTCAGGGTAACATAGGATTTTATTTCTTTTATTCTTATTACATGATTTATATCATACACATTCTCTAGCTTTGCAAGGTCACCCTTCTCTTTAATCTCTAAATAAAGATCAGAACCTCCATCCAAGGGAAGGTAGAGAGCCCAGCTTCTCTCTCAGACTTTATGAAGATACTCCAAGTTCTTACATTTCACAAACTCATTCTGGGTGTTATGTGTCATCTCCCTCTGGGCTTCAGCTTCAGATTTCTCCCCTGATCACCCTGATGGTATCTCTTATTAGTTTTCCTGAGTGTGGACACAGATTCCCCCCAAGGCATAGAATTGGATTCACTCTACCTTGTATTAGGAAAACACAGCTAACACAATTTAGCATACTTTACTAAGGTTTGAAGAAGCTATAAGATATTGTAATAAGGCAAAAGAAGATTTGAATATTGTGATGCTCATCCTCGACCCCAGTCTGTTATCATATCTTCTCGCGGGCATTTTCTCTTAGTAGACTTGCATATGGTGGCCCAGTCTGCTGGTGTGTTTGCAGAATTCACTAAATCCCTCTGATCAAAAATTTCCTTTTTGATCTTTTCCTCTACCAAGTACCATATCCTGAGTCCCCATGTCAGATTCAGGTAAAGGAAACAGAATCAGGTCATATACATAATCACATTTTCCTCTGAAAAAGCAATGAATGTGATTAGTTTAAGGATATATCAATGGGCTTCCCCAAGAATAATGGTGGCACAACAATCAACTATAAGAAATTTTATTTACTTTTTTAATTTAATTTTAATTTAATTTTTAATTTAATTTTATTTAATTTACAATTACCTATGTCATAAATATCAGTCTTCCTAAGACAAAGGAGAATGATACCCTAAAACAAATTTATCTTCCACTGTTTGTGAAAGACATGTAGGTGGAAATGTTCCATGGTTTAAAACACTTTATGACTCTCCAGGCATAGACAATTTAGAGCTGTCAGAATCTACATTTGATGAACTTGTTTTCTCTTAAGCATAGCTATTTCTATATGATTTTTCCCTTTCTATGCAGAAGAGCTTCATAAACTTGTATTTCCCTGGTTTCTTACATTTAAGATCTATCCTGTCATGATGAAACTTTCTAGAAATTCCTAAGAGCTTCCATACTTGTATTTTTAGAGTACTGAACTGCTGGTAGCTTAAGATGTATTAAGTTAGTAAAAGGATGGGCTTATGAACCACTTAAATAAACTTCAGAAAAAAGTACTTATTTAGAAGAAGGGAATGAGGTCTGTGGCGTTTGGTTGGCAAAAGAATCACTTTGGAAAAAAAAATCTATGAGCAACTACTCTCGGGGAAGTTTGTGCTTATCCACTCACTGAACTTTGCCTTCTTCTCAAGGGTGTGGTAGGTTTAATCAAAAAGAAAGAAGGCTCCTAGAAGTTTCTCTACCCTCATTTTGAATTCAGGTGTTTCTGCGATACAGAGATAGTATTCAATTATCTTATCTACTTTCTGTGTGCCCTATAAATGCTGCAATATTAGGAAGCTTAACTAATTCAGGAAGAGTTGTATGTGTGTGTGTATACATGCACATGTGTGTGTATGCAGGTATATTTGTGTTCCTAGAGAGATTGCAAGAAATGAAGACAAAATGTTTGAATACTATTTCACAAGTTTATAATATTTGAAATGCTTCCTAACAGTTTATGTGCAACAGTTAATAAATTCCTATATTTCTGATAAAACTTGATTACATAATTTATTTTAAATTTCAGCACTAGTGGGGGAAAAATAGACACCTATTGGCAGAGTTAATTTTTTCTTTTCAGCTAAAAATTAACACTTGAAAGCATAATCTAAGGAAGTGCCATTTGTTTTGTGTTCATATATGTAACGTTTAAACAAATCTTATTCTCATTTATCAAAAAGAAGTAATTATACAAAGACTAGATATATACAGTGCCAAGTGCTTAAAATCCTGCTTGTAATTATATCTGAATTTCTGATGAATACCCAGGGACAACCAAGACATGTCAGAACAGGTAAATCAGCACCTAATTAAATGACATCTGTGTCTTGTGTATTGCAATCTTATAAAGCTCTAACTATGATTACTTTCTATTGCACAATTTCTAGAGCAGTATTTTTTTTTAATGTTGCACAAATATGATAAGGACGCGAACGACTTATTATTCTTCCTGTGGTCACTGAACTTTCATGAGATTGTTATGAGAGCCTCATTTCTTACCACATTTACCACCACCCTTAACTGGATTGCCCAATAAAGACCGGATTTTCCAAATAATATGTACTAGCTGGGTTTGCAATAATCTTAAGTCGGTCCTTAGGAATCCTCTGTACATGGCAAAGTTTATCTTAATAGTATTTTGAACTGAATATAAGCAAGCATATTTAATATTTTAATAACCAAAAATCATACCTCAATAGCTTGATTTTGTTTGCATGCTGCACAGTGTAATTAACCCTTTTGGGGTGGACTGAGATTCTTTAAGAAAAAAGTTGGAGAGGGGAGGACACTTTATTCTCTGTGGGTATTTTTTTTTTTTTTTTTGCTTCAAGTGGGAGAGAAGTGCTTCTAGAATGATTTTACACACCTCAATAACATGTTGACGTATAGAAAGCAAAAGATATATGCAATTATTGAGTCTGTGTATGCATGCAAACATGAAAAAAACAGCTATTATGTTATACATTATTCTAGTGTTTTGTCTTTATTTTCAATATCTGAAGACATCTTTGGCTAAAGTATTCCTTTTGTTACATAGTAAGAGAGATTGTTATTTTTAAAAAGGTTGTCTATTTCTCTGCTAAAGAATTTTTTTTTTTTTTGCATTTTAAAAAGACAAGTTTTTTAGGAAAAAAAGAAAAGGAGTAGAAGGCTCCTGCATAGACACAGCTAGACAGTCTTGGGACAAGAACTGGGAAAAATATTATTTTGCTAAAGGTGTTAATAATTGTAATAATTACAATCCAAAACTCAATTTATTAAAATTTTATAGGAAAAGTTTTGATGATGTCCAAAAGAAAAGATTTGAGTGATATCTGAATGATTGCTTATTACATAGATGCAAAAATATATTACATTCATTTTAACCAAGTCAAGACCACTGAGCTAAAGTATATGACTGTGGCATTTCCCATTCAAGCATGGTAGATATTCTCATCTACCCCCTAACATCTCCCATGTCCACACTAATTTCCAGACATTTTCCCAGCATGATTTCTTAGAGCAACATGTCCCCTGCTCTGAGACAGGATGCTGTGGCTCCCTTAATGTTAAGTCTATTCTCTGGGGTGGCCAGACCTTAGCTGAGGGCAGATCATTCTCAGAATCAGCGCTCTGTTCCCATGACCTGGACCTGATTAAACAAATTACAGTGGCAAACCCAGAAGTAGTCCTCCAACCAGTTAGGCAGAAACTTGGGACCTAAGCAAGAGACAAGTCACAGAGGAAAGCAATAGAGTAGAGATCATTTTTTTCAGGCATAAGAACAGAAAACCGACACTAGAAAGAAGGGATAAGCGTCTATAAGCCTGGATGGTAATGGTGAACAACAACAGGAAAAAAATAAATCATCATTTCATGATGATTTCATGACAAGCATTTATAGACTCCGCAGTGTATAAGCAAACCTGATGTATTAACGGTCCAGTACAGAGTCTATGAACCTAACAAAAGTAATGGAATAATAGGGGGCCTCCCTGGTGGCACAAGGGGGTAAGTCTTAGCACCATGAAGCTATCAGCAGCCACTGCAGCACAGTTCAATCCCCAGCCAGGGAGCTGACCCACATGACACAGCAGACCTCTCCTATCTCACCAGCTGGTCCCCTTAGCGGTGTATTTCAGTAGATCCACCTGTTCTGCTCCCCACTCTGTCTCTGGTGAATCTTCTCACCCCCCTGCACCTCTGGCCTACATCCCAGCTCTTATATGCATAAATAAATTAATATTTTTTAAAAAAAGGAATAATAACTAGTGCTTAAAATCCATATTAAAAATTGCCCTCCCAAACAACTCTATCCTGCCTATGTTTTGTTTTCATAACTAATTTTCTGTGTTTATAGGTCAAATTGGCCATAGCCCATCTTGTTTAAAAAGTTCATCAACCCAGATCAATCTCACGGGTCAAAATAAGCAATCTTTCCACAAATTGTAAACATAAAAACTTTCTTGGAAATAGCCTGTTTGATTTTGCCTTGTAAAATCATTACTGTAGGGTAAAGAAAATGTCAGGCTTTTCTGCCCTTCCGCCATCAGGATAGATGATGGATCCTTGTCCTGAATGCATGCCTGATGGCGGGCACCTGGAATAGGGTGTGGGCATAGGTAGATAGGATTCAGCTGAGCTAAGACTGTGCTTTTTAAGGGCGGCGTCACGGGGACGCTAGCGGCAGCAGCAGCAGCGGTAGAAGCCGAAGCGGAAGCCGAGAAGCAGCAGAACGAACTCCAGAGAGCTCAGATAGAGTGAAGACTTGCTGGGGGCTGGGAGGCTGGCAGGCCAGCACCCTTGCCTGCCATATGCCTGGTGAACCCCAAATAAAAAACCTGCAAAACTACTGAGGACTCTGACTCCTCCTTTACCCGGTCTGCATGGGATCAGAAAACCTGCACTGTGCCCATGTCCTGCCTTTACAATTGGCGTAAGTCGGCAAGATCCATGCAGACAGGTATTGGAGCCCTCCGAAGACCTGGAGGCGCCATGGCAGCACAGAAGGTGGACACGTCCACGAGCTACAGGATGAGACCTGGCGTGAAGGAGACGCCCGAGAGGACCAGCCAACGACACCGGAAAGGACAGCCAACGACACCGGAAAGGACCAGCCAATGACCCCTGAGGCAGCAGGCCGTTGCTGAAGCCGGGAGAGGCCAATGGACTGATGGACTGATGAACTGATGAACTTGGACTGACAATCCTGCCAGAAGGCGGAGGACCTTGGCAGGTTATGTTTTTTTTTTTTTTTTTTTTTTTTTTTTTTTTGAGAATCTGGGGGTGGCCAGTGGGCCTAGATGGCCAAAAGCAGCCTGTGCATGCCCAGCAGCCAGGTGGAGGAGAAAAGCCAACTAAGTAGGCAAAAGCTGGTACTGATGCTAAGTTGAGAAGCCCTAAGCGGCTGTTAAGCAGCCTGAGTATGCTGAAGAACTGTGAGTCTCGTAAAATCACCTGTGGGTGATGCCCTGCTCATTCTTGAGTGAGGGTGAGGAGCTGAGGAACCTGTCCTTGGGGGACGGGTGGGGAATGTGGCTTGGGGTGGAGCCCAAGCCGAATGCAGAGTTTGGATCCCGACCCATGTGCTTGTGCAGTGGGTTGGCCTGAGTGCAGGGGTCTGTGAGTCGCATGGGTGGCCATGAAGGCCAAGTGTTGGAGCGACTGCAGACAGAAACCCTGAGGGTTGGCAATTACCCCCAACAGAATAAAATTGCCAATCCCAGAGCTAGTGCATCCTGGGGGTGGATGCTGTGTGTGCCTTGTAGCCGAGACTACAGCCAGAGAAGGCCAGGAAGCCTGACGGCTCCTGGTGTGATATAGTAGATGGTGTGAGTGATTCCCTTCCCTTGTATGAGCAGTGCCTTCGGCAGCAGATTTGGTGGCTTATCTGCTGGTACCAATAATTGTCTTTTGCACTAGGTTGGTGCCCTGCCTGGACTTATTTGTGTTCTGTTGTATTTTGTTGTGATGTATTTGCTTTTGTGGGCCATGGCTGCACTGTTTATGTTTGCTTAAAAAATTGTATATACGTGGACTATATGGCAGAAAACCCTGAGGGGGTGGACTGTAGGGTAAAGAAAATGTCAGGCTTTTCTGCCCTTCCGCCATCAGGATAGATGATGGATCCTTGTCCTGAATGCATGCCTGATGGCGGGCACCTGGAATAGGGTGTGGGCATAGGTAGATAGGATTCAGCTGAGCTAAGACTGTGCTTTTTAAGGGCGGCGTCACGGGGGGACGCCAGCAGTAGCAGTAGCAGCAGCAGCGGTAGAAGCCGAAGCGGAAGCCGAGAAGCAGCAGAACGAACTCCAGAGAGCTCAGATAGAGTGAAGACTTGCTGGGGGCTGGGAGGCCTGCCAGCCCCCCAGCCAGCACCCTTGCCTGCCATATGCCTGGTGAACCCCAAATAAAAAACCTGCAAAACTACTGAGGACTCTGACTCCTCCTTTACCCGGTCTGCATGGGATCAGAAAACCTGCACTGTGCCCATGTCCTGCCTTTACAATTACCAAGTTGGCAGCATAGGTTGAACTTAATTCAGTTTGCTTAGAATTGAATTCAGTCAACTTTAAGATTAAAAATGCTAAAAGACATATTTTAATCATTAATACAAAAGCAGAGATGGACATAGTTTTATCTATATTCAAAGTGGATAAGTGTTCCCAAACAAAGCAAGTCACAAGTGTTTGATTTAATAGTATTATTCTATGCTGCAACTACTTTATATAGGGAGAATTGTATCCATAGACAATTTCAAGGTCAAAGTCTTTGTGATATCATTTTTATACAGCTAAGTGGATTACTTAACAAAAAGATATTTCTCTCTCTTCTTGATGATACACTAATTCAGTCAAGCTGCAGTCAATCAGCTTATCCACTCAATAGTCATTTATTGGGTACCAGGCCTCTGCTAGAGCCTGAAAATCAACATAGATGAATCCAACATGTTTTAAACTCATTTCCCGAAGAAATGCTGTCAGCTGCAGAGAAACTTGTACTTTCCCACCACTTGGTGAGGAGTTAATTCTCATTTTCACTAAATGGCAGTACTTAAAATCATCATGGAGCGGGGGTGCACGATAGCTATGTTCTTTCTTCTCTCTTGGAATTCTAACAAAATAAGAATAAGAGATGAAACAGTGGCACAGTTTGGAAATCAGACAGGGAAGCCTCAAAGATTCCTCGTCTTAATAAAATAATAACCATGGGGGCCCAAACTGGCACAAATACTTTTTCACATGATGACTCAAATTCCCCCGCCAGGCCTTGTGTGCTTTCTGTTCATCTTAAATGATCCATTAAAAAATAATAATAAGCAAGAAGAATAGTTTTGCCCTTAAAGGTGATATAAAAAAGCAATATTCGCTTCAGGAGGATTATATTTCTTTGAATAATTCTTTTTATCCGGTACCTCTAGCTTACAGTCACCATCAATATAGCTTTGATATTCTTTTTTTACATATTAACTTGATTTAGATGCATCTTTTATCAGACAACAGCAAGAAGAATCTTGTATTTGTGGAGTGTTTCATAGTTTATAAACAATTTCGTATATATTGTCTCATTTGATTAACAACCCTGGAAGGTGGCCAGAACATACATTTCTTCTTGCTTTATAGAAACTGAGCCTTAGAGAACTTATGAAGTTACAAAAGGCATCACAATAAATAGAAGGGATTTAAACCTAGACCATATATGTCTTCAGGCTCACACAATCCAGACTGAATTTTTTTCTCCTCCATGCACATTATGAACAGGAGTGGATTGACAACACTCTCACAGTTAGACATCACTGCTAGGGCTGTTGAAAATAATGATGATTTTATACCATACATAGTTAGCATCATATTAGTGATAGGTAATAAATCACTAACTACGACTGTGCATAAAGCAAACTGCAAAGATTAAATCAGCTTGTAAAGGGTATTTTTTTTTTTAAGATTTATTAATTTATTTATACAAGCACTGGGTACAGTCAGAAGCACGGGAGGGTGAGAGAATTCACCAGAGCCAGAGCGGGAGCAGAGCAGGCAGAAGGACCGAAGTACACTGCTCAGGGGAGCAGCGGACGGCAGGAGGGGTCTACTTGCCATGTGGGACCCTCCTCCGGTGGCCGGCCGGGGAGCAACAGGGGATCGAACTGGTGCTGCACAGGCTGCGGGCAGCTTCGCAACCCAGCGCTCAACCACTGCGCCACCGGGGAGGCCCTGTAAAGGGTATCTTGAAAGGCCTAAAGAGAAGCATGAAAATCAAAGGGTAATGGTGCTTTGTAAGAGGTTTTTAAATTTTTATTGTGCATTAGAAGAGAAGCATTTAATCAGAAATTTTATAAAAATAATCCCCCTCTCAGTGACTGGCTAATCTATTAGCCTTCCAGGGGTCATTTATGTATTTTTTTTTTTTTTAAGATTCACTCATTTATACAAGAACAGGGCATAGGCCTGATTCGCGGGAGGGTAAGAGGATTCACCAGAGACAGAGTGGAGAACAGAACAGGCAGACTGATGAAATACACTGCTGAGGGGAGCAGCAGGCGCAACAGGAGAGGTCTCCATGCCATGTGGGACCCTCACTGTCCTGGCGCTGCAGAGGCTGCGGCCAGCTTCACAGCCCGTGCTCAACCGCCTGCGCCACCAGGGGAGGCCCCACTTGTATATATTTTTTTTTTTAAATAATAAATTTTATTTTTATATTCCCCCATACAATTGCAAACCCCCCATTCTGACCCCAATCCCTCCCCTCCCGCCCCCCACCCCCCAAAAAGTATCTCTGGTTCATAGTTTTTTGTTGATTTTGATTTTCACTTTCTTATAGTTATTCATTTTCCTGGTCCCTTATTTAAGTTTTCTAGATTCCTGCTATGAGTGGGACCATCCGGTATTTTTCTTTTTCTTTTTGGCTTATTTCGCTGAGCATGATCCCTTCCAGTGCCATCCATGTTGCTGCAAATTGCATGTGTTTATCTTTTTTGAATGCTGAGTAATATTCCATGGTGTATATGTACCACATCTTCTTGATCCAGTCATCTATTTTTGGGCATTTGGGTTGTTTCCAAAGCTTAGCTATTGTAAACAGTGCTGCTATAAACATAGTGGTGCAGGTGCTCTTTGGAATTGATGTTTCTGTGTCCTTTGGGTAAATACCTAGGAGTGGAATTGCTGGATCATATGGAAGCTCTATGTTTAGTAGGTCCAGAAATCTCCACACAGCTCTCCATAGTGGTTGGACCAGTTTGCACTCCCACCAACAGTGTAGAAGAGTTCCTTTTTCTCCACACCCTCTCCAACATTTGCTGTTGCTAGTTTTTTTAATATGTGCCATTCTCACTGGTGTAAGATGGTATCTCATGGTAGTTTTGATTTGCATTTCCCTGGTTACATCCACTTGTATATTTTTTAAAGATATCTATTTGGGGCCTCCCTGGTGGCACAAGGGTTAAGACGCAGCGCTATGAAGCTATCTGCATCCACTGTAGCACGAGATCGATCCCCAACAAGGAAGATAACCCACACGGCACAGCAGACCTCTCCTGTGTTGCCTGCTGCTCCCCTCAGCAGTTTATTTCAGTAGATCTGCCTGTTCTGCTCACCACTCAGTCTCTGGTGAAATCTCTCACCCCCGCATCTCTGGCTTACACCCCAGCTCTTGTATGCATAAATAAATAAATCTTTTTTAAAAAGGTATCTATTTGGTGAAACATGCTGAAGAGCAACTATGTAAGCTACTTTTAATTCACTGAGCTTTGGGGTGACCCTTGTCTATACTAAGTCAATGTCATTCGCTGTCTGATTCCTTAGTACCACAAAATCCAAAGCGCAACAAAACTTGGTTTATGAACTCAAGAAATTTGCAAGAGCAAGTTGTATGTGCAGAGCAAAAGATCAATTTCTAGCCTAAATTTACACATTCTACCAGACTGATTATTTGGTTATATCCCCATAAGCCCATTGTGTGTCAAAATTACTGTAAGTGGAAAACACATTTGATACACCTAACCCAGCAAACGACATAGCTTAGCCTAGCCTGACTTAAATGTGCTTAGAACATTACGTTAGTCTACGGTTGGCTAGAATCATCTAACCCATGTGTATTTGTAATAAAGTGTTAAATATCTGTGTAATTTAATGAATACTGTGATGAAAGTGAAAAACAAAATGCCTAAAATTTCAAGTAGGATTTCTACAGAATATGTATTGTTTTCACAACATTGAAAAGAAAAAATCCTAAGTTGAAAAATCCAAAATTGAACCATTTAAGGGAGGACTATCTTGATTTGGTGGGCAACATTTGGGCTCACTCATCAGCACCTTCCCCGTTTCTCACAATGCTTCCCATCTATAGAGATGGACCAGAAGTGACATCCATAATCATCCACAGGGACTGGCCAGCCATGCTGAACTAATTAGATTCTCCTGAGTTTTTAATAGGGGCACAGAAACTCCTGTAAATTTGTCCTAGTTATGGGTCAGGTAAACCCAGAAAATGAGAGCAGTGATTTGACCAGGCATGATATTAGGTTTGCCAGACAAAATATAGGCATTCCATATTTGTATTGGTTAAATATAGTAGCCCAACATGCTGTGCCATGTAAAAGTGGATGAAGAAAGCTACTCTGGAAAAAGAAAAACATAAAGATAAAGAAAATCAAACAGCAGGGCCTCCCTGGTGGCACAAGGTGTTAAGCACAGCACTGTGAAGCTATCTGCAGCCTCTGCAGTATGAGTTCAATCCCCGGCCAGCCAGGGAGCTACCCACATGGTTCAGCAGACCTCTCCTGTCTTGCCCGCGGCTCCCCTCAACAGTGTATTTCAGTCTGCCTGTTCTGCCCCCACCCTGTCTCTGGTGAATCCTCTCACCAACCCCCACACCTCTGTCCTGTACCCCAGTTCTTGTATGCATAAATAAATAAATCTTTAAAAAAAAAAAGAAAATTAAACACCATGTGAATGTGCAGTGTGGGAAGGGATGAGATAGGGGGAAAGGAAAAATATGTCAAGAATTGTCTTGGTCACTGACAACTTTTCAGTCCTCAGTTCTAGTCCCTTGGGAGATCTGGCTGTATTTCATGCCTTTGAATTTTGTGAGATACCTTCCTTCTTTATAAGAGAATCTTCTTTTCTTCGAATGGCTCAAAGGAAATGTTTCCTATACCAGATATGTCCTCAGGCATGTATAATACGCTCATGCTTTGAGAAAAAGGTTTTATTATTTCACAAACTTTAAAGAACTCGTGGGATTGATGAGAGATGTGAATAGAAAATGTGTTTCTTATTTATCAAGAGCAGGGAAGTTTGCCTCTCTGTAATAAATACCATGAAATGTCTAAATCAATACATATAAAAAATTCTGTATCTGGAAACAGGAGGTTCACAATCGATCTCCTTGGGTTCCTTCAAAATATCAGAGTGAACTCTAAATGTGCTTCTGCAGATGTTATTCTAAAATGCCCCCAAAGTAAAAACTATGAAATGGCTAAATTATGAGGTCCATAGGTATTATCACTTCTACTTATGCTCATTCCACCTCTTCCTTTTCAATGCCTCTTTCTCTCTACTTTACTTTTCCATCTATCTCCTTCCTCTCCCTTTCTCTAGCCTCCCTGCCTAAGTTCCTCCCCCAGGGGGTGGAGGGGATGTTGGGGTAAGGCCATTTAAAAAAAAAACCAAACACCTCACTAACACCTTAGTGTAAATTAGTCAAAAGTGCTATTTGCACTTGAAGTATTTGCATTTTTAAAAGTCCTGAAGAGAAGGGAGCAAGAGGAATATTTCTGGGCTTGCTGTGAGCAACCAGCAATCTGGAAATTATATTAAAAAATATTAGTTCATAGGGCCTCCCTGGTGGTACAAGGGGTTAAGCACAGCACTATGAAGTGATCCACAGTCTCTGCAGCATGAGTTTGATCCCCAGCCAGCCAGGGAGATACCCACATGGCACAACAGACCTCTTCTCTCTCATCTGCTGCTCCCCTCAGCAGTGAAATATCAGTATAATCTGCCTGTTCTGCTCCCTACTCTGTCTCTAGTGAATCCTCTCACCCCCCATACCTCTGGCCTGTACCCCAGCTTTTTTATGCATAAAAAATAAATCTTTAAAAATTTTATTTATGGGTTGAGGATTCATGCTCAATGTTAAAGATAAACCACTTGGTCGGGTTAAATCTCCTAGCTGGGATTGGGGCTAGTGCTGGAGGATCTCTGGGGAGAATCTTGGAGGAGGACCCATGGGGAGATAAGCTAATAACGAGAAGGCAATAAATTCAGTCATTAGCTACTACCAGCGTCTGTCTGAAATGCAGTCTTGATGACATTTAGTATCTAAGACAGTAATTGCAAGACCAGCACACACACACAAAAAAACCCTTTAAATCACGTTTTTAAATTTAAATTATAATTTAAACCTGATCCATCCCACAGAATTACTGCTAGAAACCAGAAAGAAAGAACAATATATAGTACCTTCGTACAAATTGCACCCTTTCCACCAGCTGCAGCTGGGTGCAGCCCCTCTCCAGAGTGATTAGCTCAGTGAGCAGGGAGGGTGTGGATTCCCACCCACCTCTCATTTTCTGAGCTGGGGACTCTTGTGCACAACATATACAACTGCATGCGCAAAAATTCTCCCCAAACCACCACTCTACATCTACATCTACATGGTGATTATGCCAGCAAGGCATAGGGCAGGTTCTCTATGGATCCAGGCAGACAGGTAAAGGAAAGTCCTGGAGCCCTCAGTGGTTTTTTCAGACTTTTATTGACCTTTCTACACCATTAGTTTTTAAAGATTTATTTTTATTTATTTATGCATACAAAAACTGGGGTTTAGGCCAGAGGTGTGTGGGGTGAGAGGATTCACCAGAAACAGAGTAGGGGGCAGAACAGGCAGATCTACTGAGATACACTGCTGAGGGGAGCAGCAGGCAAGATGGGAGAGGTCTGCTGCACCATGTGGATCAGCTCCCTCTGTGCTGCAGTAGCTGCCAGATAGCTTGATAGTGCTGAGACATAACCCCTTGTGCCACCAGGGTGGCCCTCTCTACACCATTTCTACTGAGGCAACTAGGTATAGGGCAGGCAGAGGAGCAGGGGGGGACCAGGAGGCTACAAGCCTTCCAGCCCCTAGCAAATCTTCACTCTCTCTGTGCCTGGTCTGACTTACTCTGGTAGTCTCTTCCTCTCGTGGCCATTCTTAACTGTTCTCTGCTGCACCTTCCTCTGTTGCTTATATCCTCAGCCTCCAGGCTCAGGTGTGCCCATTTACACATGCCCACACCACACTCCAGGCATCCACCAGGTACCCCGAGCCCACACTCCCAAGTGCCTCCTGTGTTCAAGGCCACAGGTGATAGCCACAGGGGCCAAAGCACAAAATCCTCTTCATTTACCTATAGTGGCACTCCTGAAACATGACTCATCAAAACCCAGCCCAAGTACCACTCCCATTGTGGTTTTCACAGAAGAATCCTCTTTACTGCCTTGAACTAATTCTAGAGAAGCATCACTGACTAGACATTAGCAGCTAGACATTTCCCAGCTCTGAAATCAAAGTACCTGTATTCAAATCCCAAATCTACCCTTTATTAGTTGTGCAACTGTGGACTTGTTCCCTTATCTATAAAATGGGAGTAATTAAGTCACTAATTAATTCCTAAGGTTGTTCTGGATATAGAGCAAGTTAATATATGTAAAGTGCTTAGAACAATGTTCGGTACATAATGAACATTCAGTAGATATCTGGAATTGTTATAACTCAGCTGATGCTGCCTGTCTATCACTAATCCCATTGCATTTTTGTTAGATTCATATGTGTCTAGCTTTCCTAATCAAGGAACAAATTTTATTCATATTTGTATCCATAAGGCCCAGTAAAGGGTAGGTTTTATTTTTTATTTTTTTAAGATTTATTTATTTATTTATACAAGCACTGGGTACAGTCAGAAGCGCAGGAGGGCGAGAGAATTCACCAGAGCCAGAGCGGGGAACAGAACAGGCAGACTGACAAAATACACTGAGGGGAGCAGCGGGCACAGCAGGAGAGGTCTGTCATGCCATGTGGGACCCTCGCCGGCGGCCGGGGAAAGAACCGGCACTGCAGAGGCTGCGGGCAGCTCCACAGCCCAGTCCCCAACTGCTGTGCCACCAGGGGAGGCCCAAGGGTAGGTTTTAGAAGTTATTTCATCTAAATGTGATGAATTAATGAATAAACATCTGACACATGGAGGCCAAGGAGTTTCTTCCCCTAAGAAAACTGGATTGCAAAGAGAGAGGAGTCCCAAGGAACAGTGTACCCCATGTTTTCAACCTGGAAACCACTGATTCTCTTAAGAAAGGTAGAGATACCAAAGTGGAATCACCCTATGATATGAACCGGTGAGGCTGGAAGAGAAAGCAAACTTCCTATTGTTTAAGGGTGAAGGAGAAAATGTCCTTCAGATAGTAAGTGAACCCCCTCCTCCAATGCCTTAGGCCCTGACCAGCCCAAATTGAAAATGTCCTCTTCTCTCATCTCTTTTGTATAACAAAGTGAGACTGAATCCACGTGAAGCTGAACAAGTCTTTGATTGAATAGATTCTGGGGTAATTGTAAACAAAAGGTAGTTCAGATTATTCATATCTAGTCATAGAAAGTTTACCAGGGGCAATGAATGGCACTTGTCATACTGTTTGGCAATACTGGAACTCAATAAATCAGTGTTAAATTGACTTATTATAAAGACAGAAAGAATAAAATTATGAGTGAATGAATGACAAGGGAATAAATGAATCAGTCAATTGTGAAGTCAGTCCACAACTTACACTATATAGGTGAGTGGTTAAGTGTTCTCCAAATGGTATCCCAAGGAACACTGGGTGAGGACTTGAAGCTAACATGTTTTTGGTCATTTACATTTGAAAAGAGCAGCAAACTACATCACAGATTTTTTTTCTTCAATGAGCATTAGATTATTAAGGTCTTTCTAAGCTTTGTTTGGCTATAATATAAAACTTTTTTCCTTGCAGAGTGTCCAGTGTTCTGGCCCTGATTAGTGAGGAATTTGAAGAAGTGAATAATCTCAAAGTTTGAAGAACACATAAAGCTAAAATTGAATTATATGCTTAAGAATTTTAAATATTATGTATATGACAAACAAGAGCCATATCTGATATTAGACATGAGCATTTTGCAAAATTTCTGTGGTGGTTAAATTCTGTTAGTGTTTGCCTTTTATTTTTTTTTTTTAATATATATTTTTTTTCTATTTTTTTTAGATTTATTTTTATTTATTTATACAAGCACTGGGTACAGTCAGAAGTGTGGGTGGTGACCAACTGGGAGAACATTTTTGCACCCAACACTAATGATAAAGGACTGATCACAAAAATCTGCAAAGAGCTGATGAGACTTAACAACAACAAAGAAAAGAATCCAGTCAAAAAATGGGCAGAAGAGCTAAAAAGAAACTTCTCTGAAGAGGAAATGCAAATGGCCAACAGGCATATGAAAAAATGTTCAACATCACTTGTCATCAGGGAAATGCAAATCAAAACTACCATGAGATACCATCTTACACCAGTGAGAATGGCACATATTAAAAAAACTAGCAACAACAAATGTTGGCGAGGGTGTGGAGAAAAAGGAACTCTTCTGCACTGTTGGTGGGAGTGCAAACTGGTCCAACCACTGTGGAGAGCTGTGTGGAGATTTCTGGACCTACTAAACATAGAGCTTCCATATGATCCAGCAATTCCACTCCTAGGTATTTACCCAAAGGACACAGAAACATCAATTCCAAAGAACACCTGCACCCCTATGTTTATAGCAGCACTGTTTACAATAGCTAAGCTTTGGAAACAACCCAAATGCCCAAAAATAGATGACTGGATCAAGAAGATGTGGTACATATATACCATGGAATATTACTCAGCATTCAAAAAAGATAAACACATGCAATTTGCAGCAACATGGATGGCACTGGAAGGGATCATGCTCAGCGAAATAAGCCAAAAAGAAAAAGAAAAATACTGGATGGTCTCACTCATAGCAGGAATCTAGAAAACTTAAATAAGGGACCAGGAAAACAAATAACTATAAGAAAGTGAAAATCAAAATCAACAAAAAACTACGAACCAGAGACACTTTTAGGGGGGCGGGGGTGGGAGGGGAGGGATTGGGATCAGAATGGGGGGGCTGCAATTGTATGGGGAATATAAAAATAAAATTTATTATTAAAAAAAAAAAAAAAAAAGAAGTGTGGGTGGTGAGAGAATTCACCAGAGCCAGAGTGGGGAACAGAACAGGCAGACTGATGAAGTACACTGCTGAGGGCAGCAGCAGGTGCAGCAGGAGAGGCCTGGCGCCACGTGGGATCCTCACCGGTGGCTGGGGATCGAACCAGTGCTGCAGAGGCTGTGGACAGCTTCGCAGCCCAGCGCTCAACCGCTGCGCCACCAAGGGAGGCCCTGCCTTTTATTTTTCATTGAATAACAGTTGACACATAACATTCTATCAATTTCAGGCATGTTAGTTTGAGGTGTATGAACCAGTGATTTAATGTTTGTATGTACTGCAAACAGCCCACCACATTAAATCCACTCATTAACATCCATCAGTACACATTGTCACAAAATTTTTTTCTTATGATGAGAACTTTTAAGATCTACTCTCTTAGCAATTTTAAAAGCTGTGATACACTATGATTAAGTAAGTCACCATGCTGGACTTTCTATCCCCATGACTTAACCTATAACTGAAAACTTGTTCCTTTTATTGGCAGAGTGGGCAAAATGGGGGAAGGGGCTTATAAAAACAGCATTCTTAGTTTTTGTATGACCATATGGTAATTCTATCTTTTTGTATTTTGAGGAATTGCCATACTGTTTTCCATAGTGACTGTACCATTTACATTCCACCAATAGTACACCAAGGCTCCAGTTTCTCCATGCTTTTGCCAACATTTGATTTTCTCTGCTCCAAAATCAAGTACTGTCACTGCCTATTTAATTTCTATAGCATCTAATACTTTTATGTCTTCTACCCTGCTTCCTGGATGCTTATCTCCTAGCCATGTGGGTGACTTTACAAATACCAATCTACACCGGGCACTGTACCTTGAGGAAATTCCTGGTGAGACTCAGCTCAATGATTTGCTGACAACCTCCATGGTTATGAGTACTTTTTCATCCTGGATTCCTCATAAATGATTCCTCCTGTCTTTCAGCCCACCTCTGGGAAATAAGCCCACCTTTCACTGCCTAGTGGACTGGCAGGTTTTCCATGATACTGTCTCCACTTCTGGGTACAGTCTAGTAGCTCAGTCCCCGTGATAGGGCCCCAGGTCAAGTGCTCTGAATTTTCTTATTTGTGCAGGGTCTCTGGTGAATGGTGACTAAACTCTCTAGACAAAAAGAACAGAGGTTACAAGTCAGCAATTCAATTGGGATGGATTTTTCACAGAGCATCTTATTCAGTGACAAACTCATTCCTTCCTTTACCAAACATGACTATACCTAAAGATCCATAGTGATGTTCTATTCCAGATGGGCTGCTCTTTGTTATCAGTTAGTTAAGATTCAATTTTCATGAATAAAAAGACTCTACCTCTAAATTCAGCAAGTTTAGTTCTTATATCAAAGACATTTTCAATTTCTACTTGAGTTGGGATATTTGATTATACAGCCTATAAGAATTCTTTCAACTCTAAAGGGAATAAATATTTCAATTAGTCCAAGTTTGTAATATACATTTTGTTTATACTATCATGAACATTCATGTATGAGGCTTAATCATTAAATTTTTACAAAAGTAAAATGTAGAATTGCTGTTCTATAAGCATTGAAGAAAACATAAATTTTCAGTTTGATATGGTAGAATTTAAAATTTTGGTTTTTTATTAAAAAACACACTCAATAAAGAAATATTGATGTGAAATAAATATGATACTATATGTCAATAATGGCCCAATAAAAATATTGACAAATACAACTAAACACAAAAATTAATTACAAAAAAAATCACTGTTAATATTTGGGTAGGTATACTTTCTACTTTCTTTTTTTTTTTTTAAAGATTTATTTATTTATACATACAAGAGCTGGTGTGTAAGCCAGAGGTGTGGGTGGTGAGAGGATTCACCAGAGAGAGTGGGGAGCAGAAAGGCACTGAAATTCACTGCTGAGAGGAGCAGTAGGCAAGACAGGAGAGGTCTGCTGCACCATGTGGGTTGCTCCCTGGCAGGGGATTGAACTCATGCTGCAGTGGCTGCTGATAGCTTGATAGCGCTGTCTTTACCCTGTGCCACCAGGAAGACCCAATTATTTCTACTTTCTTAACCAAAAAAAATTTTTTAAAGGTATCATGCTGTACACACTATTTTCAATCTTGATTTTCCACTAACTGTATATTACAAATATTTTGCCAAGTTATTAATAGTCCTTTTTTTTTTTAAAGATTTATCTTTATTTATTTATACAAGCACTGGGTACAGTCAGAAGTGCAGGAGGGTGAGAGAACTCACCAGAGCCAGAGCAGGGAGCAGAGCAGGCAGAAAGACCGAAGTACACTGCTGAGGGGAGCAGCGGGCGGCAGGAGAGGTCTGCGCGCCATGTGGGACCCTCCTCCAGTGGCCGGGGAGCAGCCAGGGATCGAACCGGCGCTGCAGAGGCTGTGGGCAGCTTCGCAACCCAGCGCTCAACTGCTGTGCCACTGGGGAGGCCCTATTAATAGTCCTTTGAAGCCACATTTTTACCGGCCATATGTTAACAGCATAGGTACATCAAAATATGCCTTTAAAAAACCCACACTTTTTGGGAATTTATGAGAAAAAAATCACTATGATGAGCAACTGTGTACATATAACTTTCCCCACATTTCATGGTATTATCTTAGGGTAAATCCCAAGAGATCTTATTCTTGAGACTCTTTTGTCTCTTTGGCCAAGTGACCCTCCTGAAATTTAATCCCCATTTATCTCTCACTAGCACCCATACCAAAGCTCTACTTTCCCCACACAGACCAGAGAAATGAATATTTTTTCCTGAGATCCTTTTTCTCCACCCAGCACTGAAGTAGTACTTATAGAAAGGGATTGTCTTATAATTGCTTTCTCAAGTCTTAATAGAGTACTTGCCGCATAGCCCATGTTCAAAATAATAAAGAAAGAATAAATAAGTACATATTCTAAGCTAACCTTCAAGTAAATATGGAGAAATGATAGAATACAGACAGAAAAAGGAAAAACTGAACAGATTCGAGAGGCTAGCTCTGCTCCTAGCCAGTTTTGTCACCTGAGGCAAACAGTTCAACCTGCTGACCTCTTCTGGGAACTGGCTTCAGGGCTTGTAACCTGGACTGTCACTTGTTATGATTGGTTGACTGCTCTCCTCTCACCATCCTGAAATGCCTAATAATTTTTTTAACAAGGGCCCCATATTTTCAATTTTTATGTTTTATGTAGCTGGGCCAGGCTCTGCTTCTTCATCTTTGTATAAAAATAAGACTGAGAAGCTGAGCCCCAATCAAGTCATAGCAATTCTGACTCGATAGGTTTTTATTCCTAGCACTACACGGGAAGCTACTGTTGAGGCACATAAATATCTTGGAGCAATTTTCGGAGCCATTCTAATTGCTTGATGAACATCCTTTGTTTTGTGAGTCACTCAGCCATTTTCTCTAACCCATCTCCATCAGTGCTATCCTTCTGCCTCATAATTGCATTGGAATATATTTACTCCTGCAGCGCTACAACCATTAACCTTTAAGTATGAAGAGACTGGAAAAGAGAAAGTTACTTCTGATGATAAATTCTTCTGGTCTGAAAAGAAAGAATCATCCCGTTCAGTTTTCTAGAATAGGGACATTAACCCCTTCCCCCATACCCACAGAAAAGAAAGGCTGACTTTGAAAACTCAATTTTGACTTCTAAGCAAGAATTCATATTGTCAAATCCTTCTGTAACATGGTTCCTTTTCCTTCTCCCTTCCTCCTATCCTTCCTTCTTTCCTCTGATGTTTTGGGTTTCTTTAACCATTTCTGTTTTTTTTTTTTTTAAGATTTATTTATTCATAGAAGAGCTGGGGTACAGGCCAGAGGTGCAGGGGGGGTGAGAGGATTCACCAGAGACAGAATGGAGAGCAGAACAGGCAAATCTACTGACATACACTGCTGAGGGGAGCAGTGGGCGAGACAGGAGAGGTTTGCTGCGCCATGTGGGTATCTCCCTGGCCGGGGATGGAACTCATGCTGCAGTGGCTGCGGATAGTTTCATAGGTTGCGTCTTAACCCCTTGCGGCAGCAGGGAGGCCCGTTTTTTTTTTTAATCATTTCTAAAAGCCACTCCTCTCCATCTCCTAATTCAATGTAACTACACAATCTCATACACGGCTATTCAGAAGGGCACACAAATGCTGCCCTAGTTTTATTTTTGAGTTATCTTTTTGAAATAAGTGGTGGACTTAAAAGGAAAAATCACAAGAAGCTACCGGAGATGGGAACAGCATGCAAATTAGTACTAATTCAAGTTACCTTTCTTTTCTACGGGAGAAAAATGCCATCTTTAATTTAAAACCTTTAGTCTGATCAGTTATCTGCTTAAACAGATACATGTGGTGTATAATACATGTGGTGGGTAATACATGTGGTGGGTAAACATTCCACCATTTTACAGAGAGATTGAAAGTGAAAATAACCATGACAAATTACACAAAGCTTCCATCTCTGAGTTGACTGCTCTTTGTAGTATCGCCACATGTTAATATAAGTTCACTACCAAGTAATGGAACAGAACAATTTGGAAGTATTTTTTTTATGTATCCTAAAATATTTACTCTTTAGACTTCACTCATAGAACAAACTCTATGACATAAATCTTCTTAAGACCTTGTCTTGACCGTAATAAGTAGTGCTTCTCTACAGAGGTTGTGCTGGGCAGAATTTTGGCAATCATCCCCTGGGCCTCTTTCCCTGAAAGCTGGGTAGTGCAAACAGGCCACATGTTGGTCAGCGCATAGTAGATAAACGTACCTATTATTTTTTAAAGATTTCTTTATTATGTATACAAGAACTGGGGTACAGGCCAGAGGTGTGGGAGGTGAGAGGATTCACCAGAGACAGAGTAAGAAACAAAACAGGCAGATTGACCGAAATATACTGAGGAGAGCAGTGGGCATGTCAGGAGAGGTCTGCGCAATGTAGGTCACCTCCCTGGCCGGAGATCTAACTTGTGCTGCAGTGGCTGCAGATAGCTTCATAGTGCTGTGTCTTAACCCCTTGCACCACCAGGGAGGCCCCAGAGGGATCTATTTTGGTTCAAGTTTTCTGTCAATTTTGCTTTTTGTTTGCAAACATTTGATAATATATTGGCCTTGTCTAATCTATAAAAAGACCAAAGTAGTATGGCTATTTGGAAAGTCAACTAACTTTAGACTCTTATAATGGAAATTAAGATATCAAGGAAATGAATAGTCTAATTATCAGAATGAGTTAAAGTAGCTTTTGGACCTACCTTTCTCTCAGAAAATAGCAAGGTAAGCAATAAGAAAAGCAGGTGCATCTAAAAGGATGATCAGAAATTATGGAGGCATGAAGTAAATCTGTATATGTGTTATTGATGTATGTGTGTAGATTTGTACATTTATTCAAGGAAGAATTGAGTGCTGACATGTAATAGGCATTGTGCTAAGTGCTGGTGAGTAAGACAGACACAATATGTCAAATAAAATTAGATTCAGCAGAGAGTAGCACAAGTTCTCCCTCCCCCGTTTGCATTAGTTTAATCAACATAGAATTTGATTCCTCCTTCACTTGTGTGAAGAAATCAGCTCAAGCCTATTATGCTGGCTCTGCTGCCTGATGTTCTCAGAGACCCCAGCCACATCCAGGTGTCTACTTTGCCATCTGTAGAGTGTAACCTTTGTCTTCTTCATCCAAGTTTGAGCCACCACTGTGCCATAAACATTCTAAAGCAGAAGGTTGAAAAAGGAAAGAAGTAAGACCAAGTAATCACCAAGTATCTTTAAGGAAATTTCCTGTAAGCTGTTATATTTTTCTGTCTACATTCCATTTCCCAGAGCCCAAACCAAAGGCTCAAAGATAGGTAAAAGCCTAGGAAATATGTCTTTGTGAGAGATGTGTTCAGACACCCACATGTCCAACAGAAAATTACCCTCTATTAGAGAAAAAATTTGGGGTAGACAACTATCACCACACATGACCCTGACCTCTTGCACCCTATACGCTTGCAGGACCATAGGAGGACAGAGTCCATTTTCAGCTGTAATTTACCAATTTCAAGAAATGCATCTCCAGTCTCTCTAGCCTAGCATATGACATACATTTGATCCATGAAAATATCTATTATCTAAATCGTATGAACCAAAAACCCCTGTACCTAAGGATCTCTCATCAAATACAATAAAGTTGGTAACACAGAGTAATAGTATAAAAACAACTTTTCCAGCTGTCAAAATATTTAGCACCAACTTTTTTCTTGTGAACACAAGTGATTCTTTTATTTTCATCAATATTTAGAATATCTTCTCATTTTTCTGAACATGTTAAAGATTGCTGACAAACAGAATTAATTGCGTTTTGTCAATGATGAGTGTTATGATAATTATAAAAAATTAAAATTACCCTTTTATTAAAATTGCCCCCCCAAAAGAGTCTTAAAATATGCTAGTGGAAAACATAAATAGCTAATTCACTCTCCTCTACTCAAATGGTAAAGTTGGGTTTGGAATGACATCATTGGAAATAGAATAACACACTTGAAGTTAACCACTATTGTCTCGTTGGTTTAGATTCTTCCAGAGGATTAGATTTTCAGCGTCAACAAAGCTCCCAGTAGAAGGGGTTCTATCTACATTTTCTCTCCTTCCCTCTGCACCCACATACAACCTGGCAAAACAAGAGAAATTTAAGCTGATGTGATTCTGTTCATTTCCTATTGTAATTATTTATAACTTTTTCTTGATTTTCTTAGGCCAAACAGGCATGTTCTCCAGATCAAAATTCAATTGATGAGACACTTCTGAAATTACAATTGCTTGGTTTTAAGAAAAATGTGTCCAAAATAGAAGAACTTTGTTAAAAAGCCTCCAGTTTTTTTTCCCTAGCACTGTACACTGTTATTTTATGATTCATTGAATTACTAAACATTTGTTGAATACTAACTATATACAAGGCAGTGCCAATGATAATGCAAAAATTTGCATTTGCATTACATTTTCCTTAATTTGAACTATAGGATATATTACAATTAGAAACACTATTTTAGATTACTATTTATTTAATTCTATGTGTAACTGAATATAAACAACAAACAAATTGGAAGCTGATGAAAACAGATATTTAAAATCAAATATATACATATACACATGTGTTTGTATATATATAAATTTCTATATAAAGATATGAATTGTCATATGGGAAACATTTCTTGTTTTAAACAAGTATGACTCAAAACAATCAAGGAAAATTGTCTATTCGGAGAGCACTGGTACACTGTGTACAATGCTAACGATGAGGGAGAAAATGATCCCCTCTTTCATTTGTTTATTCCCCTGGTTTAGGTCATGAGATCTGATAACTTTTATTATTTAGAGTCATACATTCAGTTTATTTGTTTAAGTTTATTTACCATTTTCTCCCAGTCCATCTAGCTATAGTATTTGATTTTCTAAATGCTACATATTCTTTTTACCAATATTACTTTCTCTAGGAAGAATTTATATTCAAGAGGCCCTGTAGATCACTTTAACAAGAGAAATATATCTCCCAAGTCCTTTGTGACCTTCAATATCTCACTAACTAAAACTACAACTCTTAGTATTCTTTAATACCACGTGAAAATTCTACAGAAAGTAACTATTTTTTAAAGATTTATTTATTTATGCATACAATAACTGCGGTACAGGCCAGAAGTGTGTGTGTGGGGGTGAGAGGATACACCAAAGACAGAGTGGGGAACAGAACAGACAGATCTACTGAAATATACTGCTAAGGGGAGCAGCAGGCGAATCAGGAGAAGTCTGCTGCGGCATGTGTGTAGCTCCCTGGCTAGGGATCGAACTTGTGCTGCAGTGGCTGAGGATGGCTTCATAGGTTGCTTCTTAATCTCTTGCGCCACCAGGGAGGCCTGAAAGTAACTATTTTCATAGGATGCTATGCAGCTCCTGGGTCCATGCCATTTTTCCCTCTTCTATATAGACGGCCTGTAAAAAACTAAGGAGAATGTTAAATCTGGGAGAGGCTAGAAATATGAGTCACTGGCAAATTGTAGCAACACAAACAGAAATAAGTATGAACTAGGGAGTCCTTTGTAAAATATCAGGTATGATATGCATGTAAGTACAGTTATTCATTCACTTAAGTAGTGCCTATTGGATACCAGATGACAAAGATATATGTTTTCACTTAGGTAGTTTAGGAAAGAGAAAAAACAGCAGATTATCATAACACTTCAGTGAAGATACAGAGGTATGGGAGAAGGAACAACCGGGGTGGCCCAAAGGAATCAGGGCTGGGTGTTATAGCAGATGTAACTTTTGAGCTAAGATTTTTAAACATAAGTAGGAGTTTGTTAGGTAAATAGGGAAGAGGGAGTTCTGGAGAGCGAGTAGTATGTACAGAAACTTCAAAGAGCGTGGTTTATTCGCAGAACAGTAGGCATTCCATATGGCTAATATGCAGGTGGGCAGGGCTCAGATTGAGCAGGCCCTTGAATGCCAGGCAACCAGCTTTGGATCTTTCTTATCCTCCAAGAGTTTTGAGCCATGAGAGGATTTTATGCAAGAAAAGAACATAATCAGATTTGCATTTTTAAAAGATCATTGTGGTAGCCATGATGAATGTCATATTAGGATATGGGAAATGAGGGAGAGATAACTGTGGTATATTTAATGGCCAATTAATATAATTTACAAATCAACTCGTTGGGGAGGATGATTCTGATGTTTCTGATGTGGATGTTGGTTTGCATCCCAGCACCCTTCAGGAAGAGGAAGACCATGGGTTATGGGGCAAGTATTTGGAGGAAAAGTGGTTTATTTTTGGAATGTTGAATGTGATTGGCTTGGGGAACATCCCCAAGGAATATGCCAGAAGGAACAGACCTAGGAGGAAACTTGTTATAGGGTGTGGAGCTAAGAAGAGAGGTGTAGGCCACAAATAAAGACTTAGGAATTATTGTTGTGTTGGGCAGTATCTTCTGTTTAAGTGAATCACCCAAGTGCTTTTTCAGTGCGTAGTCCTTGGCCTTATCCTCAGACATTCTGGCTGAATGGCTCTGGGGAGAAGCCCAGGAACCAATATTTAAATAAGTGACCCTAGTGAGTGGCTGTGTTGCAGATGGAGAACTTGAAAGAAAGCCATGTCATGAAACCAAAAAGCAGAACGTTTTGAGGAGAATGGACACTATGTGAATATTGCAGGGAGTTCAAGGAAGCTTGGAAACTGAGGTATCTCCTGGACCTTGCAGAGAACTTGGTGACCCTGGAGAGCAGATGAAATCTATTATCAGAAGGACCTAGTTTAGGCCCTAAGTCGGCCCCTGAATGGCTCACAGCGGACCCTCTGTGTCTGTGTATTTTGGATCCAGGGATTCAACCTACCTCAGATCAAAAATCTTCAATGAAGTCAGGCCCATGAGGGTGTATCTGCACTGAACATGTTCAGACTTTATTTTATTTTTTGCCATAATTCCTAAACAATGCCATATAACAACTACTCATGTATTTACATTGTGTTAGGTATTATAAGTAAACTAGAGATGATTTGAAGTGTACAGGAGCATGTAGATAGGTATATGCTAATACTAATACACCATTCTATACAAGTGATTTTGGTATTCATAGGGGTCCTGGAACCTGGAATAGAGGGATAACTGTATTCTATAATATCCTCAGGCAACCCATTATCTTTTATATAATGTCTTAATGTCTATGTTACTGAGTCCTATGTATAAGTTACATATATGGCATGTGAAAGAATGTTGTAAATTGCTCTTCTAAACTTTTCTATTAACAAACCATCTGTTTGGCAGTAAGTAAATCCAAAACTATTTCAGACAGCAGGCATCTTACTTGTGTCTGTCCACGGTAACAAAACATCCCCCGTTCAGCCAGTAGAGTGCTCACCTCATAAAAATAAAGGAATTTAGAAGGAAAAGGAATCTTAACTTAGTTATGTTTTAAGTAGACTTTACTCCACAGGTGAGGATCCAGAGGTCTGAATGAGGGACGGAGGTTAAATGATTTGCTCAATTAGTTAAATAATTAAGTAAACCAAATAATTTGCTAATTAATGGCAAGCTCGAATATAAAATTCGGCCAGTCGATAGACTGAATGTGTCCCCACTCCCTCAGCCCCCCACTCTGTCCAGACCCTGCCCCTGCATAATAGCATGCTTCTTTTCTTAATTCTCTGCCATTTGAATTTTAGTCTTTTTCTTTTATAGTAAAGAGAAGTTGATGATCAGAGCTTTGTTTGTTGAGGCAAAGGAAGAGGTGTTTAATTTTAAGTTCAGGATTCAGAGGTAAGCGCCTTGAAGCCATGTTTGAAATGCTTCCCTCTTATTTTCCATGCCTCCAGGCACCATAAACCCAGTCTTGAATCCCAGCTGGAGAGTACAGGGATCAGACAGCATCAGGGTAAGTAGTGCTGTCACATATTTCTTTCAATTATCCCTTTCATAACTGAAGCACTCTCCAAAACATCAACATTAAGACTGTAGTTTGAGGTAGGTCTGAGTGATTCACAGGACACCCTTGCAAAATAAATATCATAAAAGGTTTATTTCCATGACAAGGATAGAGATCCTCCTTCTCCACTACACTTAAATATTTCTATCTCCATCTCTTGTTTTAAGTTGCCCAAAGCAGGCCAGTTCTTTTAATCCTATCACTCAGCAGAAAAGCCACATGAAGTAGGGACCCTACATATGTTTTTTGAAATAGTTTTATCCACACCTATCTTATCAGTTTATTCCTTAGCAGAAAACAAACAAGCCCTAATTAATTGTTTTCCAAATATTATTTTTCTTCCTATTTAGCTTCTCAGTCTCCATCCTTTCTGACTAGATTTGCACTAAGCTAATTAGATTCTCACTTTTGCTCTTCCTGACAGCCTTTCAAGGTCAGTAAGACTCTACCGTTGACTACTGAAATGTTACAGGAACTGCTTATAATAAATAATCTTTATTTTGGGAATAAAAATCTAATAAAACATATTACCACTAATATATTTGGAAAGACTAATCAAAGTCACAAAAAACTTTGTGGGTAGATTTTATTTTTTTATTCTTTCTTTTTCTTGATAGATTTTAATAAACAGCAATGTCTACATATAAAAGAGGTTTCTGGACAGCAAACGGAATTTTTTTCCTCTCCTAGAGCCTCTTTCTCCACTTTCTAGGCCTTTCAAAAGGGAAAGAACTGAATGGCTGTTTTCTAAGATGTCAGCTTGTTCTCCTTCCTTTCACACATTTTTAAGAAACTTTCCTTTGAGCTTTCTTTGTCACCATGTGTAAATATTTTTCTGTTATATTTGAACTGGAAGCTCTTTGGAACACGGCTTGTCCTTTATGGATAGAGTGATGTTTATTTTTAGTGCTCCACACTTTCTAAACCTCTTCTTTCTTTCAGAGAAGTTGGAATAGTCATAGTGTTAGTGTGCAGACTGAAGGGTACCCTGGTACCCCCAAACTTCAATGCTCTAAATGAGTCCTGTCATCCACCTAATAAAGACAAAGCATAAGCTTACTGTGAAACAACATTGATAGAATAGTGTGAATTGAGAGAAGGTAATAGTTTCCCAAAGAAGCACCCAAAGTTGCCCATCCCCTCTTGGGTAAATGCCCAGCCAAACAGGGTTGGTACAAAGCTGGGCCTGATGAGGCCTAAAAACTTGCCACAAGTCTCAGGCAACTTCTGGCTGCAGACCCCAGCAGAGAGGCAGAAGGAGCCAGGCCTGCCTGAGATGCAAGGAGCAAAATCAAAGTATAAATCTAGTTAAAGGCCCTATTGTTGGCCTCGCTACTTCTCTCTCTCCCTCATGTCTCTTCCAAGTGTCTTTACATGTCTTGACTCCATGTATCTCCTTGCATGTCCCCCAAGTTCCCGGTGCAAGTCCAATGCCAAGAAGCACATGTCTGCTCCTTGTGTCTTCTCCTTCAAGTCTTCTCCAAGTCTCCTTCTCACTACTCAGCTCCAACCTTCACTAGGTTGCACAGGGAACATGGAACCTCCCTTTTAATGGAAATTACATGCTAACAATAGGATAATATTCCTCTAAAAGATAATCAGGACATAAGAATTCAAATAGTCTCATAGGCTAGAAATATGGGGGGAGGAGATGCAATAGAAAACAAAGGTTAGGAAACAATTTAGGTCTGAGTTAGGTATTGAAGAGGTATGGGGACACAAATAGGGGACAGGTTATGGGAAATAACTGTTGAAAGGTGACAGCATTGGGAAGAAAATGAAATTCAATTATCATTCAAATGTCAGCTCAAGGTCGAGGAAGATTTGGTGATGGGAAGGACAGGATCCCTCACCTCCTATAGTGGAGGTGCCAGTGTACACAAAACTAGAAGGGAGAGCAGACCAGGAAAAGGCATTAAAATTACAGAGAGAGGGACTTCTTGAAAGACCTTAAGAAAATTACTATTTTATTCATTAAGGCTGAAAACTCTCCTGAGTGCTTGCCATCCATAAAGCTGGTTTTATTGGCTGCTGGAGGTGATGAGGGCTATTGTGTCCCCCAATCAGAAGCCTGCCTTTGCATGTATGTTTCTAAGCATTTTATTTAAAGTTTTTCATAAATTTTAGTATTTATTATAGGATTGTATCTAAAATTTGAGATTACCATTTAAGAACTGGGAATGTGATTTATTATATACATATTTTAAAAGTAAACTTGTATCATTTGTTGACATATGCCTTGCACTAGTGAGTCTTGTAAAATCAAGGCTGAAGGGGATCCCCATATAACACATGGCCAACTTAAAGACTTCTGACTAGGATGCAGTCAAAGAATGAAATGGTACTAGATTTCTAAAGTTATTATCATAGTAAAAGGATTCACTTTAGATTTTTAATTTTTTTTTTTTTAAGCTCTATCTATGCACACAAGAACTGGGGCACAGGCCAGAGGCGTGGCGGGGGGGGGGTAAGAGGACCCACCAGAGGCAGAGCGGGGAACAGAACAGGCAGACCGCCCAAAATACACTGCACAGGGGCGCAGGGAGCAAGCCAGCGGAGGTCTGCTGCACCACGTGGGTATCTCCCTGGCCGGGAATCGAACTCGTGCCTTAGTGGCTGCGGACAGCTTCATAGGCTGTGCCTCAACCCCCGCGCCCCGCCCCCCCCCCAGGCCCTAAATAGTTAATGATAGTACAAGATAAAGTAATAGCTCTTGGTTTTCTTCCTGTTACATCCAGTGACCACCGATGGCAATGTAGAACATTTCCTGGTAGTTATTCATTGATTAAAAAAAGGCATTTTTTCCAGAGAATGGGCAGGAGATAAGATGTCAAGAGGTAATAAGTAGTGAAATGAAAGAGGAGAATGCGAAGGAACCAAAAAGAGAAAACATTAAAATGATGTTATTTTTTTCCCCTTGTGTATGCAGATGGACAGGAAAATTATAGCAGTAATTGCAGACTCCTTTTCACCAAAGACAGAATGGCCTTGGGGAATTAGAGCCTGAGAGAAAATGTCCAATGAAACTGCATTCTCAGGCAGGCCCCAGGGCTTGCTGGATACACTTGGGCCAAGGTCATTTACCTTTTCTTTGCCTTTGTTTCCTTAAATGTTGAAAAGGATTATATTCCTCTTTGAGCTACTGGGAAGATGAATGAAATACTGCTTCGGAGGCACCCAAAAGTGGTGGGGAAAAGGTGCTCTAAGAATACCAAGGAGTATTATTATTACTGAACTGTGCATCCTGTTGGAATGAGTCACTGACTGCAAAGATGCAGTAGCAATTCCAAGTGTGGTGGAGGACCAGGACTCTCTTGAGGATGCTCTTTAGGGAGATGTCAGTCGCAGTGAAATCTGCCCTTTTATTGTTCAAAGATTAATAAAAAAAAATTTTAAAAAGTGTGCGTGCGGGCCTCCCTGGTGACACAGGGATTAAGAACCGCACTATGAAGCAATCCACAGCTTCTGCAGCAGGAGTTCGATCCCTGGCCGGCCTGGGAGCAACCCACATGGAAAGGCAGACCTCTCCTGTCTCGCCTGCTGCTCCCCTCAGCAGTGTATTTCAGTCAGTCTTGCCTGTTCGGTTCCCCACTCTGTCTCTGGTGGATCCTCTCACCCCCTGCATCTCTGGCCTGTACCCCAGCTCTTGTATGCATAAATAAATAAATCTTAAAAAAAAAAAGTGTGCGTGGGGGCAACTTTTCAAATAAATGTAGCAACGTGTTTACACAAATACTTTTGAAATACGAGAGCCAGTTTGAGGCCAGACTTTGCCACTCACTCCTGTGACCTTGGACAAACTGCTGTTTCTTTAAAGTTCCTTTTCCATCTGTAAAATGGGAAGTATAGCAGTATCTATAAGGTTGGTGTGGGGATTAAGAAATGCCCACCCTTGCAAGGGCTCTGTCCAGTGAGCTATTTTCTGTAATTTATGGGCGGGGGGGGGTTGGGGGGGGCCAAAACTCTAGGTTGATAAGCAAATCTTTTTTCAAAAGGTTAGCGGGGAAAGGCAAGTTTTTATGTTACAAAACATAAGATTTCAGGGGCCGAGGAAGAGGGAAAACTTGCTTTGTCAAGTGAACCCACTCATATTTCACGGGTGCACGGTAACTAGTCAAACCTTTGATAATCTGGCACACCAAACACAAACAGGAAAAGCCTTCGGTGTGCTTTCAATAAAAGCAGCTTGCAATTTTAAAGCGAGATCTAGATTTCGGAAAAATCTCTTGGCTCTCCAGTCGCGCTTCTCAAACAAAGCTGAGACGCGGGGTTTCTGTTGTGTTGGAGCGAGGGCCGTCAGGGGCGCGGGGATCGCGCTCCCCGGGAAACGCGCCGGGGCTGGGAAGCCTCCGGGCAAAGCCCTGGGGGCCGGACGCGGGATCCGGCTCCGAGTCGCTCGGGTCGCTCCGCGCGGGCGGGGGCGCGGGCGGGGGGCGCGGGCGGGGGGCGCGAGGGAGGGGTCGGGCCGCGGGGCGCGGCGCGGCTCGCCCATCCCCCGAGCGCGCGGCGGGGCGGCCGGCGGCGGCCGCGGAGGATGCGGAGGGGCGGCGACGCGGGCCGGGCCAGGCGCGGCGGCGGGGCGGGCGGCGCCCGAGGGGGTAGGGCGCGCGCGGGGGCGCGCCGGGCCGGGGAGGCGCGCTCCGGCCGCGCTCGCTCCGCGCTCCCTGCGCTCGCTCGCTCGCTCGCGGGCTCCCTCCTCCCTCGGCAGCCGCGGCGGCAGCGGGAGAAGGCGGCGGCGGCTGGGGAGCAGACATGGCGGCGGATCTGAACCTGGAGTGGATCTGCTCCCTGCCCCGCGCCTGGACTTACGGGATCACCCGGGGCGGCCGCGTCTTCTTCATCAAGTAAAGAGCCGGGGCCGGCGGGGCCGGCGGGCGGCGGGCGGGGAGGGCGAGAGCTCTCGGGGCTGTGTCGCTGCAGCCCCCTCGGCGCCCCCGCGCCCCGCTCACGCTCCTCTCTGCCCCTTCTCTCCCCGCAGCGAGGAGGCCAAGAGCACCACCTGGCTGCACCCCGTCACCGGCGAGGCCGTGGTCACCGGGCACCGGCGGCACAGCACAGGTAACGCGGCGCCCGGCCGGGCCCGAGCGGAGCGGGGCTGCGCCGGGAGGCGGCGGAGCCGGGGCGCCGGGGGACCTGTCCCGGGCGGCGGGGGCCGGCGGGGCGGGGGCCGGCGCGGCGGCGCAGGTGGGGGGCTGCCGACCCGCCGCGGGAGTTGTCCGCGTGCCCGGGCGCCCGCGCGCTCAGCCTTTCTTCACCCCTGGCCGCCGCACCCTCTCCCTGCGCCCTCACCCCCATCGCCACCTGGACACCCCCACACCGCGCGGTGGACTCGACCGAGCCCCCTTCTCTCTGGAGACCCGGAATCCCGGCTTTACCCTGCGCGACCGCACGCGAAGCCTCCCACCCCCCAGTCGCAGCTGCCGGCACCTCCACAAAGTCCTTCCCTGCTCCCCGCCCTGCAGCCCGGACCCCGCTCCTCGGCCGCCGGCTCCTGCGTCCTGCTCCTCGCCCTCCTTTCCCGGGAGCTGCCTCCGACCGCGCAGCTTCCTCCTCCTCCTCCTAGGTGGGACTGGCGGGTGGGTGGGCGGCTGAGGGAGGAGGCGGAGAGGAGTTTGGGGGTGCTCGGTGTGACAGAGGACGGCCCCGGAAACGCTCGGCGCCCGTCCTCCTGCGCCCGAGGAGCCCCTGCAGCTGCGGTGCGGGCCGGCCCGACCCAAAGTCCCCGGCCGCGGCGCGGGCTGCCCAGCCCGCCAGGAGGCGGTGGGCGTGCAAGGGGGGCGGCCCGTGGGTGGGCATGAGCGGGGTTCGCCGAGGAAGTGGGGCTCTCGTGCCCTTGGTGGGCTGCTTAATGCTAAATGTGAGTGGAGCTGGACAAGGGCTGGTCTGGCACTCTTTTGTCATTCTTTGTTTACATTCGTGAAACTTGTTTGTCTTTGAAATGTAACATGTGTTCTCTGACTGGCCGGCCTCTCCCTCTGGAGGCTGGAGAGGCTCTGGCGCACTTAGGGTCGGAGGTGGTGAGGCCGCCTTTCAACAGGGCTGCCCTGCAGATAGTTTCTCTCCAACTCTGAAATGCTGTGAGCTTCTTAAATAAAGTTGCCAGGATTTTTGGACAGCCTGCCTTTTCTATTAAATCCTGGAGTTCAGCGAAGTGACTAATGCCTCCAAATTTGCAAAAAGGTGGAGGAGGTAAGGCAAGACTGGTGTAGCGAGCAGGATGAGGTTACATTTTTAAGGCATTTCTGACTAATGCACCGTCATATTTTGTAGCTCCCCGGTGCAGTCTTTGATTTCAGTATACCTTTCCAGTGTTTAACATGCTTGCTTCAACTCTGATCCTTGCCTTGATGGATAATAACCGATCTCACGAAAGACAAGATGGCATTGAAATTACTGAGCCTAATCATCTTGTGGAATTAGTTCACACTTATTTTGGTTTGTGTCCTGACTACCCCTACAGATTTGGTGACATACACATCATGGAAAATTTTTATTTTATTAAATGATTTCAAGTTAATTTTTTTTTTTCTTTTTTTTTTTTACTGACTTGGTCATGCTTTTTTTCCTGCTTTGGTTACTTTGCTTTGACGCTCTGGTTTTATACATGCCACATTTCAGAGAGGTATTATGACTAAATCCAAGCCACTGGTCATTTGTGAGTAAGATGTAGCACATAAAGTTAGCTACCATGGTTTACCTGAATCACTCCCAGGTTAGTTACTTGAAACGTCACATCTGCAAAAGTGAAGTGTGTAGAAATACACATGCATAGAATGTCAGATTTCTTTCTCCCTCCTTTAGTACTTAGGAAGTTTTTTCTCATCAGTGACACTTCTTAGGTGGATTCATTTCTGTAGCTGAAAGGCTTGGTAATACAGATACACTGTACCTAGATTCACTAGGCCTTGCCTTCTATGATCTGTTGGGTTCTTGTGTTTATGTTTTTACCCACACTGTTCATGGGTATTTTACCTAGCATTACAGGACATCCCTTTTTTTTTTTTTTTTTTTTCATGATAGGGCCTCGTTCCTCTCTGATCCTTAAAGTGTATAGTCTTGTCAGATAATCTCTGGTTTTGTTGGTGCTTTTCTGATGGCTTTAAATTTGAATTGTCATTTTCCCAAAAATGATGTGTTTCCATGAATCTTACTAATAGTCCAACAGTGGGGGGTAGGGAGGGAGCTCCAAAACCTTAATAAATGAACATAGCTGATATGAAATAAATAATTAAAATGAATTAAAACTCACTTTGCTATCCCATTGATATGATACTAATTGTGAAATATGTTTTTTAGATTTGCCAACTGGCTGGGAAGAAGCGTATACTTTTGAAGGTGCAAGATACTATATAAAGTGAGTTTTTTTATTGTGTTTTTTCCCCCCTTGGTAATTCCAATCTTGTGGTTAATTTTCAGTCGGGTAGTGGTGTGTCTATGGTTTTTAAAGGTTTATCATGTAATGTTGACCTTATCCTGTATATAGTGTTGGAATTTTGAGAGAAAACATGACATTTAGCTGCCTGTAGTATTTGTCTGGACAGTCATTCATTTGGAAATTAGATAATTTGTCAGCACAATTAAAGTTTTGGGGGGGGTGTGTGTGTGTATGGTTTTTAAAGGTTTATCATATAATGTTGACTTTATCCTGTATATAGTGTTGGAATTTTGAGAGAAAACATGACATTTAGCTGCCTGTAGTATTTGCCTGGACATTCATTCATTTGGAAATTAGATAATTTGTCAGCACAATTAAAGTTTTGGGGTGTGTGTGTGTATATATATAGTTATTCATTCTTGGGTGAAAGGACATTATAGTATTTGATCTTTAGCGATATAGTTCTTGATTGTCAGTGCTAAGAAGAGAGAGCAAGCAAAAAAAAAAAAACCTTGACTTAGGTTGCCATCTTTTTTTCTTATTAAGTGAATTCTGTTCATGTATATTTTGACCAGAGCTGAATAAAGAGTGGCAAAAGTGAGGTAAGCTGGGTCACAGTTGGATGAACAATGACAAGGCTGAAAGTAAAACAAATACATATTGAATGTTTCTCGAACATCTATGGAAGCATTGTCTGTAATTCGCTTTTGGTTATTTAAATATATCTAGTTTTTTAAAGATGTATGGAGATGTTTTACTAGTGCTTGCATAAAAGGCTTTCAGTAGAACATACAGAGAAGATAATGATCCGTCTGTTCTGACCATTAAACTAATTGTATAGCCTATTGAATTAATTTCTGTTCAGAGTTAACTTGGTAATACTTGGAGACAAATACAATGCTTAGGGACAATATTTTGTGGAGAATTTTTTAGCTGCCTCTCCCATGGGAATAAAGGTGGTTTTAGCTTCATTTTAAAGTGGAAAATGTTTACTTACAAGGTTGTTCTTATTGTTTCTAAAAATTTGTTCGCTATTGGGGAACCAAGGCTTGAAAGAGAGTGCTTTGGTCAACAAGATTTGGTTGAAATGTCAACAGTTTATCAATATAACATATCTTTAACCAAGAGTTCCTTTATTTCATAGGCCCCAGTCAGATCTTTTACTGAGTGGTGATTTTAATATCATACCATATTTCTATTAAATTACAATTACTTGCCTGATGTAAACATTTTTTAGAGTGGTATTTATAGAAAATATAAAGGAATCTTTGTAGACATTAGGAATGCCTGATTTTAGATGTAGAAATGGCAAAAACTGAAAACACAGGAATGGTTAGTTTCATGATGTGGCTCTTCTCTGGTTATTTTCCACTTTTTTTTTTAGATGTTACACATTAGAAGATGGCTAAAAGCTGGTGATGTGAGTACTAGGCAGAATCACTAAGTAGTTTTCTAGTGGTTGTTTTCATCCTGAATGAAAGGGAGCTTGCATTGCCATGAGTTTGGACATATTATTGCTGTGTCTGCAGAAAGAGTTTTTTGGTGGAATTCATTTATTTTTACCCAATATAATTTTAATTACTATACATTAAGCCTAGCTGGTTGTATACAAATAGTAATACTATAGTTCTTAATAATTTTATTATCTGTGATTGTGTACATTCTTAGATGAATGTTTATTTGACAGTGCAAAATGTTGTATATTTCTGTGTGGGTTGAATATGTATGTTTTAATTTAGAACTAAGCTGTTGCAAAGATTTTGAGTTTTGTTTGCCTGGCCATTTTGATGATTTTCTTTTATGTTTACTTAAACAAATTAGAATCTTACTTAAGTGTTATGACTAAGTAAGCTTCCCAGGAAACTGATGATAATATTATGAAATCTGTAATAATTTTACTTTAACTCTGAAGACACTTTTAAATTAGTGGGTTTTAATCATGGGGTATTAATAGACTATCAGTAATTTTGTCCACAAGTAGCAATAATTTATATTACGAAAGTAACTTGTCTTAAAATTGAGCATGTTATAGAAATATATTACTCATTCAACTTATTTTAGGTAAAATAACCATTGACAAACATGATTTGTTAGTTTTTAGGTGTTACTGCTTTTCCTTTGTGGGTTATATCAGAACATTAATTTCTTTAAAGATTAGTTAAATCCCTAATGTAGAGTGTATTTTCCTAGAACATTTTACTTGTATTGTTATGAGTCATTGGGAATGCTTTATCATTCTAATATGCTAAGGGCACCACTGTTATCCTAAACTTCACAAAGTGCTTTCACCTATATTATCACCCCTGAATCTCATTTTAGCCTTGAGAGTAGTCTATAGAATTATCATTTCCATTGTCTCACCACCACAGTAATAAAATAACAGAAACAAGCCTTTGGAACTTTTAGTCTGCAAAGACAGCAAGATGAGAAGCTGCAGGAACATGGACTATATTTAGAATGTTCAGCGTGGAAGGATAGGAGTCTGAAGTAGGAAAGTGATTCATGGTGATGAGCATATTTCTCACTGTGCTTTCAGAGAGTTGAAGAAAGGAGGTTATTGATCAAATCAAAAGAAGAAGAGGTGATAGTGAGCTGGGTGGATTTTGGTCACATGAGAAGAAGGAAGATAGAAAGAAAGGGCAATAAAAGTTGACCCTCTTGCTCTTCCTAATCGTGTTTTGCTGGGAGGCTCCCTTAGTAGGAAGGGAGACCTACAGAACTTGAGTTGTTTCTACTTCTGTTCCCAAGTGAGGTACATTTCACTCTTCAATTTCTTGAATGAATGTTGACACCGCAGATTGTCAAAGCAAGTTTGTCTTTGGATATTGTGGTGTTGATAATGCTGTGGTGATGGTGGCAGCTACGTCAGCCACAGGGAAAGGAGTGTTGGCCTGGGGAAGCAATGGAAGAGCTGGCCCCTGGGCTTGGCCTTTTTAAGAGACTTTGGAGTTCGGGCTTCACTTCTTGAAATTGGATTCACTCAAAAGGCATCTTCTGAATTCTACCCCATTTGCTTCCTTGAAGTTTATACTCTTGGGTATTTTCTTTATTTTACAAAATAATGAACTCAGTGCTGAGAAGAGATGATGTGGGAACTATGGAAAGTAACTTAGCTTGCCTGTCCTGCTCAGCCATTAAATTTCTCTCTTTAGGCTTTGTGTAGATAGCCACAGAGACCAGTGTAGTAGATAATGGATTCTCTTTGTGTTGTTGCTGCATTTTGTGTTTTGTGTTCATATCTCCCCAACACAGCTGCATGGAAACAGCAAATAATAACAATGTCAACAAAGCCCTGATGAGAGTAAGAGTTGTATAGATTTGAGTTACATCAGTTTACCTTATACACTTTTTGAAATTGGTTCTTTAATAACATATATCAGAAAGTATGACATTATATATCAGAAAATATAATGTAGAGATTGCATTTAAATCCACTTGACCAAAAATGTTAATATCTGAAAATTTATTCTTTATTTGAAACATAAATATTTAAGACTTTAATGTTTATCTGAGAAAAGTCATTTTTCTGTTCCTCATGCATCCATCCTCTAAATTACAGTATTGTGTGTGTATGTACGTATGTGTGTGTGTGTGTGTGTATGTATATACACATATATAAATACTTACAAACAATTTGAATTCGATTATTGAGTTTCCATGTTGCTTTTTAAAACTTAATTCAGGCTGTTTGTCTTTGGGAAAGAATGCAGACAATTATCAGTGAATTTTATAATTTATAAAGTGTAGCTTTAAATATTTAAATGACTTAGCCCATACAGAATATAATCATATATTTTTGGAAGTTATGAAGCTCTCTGCTTACGCCTTGAAAATACTGCTTAATGACTGTAATGATAGGTCACGGTAGCTGAAAATGGATGTGTCATTGACTGTTCCTCTGCTTCAAAGCTTGAAGATGGTTAACTTACGTGTCAAGTAAATCTTAAAGCAGTCCGCTCTGAAAATTCAGAAACTTTGTTCTGATTATTTAAAGGTCATTTTCATATGTGGCAGGATTGGGATCAAAGACAGTCTTCCCAGACTAAAGAAAGTAGTAATGTATATGCAATGAGGTTGTATTTTTTTTTTTTAATAAGATATGACCATTTTTCATCAGTGATTTTTTTTTATAGAGCATGTTTTATTTATTTATGTGTTTGTTTTTTTGTTTATACATGCACTGGGTACAGTCTGAAGCGCGGGAGTGAGAGAATTCACCAGAGCCAGAGCGGGGAGCAGAGCAGCAGAAGACCAAAGTACACTGCTGAAGCAGCGGGCGGCAGGAGAGGTGTGCGCGCCATGTAGTAATCAAACCGGCGCTGCAGAGGCTGCGGGCAGCTTCGCAACCCAGCGCTCAACCGCTGAGGTTGTATTTTCATACTGCTTTTTTCTTGACTTACAGTTTTAAGTTCTGAAAAGTAAACTTTTTCTCAGATATGCAGATGGAGCAGTGTTTGATTTTGATGAATAGAGTTTCATGTCCCTATCTGTGATGGCTAGATCCTAAGAATTTCATACCCGCAGTGAGGGGATTTCTAGTGTGGAATGACCATTTCAGGTTGTAGGTGAAACGTTTCTTCATAGATGATCATCATTCAACATGTAGTAAAGATGGAGAATGTAACTACTCTGAGAATTTTGGAGTGTATTATAATGAATTTTTTTTTTTTTAAGATGCGTTGCTATGTTAGTTCTGGATATCATGACTGGATTTTGCTTACTACTGCAATATAATGCTTCCAAACAATTCATGGGGATTGTATTGCTTTTTCACTTTCATGTCAGAGAGACTGTAATATGTAATCCTTAAGCGTGGAAAACTCTTTCTGCTAATTCATTAGGTACAACTATGAACTACAGTCTAAACTTTAAAGGAGTTTATAATATATGGGAAGACACACATTGTTAAGGGAGATGGAGTTGGGCATATGGAGTCATTTAGTGCTAGGCACTTCAACATGGTGTGAAACTAATTTATCCTTCACAATAGCCTATTATTTATTTTCCAGAAAGAGGATAAAGACATCTTTAGTTGGTTGCTTGCAACTAGAGATAATCATTTCATAAAAACAAGTAGGTCAGCCTACAAATAAAAGCTTGATCCACACCCTCAAACCCTGGTGACTGGTATTATATTAACTGCTTCTTGGCATTTGGTTATCCTCTTACATCCACTCAGGAGTGACTAGTAATTCCAGACACTGTTCTTGGTAATTAATCAGGAACTTGCCCAACAGGGACCCTGCCTTCCTGGAGCCTAGTAGGAAGAACAGACATTAAAACAAAAAATCGGGGCCTCCACTGGTGGCGCAGCGGTTGAGCGCCGGGCTGCGAAGCTGCCTGCAGCCTCTGCAGGGCCAGTTCGATCCCCTGCCACCGGTGAGGGTCCCACATGGTGCAACAGACCTCTCCTGCTGCGCCCGCTGCTCCCCTCAGCAGTGTATTTCTTCGTCAGTGTGCCTGTTCTGTTCCCTGCTCTGGCTCTGGTGAATTCTCTCACCCTCCCGCGCTTCTGACTGTCCCCAGTGCTTGTATAAATAAATAAATCTTTAAAAAAAAAAAAACCAAACCCCCCCCCCCAAATTGAACATACCAATAATTAAAAAATGGCATCTTCCTAAAGGACAAGTGGGTGTTCTGTGACAGATTTGGAAAGTTGACCATAAATAAGTGTTTCAATAACAAAATGCCTTTAGTGTTTCATGATCAGAATGCCAGGTCTTGTCACCACAATGAATTTTATTGTGGCATCCCTTTCTTTGTCCTTTTTTTTTTTTTTTTAGCCCCAGGATCACTGCTCAGGACCAGGCCTGCTTTAAATTCCCTTGTTTAACCCAATACATGGCATCTAGTCAGCCTCTACAGAGGTGGTGTCTGTGATGCTCCTGGCTCCTAGTCTTTGAAGGAACTAATTGGGTAGAACAAGGGGTCCCCACAACCTAAGTGGTTACATTTTGATTGACCCTTTCTGGATTTCTCAAAGATTTTTCTTCTACTCTTGATAGGCCTCTTTTTCCTTTTTTTTTAAAATTGTCAAAGCTAGCGTGTGTTTAGGAAGGGAAGAAATGAAGGCTAGACAAAGATGAAGTCGGGAGAATCAAGGAGTTGGAGCTGGCCCAGTGTCAACATCTCTGTCTTCCCAGCTGTGTCTACCCTGTGCAAGGCCCAGGTTTCTTTGCCTTCATTGGCAAGTGCTCTGATTCTATGGTCTTTTCATTTCTCTTGAGCCGAGAATTTATAAGGTGGGTTTAACAGTTATGTGCTACATGTACAAAATGTGTACATTGGGATTAATGGTGAAAACATGCTATTCGTTGTCTGTCAGGTGGGATCACAGAAACAAGGAAGAAGAGGCAAAATAGCTCAGACTGTTCTGGAAAGGCTTGAAGGGGGAGATGGGAAATGAGCTAGGCCTGGGGGGTGTGCCTGGAATTCAGCTGGGTTGATATAAATTCATGGGGGTGGGCATGTATAGAATGTGTGTGATGAATAGTGGCAGCTACCCAACTGGTAAGTGATGGCTAGGAAAATGCTGGGATAAAGGGAGGTAAATGCTGTTTGGAGCTGTGTTGTGACTGGTCCCTGAATGTTGGGCTGAGGTTTTCATTTTCCAGGCAAACCGTTATAGATGCTCCTTGGTACTGTGTTGGTAGCCTCCAGTGAGGGTTACACAGGAGATTTTAATAGAGAATGCGTGGATTAGAAGTGGGCAGGCCTGCAATCAAGGGGGCGAATTTGGGGTGTGTTGCTGTAATTTGGGATTTAGCTGCTTGAACATAGTTAGGGGCCATGGGGATGAAAAGGAAGGATGTCATTGATCAAAATTGAAATAGGAGTTGACTGAGCAAAGAGGTTGGAGAAAAAGAAAAAAGCTACTCAGAGCCTTTATGTTTGAGGGACTCCAAGAATGGTTGATGCCCTTAACCAGAATGAGGAGTTGGTGATAGGAGAGTACCTCTAGGTGGAGGTCTTCATGTTGGTTTGGTTTTTGAGCTGCTTGTCTCCAGAGGACATAACATTTTCGGTGGTGAAAACTTTCCAAAAGGCTTCCAATATTATCTTCTGTTCTTTCCTCACACTTACAAAGCATAGTGCTCTTCCCCCAAAATATCCTATGTCAGCTACCTAAGTGGCTATTTACATATATAGATCCAAGCTGGGGATAGCATCCTTATTTATGCGTCCAGTTATTCATTCAACAAATACTTACCATTTACTCACCAGTATGTTGGGTTTTGTGAAGGAAACAGACATGGACTTTACTCTTAAGGACATAGACTTTACTCTTGCAGTTAAAATAGTGAGAGCTAGTGATGAAAGGTAATCACACAGATTGCAGACCCTGATAAATGCTGTGAAGTATATCTGTGAAATTAGTGGGAGAGACAGTAATAAAATAATCACTCAAATTGTAGACTGTGATAAGCACAGTGAGGATTACATCATGCTTTGACCAGCACTGCCGGGCGGCCTTGGCCCAGTAGGAGAGGTGCTGGGAGAGCCCTTTCTCACAAATATAAGGAATAACAGAAAGAAGCCTGCCTCTGAAAGTTCAGGGTGGAATTCCCAGAGAAAGGATGGGAACAGAAGAACAGTGCGGTCACCTTAAAAGCAAAATCTAAACAACACCTGGAGCTTGAAACTGAGTGTTGCCACACCTGAAGACAGGGCTGGGCTGGTGTGGTGTGGAAATTAAGAACAAGGAGGAAACTGCCACCAGAGCTGTTCCATACCTATTCCTAGAGGAAGTTAGGCTTAGCCAACTGATTTTGATTTACCATGTCAGCCCTAGTGGCTAAGACTTCCCTTTAGTCATTCATGGATGATGCATTCTGACTTAAGTGCTCTTCAACACTTTTATTTTTTAAATGGGATAACATGTATCCTATTTTATTTTTTTTAAAGATTTATTTTTGCGTAGAAGAACTGGGGTACATACCAAATGTGTGGGGGTGAAAGGATTCACCAGAGACAGAGAGGGGAACAGAACAGGCAGACTGACTGATGTACACTGCTGAGGGGAGCAGCAGGCGAGACAGGAGAGGTCTGCACGCCATGTGGGTTGCTCCCTGGCTGGGGATCAAACTTGTGCTGCAGTTGCTGGTTATAGCTTTATAGGTTGTGTCTTAACCCCTGCGCCAACAGGGAGGCCCCTCTTCAACACTTTTGAATGCATGTTTATGTGCCTCTGTGATTAGGAGACACAGGTCAACAAAATGGACCAGGAAATGCTTCCCTTCTGGGTGGGCTGGTGGGGGAGAGGATGTCAGGCAAAGTAACCCTGGTAAGTAAATGCCATCCTATGTAAAAATGTGTAAATGCTACAGGGGGCTAGAGGGCCAAGAAAGGAGTGCTGAGGAATAGGTGTGGGAGAAAAAGGGGGTGAAACCAGAGCAGGAATGGCCCTGTGGGCCTCACTGTTCATATGTAGCTGGCATTCAGGGAGATGCGGAGGCATCCAGGTCCGGGCAGAGACACATGAGCTGGCTTCACCCTTTGAGGCGTCCCTCTGACTGCTGTGCTGATACAATATTTTGGGGGCTAGCAGAATCCCTCTAAAGTAAATCTGTGCCCCCATGAAATTTTTCTCCTAATATTTTTCCTTAGCACTAACAGAATTGGGATGAAATATTTTAAATTGTATAATTACTGTATTTCTTTTAATCAGCCAGTGATTATTAGTTACCACTGATTTAATAATAGCTTTGCAGGGGGAAAGAGAACAACATGACCATATGAAGTCAGCCCCTTAATCCTTATCTCAGGGACATATTTAACCTGGAAACATTTGAGGTGCAGCCACACGTAGGACCCAGGCAGCACCGGGTTCCCCAGTGTGGGTGTGCTATGTGAAAGCACCTTATTCTTCCCGGCTGTGCTTTCAGTTCCTCGGCCTAAGCCTTTCTCATAGTAGTTCAATAAATGTGTGTTTATTGAATGAATTTTGATGACAGTCAGCTTAATTCTGTGCTTACTCAGAGACCTTCTAATACGGCTCTCTCTGTGGGACTTTACCCCAATGTGAATGCTCAGGTCGGCTGTTTGTGGACTTGGGTGTATGTGGTTCTCCTCTGAGAGGAGGGACCTGCTCGGGGGCGGGGTGCAGGGCCTAATCCTCAGTAAAGCCAGGATAATGCAGGGCCATGTCTGATGAGAAACAGTGACACCCAAGCTAGCTGATGACCAAGCCATTTCAATTTAGAGATTTTCACGGCTCACGTTACTGTGGTTTCAGGAGAACCTCTGTACTGTGATGAATTGTATGGCTAAAGCAAGTGTAGACCAGATCTCAAAACACTGGGTGATAGAAAATCCTGAGAGGAGCAGAAAGTGGTCCTCGAGAGGTACAGCTGATAGAAGTTTCAGGGCCCCTTGGGGAGCTCCCTGGCCACTCGAGGTCGCTGCTGAGCTCCTTGGGAATTGTTCTGAAGTAGCCAGTCACTAAAGCAGCTCTAGAGAGTCCCTCCTACTGTTAAATCTCTAATGGCTGAAACAGCCTTCCTGCAGCCCCTGACCTGTACCATGCTGGGACTTCTCACTGACCTCCCTTAGCGGAGGCAGCTCTCCTCAATGCCCCCCACCTGCAACCATGCAGGCCTCTCTTAGCAAACCTGTCCCTTTTGGGGCAGCTCTTTCTGCCTGCTTGGGTCTATGCAAGTGTCTTTTACTGTCCTATCCCTTTTCTAATAAACTTGCTCTTTAAAATTAAAAAAAAAAAAAAATTTCTGATGGCTGAATAGTGTCAGGGTCATCTTCACGTTTGCAGCACCCAGTAGGATGTTTGAACTGAAAACCTGAAGCAGATTGTGAGAAAAGCAAGTGTTTACGCAGTTCTGAACCCCTGAGGACATTTTGCTGCTTCTAACTTGCCATCAGCTCAGGACTCAGTGAATTCTTAAAGACTTTTCCTCACCCACCTTTCTTCACTATAGAAAGCCTCTCTCCACTTAACCACAGAAGTGGTGACCTGCAGCCCCAAATTACATCCATTTGGTTTTCTATCCAAAAGATAGGGTTACATCTCTGTTCCCAAGTGGAAGAATCCGGGACAGAATTTTATCCATTTTGGATGAGAAGCCCATTTGCTGGATCAAGGACTGATGCAATGATTTTCTGTGTTTGGATGCATAAGCCTTCCAGAAACCATGCGATTAGAGAGAAAGACCCAGTTTACTGCAGGAAATTGGGGTGTGAAAGATTAAATGATCAGAAAGCTACTGCCCCACCCTTGTAAAATAGTGCAGAGTGCCAAAGGCCACCAAAGACCTTGAACCTGCAGACTTGTAAGATATCACAGCATCAGTGGTCTTCAACAAAGCCTTTTGCTTCACATCTCAGAGGGAGCACTTGAAGATATGCAGCAGGGGAGAAGAAAGAGGAAGTGCTGAATTCCGAGGCAGAATCTTTAGAAACCAGTCATATACTGACCTTGGGGAGAAGGGAGGTTGAGGAAGCCTATATCACTGCTATTGAATTTCCACCCTGCCATGGTGGGGCAGGGATTCTTTTGAAGTTTCTGGCCACATCAGAGAATAATTCCCAAATAGTATCAATGCTTGAATAATGCTACCAAACTTATCCCATTTACTCTTCCCATAGATGTTCTGTGCAGCTCCAGCCCCTCCCGATGACTTGGGTTCTTTACATGTATCATTTCTTTGCATAGTCATGGTCTTAGGGAGAGAATTTGCCTCTGAGATCAAAAATAGTGCTGGCTTTCATATTTAATTAATCCCAACAGCTTTTGCTGAACTTGGTTGAAGGTGCATATAATACCTGTTATATTAAATATTTATTATAAAGCTGTTCAACCTAGAATTTGAAATGGCAGAGTCTTGAAAAGGAATAAGGAACTCCTTGCCTAAGTTTGATAGTACGAAGTAGTCATATAGGGAAAGTAACAAGTTAAACTTAGTTTTTTCCCTCTGTTGTACTACATTTATTTTTAAAAACTTGTTCCATCACAAAATATAGGCGCATTCTAATAATGGCATTGAACATTTTTGATGGTGGTGGGTGTACTGTGGCAACAACATCTGAAGGTGGGGTATGGGGGTTTCCTGCACCTATAATACAGGCAATGTGTAAACCAATGTTAACTCATTAAAAATATTTAAAAAAATTTTTTTTGATAAAGAGAATTATTCTAAATCAAATAATGAGTGTTTTAAAGATTTGGGTCTTATTGCCAATGCAGTTGAATACTTTTTTCATTAAAGTTATATTGTAGGTCCTCATGTCATTATATATTCATTCAGTAGAAGATTTTTAATAATTGTATGATCTGTCTTATGAATATATAATAGTTTAATCATTCTATTTTTAGATGGTTATGTTGTTTCTAACTTTGCTGTGAGAAAAATGTTTAATATTTTTATATATACAGTGATCATATATAGACAGTTATATAGATAGTGATAGTATATATAAAGTGATAAATCAGAAAAGTATACCTTAGCTGTTTACTACTTAGCAATAACAGATCACTTTGACCCCCTTAACCTTCCCATCACACTATAATTAGGCTTCCTAAAGGTTGTACTTTATTCATTTATTTACTTATTAGCTAATATTTCAGATCAACATACTTACATGTTAAAAACACTGCCTCCATAATTGTGTAGAGGTTTTGAACTCTCTAGTAGAGAGTTCAATTTAATTATTATAATAATAATAATTTCTTATATCCATATCTGTTTACTAGACTTGGAATATTGGGAAACAATATGCGCTTTTTAAAAGGTTCATCACCCAACATTTTGCCAAACTGTTAGAAGGAACAGATTTTTGTTCCTCCCTCCATTGAATGAGAATATTTGAAAGTGTCCCCTTTTTTCCATACCTGCAATAAACACTTTTTTTTTTTATAAGATTTATTTATTTATACAAGCACTGGGTACAGTCAGAAGCGCGGGAGGTTGAGAGAATTCACCAGAGCCAGAGCGGGGAGCAGAGCAGGCAGAAGGACCGAAGTACACTGCTGAGGGGAGCAGCGGGCGGCAGGAGAGGTCTGCGCACCATGTGGGACCCTCCTCCGGTGGCCGGGGAGCAGCCAGGGATCCAACCGGCGCTGCAGAGGCTGCGGGCAGCTTCACAACCCAGCACTCAACCGCTGCGCCACCGGGGAGGCCCCAATAAATACTCTTGATTGGACAGAATATGTCCAGTGTTATGAGTGTTATGAGAATATTATGAGTGATTCAGATGGTTTGAAAATGGGGCTCAGTCTTTAAGTGATCTGCTACTTCTTCACCAACTACCCCAAAATTCAGTGGTTTAAAGCAACAGTTGTCTACAGTTTCTTACCTTTTTGGGAGTTGACTGGGTTCTGTGAGGTCATTTTTCTGTTGCATGTAGTTCAGTCAGATCCATTAACCTGGAACTTAGCTGAAACATCCAGCATTTCTCTCCAAGTAACTGCCTAGCACTTAGTGGTCTATCTAGAGTTTCTTTATAACTTGGCAGCAGATTTCCAAGCAGGAACATTTCAAGAGGACGAGCCCTACTGTGCCAGTGCTTCTAAAACCTCTGCTTTCATCATGCTTGCTTGTGTCCTGTTGAGCAAACAAGCCACGTGGCCAAGACCAGAATGTAAAGTGGGAGAGGACTACACAAGTCTGTGAGTACCAGGAGCTGTGGTTCATTGCAGACCACTGACGTAATAGCCAGAGGTCGTAAATAAATTTCAGCAAGTGTTGCAGCTAATTGATTAGCAGGAGCAACAGTTTAGAGGGATGTATTCAGGAGAATTTGGAAACCTACTTCTGAATCAGTAGGCAAGCATATTATGGTAAGCCAGTGACTTTGCTAGGGCTTGGGTGAGGAGGTAGGTGTACTGGTGTGCTAACCATCTTTACCTTGATACTTATGAATTTGTGTCATAAAATTGAAACACCCCAAAATAAAAGCAATCCGCAAGCTTGCGTGTAAGGCCAAATAGTTAAAAAACCTGCATGTGCTTGAGTAAACTAAGCTTTTCATCGTGGTTCTACAATGGCGATTCTATAATTGGTAGTGTACCAGTTACTGTAGACCTCCGGATAGATGGATAACTTGTGTGTGTGTGAGAGAGACACAGATTTTTAAATGCTTGATTGAATTGTTAACTTGGTCTTTGGATTAACCCATGCAAATTAAACGGTAATTGTCACAGGCAGTATTTACAAGTGGGCTCTGTACAACTCTGCATTCCCAGGGAGACTTGCGGGAAATGTTGTTCTTCCTGATGTCATGGTGTGGAATCTCCTTTCAGGCATTCCCTCTCCAGCCCTTTCTTTGCATTACCTACCTTTCTTTGCCTCTGTGTGTGTGTTTAACAAAAACAAAACTGTCCTATGTACTTCTTATTTAATGAAGATTTTAGGTCATTTTCATTTTAGCAATTAGAAGTCAACACTATTCTTTAGTAGCTACAAAAATAGGTTTTCATTACTTAGGACAAATACTGTTGTATGTTTAGTTTTTTTCTAATCTTCTAAAAGTGTGGTAGTGAATTTGTACATAAATTGTGGTCATATGCAGAGATTTAAAAACATTTGCTAGCTGGAATTGCTGTGTTTGACTGTGTGTACATTCTAGCTTTCCTTAAAGATAGTGAAGTTCAGCAAAACAGAAATATTGAAGTGATTAAATGCTGAAGTGATTAAATACTGAAGCAATAAATGAAAACAGTATTTTTTGGTAAGTCCCTGAAGTCATAAAAACATAGAAACGTGATAGAAAGTGGCACACTGCACAAAACTGTCTGCAGAATGAGTCAGAAAGCCCCAGTGATAACGGGGTGCCTGCACTTCCTAAATTCCTGGGGAGCTGGGGTCGGGCCAGCTCTTGGGGCCATTTGACAGTCACATTCAGATTAATTTACAGCCTCGCTTTTTCTAGTTTTCAGTCAGGCGGGCTTCCTTCCACAAAATCTTTTTTCCATTTCAGGCAGCCTTGCCAGTGTGCCAGCTCTTGGTGTTGCCAGGCTTCAGTTTTGGCTACTCTCGCGGGCAGAAATGATACCTTGTTTGGACTTGTGCTCCTGGTCTCAGCCACGCTTGGTATCTTTTCCATTTCTGGTTGCCAGTTTGAATCTCTTCTGCAGATTGCCTCTTCCATATGTTTTCACGATGTTTCTGTTACTTTTCTTAATGGCTTTATGTTTTTTTGTACTTTTAATATCTGGACCAGTTATCTTACTAGAGACCTCCAGAACATTTGGGTTGTACGTCCTTACAAGTAAAAAGTTCTTCTTGACTATGCACGTGTATATGTGTGTTTTAAAATTATGTACATGTATTGCTGTCAGTTCAAGTCTTATATATTAGTAAATGTTAATTTCCCTTATTCTAGGGTGATAAGTAGAAATAGAGGTGCTAACTATTGCTTCCCACAACCCAATGGGGAGTCTAGTGTGCATCCTCCTAGGAAACCAGTAGTTGAGAACACAACATGATTTAAGTCCGCCACAGACCCCTGAGGATTGCCAAGAGGAACATGCTCTGTCTTGGGTGACCACAAGGTGCTTATGTGTGAGCCTTTGGGCCTGAGCTCTGCAGAGAAGGTAGTGGTCAGGCCTGGTAGCAGGCTCTGATTACCTCTATTAACCATATCACTTCAAGGAAATTGTTTATCCCATTATATACCATTTCTTTCTGGATACAATGGAGATCATTCTTGTCTTGCTTGTTCTATAGGCCTTTGATGTTGTGGGTTAATATATGTGAACAAACATTGAGAAATTACATTTGTCAGTTATGAAATGCCTGGGTATTTGTTGTGTTCAATACAATGGCTCTATAGGAGGGCATGCTTCGGTGATGTTCATGCTGGGAAACAACTTAAAGTGCATGCTCTATTCACAGTGGTTCAGAGGTACTTTTAAGTCTTCATTTCAAATGAATATTAAACCTCTTGAAGGGCAGAACTGTTAATCAGAATAGCCAATATGATTTGTTGGTCATGGTGTCATACACTTTTAACAATATACATATTTTACTTCTAAAATGTTCCTTTTGAAGAAAGTCCTGTGGTTAAGGATTAGAATTTGTTTGTTTGTGAAATACTCAGTGACACCAAGGAAGAGTCGGTGTCCGTGTCCGCCCGTCCCCGTCCCCCCCCCCCCACTGCGTGGAGATTAGTGGCAACTGTATTATAATACAAATGATAAACTTGATTTGTATGTGAAAATACTGTAAACTGCTGTCCAAATCTGACATAATTAGCTTTCTCTAACATTCAGTATTCTGAATAGCCCATGCTTCTTTCTTTTTTTGCATCAAGATGGATTCAAAGCAAAGCAAGATGTACTCTTCTTTCTTTCCAAATGTTAAAACTTTTCAACCTAAATGAGTAATAAAAACAAATAGTAGTAATTGACAGGATAGACTTAAATCCTTCACATTCTCGTTTTAGAATATTTTTAGGGAGATTTTCTTTAAAGAGTAAAATAGGTATTGTCTACGACTGCAGATAAAAGGCAGGACCTAGCTTGAATATATTCTCCTGGTTAGTGAAAAATTCAAGGCATTGTAGGATGAGGGTCTATTCTATAGGCGCTGGAGCTGAGTAAAGGAAGATGGTGGATAGTGTCAGGTACCCCAGGGTGACTATGAAAAGGCAGCTTGGGATGTAGGTGTTGCTCTTTAAAAAAAAAATATTTTATCCTTTTTTTGTTGTTGTTGCAATGAATGGATATCACTCTAGGATAAATTATCATTGTCCATGGAAAGAGGTCAACGGGGGGTAGGGGGAATAAAAGAACTGAATCCCTTATCATTGACAAAGAGGAATGATGCTGTGTAAATACATAGGTTTGAAATATTTAAGATGATTTAATACTCAGCTTCTGTGGAGCTGCTAGAGAAGGCTCTCAGGCACATGCTTGGCTGGCATGGGCAGAACCCATGACCAGCAGCAGCTTGAGTAGGGGGGGGCTAACCCCGTGGGCTGAGGGCCGGGCAAGGTCACATTCCTCCTGAACATACTCTCCTGCCTCTCCTCCTACTCTCAGAACTACCCTGAGGGGTAGAAGCAAGGCCCTTCAAGTTACTAAACCTTCTGTAGTCACTAAATCTATGCTTACCCTGATGAGTGGGGAGAGGATGATACATACTTCATCAACTTTCAAAAACATAGTCACTCAAAGTCTTCGATGAGGAAGAAGACTTTATGCAGGGGAAAAAGTGAAAGCCTTTTTTTTTTTTTAAGTTTTATTTATTTATTTATACAAGCACTGGGTACAGTCAGAAGCACGGGAGGGTGAGAGAAATTCACCAGAGCCAGAGTGGAGAGCAGAACAGGCAGACTGACAAAGTACATTGCTGATGGGAGCAGTGGGCGCAGCAGGAGAGGTCTGCGCGCCATATGGGACCCTCGCCAGCGGCTGGGGATTGAACCAGTGCTGCAGAGGCTGTGGGCAGCTTCACAGCCCAGTGCTCAACCACTGCGCCACCGGGGAAGCCCAAAAGTGAAAGCCTTTTTGAACTTAGGGAAAAAAGGTGTTCCTCAGAAATACTTCACACTGAGAAAACTCCCTATTACAGAAGAGAATGATAGAAGGACATCAGCTACTTACTTTTTTCTTATACAAAGGAATCCCAGGTTCATTTTGGAGGTTCTAGCAGGGGAGCGCAGCTACTCGTATACCCTCGACCGAAGACCGGTCCGTCTCTATTCGGGGAAGGCCGTCCTCTTCGACCGAGCGCGCAGCTTCGGGAGGGACGCACATGGAGCGGTGAGGGAGGAAGGGGACACCCGCCTAGCCAGCCAGATCAGCCGAATCAACCCTGGCGATCAATGGGGTGACAGATGTCGCAGCCAGATCGCCCTCACATCCTCCCAGGTTCATTTTGAATGTTTACTGATGAATCCTACTTTTTAGCAATATCAGGGCTGACCCTGTTATTCTTACAGGAATGATTTTCAGCCAAGCTGCTGCCCTTTTTCAATAGAGCTGCAAAAGAAACTAAATTGAAAGTATTACTGGTGGGTGACTAACATCCTTTGGTGGGGTTCTAAATCTGTTCTGTATGTAGCAGTTCTTGCCTGGCTTGCTAGCAAAGCCTCATTGCAGAAGATCCTAAAATTAAAATATTTCACAATTTTTGCCTTCAATGCCTTGAAAACAGTTTTAAAGGAGCAGTGTAATAGGCAATCTGTGTTGAACAGATACGATTCATTGATCTTGCTGGATCTGTTGTTGCTGTGTAACAGAACACTCCAAAGCTTAGTGGCTTAAAGCAACATCTGTACACAGTTGCAGTTTTTGCAGTGGTAAAAAGAATTATTGCTCAGGTCCCAGGTTGGCTAGATGATTCCTCTAGTTTGGGTGGGGGGGGGGGAGTTCTTATCTGAGATGAGCTGTGGGTCAAGTAGGAGGCTGTGCTCGTCTTGGCTGTTCTGTAGTGGACCTGGCTGGGATGGGGAGAATGAATCGGCCCTCTTTCCTGTGGTCTCTTATCTCCTGCTTGCATTATCCAGGCTTCTGTGGTGAAGGCAGGTGTCCAGCGAGTGAGCAGAAGAGTTGCAGGTCTCTGGGGGCCTCAGACCTGGAGCTCAGACCTGGACAGTTCTTCCTGGGCTTCCAGAGCTTCCTTTTGTCCAAAGAGACTGCCAGGGCATTGGAAACTCACATTGTAAAGGTTGTGTACACGGTGGAGAATCAGATCTTTTCTGTAATCCGAATCACATACTTGCCCACCCTCCATGACTGAACCCAGGTTAAGCTTATGTTCCTCTGTGTCACGTATGGAATTAACACTTAATCATGGTCACACAGCTGAATCGGGAACTCCCTAAACAATGAAAATTAAGTGGACAGATATGAGCGTTTCTTTCCTTTATTGGTTTGTTCTTAACTCCTGGCACAGAGGGTTGTTTTTCTCTTTGATGGTATGTTTAGTTGGTTTGGTAGTCTCATTGGGGCTTTGTCAGTTAATAGTTCAGATGGAGCCCTCCTCAGTTTCTAAGGCTTTGAAGTAGGTGATCTGCCCCCTGTACTCTATACCCCTGTGGGCCAGGCACTTACTGTCATGCTACCATGTTTTTTTTTTTTCCTCGCATGGCCCATCTCATAGTCTCCATTAGAATTCTTGTCCATTTACTCCCAATGGGAGGTCAAGAAGGAACCTTCTCAGACCCATCCATTCCTGAATCATCAGGGCTGGGAATAATGTCTTCCTCTTCTTAGGAAATGCTCAGTAAGTATTTGGCGAGCATTCATAGTAAAAACTTTGTGATGAATCAGCAGCTCATTAGAACACACATTGTTACATGCTATGTCCCTGTACATTGTGGACACTCATGAAGTATTTATGGAATCTTTAGGGAGGATCGTGGGCAGTGCGAGCTCAGAAAAAATGAATAGTTGGAGCCACCAAGAGTTTTTTCCAGTGAATGCCATGAAAGGCAAATGAGCAGCAGAGTGTAGGGTGTGAAAAATTTGTTGAAATTCAGACCATTCGACTTCTGGCTGAGAAGCATGCAAGTGGAGCAAGAAGAAATCTGATGGTTTGGGATGGGACATGTCCCAGGACCAGAGGATGAACAGGGGCAGAGTAGCTTGTATTGATGCAATGTGATCATGAAGCAGCGCTTTGAGGCGTGCCAGGTTGCAGGCATGGCTGGGTCCTGGGCAGAGTGGGAATGAATGGCTCAGGTGCCTGAAGGACCTGGAGGGGCAGGGATTACAGATTACAGAGCTGATGTGTGAGAGAGCACAGCAGAACAGCATATGTTCCCAGAGGAAAGTTCTAAACAGTGCTTTGAGATGAGGTTGAAGATGTAGGGGACTTTGCTACTTATGGAGGAACCCTCCCAGAGGCAGTTTAGTTCACAAGATAGGGATTGAGGCAGGCAGATCTGGGGCAGAAAGAACACAGCCTTGCAGGGCTAATGCCCGGCCAAGGGATGGACTGGGGATGGGGGTGGGATGCAGTGTGTGTGTGTGTGGGGGGGGGATTATTGACAGCTTTGGTGGCTTTAGTTTCAGTAGATCTTAGAGGACAGTGACCATGGGTCTAAAGCCCAGAGGCCATGACTTGTTTGGCCAAAGAGTGATCAGTCCAGGAATTTCTGGGCTCTGCCTTTGTGAAGATTAAATCCCCTTTAAACATACTGTGAATATAGTTTAAACATACTGTGAACATTATTTTTTTTAAAGATTTTTATTTATTTATTTATTTATACAAGCACTGGGTACAGTCATAAGCGCGGGAGGGTGAGAGAATTCACCAGAGCCAGAATGGGGAACAGAACAGGCAGACTGACAATACACTGCTGAGGGGAGCAGCGGGCTACAGGAGAGGTATGTCGTGCCATGTGGGACTCTCACAGGTGGCCAGGGATCGAACCAGTGCTGCAGAGGCTTCAGGCAGCTTCGCAGCCCAGCGCTCAACCGCTGTGCCACCAGTGGAGGCCCACTGTGAACATACTTTAAACATACTTTAAATATACTGTGAACTCTAGGAGTTTGCTTACTAAACAGGTATTTACTCAGTTGATAGCTACATTATTTTCACTGTAGGTTTTTCAGAATATTTTAAGTATCTTTAATAGAAATGACATTTTTTAAATGTAAACTATTTAGAAATGTGAGACATTAATATATGCAAATACTAGCATCACTGTTAACAGAAGTAGATATTTTAGATGTGAATATTTAATCTCTGCATTTTGCTGTTAGTCACTTTGAAAGTTCAAATGGTGTGGTGAACCAGAACAAAATTTCATGATCTTTAAACCGCAAAGTTGCCTAATAGGCAACAAAGTAGGAATGACAGTAGTGGGAGAGTTTACAAATTCCCAGAACCACCTGGAAGTAATTTCAGGAAAAGCACTTGACTGTAAGCTCATAAACAGGGACTCTGACACATGATGAATAATTAATAGTAATTACTTTCTTGCCTTTAATCCTTCCGTCACACTTGTTCCCTGGAAGGGGCAGGGCAAGTTACTATACATTCTGTGATTGCTCATGCAAATACAGGTGAGTTTATTTCATGCAGCCAGCAACAGTCTTCAATCTGAGTCAAAGAGTATTTATTTTTTGGGCCTCCTTGGTGGTGTAGCGGGTTGAGTGACACGCTGCAAAGCTGTCCGCAGCCTCTGCAGCACTGGTTTGATTCCCCGCTGGCCAGGGAGAAACCCAAATGGCGCGGCAGACCTTAACTGCCTCGCCCGCTGCTCCTCTCAGCAGTGTCTTCTGTCTTTTTTTAAAAAAAGATCTATTTATTTATTTTTGCTACTACTTAACATCTGATCCTAAGAATGTTTTAAACCTGTAAGTTTTGAGTATGTGTTCTATTTCCTTAGGAAAAACCTAATACATAGCAAATGAATATAACCTTTGTCAGACATAAAACGAATGAGAATGACCACTGCATGTGGCCCTCAGCTTTAGAGTTAGAACCTGTCTGGGACCTTTGGCTCCTGTCTTTCCTTGACACCCCCACCCCCCTTTTCCCCAGGCTACCAGTATTTTATACCAAAATACAGGCACCCTGTATTTTGTGTTTATGATATTCTTATGGTTTGCTTTATAATCTTGCTGTCTGTGTCTGAACTCATGTCATTCATGCTTCAATTGCTTATTTTGATAAAGGTAATTATTTGTGAGATCCATCCAAAGCTCGTGGAATTTCCTTTTATGAGTGTGTAGTATTTCTAGTGTTAGTTTTTCTACTTCAGTGTCCTGGGTTTGGATATTTTGTTTCCTATTTTATCTTCAGGCTGTTAGCAGAAGTGGATTGGATGTCTCCTCAGGCACAACTGCGGGAATTCTCTAAAATATATGAAGAGTTGTGGTTTATAGTTACAATTGTAAGGTATTGGCATTTCTAGCTTATTGAAGAAATGTAAATTATTTTCTGAAGTGGCTATGCTAGTAACAGAGAGTAGCTGAAATCTCATTTTAAATCTTTCCCCTCACTTAATAGTCCTACTTTTATGTTTTTGTCAATCTGCTAGTTGTCAAATACGTTTCCATTGTGGTTTTTACTTTGAATTTCCCAGATTAATAAAATTAAGTGCCTTTCACTAGGTTTACTGTGTATTTTTGTTTCTGCCTCTGTGAAACACTTGTCTTTTGTCCATTTTCTTATGAATTATTAATAGGTAATAATAGATATTTATTATTGTAAATATTTATAATTACATTTGTTTATTAATTATAGAGATTTGTCTTTTGCAAGCCCACTTTCATAGTTTATAGCTTGCTTTCACTTTCTGAAAGATCTTTTGATGAACAATTCTTAAAATTTTAAAGTAATTATTTATTAATCTTATACAAGTTGTGATAGCCTTTTCCCCTTTCTGGTCCGGAATCTTTTTCCATTCTAGGCCTGTATTTCTTTATGTTGTTGATCAGTGTCTCCAGTATTGTGGTAAATAGAAGTAGCTAAAGCTCTGACTTTAAAATGACTGCTTCTAATTTTTCTTGTCAAGGGTGATACTTGATGAAGATTTTTGGAATGTATCCTTTCTAGGTTAAAAAAAATTCCCTGCTTTACCTGGTTTGGGAAGAACTTTTAACAGTTTTATCAATATTTTTTCTGCATCCATTGAGATGATTTTTTCCCGTTAACTTTGCTAACTCAGTGAATTACTATAAATTATGTTAATACACTTGTTAATAATAAACCAACCTTGCACTTAACTTGATCGACTTAACTTGATCATGATGTACTTTCTTTTTTTAGACTTTTCTCCATTGGGTTTCTTATACTTTGTTAAGGACTGTGCCATTATTATAATAAGACAAAATGTATAATAGACTGCCTCGTTATCATCGCCAGCCTTTGACATCAAGGTTATTGTAACCTCAGAAAGTGAAATGGAAGATATCCCACTTTTCATATTCTGGAAGAGTTTGCATGAGATTGGAGTCAATTACTGAGAAAGGTGTATTAAAATTTTTGACTATGGTGATGACTTTGCTTTGTGAGGGTACCGTCTTTAACATTTTTAAAAATGATGCATTTAAGTTAAAATGTTTTGTTTACTGTAGAATATGTTGGTAGAATGAATTCCAACTTTTATCATTAGGAGAGGACTTCTGTCTCCTTTTCATACTCGTGATTTTGCCTGTTTTGTCTGATTTTAATATATCATTCCAACTTTCTTCTATTTAATGCTTGTCTGGCTTAACTTTTCCAACTCTTTCTTAAAAAAACAACAACAACAGCAACAAAAAAAAACCCACCAAACTTTTGTTTACCCATATACCTTGGATATTTCTCTCTTAAATATCATATTCTGGATTTACATGTAGTATGACAAAATTTTTTAAAATTTAGTCAGCTTGCAGTTCTTGTGATTTCTGGTAATAGAATCACTTATGCCTTTTTATTTTGTGCATTCCTCTTTCTTCTCTTGCCTTCCTTGGTTTGTGATAGGGTAGGGTAATCTGTATAATCATTGATTGTATAGCTTCTCAATACTTACAAACAGTAAATTTTACTTTCTGTAAGTAAGTTGACTTGCAGGAAATATAGATTTCAATACATACCACGAGTTTACTAAGAAATTATTAGAAGAAATGTCTGATAAAAGACCTTCGTAATTTTCGAAGCAGTAATTCTAAGGAAAATAACTGATTTGTTTGGATGTTGCATGAATGGCGAGATATGCTGCTTAAACCCTTCTCACTTTTTGTTTGTATTCATCAATGGAAGAATGTTTGGTTTGGCTTTTAGACTTAGAAAGCTAAAATCTTCTAATAGTTTGGTAGTCTAACTTACATTTACTTCTAGTGATTTAAAATAAAATGTCTTTTTTCAAGGAAGCAGCCCATACCAAGTGCCTCTATATTATGGTCTTTAGCTTGTGGACATAGAGAAAAACTGTGGGCTTTGCTCTGAAGGGGCGTGTGTATGCCAGTGTTACTTGGTGAGGCTAAGTTAACACCAGCCAGGAGTCAGTATTGGGGCGAGCCTCTGTGTTCATGCTGACCTGTCTCAGGCTTCCAGAGGAAAATGAGGCCTAGGGAGATGTGAGAAGCGATAAAGGAGTCACAAAAGCTGGAAGGAGAACCACTGAGGTTTGCAGGTGGGATCAAGTGGCCTGACAGTGTCCTTCAATCCTTCAGTCTTTTGATAGGTTTTTTTTAAAACATCTACCTGGGAGCTCTTAGTTCTTACCTGAAAGCTCACATACTAGGAAGACCTCATAAGTTCTGTGTAAAATAACTTAGGTCTATTTCTATAATTTCAGCTGTATTACCTAGCAAGAAGGAAATCCAGACAATCCTAACCCGTTTTGATCAGGAGATTAAATAAAAACACTTACTAGCTGGTTCTAAATAATGAATCTAACTCTGTCTAGTAAAGGCGCCCTGCTGGGAATGGAAAAAGCAAAATTCTTTCCTGTTAAGTCCCTAACCCTTAGTTTTTCTTCAAATCCCATTTGCATGTTCTCTGACATCTGCATGATCTAGTGCAGTTAGAAACTTGTAGGTTTTTAAATAAGCTCTCACATGCCAGCATGCTACCTACTTAGGATCAAATGAAATATGTTTTCTTCTGCAAAAGTAGATAATGATTTAAAGGTGTAAATCATAGTCTTGAGCATACAATATTATTACCTTTATCTAAAATTTGTTACTGCTCAGCACTCAAGATTGCAGCAGCCTTCAGCTAGGTGACAAGATCCTATCAGAGATAGAATAACCTTCCTGTAATCCTAATAATAAATCAAAAGCTTGGAGTGATGGTTTTTGGCCTCCGTGGAACTGGGCTCAGTGACACCTGACTCAGAAATTCTGATGTCCCCTGAAACAACAGAGGTCACTCTGAAAGTATCTCATCTCTGATTGAAGATCTTATTTCTCTTCAGAGACATTCCTTAAAAGTACATACTGAATGAACTGTCTGATCCTTTTCTTAGTTAAAGTTTATATAGGCAGACCCAAATGTACAGAAAAGATCGCTTTTACAATTGCTAAATGTTATTTTGTTTTGCTTTTCTAGAGAATTGTTTGAAAACAGTTCTGTAATCTTGGTTTTTAGGGTTCCTGTATAGTTATTATCTCTCAAAGTTAGCAGTGCAGGGATTGGCAGAGGGTCAACAAGGTTGGATAGGACCATTTCCTTGTTTTATTCTTTTCCTTTAGGCAGTAGAGTCCAGCCAGGCATTACAACTTCTGTGAAACGGAAGAGGAAATAATTAGAGATTTTTTATAGAGCAAAGTGAAAGTTGACTTTTAACTTTAGACAGTTGATTGTATGGAGTTTCTCTGGTTTTAAAAAAAAAAGCAAAAAACCAACATATATTAGTGGTGAAACAATGTGTGACACCGAATTTTTGTGTTTTAGTTTTGGAAAGAAAGCACATTCACGTTCAGGATGCCCTGGAGAGTACCCGTTCATGTGACCCCAGTGCTAACCTGTCCCTGGCTGTGGCCATCCCGACACTTGTGAGACTTCTTTTCTCCTTGATTCCAACTTCATTGAGTGTAATTGACATCTACCAACACTGCTTGGTAATTCTTTCATAATGTCGTCTTCTCATGTTTTGTTTGGTGTGCACTCTGGTGAGGAATTACAGTTTAGTTTCTCTCGTTCTAGAGAACACGAAAAATTCCATATCTTTTTTTCATACGTTTGAGTGCATGAACTCATGCATTGTCTATTGGGAATAGTGTAGTGATCCAGAAAGATGTGTCCCTTGCTCTTGTGTATGTTATAGTCCAAACACAAGATCTTACACTGAGTTTAAAATTAGAGGTGAAAAGTTTTAATCCAAGTGCATTCAATTTTTTACAATTGAGAAAAGATGAATACTCTTAGGTTACACAGCCTACCAAGCACCAGGATGCAAAGATGAAACAGGTGAGGTCTGTAAACTCATAATTCTCAGACCTTCATAATTGATTTTCATGGTTATTATTTAGTAATGAAGTAACATTTTTATCGTCCCTGTTTGTTTGCTAAGTATGCTGCTAAAGGTGAGGGATAGCATATTGCATACTAATGGTCATTTTGGGGCTAAATTTTGAGCAAACAGTTACTTGAATTAGGAACTACTTTCAGTTTTATTGGTTAAGTTCGTATCTACTTGTTTTCTGTCCTGCCTGCTATTTGTGGCACATTTCACTGTGTTCAGGCTCCCTGCTGAACGTTTTGTATATGCTTTGTCACTTGCTGCTTATGCCATAGAGACCTCTCCAGCAATGGTCAGGCATTTACATGTCACTTCATAAGTATCCATCTGCTTACAAATAAGGGACTTAAATCTTGGAGAACTGGCGGAGCTGGGATTCAAACTTAGCAAAGGTTAACAATCATGGGTCTGTCCTCTGCTTGAAAAGATCTAGCAGTTGAGCTTCATAGTGAAACTTGTACCTACTCCCTGTAAGTAACAGGGAGTCAGATTATTTAAACTTCACCAAATCCAGAAACAGAGGCAACAGATTTGAGTGATACCCAAGTATGGCAATTGTTCTTCATTTTATGTAAATTATTTCTATTATGACTAGCTTCCATAAACCTCGAATCAAGTTTATAATGAAATTAAAAAATAAATCTGTTAGGACCTCCCCTGGTGGTGCAGGCAGTTGAACGCAGCGCTGTGAAGCTGTTCGCAGCCTCTGCAGTACCCGTTGGATCCCAGCCAGCCGGTGAGGGTCCCATATGGCGCAACAGACCTCTCCTGTCGCGCCCACTGCTCCCCTCAGCAGTGTATTTCGTCAGTCTGCCTGTTCCGTGCTCTGTCTCTGGTGAATCCTCTCACCCTCCCGCACATCTGGCCTGTACCCCTGTTCTTGTATAAAATAAATAAATAAATCTTTAAAAAAAAATCCGTTAGGTTGAAAATTACTTTTTTTTTTTTTTACAGTTAAGTGTCCTCTGTAAAAGTATACTGATGGCATTAAAAATTGGTGTCTTGAAGAATGTCTGTGTTTGAATTCCCCCTTCCCAATTTCTTATGTGTTCTGAGCGTCAGTTGATTTGACAGGTGTTGTCTCCATTTAAAACAGAGGGAAAAAAGCAACAACGTCTAAAGTAGTTATAATAAAGTAGTTATAATAAAGACATTGATTTGCTGTATAACTGCCTCAGCTCCCTCTGAACATACCTGGTTTCTGTGGCTTTAGTAGAAATAATGATACAGTTATGAAGTCTACAGAACAGGACTATTTGCTGTTAACTCACTGGTATGCAATGGGACACATTTCTATCATCTCCAATTATAAATGGCATTAAATCAGAATTAACCCCTGAGTAATTCAACTGAAATTGTACAACTTAGAATATAGACAAGACAGTAAGTTACGGAGCCTGACATTCCAAGTATTTTCCAGTTTGCCCCTCGCTCTGAACACATATGGGACTTCTCAGCCACTGACTCTCATAAAAAGGGTTTGTAACTATTTAGTAACACAAATTAAAACACAGCTGGGAACTAAGTCATTAGCCCAATCTCACAGACATTAGCCTCCCTCTGTTTATTTCCTCCTGTTTGTATTCCTAGAAGCAAACAGCTGTGCATTCAATTTTATATGTTACTCCTTTACTTAAAATCTGGATCTTAAAAGAAACAAAATAGGCATTCATGACTAGAAGAATTGCCTAACCTCTAAGTTTTATAGTCTTTTTCCAGTTCCCACGATGATATATCAGTAGTATTAAAATGTTTTTTGAAGAAGGGTTACCCACAGTTTTACCATCTCCCACTGTCATAGCTGGTCTGTCTTTTTTCTAGGCGGGTGCTATGGCCTTTTCTCACACAGGTCCACAGTCGTGATTTTAACCTCTGCCCAGCGTTACATGGTTAAGCATTTCTTTTAAAACTCGACTGGATTATTTACTTTGTTTTTGTTGAGTCTCATCAGCTCTTTGTAGATTTTTGTGACAGTCCTTTATCATTAGTGTTGTATGCAAAAATTTTCTCCCAATCGGTGGGGTTTCTCTTTGTTTTGGTTACTGTCTCTTGCTGTACAGAAGCTCTTTAATTTGATGTAGTCCCAGCTGTTTATCTTTGCCTTCACTATCACTGCCTTGGGTGGTGTGTCTTTAAAGATGTTACTGAGGTATGTGTAGTGTTTTGCCTATATTTCCTTCTATATATTTTATGGATTCAGGTTGGTACATATACATAATGGAATATTACTCAGCAATCAAAAAAAGATAAACTCGTGCAATTTGCAGCAACATGGATGGAGCTAGAAGGATTATGCTCAGCGAAATAAGCCAGAAAGAAAAAGAAAAATACCAGATGGTCTCACTCATAGCAGGAATTTAGAAAACCTAAATAAGGTCCCAGGAAAAAGACTAATTATAATAAAGTAAAAATCAAAATCAACAAGCAACTATAAACCAGAGACACGCAATGGGGGGGTGGGGTGGGGGTAGGATCAAAACAAGGGGGGTGGGAATTTGGGAATTGTGTGGGGACTATAACCAAGAAGAAAATGCACACATTGTGCAAAAATGAAATATGGTGTAAATATATAAAATAAAATAAAAATGCTTATACATAGAAAAAATAAAACTTGACACTTCATTTAGTTCCAAAGCAGCATCACTTTGAGTCCTGAAAAACGTCCATTTTAAACTTTACTTTTAAAACATTTTTTCTGGACATTGTACCAATTAAATGTTAGTGTTCTCCTAAAGCCGCTTATGCTGTGCAGATTCAAGTAGGACACAAGTTTCAGTTCAAAGAACAGCAGGTATGGATCAATGAGAACTTTACTATGAATTTGAAATTACCACCTGAAGTACTTGACATATTTCTCAATCTCAAATCTTGGCCAAACCTTGAGGGATGCGTCAGAGGTCTTAGTGAGCTCCTTTTTGATGTGTATCTGGAAGTTCATCTTCATACACAGTGGCTTACATACAGTTGGTAATAGGAAGCTGTCGAGTATAACAGGCAGATGTGGCTTCCTCCAGATGACAATCCGTTTGTAGTGGCATTAGGGCCACCTTCTGGTAGGTGTGTGACATCCAGGGGCTATTTTTACTGCCTTATGTGTCAAGTCAACTTTTTGTAATGTGTTTTCTTCTAAATTTTCTTATTATGAGACATAGAAGTAAGTCACAATTCTACTGCTGTGGGTTTTATTTTAAGATAAAGTCCTGGTTATTGAACTCCATTAATCATCACCCAGTTCCTAACATTGTCATTATCATTTACTTACAGTATTTATATGACTTTTTAGGCTTAGTTTATAAGTGACGCCTTCTTTTTCAAACCAAGGAATGTTAAACTTGTTATATGGCAGCCGTAAGGGGAATAACAATATCTTCTGTAAAATATTTTTTTTCCTTGAATATAAGGGAAATATACATGCTTCTACTGGAACATATGAAAATTATACCAAAAATACCTATGTTCTCACCCATGGTATAAACTACTGACATAAATTCTTTGAGCTTTCTTCCTATACCTTTATATACATAAGCACATTGGGAACCCAGTATGTATGCTCATAAGTCAACTCACTAATGTATTGGAACATTTTCTATCAAATAGCTTTTTGCATCTTTCTAGTTATTACTAAGGACATATATATAATATGCTGATGATAAATTCAGGCCGAAGACGGCACGTGAGCGGATGAAGAGAGGCTTGGCTATCCTCACCTACTCTTTCAGCTCCCTTGTTTCCCCGTACTACTGGTCACTGCTTTTTGTTCTGTGGTGACTATGCAGTATTGTATTATATAAATATATCATAATGTAGTCCACTAATCTCCCACTTAGAATGGTTACTTTCTCTAATGCTTTTGGTTCCTAAAATTATATTCTGTGAAAAATGTCCTAGAACTTTCCTTAAGGATTTTCTTCAGATAATTCTGTCCACAATTACAGAATTGCTGGTTCAATTAATATGATTTTTAAATTTTTGATGCTGTAGAGTGAGGTATTTTTAAATAAAACTTTAATTTGAGGGGAGCACGAAAGCTTTATAAGGTTAATATTGCCCTAAGAATGGTTTTTTTAACTACTAAAAAATGATATGTAGAAATATGCAAATGAAATCAGCAGTTACAGTATTAATAATCGTAGCTCACATTTATAAAACAGCAGTAAGATTTTTTTAGTTCATTTAAATCAAAGGATTTCTTACAGAAACACTTATCTGGCACTCAGTTTTCTTGTTTTTTTTTTTTTTTTTTTAATTCTCACACTTTTAGAAGCCCAAATCCCTTCTTGGGAGGCACATGGTAATGTTTTTTATTAAAAATGTTCAGCTCATTCCCTGAGGAGAGTAGGAGAACTTAAGTATTTTTATTCAATTTTTTTCTTTCACTCAACCCCCATTTTTTTTTAAAGAAAGAAAAAGCAAAACCTCCCTCTTCTCTCCTCACATAGCTTGTTTGAATCAATCATTGGGTTTTCACTGGAAAAATGTTTCAGTGAGTGTCATAAAACTTCCATCTGAATTACTCAGAATGTGTTTCCCTGTCTTTCCAAAGACTGAAATGTTATTGCCTCATTTGTAAGGAAATCCTCAATGTATTAAAAGCTGGCAGGTCTAGTAGTTAGCAACATGTTAAAACACACACGTGCCTCCCCATCTCCCAGTCTGTGGTGCTTACGTGTATACAGTATCAAAACTACTATTTTAACTTCTCAGATTTAGCAGATAGGAGCTCGCTCAAAGAAAGAGTCTGCCTTTTATGGATTTAAAGTGGAACCTTTACTTACGTGTGTTGGCTGCTCCTGCCTCTGGGATTAGCAGGTATTGAGACACTGATATGTTGTGGTTGTGCCAGTAAAACAATTTCTAGGAGCAAAAACTTTCTGGCACTGAAAGAAGAGGATTTACTATAACATATGTGCTTTTGGAAATTAACCAAGATTTCCTCAGTGGGTGCCAGCTTCGAAACAGAATTGAAAATGTTCTTTCCTTCAGGGCAAAGGAAAGAAATATAATCTTGATTATTTAAATTAGATATTCCTTTTAAAAATAAAATGAGTAGATTTTTCTGGGGTCATAAAGCAGTCTTACTTTTCTTCCCACAATACGAATTTGCCCACATCAGTTAAGCAAAAAGCCAAAAAAAATATTTGTCATCTAATGTAAATCAGACGTCTTTTAACTTCTGAAAAGCAATTATACTATGATGCAATCATTTTTGGGAAAATGGAGGAAGTTCACGATTGGGTTTATTGCTTTAACAATTGCTTTGTATTTATGTTTGAAATATGTTTGTTTTAATATAAAATGTAATTTTTATGCAATTGTCTTAGCTTAATAAGTTCTTATTACAGAACTTAAGTGATTGAATGCGAGGGACAAGTTGCTGTTCCAGCCTTTATTACCACTGAAACATTTTCACATTAAATTACTTTATTCAACAGATAGATGTTGAGTGCCTAACTGTGCCAGGCAAACTCTGTTTTTTTAATTCCTTGTTAACATGTTGGTCGGTGATTTGAAAAACAATGACCACTAGTTTTTTCCATTATTCTTTCACTAGAAATGGGTTTCTATTTAATTTAAATTCTTTCCTCCATATAAGTGTTAAATGAACATTTCTGGGGCAAATATTTTCTGTTAAGGTAAATAGGCAGAGAAGATGGGTTATTTATGAGTAAAACCAGTTTTTCTTGAACTTGAAATTGCTATATGTAATTCATGCCTTTTGGCTCATTTCCATGAAGCCAGGGCTTTTTCCTTGTAACATTTTAAGATTTAAAGATGCCTACGTTATAAGAATCTTTTCTATATGCACTTCCTAGTCCAGCCTTTCAATTTTAGGATATTTATATATCCCTTGTCAGATTGCTTTGAAGAATGAAGAACAAAGCACTTAAACATCTCATCTTATAAGTAAACATCTCATCTTATAAGTATGTGGCCCGTACAAACAAATTCAGATAGAAGTTTTACTTGAAATGTTGTCTTGCAAGGTGGTGATGAGATAATACTTGAAATCACGGAGGAAGTAGAAATTAGTATAATTTAGATAAGTTACAATGTGGACAGCATAGCAGAGTCAAGATTCAGTTAACTTTGGAAAAATGGAGTTGGCTTTTTTGATTTTCTTCAGGTGTTTTCAGTCTTGCTGTGTCACTTCATCCCGGCCTGTTCAAGCAGCAGCAGGGCACTACACCTTAACTTGAGTTTTAGATATTCTTCTTTGAACATCAATTGCTAGAATAATAAAATGTTTTTCTTCAGCTAATTTTTATTCACAAGTCAGAAGCAAAATTTTTTTTATCTTTTTCTTTGTAAGACTTGTAACTGCACAATTTTTGTTTCAAAGGATAACATTTTTTTATAGCATGCAAATATTAGCCCTTGTATGGAGACTTTTATGTAGGCATTTTATTGAAGGGCTTTAAAAATGAATAGCATAAAAAAATAGCCCATTTGTATGTGTTCTAAACCTGATTTAAACATTGGAACTTATGGGGCATCCCTGGTGGCACAGGGGTTACAGTCTTAGCACTATCAAGCTATAGCGGTCACTGCAGCATGAGTTCGATCCTCTGCCAGGGAGGTGACTCTCTTGGCGCAGCAGACCTCTCTTACCTGTCCTGCTGCTCCCCTCAACAGTGTATTTCAGTAGATCTGCCTGTTCTGCTCCCCACACTATCTCTGGTGAATCCCCTCATCCGCCCACACCTCTGGCCTGTTCTTGTATACATTCTTGTATACATAAATTCGGTTCTTGTATACATAAATTAATAAAAAAAATGTTTAAAAAAATTAAAAAATAAAGATTTGCATTTATATACTGAATTAAGCTTGACTTCTGCTATATGCATCCTAAGTTTTGGTATCTAACCATGTCATCAACTAAAATTAGTATAAAACAGGGAAGTAATCCCTATTAATTTTTTTGAATGGTATTTACCACTGTCTAGTGTTTTCATCATTGCTTAAGCTTTGACTTTCTTATTTCCTATAACCACATTTGTCATTTGTTTGGTGTTTGGGAGGATAATTAATAAAAGTAGCTCTCACTCATGAGTTAGGTTCAGATTTTTTTTTTGTATCTTTTTTATTGAGTTAACTTTAGTTTATAACACATGCTCAGAGTTTATATAAATCATTTGCTTAGAACTTGCAGTACATTTTCACATGGGAATAGTAGTGTGTAGGTAAATCTGTCCTTCAGCCAGCTCATGATATGTATAGTACTGGAAAGCTTAAATTCAGCCACATGCTTCTGTGGATAGAACATGCCTCTTCTTCAATCTTGTAAAGACTCTTTTTGCCTTCCCCTTGACTTTTTAAACAAGTGTGATGGAAATTTTTCTCTCTCTAAGCTCTAGGGCCTGCCTGGAGATTTCCTTCTGAGGATTGGAAACTGGGGAGAGGAGCTGAATCTCCAAGCATGTACTACAGTGAACTAGTCAGCCAGTGTGCTTTGTCCACTGACCGCTCAGCTCAGCCCATTTGTCTCTTCTTCCTGGCCCACTTCCTCTGCCCTCCCCAAAGCCATTTCACATCGCTTGTGTGCTCTCTACTGGCGTGAATGTGTGTGTGCTTTTCTTTATTCAGTTTTCTTGTAGTTGCTAGCAGGTGAGAAATACAAACATTTTCTCCAGGTCAGTTCCCTTCCCCACCCCACCCTGCACCTCCTCACCCTGCACCCTCCGTCCTGGCCGATAACCTTTTTTTAATTTTCAGACCATTTTCTATAGATTGTATAGCCACACAGATGGTGGGTCTTATAATAATCGTTGCACCCATATTTGAGGGAAGAGAAGAAAAGGGTTGCAGAATTGGCCATAAGTCTTAGTCTTCACCCTCTTTCTTTTTCTGAGCTCTTTGCATTTGAAGTCAGGCTGGGTGGAAGAAGGAGGTGAAGAGTGCAGCCTAGGAAAGGGGAGAGAAGGGGAGGAAATCAGATGGAAAATTGCAGTGCTAACACACAATTGCAAAGCAGACCAATTATATTGAAATATAGGTATGATAATTTAGAAGCTAATTTGTGATAGAGTCATATCTGCTGCTTTATTAACACATGTAATAAAGTCTAGAAGTGAGTCTAACAACTATGGTAATTTTGAAGTGATGAGTGTTTAAGTGGTATTTCAGGATATTTCTAATAATTAAATATGATATAAAATATCTGAATCCTGTTGGTGATAAAAGTTAGAGGCACTGCTAATACAAATGTGGCTTGTCTGCCTTCGTAATTGAAGGAAATAATAAATTTCAGTTAAAGATCAGTAAAGAAAGAATTTTTTTCCCATCGAATTTAATGGATTTTCTGAATTCCAATCTTAGACCCTTCTTTCTTCCCCCTGATTCTTTGGAGCACCATTTTGTAGAGGGGATAAAAGTAAATTAGGGGCTGTCTTTATGCAAAAGTTGTAGCCACTCCCAGGGAATTATATTGTACTTGTAAAATAGAGTGCTGGGGTGGATTGTCACATGTAGTGAATTATTAAGGGACTTTTAAGCTTCTGTCAGAAACTGTTTTGCTTATCACCAAACATCTGTTGGGTCCCTGCTAAGCCAGATACTGATCTAGGTACTTTTATATGATAAGCTGGTTTTGGAGATTTTCTGTTATTTATGGGTAGCATTTAACGTGTGCTCTCTAAAAAAAGACTTCAGAAATGATTGGCAAATTAAAGCACAATGTGAAAGAAGATGTAAAATGAAGTCATTTATCTTATTTTGATAAACAAATTGCCAAATTATATTGTAAAGCAGATGGAACCGATTTTAATAGAGGAACAGATTATCTTTTTAATGTACTTTAGCAGTCCTATGGAACAAAGATAACCAAGTGAACAGTAAATTGACCCACAAGGAGTCATTTAATCTCCTTGTCTCTCAGTTTCCTCATATACAAATTGATGACAGTTAACTTTTCTGTCTAACTCAAGGGGTAGTTGTCAGGACTAATGAGATCATGAAAGCAAAATCTTTTTAAACTTCAGAGTACCTTGCACAGATGTAAGATGATGTCATTCTCTTTTGTGGTCTTGATGTAGATGGTAATGCACAAATTCAAGAGTATAGCCAGCACAGCTAAATCTAAGAGGAAATTTTTTTTTAAGATTTATTTATGCATACAAGAACTGGGGTACAGGCCAGAGGTGCCTGGGGAGTGAGAGGATTCACCAGAGAAAGAGTAGGGAGCAGAACAGGCAGATCTGCTGAAATACACTGCTGAGGGGAGTAGCGGGCCTACAAAGCACCTGTCTCTTCTCTCACCCGAGATGGGAGGCAGCCTCTCCTGAGAACTTTTTTCTCCCCCCAGCCGTCAACATCAATATATAGTTTAATCACGTCTGTACCTCCATTTTCTCTGTCAAGGGAGTGACTGTTCTTTGCAGCCAAGAGAAAATTGTCATCCTCTTGTGCTGTAGATCCCTCCACCACTCTAAAGTCCCTTTGGGATGTTGCTTAAGTGACCACTTTTTTCTGTCTTCTGTTTCATTTCTTCAAATCAGAAAGGACTCCCTTCCCTTGCTTTTCCTACTTGGTATTTCTTGCTCCTCTATGTCCCAAGTTGTTGTTGTTTTTTGTTTTTTTTTTAAGATTTATTTATTTATGCATACAAGAGCTGGGGTACAGGCCAGAGGCATGGGGGTGAGAGGATTCACCAGAGACAGAGCAGGGAACAGAACAGGCAGAGTAACTGAAACATACTGCTGAGGGGGGAGCAGCGGGCGAGTCAGGAGAGGTCTGCCGTGCCATGTGGGTAGCTCCCTGGCTGGCCGGGAATCGAACTCATACTGCAGTGGCTGTGGATCACTTCATAGGTTGTGTGTTAACCCTTGCGCCACCAGGGAGGTCCCCCAAGTTTTTTTTTTTTTTTTTTTTTATAGAGGCATGCTTTATTTATTTGTTTTGCTGGTTTGTTTGTTTGTTTTGTTTATACATGCACTGGGTACAGTCAGAAGCGCGGGAGGGTGAGAGAATTCACCAGAGCCAGAGCGGGGAGCAGAGCAGGCAGAAGGACCGAGGTACACTGCTAAGGGGAGCAGCGGGCGGCAGGAGAGGTCTGCGCACCATGTGGGACCCTCGCCGGTGGACGGGGAGCAGCCGGGGATCGAACCGGCGCCGCAGAGGCCGCGGGCAGCTTCGCAACCCAGCGCTCAACCGCTGCGCCACCGGGGAGGCCCAAGTTTTTTTTTTTTAAATAGTGAGATTCATCTGCTCTTTGTCAGTGTGTCTGCTCTGTCATCTTTCTTCCTGGGCACCATTTCCCACTTTTAAACTCCCTTATTTGCCAGCCTGGGGCTGTTCTCACTGGCTGTTGGTCCCATGGCCCCGCTGGCTTGTATACTTCACATCCGTTTTCTCAGTGTGTCTGCTCTCCCCTGGGATCTTCTCCTGTCACTGGACCATCCATAGCCACAGTTGATACCTCTGAAGTTTTTATCTCTGGGTAACTTCTCAGAAGTGTCAGAATCCACTAACAGAAACAAGTGACCTTGCTGCGTCCTCAGGAAGCCCTTGGTCTTTGAACACATCCACTTAAACACCTTACAGGTTGAAGTTTGGGGTTGCTGAAAATTCCTGCCTTGGTGTGGGTGACCATGATGTTCCTGTCTGGGAATATATTGCAGGTCTTGTAAGACGTATCATAAGAGCTTCCATTTTCCTGTCTCATAACCTGTCTGTGGCACACGTGATGTCACACTATTTAGGTCAAGCTCACACGTGTGTATCTTTATAGTACGTTGTCCAAGCCTGATGCACAGTAAATGTTTATTGTTTTAATTAGAAGCCTGGGATGGGAATGCTCACTTCTTTATTCTTTAACCCTCATTTCCTTTCTGTTCATATAGTAAATTTTTGATCAAAAGTATCTTATTTCTGGATGGGAACCTTTTATGTCAGCATCATCTTCACAGATTTTGGAAGACTGTTTAATTTGCCCACGTCCTTAATCAGTTTTAAGTGGACTGGGTTGGAATCTCTGACCTTCAGAAGTGAGGTTTGGAGTATAGAGTCTAAAGAAGAGTTAAGCTGTAAACCAGTAATACCTGTTCAGCCCAGGTCTGCAAGGCCTGCACCTCAGCTGGGCAGATTCTCTGCAGGATCCACTGTGTAGAGTCAGTGGTTCATAATGTCTTTTATCCTGCAATACTCCTGTTCAGACACACCGACCACTTCAGGGGGGTGTGGTTGCACCCTAGTCATACTGTGAGCACAAAGGGGAAAGTAAATCAGTACTGTGCCAAGTATCATTTAACTTGCTTTCAGTTTGTTAAAAAGTGTGTGTGTAAGATTTAATGACTTTTCACAGAAGCAGGAAGATTTGTTCAGTCTCACTCTGCGGACGCTGTGTGATGGGTAACGTCAGGGAGAACAGCACAAGGAAAAAAGTCCCTTTTAGTCCTTAGGGAGTGAGCTTGTGCTGGAAGAGTTGACAGAGTAGAAAATGGGAGGCAACTCCAAAGGGATTTCATTCTGAACTATCAGTAGTGGTTAACCAGAATGACCTGGTGTGAATGCAAACAAGCCTGCCTGTAAGTTCCTGGAAATTCCCGAAGTTGCTCTGCCACTGTCCCCCTAACCCTTGAATTGCCCTCCCATCTCTCACTTTCTTTAAAAGAGGAAGAGTATTGGGCCTTCCCTGGTGGCGCAGCGGTTGAGTGCTGGGCTGCGAGGGTGAGCGCTGGGCTGCGAGGCTGCCCGCAGCCTCTGCAGCTCTGGTTCGATCCCAGGCCACCAGCAAGGGTCCCACATGGCGCAGCAGACCTCTCCTGCTGTGCCCGCTGTTCCCCTCAGTGTTTCCTCGGTCTGCCTGTTCTATTCCCCGCTCTGGCTCTGGTGAATTCTCTCACCCTCCCACGCTTCTGACTGTACCCAGTACTTGTATAAATAAATAAATAAATAAATCTTTAATTTAAAAAAAAAAAGAGGAAGAGTATTCGCCATGACATTTAATGTAATGTAATTATTCTCCAGTTATAATTATTCTCACATTATATTTTAATGAATGGCCCATATGAACATAAAAATAGGATGCAGAAACTAGGCATTTTGGTTCCAGCTTTTTGCTTAGTATTGCTTAGTTTTGACATCCACTAAATGAATATTTCGCCTGTATGAATGGATGCCTCTTAGTTATAGAGAGGAAACCCATTAGTGGGCCCTGGGTATCCTAGCCTGGATGAAGAGTTCCCTTCTACCCTTTTCAGAAATAATATTCTGAAATGATGGTGTCCAGCTTTTTAAACTTTCTGTTGGATTACTTGTTAGTACAATGATTTTTCAGCTGGTCAGTTTGATTTTGCAACTTCTTAGGAGATGCAAAACTGCTGTGTCAAACCTATTTACTATTTAAAAACCCAGCTTTTAAGATCCAATTTCAAAAAACAAGTTAGATCTGTATTTAAGCTAAGTATTTAAAGGCCGTTGTTCTTAGCAAAGCCATTTTTATATACAGGACTTTGTGGTTAAGAAGACAGACTTTGAAATCAGAAAGCCCTACATTTGAATTTCAGCTCTGACCATATTAGCTCTTTCTTGGGTTGAACCTGAGTCTCCTTATCTGTAAAATGGAGATAGTATCATCGAGAATTTGTAGGATTATTGTAAGGGCTGGGTAATATAAAGTAAGTACTTAATAAGTGATAGCTGTATTTCTTGGCCATTTCTTAAGCTGAATCAAGATAACAGATGGACATCTTTCTTTCGATAGCATTTATTGTGAAGGTATGAATAATTCTCTTAAAAGTATGCGGTTATATTGCTTCATGTGTTTTGCAACACGGAGTTTCAGAAAGCTACTTAAACTAGAGGACCCAAAGAAATGTGCATAGTATTTAACAGATATTTATATAAGCCCTAGGATGCTGTACTTTTATAAACACGAATTCATTCAATCCTTGTCAATGTGGGGTAGATGCTATTGCTTTTGACCTTTACACATGGAAACTGAGGCAAAAGAGAACAAAAAGTATCTGCCCCAGGTCACACAGGCAAAGTGGTGGAGTTGGAATGTGGCTCCAGGGTAGGGTTCAGCCCTGCCCTACAGCAGCCCCCAGTATGCTGTATGTAAACTGTGTGTACTTAAAAAACATCGTAATATTAACAACAGTTCTTCGCTAATGCAAAGACTTGAGAGTCCCAAATTAATATAGAACTGAAGAAAGTTCAACCTAAATGTAACAACTGACTAAACTTCCTCTAACTTATTTGTGAGCTCTTTAACCTCATTGAGACATTGCAGCTGCACCAGCAAGTCCCCCACCCTCTCTTCCCACCCCCACTCTTATCTCCCCCAAACTGAATGTCTCACACCCAGTGTTTCCTACCTCGGAGTCCAAAGATCAGAATGTTACCTCATTGCCCCGCTTCCATTTGAGTTGTCTGACATCTTGTCCTGGGTAGGATCTCTATCTGTACTCAGCTTTCACACATTATCATCACCTCGAAATGATCTTCTATTTCCCAGATTTAGCTTTCTATACCCAGGCTGTGTAGATTGTGACTGTGGCTCCAGAACCTTCCTCCCCAGTGCCTGTGCAGCAGCCACCAGCTGTCCAGAATTTCCCATGGTGATTTCTGTAGTCTCTGCAATTAACTAGTCAATTATTAAGTTTCCATGCGTGTAGCTATTATATGTAGGTAGCGATAAACGGAACTTAAACTAAATGGAGCCTTTCTTTCCTTCCTTTTGAAAATAGTAGTGATCACATCAACATAAATTTAGTTTTTCTTAATTACATGGATCATTTAACATTTGATTTGTCACTCTTTGCAGCTCTTGTCTGCTAACTGTGACCCACCTTATATTTTGTCTAATTGAGTGAACAAATTTATCAAATAAGCCATTGGCTTTAAAACCTCTTTTCTATGTATTATTTTTCTAGCACTTAAAAATTTAAAAAGTGAAAGAAGTTAGCCTGTATTCATCCAGACAAAACATCTACACCCTGTTTTTATTAACAAACTGATACTATTCACACACCCCAGCCCCACCTGTCCCACTCCTTTGCTTGCCCAATTGTTCTATCTGTTTAGGATTGTTTCCCTTTTTGCAATTTGCACTTTGCATAGATATCTCTAGGGTTACTTTCCAGCAGTAATCTGATCACAGATTCTTCTGGGAGCCAAGAAGAGTAGAACCAGGGAGCTTGAAAGAAAGTGTCTTTCAAAAGGAGGAACCGAATGTCACTTAGAAGATGGATAAAAGTGGCAGCAAATGTAATAGCTTTTTTGATTTACTCTGCAGAAAGAAGTCCTGATTTTGGTGTTGGCATCAGGCTTACCTAAGACTGCAAATCTCCTGAGGCCTCTTTTTGCTTGGGTAACATGGCTGTGGGCAGATTCTCAATCTTGATGCCGAGATCATTTTTTTTTTTTTTTTTTTTGTAGCTGTGCTGACAGCTCTCAGGTTTTGAAATTCTATCTTCCCCACACTGGTTTGATCTGTGTTAACTTACTCCCTTATTTTTCTTTTCACATCTTCCATTCATTTTATTGATTCACTCAACCAGAAGATGTCCATTCAGCCTCTGCTGTCCCTCAGGTGGTGTGTTCTTCACCAGTTTTACTGCAGTGAGCAAACAGAGGTCTTAGAAGGGGTCAGGCCATTTGTCACAAATCAGTGTGATGTTACAGCAGTGATAAAGCTGCGTGAAGGAGAGGTGCACAGTGTCCTCAAGCTTAGACTAAGTGGAAGCTAATAGGATGAGCGGGAATTGCCCAGAGAACAAGGAGGGAAAAGCTCAGGGGATTTTTGGAAGTCCAGGAAGCCCTGTGTGTCTGGAGCATGTAGACAGTAAAGTTTGGGCAAGCTAAAGCAGGAGAAGTGGGCTCCAGGTCAGGTCAAACAGGACCATGGAGATCAGCTTAAAGTTTCTTGTGTTTATCCTCAGCCTAAATCACAGTTGTGTTTTTGAAAACTTGCTCCCATGAGAGGAGAATGGAGAGAGGTATGAATGGGTGTGGGGAGGTCAGTTGGAGGCCACTGCAAATGTTATTTTAATGAATTTCTATCTACATTCGTCTCCATTTCAAAAACATCCTCATACTTTGTACTTGGGATTTGCAGGGTGGAAGCTTGTCTCTCCTTCTGCCTTTCCAAGGACCTCAAGTCTCCTTGGAAGTGACGACCCCTAGCTCTCTGGCCACATGTCTCAGATGTTCAGCTGTCCCTCTGGGAGAGCACATCCAGGGGAGCTGAGATCCACATGCTCACTTGGCACCTGGCAATTTCAGTGACTTTTCGCCCTTGTGTTGCTGTGAGGCTGGAGGTGACAACGGCAGCAGTGACAACAGCAAATGCACAGCTCTGAGTCACACACCATCCCGAGTGCTCTGCATGTGCTCTCATTCACTTATGTCTCAGACGGTCTCACGAGGTCTTGGGACTTTGATATTCTCTGCTTGTAGATGAGGATGAGTCCCAGGGAGACTTGTGAAATCACAGAGCAAGGCTGTTTAAACTCAGGCAGTTTGCATCTAGAGTCCAAACTCTTCCCCATTGCATTCAGTGGGGAAAGGTCGAAAGTGGCAGGTTAGAGAATTAAATTTTCCATCATTGAGAACACGGTGTAGATAGTTTTGAAATCATATTATTCTACAGTTGGGAAACACTGTCATTCACTCAGCTTCTTTCATTGTTAGATGAGAAAGTATTTCATGTGACGAGAGAGTCATTGAAAGTCCATGGTACTCACTAAGTGTGAAAGGAAACAGCGGCTCTTGGTGAGGACGCAGAGCTGCTAGTGCTCATGGACTGCTGCTGGGAGCGTGCATCGCTACCGTCACATTAAAACTAACCCACATGCATATGCTGTAACCCAGTGATTCCTCTTTTGAGTACCAGACAGAAAGACATGTCTCCGAAAGACATGATCAGAGCTGTTCATGGTAACCATATTCACAGCTGCAAAAACCTGGAAGCCATGCAGGTGCCCATCAGTAGTAGGCATACATGGTAGTCACTTCACGCTAATGGAAGTCTGCAGTGGCATGCACCGTATGATTGAATGTCATCAACTTAAGTTTTGATGCATATCTTTTCAGATCCTTTAAACCATTGTTAGACATATATAGATTTCCTTAAAAGGAAAAACTGTGGTGTGAAGGACATAATTGGACTTCTAGTGGTTAACTCACTGTTGACTTACAACAACAGGCACCTTAAATAGTGTTGGGAGGCAGTATCAATTCAATAAAAGAAGTTTTTTAAGAAGTAAAATTGCTGGTACCCTACTGTAGGCATTAGGGTACGCCAAGTCACTAATGGCACAGACACTGCAAATAAATTTTTCTCTCACAATACAGTCTAGCATAGATGTTCCATACTGGGGTCAGGTGGTGACAGTTCCCACCCCTGACAGTCTTTCAAGGTCATGCTTCAAGGTCATCTCTGCTACCTCAACCTGCAGCTCCCAGGTGACACCTGCTCACATTCCATTGCAGGGGACAGACTCTACAAGCACCCCAAATGGAGAGTGTGGCAGACTGAGTGAGAGGGGCTGCACATACAGTCTGCAGGGTGCCCAGGAAGAGCTTGCCTTGATCCAGGCAGCAGTTGTTGCCATGTGTGTGATTTTTGCTGTTTTATGATTTGACTTTTCCACTCCCCCACCCAAGCGTACTAGAACATTGTGACCATCTTCTCATGTCAATGAATATAGATCTCATTCTGTCTTTTAATGGCAGAAGATTATTTCGTTGAACAGATGGGATAAATTATAATTTAATGTGCTCAAGTTGGTGGTTTGGTTTTCCCTCCTGCTATTATTAACAATGCTAAAGTGAATATCTCTGATAAAAAAAAAAAATTTGTTTCCATAGGGTAAATTATTCTACAGAGAACTGATGGGCCAAAAAAGGGAAGCCCATTTTTAAAAGTCTTGATACAGATTCCCATATTGGTCTCCATATTATTGACTTTCAGTATCCGAATTTTGGGTTGGTTTGTTTGTCATTTTCTTACAGATTTTAAATAAGTTTTCAGTGAAATTTTGACTGATTTCCTTACTGTTGAGAATCGTTTTTGTTTTGTTGTAATTAAATCTATTGGTCTTGCTCTTTTTTTTTGAGATCTGCTTTTGGTGTCATACATGGATTTTACCCTTAGAATATAAAAATAGCTATCTTCTGGATGTTTGTGTTTCTAGTCTCCATCTTGCATTGCTAGTCCATCTGGAAATGATTTTGCATATAGAGTATCATTTTATTTTTTGCCAAGTGGTTGTGTTATAGAGCAACCCCGATATTAAACGGGTTCCTGGCTGTGGGTCCTCACCCGCGCGCTTTAAAGGGACTTATGAATACTCTACTACAGACACACGCCAAAGGGTTAATAAAAGGTTTATTTACAAGAGAAAAGGAAATAAGGAAAATGTACAACTCAGGGAGAAAATAGGGAAATAAAGTCTTTAATGCGTCCTACCCGATCCCACGACCTGGAAACCCAAAGTCACTCTCAGAGCTGGCCGGACGCTGCTAGCTGGTGGAGAGCCAAAATGGGGGAGCCCCCCAAAGCCCACGTGTCTGCCTTTTGTATCCACCTGGCTGCTTAACCCCACCCTCAGGTCCCAGCCACCTTCCCTTTGGTGGTGATGGGATTTGGAGTTCCCAGTGTCTTTGGCTTTGACCTGGGGTGGGGGTGGAGTCCACAAAGCCTATATGGAATTTGCTTTGGGATATCCTTTTCCCCCTAACAGTTGGTTGGTTGTCCCAGTAGCATTAAATTTTTTTAAAAATACATAGGATTGTATGAGCATGTATAAAACTATTACTAAATGCCTTAAAATAGCCTTATCGTGATTACAGTGGTGGAATGTAGACAGTGTCTCTCCTGGCCCATGCTGACTCAAAGAGCAGCTGCACTAAGCACTAACCACTATCCTGGAGAAGGTGAAGTCCTTGTTATTGGTTCTGAGGGTACGTATGCTCTTAGATTTGAAACATCCTCTTGCATCCTCCTCACTGGTCCCCACTAAAGGTGTGCACTCTAATTTACACTATTTGGCTGCCGTTTCCTGAGCTCTTTGTGCCTCTCACATAGAGTCATGAGGGACAGAAATATAATTGCCTGGCTGAATGTTGATTGAAGTTAAAATAGGTTCATTTTAGTGGAAATTGAGATCTTGCTAACTTTAGGGACTATGTTTTTTTAATGAGCACTATCATTTTATTTCATAGGTCCGACTATAAAAACTACTATTAAAAATCACAAATGTTTGACCCTCACTAGACATTTCATTAACACAATTTCCCCCATGGGTTTTTATAATGTGCTCTGAGCTACCTGTCTATGTGTGACCATTTTAAGGTGTGGTGGTGAGAGAAGAAAGAAGAACACTTACTGCTTGCTGGCTGTGCTTTGTTTAATCAGCAGTCATGCTCAGATTTTGTGAACAACAGAAAGAAAACCCAAATTTGGGTGTTGGCAGTGACTGGACTCAGGGGGTCCAGTTATGTTCCTTGCATTGTAGAGTGAGGACCAAATCTAAGTTTATCATAAGAAGTGACCTGTTAAAATCAGTTATTGAAAGGATTCTTGGGGAGCTGGACTCTTGAAGGTATTTTGCCCTGCAGCTAACTTTTGGGCAGAAATCTAGGACTTTGGGCAATGGGAGCTTCTGAGCCCCTGGGATACTTCGGTCAGATGGCAAAGCTCTGGCTATCCATCTCTGTACTTGTGTCTCAGGTTCCCAAGAGAGTCTCTGATCTGCTAGATAGGTAGGAGGATAGAGCCACCTGTAATAATTGATGGGTTCATATTCATTTGCTAGTGCTGGTGTGATTTTGACCCGCAGAATTGAACAGCACAGACATGGCTTTCGGGCTTTTGAGGAGGTATGCCTTTCCGGGTAATACCTACTCACCTGCCTTTGATCTGAATTCCATGAGTCTTGATTTCCCCTTTTTTTAAAAAAAAAATCCATTTTGCTACACACTCAATTCCCCAGCCCCCCAATGGTGGATAAGCTACTTTATACTGGGGGCAGTGACACAGCTCTTCACATTGCCTCTTCTCCTGGACATTGGATAGTAGGATATCTTCTCAGTCATTAGCTTCCCCTCAGTCTCCATGGTCATTTGAATTCTTTCTGGTCACTGATAATTCCCTGTCTCGCCACAGGCTGTTACCACTCCAGTCTTAGAGTGGGGCACAGGTAGTGAGGAGAGAGAAGACTACTTCAAGCTCGTTGAAAGTTCCTCTTTGTTGTCCCACCTCTACCTGACCCTGGAGTTCTTGATTACTTTTGAACCTTACAGTCCTCTCCATTAAAGCCTTGTATTGTGAAAAGAGACAGCCTTCAGATTGGATTCGGTACAGAAGTCGTTTCAGATAAAGAGAGGAACCATCTCCTGGCTGCCATTTTGCTTCATTTCTTTTGAAGTATTCTCCTTGGCTGACTTAATGGTGTTTGAGATTTACTTTTCATAGAAATCGTGCATTTGGATTCCATCATTGGGGGAAAAAATTCTGTTTTATGTGTAAATAGGCCACTCTAGTACAAAATAAACCTCAGAGTGTGTACAGCCAAAGTGAGTTATACCTTATTTATGCCACAGATGAAACAAATCAATTGTGGCAAGTACATTTGTGGAAGCCACAAGACTGAATTGAAGGCAGTTTATTGCAGTGATTTACAAAGAAATAGCTATCTAGCAATTTCTTTTGGGTGGGAGAAGTAAAAATTTGATACCAATAACTTTGCCTTTGTTCAGATATTAAATTTACTTAAAATTCAGCATTTTTCCATGCATTCCCCTGCCCCTGTACGCTCACTCACAAGCACACATATATACACACACATTCAAATTCTTTCATAATGTTTTGTTACAAATAACATCAAACAGAAAGCGCTTTAAATGAGGAAAAGTATAATAGTAGTGGGTAGTACTAAATTTTGAGATTTCTTGTAAAAATGTGTTTTCTTCAGAAACACAGTTCAAGGTCATTGAGTAATGGTGAAGTAAGTCCACCTGCTGGAGGCAACTTGAAATAGAAAGAACTGGGTTTTGGGTCCCAGATCTGGTTCTAGCCATAGAAGTTCTGAACCTGCAGCTCTTTTTCTGTAAAGTGAAATTCACAGCTGCCATACAGGGTTGAAGTAATGTACTTTAAGTTCCTAGCACATGGGAAATAAGCAATTAATAAGATGCCATATCCCTTTGAAGTAATTTATCACAGATCAAGCAAACTGCTTTGGTTTATGTTATTCTGATAGTCTTGGAAAGCTAGTGTCCTCTTTGCCTTGTTTTTGCAACCTTTAAGAAAAGTGACATTCAGCAACCTTGCTAACATTGTGCAGATAGTTTAGAACCAGCTCGTTAACTTAGGCCAGTGTTCATTTGTCTGTGGACCTAAATCAAGTTCTGTTAATTGCTCTTCAAAGATTATCAAGTTTTTTTTTTTAAGATTTATTTATTTATGCATACAAGAGATGGGGTATAGGCCAGAGATGGGGGGGTGAGAGGATACACCAGAGACAGATTGGGGAACAGAACAGGCAGATTGATCAAAATGCACTGCTGAGGGAGCAGAGGCGAGCCAAGAGAGGTCTGCTGTGCCATGTGGATTGCTCCCTGGCTGGCCGGGGATCAAACTCGTGCTCAGAGGCTGCGGATTGCTTCATATTGTGGTGCTTAACCCCTTGCACCACCAGGGTGGCCCAGGGTTATCAAGTTTTAAAAAAAGAAAGGATGGTTGTAACTGAGGCCATCAGAAATGAATGAAGGTAGTATTCTTGCCCAGGTGGTTTCTGCCGCCACTGCATGGAAGGGAATTGGAGCCCACCGGGAGGGGCTCAGGACCCTCTGGACTCCAGTCTACACTTTAGTGATGCGTGTCAGTGCTGAGGCTGCCAACCAGTCAGAGGCTTAAGTTTTACCTTCCTTTCTGGGACACTGAGTTTGAGAGGCACCAGTGGTTTAATAACGACTTTTCTAGGGAAGAAACAAGCTGCTACATTAAATGCACAGCTTGTATCTTAGGTGAGCCTTATTTCCTAAATATTCAAATTGTCCAAATCCAGGAACTAAATAATTTGAAGAACCCATTATTGAGTCTTTTTTGTAAGTGTTGACCTTGTAAGTGTTGATATAATTAAGGTTTCCCCCAAATTTGTTTCCTGTATCCCACAGAACCACCAGTGGCTCCCAGGACAGGGCTGGGGTGAGATCCGGGTCAGGGCTGACTTGGGCCACAGCCTATCAGACAGTTTGGATCATGTTTCTGGCCCATGATGGATAACTTGCAGTTCCTTTTCTTTTACTTTGTTGAACTCTGTCAGCTTTCTTCTTAAGACTTGATTTTTTGGGCCTCTCCCATGGCGCAGCGGTTGAGGGCTGGGCTGCAAAGCTGCCTGCAGCCTCTGCAGTGCCGGTTCAATCCCCAATCCCTGGCCCCCGGCAAGGGTCCCACATGACGCGCAGACCTCTACTGCGCGCAGACCTCTACTGCCGCGCCCGCTGCTCCCCTCAGCAGTGTACTTCATCAGTCTGCCTGTTCTGCTCCCCACTCTGGCTCTGGTGGATTCTCTCACCCTCCTGCGCTTCTGACTGTACCCAGTGCTTATATAAATAAAGAAAGAAATCTTAAAAAAAAAAAAAGAAAGAAAAGAAAGAAACTTAAAAGACTTGATTTTTGTAGAGCAGTTTCAGGTGTACAAGAAAATTCAAAGGATGGTGTGGAGATTTTCCATATGCCCCACTCCTTTCTGCATAGCCGCCCCTTAACCCAGATCCCCCACCATATCCCCATCCACTCTTTCTTATAGGCTGTTTTCTGTCATTCTCTTCTCGTTCCCTGCTCAGTGGAGAGTGGGGGTAAGAAATGAATATTAAGCACTACATGTAAGGAAAAAGCAACATGTAAAAAAAAGAAATTAGTATTTTATCATCATTTATTATGCATTGCTAATCCTATTCGTGCTGGGGCTGCCTGTTCACCTCCAGCCCCAGTGGACCATCTAAAGAGGCAGTTTCTACCTAAAACCTGTTCCAAAGTGTGAAACAGCCCGATGGGAGCCTGGTCTGGGGTTGTTGGGCTCCTCCCTCCCACCCCTGCCCATTTCTTTTCCTTGGTAGAATTCACATTCATGATTTTCTGCTGGATGATCAAAAACTCTTATTGAGTTTGGCTGGCCTGAAATGTTTCTTTATTCCCCCTTAAATTAAAAAATAATCCCTGTTCAGCACCTGTATTTGGGTATAGGAGTTCCTGCAGGTGAATTTGTCTCTAGATTATAAGAGTTGAAAAGGAGTGAGATAGAAGCTTCATTGTATGAGGGAGCCTTGTGAGGTGGCAGTTCATAAGGTTTCTAGTGACAGTGTTTTTATCTTTGTCTTGACTTTAGCTTAATTAAATTGTAGGAAACTCTGGTCATAAATTGAGTGATCACCCACCTTCGGTGAGGCTTGTTCTTAATCTCTGAAGCAGAGGTGGAAGATGGATAGCCGTGCTGCCCTAGGTGGGATTGCTTATATTCATAGAGGCTAATTTTGAAGCCTGGCCCTAAAGACTGCAGATGAATAATTTATTGGCTTTCTTTTGTGTATTAAGTTTTGATTTATCCATTGTATGTATTTTCAGCACTCCCCTCTTCTCCAGTAACCCATAAAGGGGAAAAAAGGTGTCAGTGCCTATGATTATCTAGGGTTTTATTGTTGGGCATTGAAACCCAGTTAATGCACATCAATCAGTGACTTACTTACCTTTTTTTTTTAAGATGTATTTATTCATGCATACAAGAACCGGGATATAGGCCAGATGTGCAGGAGGGTGAAAGGATTCACCAGAGACAGAGTGGGGAACAGAACAGGCGGATCGACTGAAATACACTGCTGAGGGGAGCATCAGGCGAGACAGGAGAGGTCTGCCATAACATGTGCGTATCTCTGTGGCCGTCCAGGATTGAACCCACACTGCAGAGGCCATGGACAGCTTCATAGTGCTGCTCTCAACTGACTGTGCCACTGGGGAGGCCCAGTATCTGTCTTTTTTAAAGATTCATTTTATTTATGCATACAAGAGCTGGGGTATAGGTCGGAGACGCCAGGATGGGGGCGGGGGCGTGGTTGTGAGAGGATTCACCAGAGACAGAGTCGGGAGCAGAACAGATAGATCTAGTGAAATACACTGCTGAGGGGAGCAGCGGGAAAGATAGGAAGGTCTGCTGTGCCATGTAGGTTAGCTCCCTGGCTGGGGATCGAACTCATTCTATAGTGGCTGTGGATAGCTTCATAATGCTGAGACTTAACCCCTTGCGCCACCAGGGAGGCCCCTAGTCAGTAACTTTCTTAGCACAAAATATGATTAAATTCTCTCTGATGTTATAGTAAGTAGTTTGTCATTTTTCGTTTCTGGATGTTTCTACATTGACTGTCTTTCGTAGGTGCTTCAGTTGAAAGCAAGAGGCCTGCCTGTCTAGGAGGGGAACAGAATTACTTGAGAGAATCACTCTGCCATAGCCCAAAAGCTTTTTAAAACCACAGTTGTAAAACCCTTCTTTATAGTTACAGTGTTACTGTTGCTGGTTTCTGATGACTTTTGGTGTTTGGCTGATAATTTGCTAGAAGTTCATAAAATCTGAAATCAAGTGAACATATTTCCGCGATTTTAGATGTAAAATGACAATAGTGGCTAGAATAAAGACAGAGATATTCCTGCTAGCCTTTCCATTTCCTTTGCTCCAAAGAGAAACCCTGACAGCTTAGATTGACCTGGGCAGAAGGGAACATGCTAGGGGGAAAAAGCAGCTTTATTTATAGTTTGAGGTCTATGATATCAAATAATGCCTGAAAAGACTGAGATTATTAAGAAAAAAATGTATGGGGCCTCCCCTGTTGGCGCAGTGGTTGAGCGCTGGGCTGCGAAGCTGCCTGCAGCCTCTGCAGCGCCTTTTCGATCCCAGGTCGCCAGCGAGGGTCCCACATGGCGAGCAGACCTCTCCTGCCGCGCCTGCTGCTCCCCTCAGCAGTGTATTTCGTTAGTCTTCCTGTTCTGTTCCCCGCTCTGGCTCTGGTGAATTCTCTCACTCTCCTGCACTTTTGACTGTACCCAGTGCTTGCATAAATAAATCTTTAAAAAAAAAAAAAAGAACTTCGTTGGTTATTCAAAAATTTTGTGATTGTTTATTTAGAACAATTTTTAAAATCTTTTTATTCTTTTGGCTTATTTATTTATTTATTTATTTATTTTATTTATGTATTTTTTCATAGAAGAACTGGGGTGTAGGCCAGAGGTGTGGGAAATGAGATGATTTGCCGAAGACAGAATGGGGAGCATAATAGGCAGATTTACTGAAATATACTGCTAAGGGGAGCAGCAGGCAAGACAAGCCAGGTCTCCTGTGCCATGTGTGGGTTGGCTCCCTGCCAGGGGATTGAACTCAGGCCATTGGGGTGATAGCACTGTGACTTTAATCCTTAGGCCACCAGGGAGACCCAATAATTTTTAGTAAGAAGAATAAAGTTGGAGAACTCAGTTCTGCCTGATTTCAGAGCTCACTATGAAGCCACCTCATCAAGACATCATAGCACCTAGAAATATTTGGCAAATAGAACAGTGGGATAAAGTAGAGTCTAGAAAAAGACCTACACAAATATGGTAAGAAATTTTTGTGTGTGTGTGTGGCAAAGGTATGCATGGAGAAAGGTTCTTTTAAACATGGTACTGGGAGAATGGGACATTCATATGCAAAAACAAAACAACTTTCTTCCTGTGTCTTATGCTTTATGTACAAACCAAAATAGATCATAGACCTAATTTTATAACTATAAAACTTCCAGGAGAAAACAGGAAATGATCTTAATTAGCAAAGACTTCTTATAAACAACACTGAAAGCACTACACACACACATACACACACACACACACACACACACGAATAACATAAACAATAAATATTAGACATATTTAAAAAAGAAAAGAAAATGATAAATTGGACTTTATCAGAATTGAGACCCTTTGGATCTGTGAAGGACTGTTAATAGAAAGAAAAGACAAATGAATATATATTTACAAATCATATATCTGACAAAGAAATTGTATCCAAAGAGCATAACTCCTTAAAACTCAACAGCAGGAAAACAAACCATCCCTTGGATAAAAGATTTGGAAAGTCACTTCCCCAGAAACAAGATGTAGGGATTGCGATGATATGTTTAAAAATGCTCAGCATTGACTGTCTTTAGGGAAATACCAATGAAAACTACCAATAGGCACCTTTGCGTCATACCTTTCCTGTTACAGTGCATACCTGTTACAGTGACTCAAATCAGGACAGTGAAGAGAATCCTTCAGTTTATTAAGTGCTTATACCAAGTGCCAGTGGCAGGTCTTGTGTGTCCCTTGTATTAACTTACTTTGCGTCCCTTGTATTGACTCACTTGATATTTTTAAGACCCCACCAGTGCTGTTATTACCCATGTTTCCATGACAGACCTGAGGCTTAGATCCTTGGCCGTAGTTACTGGGCTGGTGCCTGGCAGAGCCAAGGAAACAGCATCACAGATTCCCGTGAACACTGTCACCTGCCACCAGTGGGGTGGGCGAGGGCGCCGTGTGCTGTTGGGTGGTTCCATTTGTGATCTTCCCCCTTGGCTCCTGGCAACAGAATGGAAGAACAGTCTTTTTTTTTTTTAAAGTGCTAGGGTCTCCATTTCTTACAGGCCTACACTTTTAGGAACACACAAAAATGTTGTTTTTAATTTCTATCTATTGATTGTATTCAACCTCTCCCCATCAGAATAGTAAGGAAAGGACCCTCAGAAACTGATCAGCTCCAGTTCTGGGAGAGTCACAGGTGAGGGTAGGGTTGCACTGCTGGGATGGGGATGCACTGGTGGGGCGGGGATGCACTGGTGGGGTGAGGATGCCAGGACCAGCAGGTGCTTTCCCCCCCAGACTAAGTGGTAACCTGGTGCTACTGCTTTTTATTAGCAGTAAGACTTCAAAATGCATGCATCACCTACTGTTCAAGGCTGTCACTATCCCAACAACTCCTTTGACTGCCTGAAAGGAGGCAGAGAAGAATAGATTGGGGGTGGCCTAAAGTGTCATATTTGATTTATAGTAATTAATCTTACCATCAAAAATGTCACCATATATTTTTATCTTTGAGGGTTTTGAGTTTGTCCAGGTCTCCCTGAGATCCGTGCTAAAAGGTCAGGAGCCCTGCCGGGTGCCCTCCACCACCAGGAATCAAACAATTCCGTTTCAAATGTTGGAAATGTGAATTTTCACCTTTCAAGTTCTCATAAACTGAAGCTGCTGTTGCTATAGCAATGATTTTCCACCTACATAAAATTTGTGTTTGAGACAATTTTTTTCTTAAACACGGTTTTTAAAAACTATAAAATGAATACGCGTAGGCCTCCTAGCCCTGAAATAATTCTTCAGATGGGAGAAAGGTGATTTGTTCTTAATGAGTGGAAACATATAAAAAAATCACAAATCTCAATTGATTTTATGGGTGGGAACATAAAACACCTGAACACAAGTCTAATTTTATCTGTAGATTAATAATACAGTAGCCCTCGCCCCTCTCTTTTATTTTGATTTCCATACTTTCAGTTTTCCCTCATTCAACTTCAGTAGGAAAATATTGCAAACAATAAGATATGTTGAGAGAGAAAAACCACTCGTAAGTTTTATTATAGCATATTGTAATTACTATTAATTACTGTTGTAAACCTCTTGTTGCACCTACTTGATCCATTAAACTTGATCATAGGTGTGTGTATGGAAAAACAGTACATGTGGGTTTGGTTTCATTCACTCAAGGTCTTGGATGTGTCCCCTGGTATAAAGGGGGAACTATTGCCTATCTCATTTAAGGCAGGAGCTGAAATATAAAAATAACATAAATGCCAGTGAGTAGCATGAAAACATTCCAGCAAAGCTTTTCATAACATGGGCTCTTAAATAAGTTTATTTTTTGGTAGGTTTTTTTGTTTTTTTTTTTAATTCTTACCAACTTACTCATAAACTCATTATCAGAAAATCTCATTGTGGGATTAAGTTCAGGCTTTGAATATATTCATATATATGGGGATTTTCCTAAGTTGCTGATACACTGAGGGTTTTTAAATATACAAACACTGAAGAAACTGAACATGATGTTGTCAATCTTGTTATATTGTGATTTAGTTTTTTAAAATATATTTTAATTCTTTTTTTTTTTTTTTTTTTAAGTTTAAGAATGTTCACATTCTTGTACTACCTCATGGTGTCTCATGATCCTAAGAAAAATGTCGATATCTCTCAGGCTCTTGGAGGCAGGCTTGGGGCTCAGTCTGCTCCTCTTTCCAATTTATTGATGAGGAGCTTGTATTCTGAGGCTGAGGTGACACCTATGGGTTCTAAAGCAGGTTGTGGCAGAATTGAGATCAAAATTAGGTTGACCCTGGTCTCCTGGCCTCCTGGCTTGTCACCTCTAGGATCCTATGTCCTTGTTAGCACCTTCCACACCAGAATGGCACCTGGTTGGATTTTTATTGATCTTTGCAATGGAGTTACGCATGTAAAAACCAGCTTCAGGGCCTCCCCGGTGGCGCAGCGGTTGAGCGCTGGGTTGCAAGGCTGCCCGCAGCCTCTGCAAAGCCGGTTCGTTCCCCGGCCACCTGGTGAGGGTCCCACATGGTGCACAGACCTCTCCTGCCGCCCGCTGCTCCCCTCAGCAGTGTACTTTGTCAGTCTACCTGCTCTGCTCCCTGCTCTGGCTCTGGTGAATCCTCTCACCCTCCCGTGCTTCTGACTGTACCCAGTGCTTGTATAAATAAATAAATAAATAAATCTTTAAAAAAAAAAAAGAAAGAAAAAAAACAGCTTCATGCAATTAGCTCAGTTAAGCTAGGAAGAGTAACTACAAGAATTGTGCATAAGTAATTCCGATAACACAAGGAAACTGTAGCCAGTTTTCAGAAATACTTTTGCAATGAGAGAAATTTTAGTAAATGACCTTACACACATAGCACTTAAAATTGTTTGATTTCCAGTAAGAAAACAACGAGCGAGCTGATAAAAAATATGGATGAAAGTCAGGAAATGCAAAGGGCCCCTAAAAAATGCTGGTGGAACAAGCTATCTTATCCACTGTCAGTCTGATTGGCAGAGATTTTAGTCCTGCGCTTCTTCATCTCAGGCGAAGGGAAATGGCCGCTGTTCCACTATTGTGGGATGCAAACTGGTGAAAATAATCAAATACAAAATGCCTGCCCCCCCCAACTTACCAGTTATCTAACTGCAACTTTGTCCTACAAATATAGTAGTATTAATACAATAACACAGGGCTGACCTTTAATATAAAGACACACAAGGTGGTTGCTGAAGTTTTGCTTTTATACACAAACATAAATAGCAAACCCTGGCAAGTATTTTTTAATCATGAGCTAGTTATATAAATTACAGAACATACAAAGTAATAGAATACATGTAGCAGTAGATCTGGATGTGTTGAAGTCCAAGATTTATTAAAAGGAAAAGCAGGCAAGTTTTAGAGTAGTTTGTACATTAATAAGGATAAACATTTAGGCTTTTTCTATTTAATAAGATATAAATGAAAAATGTTATGTGATACTGGGATTTATTGAGTTTTGAAGAGTTTGGAAGGTGGAGCAGAGTAGACTTTTCACTTTAAATGAATATATATTGTGATAAAAAATAAATGTGCACACACTGAATTTTTGTTAAAAAGTCATTGTTAAAATTATTTTACTTAGTATCTGTGACTGGGGAAATCTTTCCTTATTTTGAAATAATTTTGAAAAGCCTGTTCATGTTGTCTTTTTTGATTTAATTTCTCTTAAAGAAAAAGCATATTCAGTTCTGAGATTCAGTGAAAGTATAATGAGAGTCAGTCAAACCAATAGTGGAAGTGTCAAAACAAATAGGATTCTGCCCCACACTCAGTCTTCTTCCAGGAAGATGGGTGTCTATGAGATATATCTACCAGTGGCCTGAAAAGTTATCATATTTTTTGGCTCTGATTCCATTTCTGCATTTAGCTATTAAAGAAGCTCAACAAAGCATCTTCCCAGTAGTAGAAAGTGAATGTAATACGAATGACTGGTGGTTGACTCCCGTTGACTTACCATGGGATGATAAGGCAGGACATTATAGCCATTAACGTGCTGAACACAGATACTGTGAAGATATTTGTTAAGAAAACGTGAAGTGGTATTAGGTAAACAAAAATGCCCATAAAATAGTATCAGTGGTTTGAATAATGCTTCTTGAGTACAGTTGAGTCCTAGCATATATTATCTCTAGTGCACACAAAAACCTGACAAGGGAGTTGATACTTACCTGCATGTGCTAGAAAAGAACACACGGGTGAAGGGAGGTAACTTGTCGTGTAGATGAGCTTTGTTTTGAACCCCCGAGTCGGAGCCCACAGCCCCCTTCCAGCATGACTTGGCTATCCCCCACGAAGACATTTTGCATCTTCTTTTGGTGATAATGCTTAAATAGTCATTAGAAATGATTTTAATGACCCCTCCCCTCCCCCAGGAGTGCACCTGGAGCCTGTGTGAACTCCAGGTCCCAAATGGTGGCTCCCTCCTTTTCTCATTTCCAATTTGTATTTGAGAATAACCAAACTGTGCTCTCCTATTTATGTATTTTATACCTTGGATTTATAAGTACATTGGTAAGTCTAAGGATAATTAATAATAAATGAGTCTCCTACTCAAACATGCTTGACTTGTCTTTTGGTGGCAGAAATACTTGTCCTTGTTATTTGCTACAACTTGGCTGACTGACGTCCAGTTCAGGGTGATGAATTGCATACCTTTGTGCATTACCTGTCAAGGTCCCAGCCCAGCCTGGACAGCGAGCGCAGCCCTCCTGGTGGCGCTGGACCTGAGATGGTGCCTCACAGTCTCCAGACTCCAGTGCTCAGCTTCTGTGGCCCCTGTTCCTGGCGCTCTCAGGCCGCAGGAGCCACCCATCTGCCACGCCACCCACCCCTGCTGTCTCCTCAATACCTCACTCCCTGTGCTGCCTCGTCCTGTCATTTGCTGTCATTGCTGTGACATGAATGAAGAGAGTTAGGGCAGCCCTGCTAGCAAACCACATATTTGTTTCAGAATTCATTTTCCTTGGCAAGTGCAGCTGAGATGGCCACACCATCAGACTGATGCCATCATCGGTGGAAGACACCACAGCCAGGGATGATTTTTTCTTTTTTTATTAATTTTCTTTCTTACCCTGTTGTAGTCCCCATAGCTCTCCATCCATGAACCATCACCATATTCCCTTGTATTCTTATCTGGGGATTATTGAACACTCGGCCAGCACCCTCAGTTTACAGGAAACATGGGGATCAAGAACTGGAGATGCAGGTCACCACTGGAGGTGAAGTGGGACAAGCAGTAGGATGCTTTGGCCACGTTAATTTTATCAGTTTTCACAAGTGAATTTATAAAAACCATATAATGGAATGAATTGTGGCAGTGACAGTTGCTTTTGATGCCTGCTGACCTCTGGTGAGATGATGATAGGGTTTCTGTCCTGTGCAGAGACTCAGGCTTCCACACTCGACTATAGGGGTGTCATTCTTGGGCCTCACTGGGTGTTATCTCCCTCATCTCCACAAGACAGACTGCACTGTGGTGATGAGTGCCAGTGGCTTTCTTTTAAAAGGTTAAAAAAAAAAAGAGGGAGAGGGAGGGGGTTAAGACGGGAGAGAAGACAAGGGAATATGATGATGGTTCATGGGTGGTATGGTGGCTGGAGAACTATGGGAACTACAACGATATAAGAAAAAAATTTTCGTTAATAAAAAAAAAAAATGAAGGAAAGGGACAGGACAGGGCAAGGGAAGGGAAAGGAATAAAGGACTTAGGAGAAAAAGGGAAACTTCACCTTTGTGTTTTTAAATTGCAGCACATGGGCCTCCCTGGTGGCGCAGTGGTTGAGCGCTGGGTTGCGAAGCTGCACGCAGCCTCTGCAGCGCCGGTTCGATCCCCGGCTGCTCCCCGGCCACCCCGGCTCTTCCCTGGCCACCGGAGGAGGGTCCCACATGGCGCGCAGACCTCTCCTGCCGCCCGCTGCTTCCCTCAGCAGTGTGCTTCGGTCCTTCTGCCTGTTCTGCTCCCCGCTCTGGCTCTGGTGAATTCTCTCACCCTCCCGCGCTTCTGACTGTACCCAGTGCTTGTATAAATAAATAAATATTTAAATAAATAAATAAATTTGAAAATATTTAAAAATAAATAAATTGCAGCACATGCTGCCCCTTTCAGAAATTCTTATGCCTCTTCCATGATTACATTACTTTTTATTTAGTTTTTTAAAGATGTATTTATGCAGGCCAGAGGTGTGGGGGGTGAGAGGATTCACCAAAGACAGAGTGGGGAACAGAACAGGCAGATTGACTGAAATACACTGCTGAGGGGAGCAGTGGGCGAGACAGGAGAGGTCTGCCACGCCATGTGGGTATCTCCCTGGCCGGCCAGGAATGGAACCCGCACTGCAGAGGCTGTGGACAGCTTCACAGCGCTGTGCTCAAACACTGCGCCACTGGGGAGGCCCTCCTTTTTTTTTTTTTTTTTTTTTAATATTTACTTATTTATGCGTACAAGACCTGGGTTATAGGCCAGAGATGTGGGGAGGGGGGTGTGAGAGGATTCACCATAGACAGAGTGGAGAGCAGAATAAGCAGACTGACTGAAATTCACTGCTGAGGGGAGCAGCGGGCAAGTCAGGAGAGTAGAGGTTTGTTGCGCCATATGGGTTGCTCCCTGGCTGGGGATAGCTTCATAGGTTGCATCTTAACCCCTTGCACCACCAGGGAGGCCCTACATTACTTTTTATTTATTTTTTTATTTTTTTATTTTATTTTTTTAAATAATAAATTTTATTTTTATATTCCCCCATACAATTGCAAACGCCCCATTCTGACCCCAATCCTTCCCCTCCCGCCCCCCCCCCCCCAAAAAGTGTCTCTGGTTCATAGTTTTTTGTTGATTTTGATTTTCACTTTCTTATATTCATTTTCCTGGTCCCTTATTTAAGTTTTCTAGATTCTTGCTATGAGTGAGACCATCCGGTATTTTTCTTTTTCTTTTTGGCTTATTTCGCTGAGCATGATCCCTTCCAGCGCCATCCATGTTGCTGCAAATTGCATGTGTTTATCTTTTTTGAATGCTGAGTAATATTCCATGGTATATATGTACCACATCTTCTTGATCCAGTCATCTATTTTTGGGCATTTGGGTTGTTTCCAAAGCTTAGCTATTGTAAACAGTGCTGCTATAAACATAGGAGTGCAGGTGCTCTTTGGAATTGATGTTTCTGTGTCCTTTGGGTAAATACCTAGGAGTGGAATTGCTGGATCATATGGAAGCTCTATGTTTGGTAGGTCCAGAAATCTTCACACAGCTCTCCATAGTGGTTGGACCAGTTTGCACTCCCACCAACAGTGCAGAAGAGTTCCTTTTTCTCCACACCCTCGCCAACATTTGTTGTTGCTAGTTTTTTTAATATGTGCCATTCTCACTGGTGTGAGATGGTATCTCATGGTAGTTTTGATTTGCATTTCCCTGATGACAAGTGATGTTGAACATTTTTTCATATGTCTGTTGGCCATTTGCATTTCCTCTTCAGAGAAGTTTCTTTTTAGCTCTTCTGCCCATTTTTTGACTGGATTCTTTTCTTTGTTGTTGCTGAGTCTCATCAGCTCTTTGCAGATTTTTGTGATCAGTCCTTTATCATTAGTGTTGGGTGCAAAAATGTTCTCCCAGTTGGTGGGGTTTCTCTTTGTTTTTGTTATTGTCTCTTTTGCTGTGCAGAAGCTCTTTAATTTGATGTAGTCCCAGCTGTTTATCTTTGCCTTCACTATCACTGCTTTGGGTGATGTGTCTGTAAAGATGTCTTTGATGTGCAAATCCCGTAGTGTTTCGCCTATATTTCCTTCTATGTATTTTATGGTTTCAGGTCTTATGTCTAGTTCTTTAATCCATTTTGAGTTGATTTTTGTGTATGGTGTGAGGTAGTGGTCAAGCTTCATTCTTTTGCATGTAGCGACCCAGTTTTCCCAGCACCATTTATTGAACAAATTTTCTTTGCTCCAATGCATAGTCTTTGCTCCTTTGTCAAAGATTAGTTGACCATAAATCTGTGGGTTTATTTCTGGATTTTCTATTCGATTCCATTGGCCTGTATGTCTGTTCTTGTGCCAATACCATGTAGTTTTGATGATTATGGCTTTCCTACATTACTTTTTAAAACAATATATTTAAGTCCTTGGCCCCAGGAAATCTGTTATGGGATATGATTTTTTTTTTTCCTAACATGAAATTGACTCTTGTATATGTCTCTTCTCTAAACCTTTTCCATTCCTTTTTTTGGCCCCGTATGTTTATTGTTAAGGCCTCCTTTTAACAATTTCTATTGAAACAAAAGAAACAGTTGTGATACAGTGAAATTTATATGTATATGCCTACATACTGGAGGGAGACCTGAAAAACAATGGAAATTGCAAAAGAATGAGGTTTTTAGTTCAACATTGATTTGGGGGCATTTAGGTTTTTCCCTGGTGTAGGGGTGAGGATGGTCTTGTAGTAAGTAGTAGGCAAAATTAATTTCAGTGTAGTTGCAGGTTAGCTTCATATTTGTAACAGAATAGTTTTTTGCATAAGAGATTCAGGGAAAAAATTAAAATGAGGTAGGATGTAATTTGATAAATTTAAATGAAAAATGAGGCATTTATTTAAGCAAAAGTCCTTCAGATCCTCTTACCTCCCCTGTATAGTGAATGTTATACTTAGTTATGATTTTTTTTAGAGCATGGAAGTGTCAGAGGTAGTAAGCAAATCTCAAACTGTCAGCTTTGAGATTTATTATGTGTGTCTGCTGTTTGAGTCCAAAAGGGTTTAACAGCCAAATATAGACTTTATATCACTGTTGGGATTTAAATTTTACTCTGAAAGACTAGGTCACTTGACAGTAATCAAGGGCATTCACCTTCTCAGAACTGTTCTGCAGGCCCAGCAGAAAGCACCCCCATCAGCCCATGGGGGTACCAGTTCTTAGGGCTTAGAAATCTGGGGTGCTTCACAGAATTTAATGGAATACTGAATGATTGGTTTTGTAGACTCATCCATAAAGTGAGTTATAACTTGGCAACAAGCAGATAGGGAACAGTTTTGCCAGATACCAAAGATTAATGGTATTTAGAATGCACGTTGTTTCTACTTTTGATATGTAATAAAAAAAATTGACCCGAGAGTTTATTTTAGGAAATCACTGATATGAGGATTGGTCATTTGAGAAGAAATAATTGATTATAGATGCAGTACACATACTTTCAGTACTTAACCTGTGTCTGTATATAGCTTCAAAATATGGTGGTTTCTTTTAAAGAGAAGATTCTTTAGACCATGCTTCTTTGTCACATATTCCTCAAAAAGCATCAGCATCAACATTCAAACTTGGACTCACTGGAGACCCCAAGCAAGCCCCCTTTGATTTGGGCCAGTGACCAATTTTAAAAAGGCATGGTATTCTGATCACCTGAACTGCCCCCCACCACAACCACCACCCATTCTGAAGGGGGGTGTGTGTGTGTGTGTGTGTCTCACATGCAAAGGTGGCAGACATCTGGTGGTCATCTTGCACTAATTATAAAAAGAACAAAAATCAGCTTTAGTTCTTTAATATTCTGCTGGATGTCAGATTAAAAAGACCCCCACCCCCTCATAAAACTTCACTGTTTACTTGAGATGACTTGAACATACCGTGATGGAAGACAGCTGGACATTTGATAGCCACAGACCAGGCCTGGTGTGAATTAGAATTGAATTACTCTGGAACATCAGGCAGCTTATTACACATAGCACTAAGCTGAGCCTAAAGAGGCAGCATGTGATTTCGTGAAGTAGAACAATGGTTCTTTTAAAGGTATTTGAAATCTCTGTTGAAGGCAGGTCAGTAATTTCATAGTGTGCAAGTATAGACTCTGAAGGCTGAAGGTCCTACTAACCAGTGTCATAAAAGGTGCTATTGAAGGGCATGGTGAGGCTGTACTGATTATTATTTTGATATTTGGAAATGCCCTTTTAAGAACAAATCGGTATATTAATCTAAGGTAAATTAGTCAATGTAATGTCACTGAAAACCAGAGAGAACTGGGATGGAACGGGTCATTTCATAGCTCTGTAATTATAAGCAGGGAGAAATATGCATGTGTTTTAGTACCAGTAGTTGGAGGAGGTGTGTTAAATGAAGATATTTTTTGCTGTTTGTACTTAGAGACGAGTCAGATATGACTCATTTGGCCCGTTAGCTTTATCAAAAATAAAACAGAGGATGTGTGTTTAGGTTTGGGAGAACATAAAGCTGATCAGCTCACATACCATCCTTACCCTTGAGAACGGGAGCTGTGCTGGCAGAGGGCCCCCATGGAAGTCATGTTACCTGGCGCCCATGTTACCCGGACCCTTTTTGTTGCTGGAGAGACAGTGTTGAAAGACTGACTTAGCTGCAGTCATTGGAGCCCCAGTGGCTGTAGGAAATCTGTGTTTAAGAAAACCCTTGAGTGCCTCCCTGGTGGCCTAGGTTTTAAGGCTCGGTGCTGTCAGGGATGGCCTGAGTTACATCCCTGGCCAGGTTGCTGGCCCACATGGCACAGCAGACCTCTCCTATCTCGCCCGCCGCTCCCCTCCGCAGTGTATTTCAGTATATCTGCCTGTTGTGCTCCTCACTCTGTCTGTGGTGAATCCTCTAACCCCTGCACCTCTGGCCTACACCCCAATTCTCATATGCAAAAAAAAGAACAAGAGAGAAATGCTTTTGAGTCTGACCCGAGGTTGGGGACAGTGGGGCGGCTTCCAAAGGGATGGTGGGGGAGATGATCTGAGGAGATGCTGCTGGTCACCTAGGAGGTGGTCTCCTTGTTATAGTATCAGGGGTTGCAGTTGCCCCCCCCATCTGGTGGACCTAGAGATGCAGCTTGGCTCTATGGAATGGATCCCAAGATCCACCCTTCTGGCATGAAGGAGCAGGAAAGATGTGACATGTTATTTGAGTACAAACCAAGTGGACTGAGATCAAGGTGCCAGAAGCTGCTCCTTGAGGGGAACTGCTGTAAAAATCAAGAATCTGTATACCAGCTACTCTAGCTACATGTAGTGACCCACTTATTCCTTCAGAGAGTCCACGAGAAGGGAGGGTGCTATTTTCCCCATATTTCGAGTAAGGAAAAAAGTGAGATCATTGCCCTAGATGACAAAACCAGGACTTGAAGCTTGGCTGTGGCAGCAGGGAGACAGCAGTGGTGTCGGCCTCCTCGTTAGCCTGACTGGGTCTTCAACTTCTTGAGCTCAGTGGGGTGGGTAAAGGCAGGAGCGAGTGAATGCCAGAAGCTCTGCTAGCTTTGTGGCTGGGGCGCTATTTCTTAGGGCGGATGTGATTTTTGATCATCCACATTCCACGTGAAGCTCATGAGCAAACAAAGGACACGGAAGGGAGAGGGTGGCGTGTGTGGGCCCGGAGAGGTCGCAAGATTGAAAGATTAGTTGGGATGGCTTTGAGGCAGCCACTTTCCTAAAGGAACTTAGGTCTCACTTGACTATTGATAATGGGGAGCTAGTGAAAACGTCGAGTGGAACGCGCAAGCGAGGAACTGATAGTAGGAAGGCACTCGGGATAATGTCTTTATCCAGGTGATGTGTGCCTGCTTCAGTCAAAGGCAGGTATGAGAGTAGTGATTGCAAGGTTGCTTCAGCGCAGGGAGAGAAGAGGTAAAGATCTCCGATCAGGTGAGAGTGGGAGAGACCATTGCGCCCCCCCCCCCCCGAGAATTCACTCGGTGCTTACAGGTTGAAAGCTGTGAGCCCAGAGGCGGCCCCTGACAGGATGCTGATGCCCGGCAGATCCAGGCCTGAAGCTGATCTAACTTGTGGCCTCAGTCTGTTACCATCGTCACTTTTTTAAGTCTCAGTGCCATCTGCTGACACAGGACTAATAATAGTACCTGCCTGAGTAGCAGGAGGAGTAACCGAGCGTAACACCACCAATTTCTTTTCTTTCGCTGCTGTAAAAATAACCACAGATGCTGTATCTTAAAACAACACACATTTGCTCCCTTAGAGTTTGTAGGTCAAGGGCTGCGTCCGTGTGCACTCCATCTCCTTGCCTTTTCCAGCCTCTGAGGGCTGCCCGAGTTCCCAGGCTGATGGTCTCCTTCCTCCCTCTTCCATGCCAGGAGCCTTGCATCTCCCCACCCGTTTCTTCCCTCACCACCCCGCCCCACTCTTCTGCCACCCCGATACCTGAGCAATCTCTACATCTTATCTCCTCCTCTTAGTTCAGCCATATCTGCAAAGTGCCTCTCCCATGCTGGGTAAGGTCATCACAGGGCCCAGGAGTAAGACATTTCTTGGGGGTGCAAATCAAGCGTGGGGTTCTGCCTGCTGCCCCCAGTGCTGGCAAATACCTGCCATTTGAGTGACTTTTATTACTAGGAGTATTATCGCCGTCCCTTAGTGATGGACACCCCCCCTAGCATCTCACTTGTGGCACCAGCATCTCAGGGCTGCTGGAAGTCTTATTTCCACTCTGGCCTTCACTGGGTCTGGGTGGGAGAAATGCCAGTCCTGGAAGGTATGTGAGTTACCAACATTTAACTTCAAACGGTACATTTTATTTCAAAAGTACTCTGGAAGGAAAAAAAATACGAACTCTCAGCCTTACAAAGATATTTTCCCACATAATGGCAAATGACATTCATAAGTCAGTCTTGTCATTAGCCCATAAAGTTATTTATACCATTTTATAATTAATGGTTTGCCATTAAGAGAACCGGTGACAATTTATGTTCTTCCTAATATACTTATGGTATAGCTGCTTGGGGAAAGATTATGTGTTATAAAATTTGCTTTATTGTTTGTGGTTAAAATAGTTGGTTTTGGTAGTTCTTGTAAAAGGCAGCAAAAAAACAAATTTATACTGTTGGATTGCCACTTTTTTTTTTTAAACCTTCAGTTTTATTTATATACCAATTAAAGCCCTGAAAATTACGTTTGAGCAGGAGTTAATATGTGCACTTAGAATGTTGAGTTTTTTGTTTGACCAGATGAGGGCACTTTTTCTTTACATTTCTGGAGCTTGAGCTGCGAAACAGATTTGTTTTTACCCAATCCAAGCTGTTCCTGACTTTCTGTTATTATTGCCAGTGAGAGAAATAGTTCCGACATTTTTAATGTTTTGATTGCTGTATTCACATAGGTCAGTTTTTCCCCTGAAGGAAAAACTTAAGTTCAAACTGTGTGTGTATGGAAAACTTTAAAATGAATAACAAAATTTCTGTGGAATTAGGTAGTTTTGAGAAAATAAATTTATATGTGATTTGTGATTTTGCTTATAATTTTTATTTTATTTATGTATTTATTTTAAAGTTTTATTTATTTATTCACACAAGAACCGAGGTACAGGCCAGATGTGCGAGAGGGTGAGAGGATTCACCAGAGACAGGGCAGAGAACAGAACAGGCAGACTGACAAAATACACTGCTGAGGGGAGCAGCGGGCACGACAGGAGAGATCTGCCACATCATGTGGGACCCTCCCCGGCCAGCCGGGATCGAACCGGCGCTGCAGAGGCTGTGGACAGCTTCACAGCGCAGCGCTCACCCGCCTGCGCCACCAGGGGAGGCCCTTATAATTTTTAAATGGGAGTTGAAGCTTATGTTTAAAATAGTCAGAATTTTCTTAGTTTGTCCACAGCAAGGTTCCCGCCTTACCAATTGTCTGTTTCTTTTTTTAATTATTATTATCCCTTAATTTCTAATGTCTGCATTAGATTGAATTTATGTCACTTTGCATCCTCATCAAAATCATTTACAAGTAATGGAGAGGAAATAAAAATATCAGAAGTATTTTGTCTTCAATTTTTATTGCCAGAAAGGTTTGGTCATCATGAAATTTACTCAGCAGTTTATTACACTGGGGAAAAAAAATCTTTGAAACTGAACTGTGTGTGCCCAGCTTATTTTCAAGCTTTTTGTAAGGGTTCGTGTATTTAATACTTACATGGCAGCTTTTTGAAATAAATGATATGGTCTTACAAAAATTATTTTTTTCCTAGAACAAATGAAAAATAAGTAGATAAATGTAAGAACTCTAATTTTACACCTATACATAAAATTTTAGAATGGGGGTGCGTGTGACTTTATTTGAAGGGGTGGCAGTCAGGGGGTGGATGGAGGAGGATGTGATTTCTGGGGTGATGTGTAGTGGCACAAACAACAATGCCCACCCCAGCTGCTCTGTGCTGATCAGAGGGATCTTAGGGGACTGAACCAGTGATGACAGTGCTGAGATTATTTCAAAGCGCTCACATTAACAAAACTCTTGTTTCCTTATCAATGGACAAAACTAATGGCTTTTTTCCTTTTCTTCTCTTTTTTAAAGATTTCTTTATTTATGCATACAAGAGCTGGGTTACAGGCCAGAGGTATGGGGAGTGGGTGAGAGGATTTACCAGAGACAGAGTGGGGAACAAAGTACACTGCTGAGGGGAGCAGCGGGCGAGTCAGGATAGGTCTGCTGCACCATGTGGGTTGCTCCCTGGCCGGCCAGGGAATCGAACTCATGCAGCAGAGCCTGCGGACAGCTTTATAGGTTGTGTCTTAACCTCTTGCACCACCAGGGAGGCCCATTTTTCTTTATTTAATATGTATTTTTGTTTTCATATATATATATATATATATATATATAATCAGTTTTCCTTTTTGTACAATGTATGCTTTTTCTCCTCTCAGGTATAGTCCCCATAAAATTCCCACCACCAATTCACCTGTGTACCATCACCATAGTCCCTTGTGCTCTTCCCTCCCTTGTTCTGATCCTTCTGCCTCCCTATCCCCTGCAAAATGTCTCTGATTTATAGTTTCCTGTTAATTGTGTTTTTTTAATTTATTATAATTTTTTTTCCTGATCCCTTATTTGGTTCTCCTACATTCCTCCTATAAGTGAAACCATCCTTTTAAAGTTAAGGCTCCCAACGACGACGAAAGAGAGAACTGTTGGTAAAGTTTTAAAACCTAATAGGAATGAATGTCACCAAGATCCAGTAGATTTGAAGGAGAGTAAGAAGCAAGGGGATGGCAAGGATGGTTCATGGGGCACATCTGTTTAAAAGTTTATAAATTCTGGGAGTTATGGGAAGGAATGAAGTGTTTTTTCTTAATGTGTCTAATGGGAGGAGTATGAGTAGGTTGACACAGCACCAGACTGCTGTCTGTCCCGTCAGTCTGCACCCTCAGTGCTTTGGGATCCTATCCTCTCACCTGAGCTGGGCTGGGTAACCCCTGTGATCAGAAATTATTCCCATTGTATAGATAAGGAAACTTAGAGGCTGAGACGTTGTCTTCAGTATCACAGAAACTAGTAAACCATGATGACTCAGATGAGAATTCTGGCCTCAAGGGCCAGAGCACTTTAAAGTTGGGAGTGTCAGGGAGACGCAGGGCTGTGGTTGGGGGATTGGGGTCTTCCCCTCAGTCAGCTGTGTCTGAGGCAGCAGGTGTGGTACCCATTGCACCTGGGCTCCGAAGGAGATACGTTCTCGTGCCTTCTGAGGGGTTGCTATTTTTTCCTAAATCCAGGATATTGTTAAGAAAAAGAAAGAAGTGGGCCTCCCCTGGTGGTGGAGCGGTTGAGCGGTGGGTTGCAAGGCTGCCCGCAGCCTCTGCAGCGCGTTTGATCCCCGGCCACCGGCGAGGGTCCCACAAAAAAAAAATGGAAAAGAAAAAGAAAGAAGAAAGCAGTGCTTTTTCATGTTAATCCTGCCCAGACTCCGTGTGACACACTTTGGTGGTAGACTTCTTGATTCTTGACACCAGACCTCACAAGACACAGTGTATTTGAATAGTAAATCAAACATCTTATGTGGGGGATTGGGGGAGAGGGCAGACATTCTCTTAGCAAATAGTATGTTAAGCCAGGGAAAGTTTGGGTCTTTAATAAGAATAAAAATTTCCCTGTGAGCTGTGTGTCTGTCAGCTGTGCTGCCGAGCCTGTTGGATTCGCATTGGGCAGCCTGGGCCCTGGCTGAGAACAACTCTCTCTGAGAGCTCAAGAAGCACCAGCCCATCTGGGGTCAGTGCCTGCTGGTATGACCTGGGGCTGGGGTGGGGGTGCAGTGAGGGGTGCCATCTTCAAGAAGGAGGACAGGCTGTTTTCTTGAAGAGAAGATGTCTGAATTGACTATTTTGGGTGTAGTGGCCTAGGCTTGAAGTACATGGTTTTCAGAAATGTTGGGACTGAAATTTTATAAGGTGTTTTTTTTTTGTTTTTTAATCTGGAGATGTATGTTGGAGAGTCACTGAAGTACAAGTGATAGAATAAGACAGAAAAAGAAGAGAGAAAAGTGGGTATGCCTGAAAAGGTCAGAAGGAGCAGGGTAGACCGTGACTAACATATTTCCTCAAAGCCAAAGTCGGCAGACCACACTTTCAAGAGCGCACAATTGCAGCACTCAGTGGAGGGAAGTGCAGTGCTTTTCAGTTGACAAAACCAAGTAAGGACCTGATTAGGAGACGGGCATCTGAAACATCAGCCATGTGGGACAGCGTAGGATTCAAGGCCATGTTCTGGCAGAGTCTCTTAACATTTCTGGCCCCTAACTCTGGAGAGGGCATTCAGGACCTCTTTGGAACCACAGACATAAAGGATGCTGTACATCTGCTTTGTTCCCTGCCTATCATCTCCTCTTTGTTCTGAGACTATAATTTGTGTCTTCCTTGGAGAGATTAGATTCCTTCCTCATTCTCAGGCTGGTCCTGACCCCACTGATAGGACATTTGTGCGGGTATACCCCACCATGTGACTTCACCCTGAGCTCTCCTTCAACTCTGGGGATCTCTTGCTGGATGTAAAGCTGTGAAGTGTCAGCTTTAGGCTATGTTTGAGACAGAGGGAAGGGGCTGGACCCAGCCATTTCTGAATCTGCCCTGGACTTTTCAATCACTCAAGCCATTGCATTTCCTTATTTTGCTTCAGTGATTTGAATTAGGTTTTCAGTCATTTGAGGCTGACAGCCTCATCCCCCTGAAGACCGCCCATGTGCATATATTTAAAGCACAGGAATAATTCAGGGGTTTACAGATCAGCAGGAAGTTCTGAACCTGGTTACCTACCTCTGCTTTATTCTGTTCTGTATTGTCATCAGCAAGATTTGCACCACAGATCTAGATCCAGAACTGTTGTCGTTAACTAGTGGCCATCTTTACTGTAAACATGCATGTAGCATCTTGCTGTTTATCCTGGTTGAAGGGGCAGCGACACTTTTACCAATGCTTTGTAGTTTAATCCAGAGTTAACCCTTTCATCTCCCTGAGCTTCTTTTAGTGGTGATATTCACTTGATCATTTACTTTTAATGTCTTGTCTTATTTCTTCCTCTGAGGAAAACCTCATGTTTGACTAGACTCCGACTTAAAGGGGAAGATCACAGGGAAGACTGATCTCATTTCCACCAGAGGTGGAGATGATGCCAGCCTCACCACCCTGCTGTTCTTCACGAGACCAGCAGCTCCTGTGGCCCCACCCTTCACCTAAAAGGTCCAGAGTTGGCCTTCATTGTCTACCTCCCTGAGCTTCTGGTAGCCAGTGGCTTATCTTGAAGCTCTGATCGACGCCAAGGCGCCACAGGAGAGGGAAAAAAATCCTCTGAAATGTTGGGATTCTTTTGTTATCTGTCTCTATAGACTTACAAATATCCTTGCTAACCACAGACCTAGGAATCAAGCCATAAACCATAAAACAACATAATTTGCCAAAGGCCCCATAAAATGCAAATATGGAGCTCTCCCTGACTCTAGCTAATAAGTTAAGTAACTTGAAGAGGAGGAAAAGGGGTTTTGCTAATTTTGTCATGAGGAGTATGCTTCCCAATTCAATAGAAGAGTCAGAAAGTGCTTGCTATGATGATGAGATTTCAGAGTGACCCTGTGGTCACTTAATAAGTTTGCCTTGGTGAGACTGGCCAGTGGGGGCGATCTCTTTCTTTCTGGGCACTGCACCTGCAGTGGATGTAGCTCCGACCCCCCATACACAGGTGCATAGTCTGCGTATGTGGAACAAGAAAGCTAGCTCATAATTACCTGCAGGTAAGTGCAAATGTGCCTGGATTTAATATACTCCATTTTATTTATTTACTTTCTACAGAAGCAGCCATTCCATTTAGTCACTAGAAGAAAAGGACTAAAATTAAAAAGCTGGGCTTGAAATCGAGTCCTAGTTCATGCTGTGCTCTGGTCAGACGTTCTTTGAAATGGACCTACCCTTCCTCAGCCTTGGTGCTTTGCTCTTTCTAGAATTACTACCACTTAGAATTTAGGAAGGTCCTCTCTTATAACTCAGCTCACACTCCAAGAAACTCTTGGAGGTGGTGGTATAGTCCGACCTATTCTCTTCCCGGGTATCAGTCAGCCTGCTGCGCTTCTCCTTCCTTCATGTCAGTGCAGCATCTTTCTTTTAGTTTCACCACATGCTTTAAGCATCTTAGTACCAGAAGGTCAAAGAACAACAGTATGCCACTCCTGCCCTCTGGTGGTTGAAAGAGACATTGCAGACAATTAATTACAAAGTTGCGTGCTGTTGAGCCTTCCCAGCCTGGAAATGGTGCCTTTGGTTTATTCCTGCGGCCTCTATTGCCTCACTCATTTATTCACACAGGTAATGAGAAGCTTTTGTATGAGAGTCTTAATCAGCACTCTAAGGCTGCCTTGTCTTTTGGAGTAGCATTCTGGCCTTCAGTGACAATAGTTCACACAGCAGCGGTCTTCAGATGGGATTCCCAAGGGCATGCTTTTTGATATGTCTAGATAGGACTTTTTAGATCCAAACCCATGTTTGGGATGCAGAGGGTGTTGTGTCCTACCTACATTTGATATTTCTCAGCCCTTTGAGCTTTACTGTGCTTGTGCATCTGTTTGTCAATACCTCTAAGGAATGCGGACCGTCATAAAGAAGACATAAGTAAATCTTCACGTGGAAGTATTTTAGATTGAATTTAGGGGATTGAAACATTAGACCGGCTCATCGTCACCTTAACTTTGGTTCATCCTTCCCCCTGGAAGAATGCAGATAGGTTCTCAGTCTCCCAAGCTGGTTTGTTTTTTTTTTAAAGATTTACTTACTTATACAAGAACTGGGGTACAGGCCAGATGGGCAGGAGGGTGATAGGATTCACCAGAGACAGAGCGGGGAACAGAACAGGCAGACTGACGAAAGACACTGCTGAGGGGAGCAGCGGGCAAGACAGGAGAGATCTGCTGTGCCATGTGGGTATCTCCCTGGCTGGCTGGGCTCGAACCCATGCTGCATAGGCTGCAGACAGCCTGACAGTGCGGTGCTCAACCGCCTGCACCACCAGGGAGGCCTCTAGCTGGTATTTTTAAATGGAAAAGAAAGAAAAGAAGGGCAACGGAAACGAGGCTTAGGAGAACATATTTTTATCAAAGTGAGACTAGAACATCTAATATTTTAAAAAATGTGATCTATTTCAATTTATAGTTCTCTGCCACTCAGTGGCAGAGAAATAGATCTGCAGAGAGGATGCTGAGGAAATGATGGCTGACAATATTTACAGAAACTCTTGCATATTTTACTTTTGTAAGATTCTGTGTCATATTGCTTCCCTATTTTCCTTCAAGCATTGAGCACCATTTTGGTGCACAGCCTACCTCACCAAGGTCCTGATGAAAAGTGGCACAAATGCAGCTGATTGGGTGTTGAGGAGAGAGGCCATCTTGAGCAAACGCAGATTTAAACATTGCTAGGTTGCAACCAGATGTGAATAGAGCAGAGAGTAGTGTCCTAGACCCAGATTTTACCGTAACATCAAAACACCAGGAATTTGAAGTAGAATCAGAAAGTGAAAGCTGCAATGCCTCTCTGCCACCTTTCCCCCTACCCCCATTATTTTCCACTCTATCTGAATTTTTTTTTTTTTTCCATGAATAACATCTGTTTTCAGGCCGGTTATGTTCATTTGGAAAATACACCAGTGATGCTTTCAGTATTATGAATGAGTGAGAAAGAAAAATATAGGAGGAGGGCCTCCCTGGTGGCACAGGGGTTAAAGACAGCATTATCAAGCTATTACCAGCCTCCGCAGCATGGGTTCCATCCTCGAGTTCTATCCCTGGCCAGTCAGGGAGCAACCCACATGGCGCAGCAGACCTCTCCTGTCTCTCCCACTGTTCCCCACGGCAGTGCATTTCAGTGCATTTACCTGTTCTGCTCCCCACTCTGGTGAATCCTCTCACCCCCTGCACCTCTGGCTTATACCCCAGTTCTTGTATGCATAAATAAAAAAATCTTTAAAAAAAAAAAAGAAAGGAAGGAAAATACAGGAGGATATAAACAATTTAAAATACTAAAACTCTATTGATCTATTTTTCATATAATGACTTCAGTTCCGTTTGGAAACAAATCATGCTAGAAATGATGCCCCTGCCTCTGCAGTTTTATTGATGCTCCCAGTAACAGCCGGCCTATAGGAAGTGTGTCCATGGAGGGACTGTAAGAGCTCATCATCTTTAAAGTCTTTTTGCAGGTTTGATTTGTGAAATTAATATATTAATCAACCCAAAAGCAAAAAGATACACTTAGTATAATGCATTCTACATTGAGATGGTATCTTTCAGAATTTTCCATTTTCATTCAGACTGTGTATTTTGGGGGGGGGGAGTTTAATGTTCATCTCTTATTTTGCCTTATGTTTATTTATTTCCATGTATAACTTATGTGTACTGGCTTTATACCTAATGTGAGATATATTTTTATTTTTTAAAGATTCATTTTCTATTTATACACTTATTTATACAAAATTTATTTTTTATTTATACAGGCCAGCGGTATGGGAAGGTGAGAGGATTCACCAGAGACAGGGTGGGGAGCAGAACAGGCAGACTGACGAGATACACTGCTAAGGGGAGCAGCAGGCGAGACAGGAGAGGTCTGCCGCACCATGTGGGAATCTCCCTGGCCAGCCGGGAATCGAACCAGCGCTGCGGCCTCAAAGCGCTACGCTCAACCCGCTGCACCGCTGGGGAGGCCTGTGAGAGATATATTTTTAAAAAGTCTATTTACAACACAAGTATTTTTTGATTTTCTATTACATACCAAGGCCTCTGCTGACTTCCAGGCTCACAGCAATGAACAGAACAGGGACTCACTGAATTTTTTTTTTTTTTCTGTCTTAACCATTATAATTTTTTTATGAATTATTTTATTTTATATAATTCTTATATCTTTTTTCATTTTTGCATAATGTATGCATTTTCATTTTGGTTATATTCCCCATACCATTCCCACCCCCTTTTTCTGACCCTAATCCCTCTTCTCCTCCACTCGCCCCCCACTGTAGTGTGTCTCTGGTCTATAGTCACTGAATTTTTATGGCTGCCAACACAGAAGAGAAGTGGTTATCAGGCCAATAACCACAGAGGCCGATACATGTTTAGAAATATTTAAGCTGACTTAAGCCAAGGCTAGATGGATGAGTAGGTACAATTAGTTTGCCAGGGAAAGCCTTCCAGGCTGAAGACACCCCCAGTGTCTGAAGGCAGCTGGGGTGCCTGGGGATAGGGGGAGTGTGAGCTGGAACCTTGCTGGCCACAGGGGAACCTGGGCCACACTGCACAGCTTTGCAGCCCATCGAAGGTCTTGGCATTTTACGGAGGAAAAGCACTGAAGGTTTTAAACAGGACACTGACATTTTATGTTACTCAGCTGTGGATGTAAGACTTAGTGTCGAAAAAAGGAGACTAGTTAAGAAGCTTTTGCATTTCTCCAAATGAGAAATGCCAAGGATGGATTTGGGAGTGTCAGCAGAGAGTGGAAGGTGCACTAATTGGAGAGGGATGTCTTGCTGGATTAATTTGGGAGGAATAATTTCCAGCCTTGTTTCTCAGGCAGCTGGATGGAAGAACTCTATTTTGCAGGAGGAAAATGGTTCTTTGTGGGGCAAGGTGAGGTGAGGAAGAGGGAGAGTAACAGAGGATTGAAGATGGGCGATGGATGGAGAGTATAACTTTCGATAGGGTAGGTTTGAGGTTGTTGTTGGAAGCCAGGTCGACCTCAGGAGAGCATTGGAGAGACACATTTAGCAAGTGTCCACAAAATCCTGCTATTTAGGCCCATAAACAGGCTGTGTGATATCCATGTTCTTAAGTCTTGTTTGGACCCCAGTGACAGGAAAAAGATGATATAACTGTAATAAAATTTTATTGACATGGAAAATAACTGCTTTTGAATAATTAATAAAAATCAGGCATGTCGCTTAGAAAAAAGACTTTTAAAAAGAACCAGAACTGTCCTTTCATTAGAGTTTTTTTGTGATTTAGTGCTTCCTCCCCCTTGATCTCATTCTAGAGGAATTTGATTCCTTGCTTTTCTAAAAGCTTCAGTCTATTTTCTTATTAATTGTTGAGATCTGGTCACAACATGTGGATTCCCCATTTCTCCCTTGTGGCATGTTCCTTAGAAATTATTCATCAGCTGGAGTCTTGCTCTTAGTTTCCATTTTTTCCACTGCCTTTCTTAAACTTCATTGTGTCCTTTTGATAGAAAACCTTCAGTGAGCAACAGAACCATCACCCTGGCCTTTTTCATATATATATGTTCTGTCTCATTCCAGAAGTTTTAGGAAACCTTTAGCCGTTTTTACTAGTATTCATATTTACAGTGGTGGAAATGCAAGTTTAAAAGTATCCTGTAATGTATTTGTGATGAAATTAGTTGATTGGGTGAATATTTGTTTCTTTACAAATTTTTTAATTCCAAATATACCTTTTCCATAATATTCGTTCATTCATCCATCTGTCAGCCTCATGCACAGCCTGTGCCAGGCACTACAAAAGAAACAGCTAGGAGATACTTCTGTTAACGGGCGAATGAAGGGCACCCCAGAGCCCCCAATCTTGCACACTCTGTAAAGGGTTTCATCCATCCAGTAATGTGAAGGAGCTTTAGTAGAATGGATATGCATAAAGAGGGAAGCGAAGAGATTTTTCCCCAATAAATCAGTTTTCTCAATAAAATACCCCAAAGTCTCTATCCCCTTGTGGGCAAGTGCCCAACCAACCAGGGTTGGCCCAGAGCAGGGCTACTGAGGCCGGAAAGCTTGCCACAAGTCCAAGGCACCTTCTGGGGGGGAACCCTAGGAAGGGGGTATAGAAGCAGGTACCAGATTGCTGGGGCAGTACAGACAGCATCAAGACGATGGCTTCCACTGTCCCTCACCCATGTGTCTCCTTTCCCTCAGAACCAGGATGCAAGTCTGGCTGCAAGAACAAGACCTCTTCTCTATCCTCTCCCAGAGCCCAGCTGCCCGCATATTACATAGCTCACCTGGCCACTGAGCCCTGCCCCTGGTTAGGTAGCTAATCCAGGGCATCTGCCTGTAAGTGGGGGCAGGGAAGATGGCGTCTCCTCCCCCTTTTTTTCGGAGACGCCTCTTTAACACTTATTACATCTATAGCCCTGGTCATCAAAGCAAAATACTTTACCTACTATGTATGAGTAATTTAACAATCAGAAAGCCAACTGACTGGAGAACAAAGGTGTGGGCAGGATATCGTAGAGTCAAAAACCAGCCTTTATAAATAAGCCCAGCAGATCTAATGGTTTCTAGCATGAGGCTTCATGTAGCTAGAAATTTCCATCATCTCGGGCCATCTCAAGTTTCCCATGTGATCTTCTTCTTTCTGCATGCCTGACTCTGGCAAGACAGTCACTAAGCGTGTTTACAAGGGGGCATCCCCAAGGGGAAGGGATGTCCCTGTTTTCAGCCCTTAAGATAGACAGGATTGCAATGAGGGGGAAAAAGCAACTGGACCGGGGCCAGTTTCTACGGGGATTAAAAAATGTCAGTGTGGAAACAAAATGAGCAGTGAAGCCTGGTTGTTTGACAAACAGATGGAAGAGGGGACAAGGAGTATAAGGTGGGCGGGGATCAGAGAGTGTGGGGACTCATTCCTATCATAGGATGTTGGCACACTCAGTATTCTGCGTTGCGTATTACTCTTCTGGCCGTGAGCAATGATGAGAGATACATACTATATTATATGACCCATTATCCACCGGAAAATGCATTTCCTGATATAAAATGGAAATGAAGAAATAGTTTTGCCTGGCTCCCCAAACCACCCCTTCTGCTTCTTTCCTTGGAAGTGGTAGAAAGCATCCCACTAACTGCACAATGTGACTGACCACATCCTGGTTTCAAAAATATGCCCTTTGAGACAGCGAGATTGACACGGGCAAGGACAAAGGTGGGTAAGGATTGGGTTTTGCTTGGGGCTGTGCCTATGTGTCACATGCTAGTATGTAAAAGCCAGACTCGCCCTTGTAGCCTGACACACAGCCCTCCGTCCAGCAGGCATCTGTTAATGCTGAGTGTGCATGAACAAACACTATCGAACCACCTAATAGGTGGTCACTAAGTCAGTCTCATCCCCTAAACCCATCTTATTGCAGCTGCAGCTGCCAAGAACCAAATGTTCAGCTACACAAATCAAGCTAAATTGTATTCTAATCAGATAAAGAGCAGCCGCTGTGGCTTCAAATTGCTTTAAAACTTAGTGCAAGATCATTTATTATTCCTGTTTTCTACCGGGCAGGATACAGGGAGCTGCTTTTTCCTGGTAGTCCTGGCTGGGGTGGGGGTCTTGCCAAGTTGTAGGCTGATATTGGCGGCGGCTTTCGTTTCTGGAAGCTTGAAAGCTGGGACTGGAGGATCAGGTGGCTGGGGAGTTGGGGCTGGCTGGTTTCTCTCCATGCAGGCCCCTCCACAGGCTCATGTGCCCTGGTAATGTGGCAGCGGATGTAGTCCAGAGGCCAAGAGACCAGACAGAAGCTGCAGCAAAGGGGAGTACACAAAGATGAGAACAGGAGGAGGTGAGGATTGAGGGCTACTTAGAGGTGGGCTACCATACCTTCAGAAGTCAGCTTTTAATGAAGAGTAAAAGTAAACATGCGGATTTCTGTGGGTTTTTTTTTTTTTTTTTTAATTTTATAAAGCATTTAATTTGCGGACAAGTACTGGCATTCCTACTTTTCATTGGCAATTTGGACAGAATTCAAAATGCATTTAAATGTATTAAAATGATAAATTTCAGAAAATGGGATTATGAAAGGATTAAACAAGTTCTGTTTAGTCAGTTAATTGCAGAATTATTTAAAAAAAAAAACTAGTGCAATATTGGAAAGAACCTAAGTGAAATTAATTTTATTCTTGGTCAAATCAATAATACTGATCATTAGTGAATAAAATGACCTATTTGGTAGTTGGTCAGAGACATATGTGATGAAACTTTTAAGGAGTAGATAGAAGGCACCTTTGTTAATTGGCTAGGAATTGGCACCAGTGTCTGGGGAACATATTCAGCCAACTGTTTTTATAAATAAAGTTTTATTGGAACCCCGCCACGCATGTCTTGGCTGTGATTCTTCATTCCATCCCATTCATTATGACAGACTGCCAACAAAGCTTGAGGTCTCTGCTGTCCTCTGCAAAGTAAGCTTGTTGATCCCTGCTATAGATTTTAGACTTTCAAATATAAAATTGGAGTGAGACTTGTACATCCAAGGACAGTGACACGTAAGTGACCTTCTAGACCTAAAGCAAAGAGGGTGCAATGTTAACGGTGTTTTAAATTTTTTTAGAAATCTTCTAAGAAGTGGGAAATGGGCCTCCCCAGTGGCGCAGCGGTTGAGCGCTGGGTTGCAGGGCTGCCAGCAGCCTCTGCAGTGCCGGTTCGATCCCCGGCTGCTCCCTGGCCACCGGAGGAGGGTCCCACGTGGTGAGATCTACCTCTCCTGCCGCCTGCTGCTCCCCTCAGCAGTGTACTTCGGTCCTTCTGCCTGCTCTGCTCCCTGCTCTGGCTCTGGTGAATTCTCTCACCCTCCCGCGCTTCTGACTGTACCCAGTGCTTATATAAATAAATAAATCTTTTAAAAAAAAAAAAAAGAAGTAGTGGGAAATGACATAGTAGTAGGATTCACAAGAATAAGGCTTCACTATGCAAGACTTTGTTTATTAAAATAATTCATGAGCTTAGAACAGGGCCCTTATGGAAAGACATGAAGCTAGCAATTGAAAGGTAAATGTGAATGTTACATAGACTGAATTGAGTTATTATAAAAATGCAATTAAAACATTTTAATTAGTTTGTCACTTCAAATTGCAAAGTAGGAGTTTTACTATTTACCTTGAAATTTATTCTGGTTTATGGTTAGAGGGGTGTGTGTGTGTGTGTGTGTGTGTGTGTGTGTTTAAAACATGGAAGTAATGTTAAAAATATATCCCCAAGTAATATCCAGTTTCTCCCTGTCTACTGCAGAATGACTTGAAGAGGTACTTACCAGCTTAGGATATCTTGCACAAATTGAACAATTAAATTTCTGGGTAAAAACACAAACTTAAGGGCTATGGGTGAGAACAAGTTTCTAGGCACAAGTTTCTAGACTAGGAAATCTCAGATGAAATGTATTTCTAAAAATACCACCAGCAAAAATTCAACCTTGGGGTCATTATTAAAACCTACTTTTGGGCACTTCCCCAAAGAAGAAATGCAAATGGCCAATATGAAAAAATGTTCAGTATCAGTATTATCAGGGAAATGCAAATCAAAACCACCATGGGACACTACTTCATTCCAGTGGGAATGGCCCACATTAAAAAAAAACAACAAACAAACTGGAAACAGCAAATGCCGGAGAGGAAGTGGAGAAAAAGGAACCCTCTTACACTATTGGTAGGATTGTAAACTGGCCCAGCCACTGTGGAAAGCTGTGTGGAGATTCCTCAAAACACTAAAAATGGACCTGGCATATGATCCAGCAGTTCCACTGCTAGGTCTCTACCCATAGAACATAGAAACACTAATTCGAAAGGAAACTTGAACTTCTGCTTATTGCAGCACAGTTTACAATAGCTAAGCTATGGAAACAACCTAAATGCCCCCAAATGAATGAATGAACCAAGAAGATATGGTACATATACACAATGAAATACTACTCAGCAATCAAAAAAAATAAACTCGTGCCATTTGCAGCAGCATGGATGGACTAAAAGAGATTATGCTCAGGGAATAAATCAGGAGGAAAAAATGATAAATATCAGATGGTTTCATTTATGTGTGGAATATAGAGAAACCAAAGTATAAGGGGGGAGGGGAGACAAAACTTGCAACTGACCATAGATAAGAGGCATACAACCGGGCAGGAAAGAGAAAGAGGGATCATTACATGGGGAGGGAAGAGCACAAGGGACTGGGGTGGAACACGGGTGCTAAGATAATGGGAGATCTACAGGGACTACACCAAACGGGAAAATCAAATACGATCCAAAATTAACAAAGATGTAAGAAAATAAATAAAACATTTTAAATAAATAAAATTTTAAAAATCCTATTTTTGTTAACCTAGTGAAAAGGATTTATGCATAGAGGAAAACTTAGAAGTGAAGATATTTTAGCATTTTAATTTCTGAAAATTAAAGTAGCTACTGTTAATTGGGTACTTACCCTGTTCCAGGCCCTGTGCTAGGCATATTTCAAAAATTCATTTAATGCCCTGATAACTCTAGGATAAGAAATAATGTCAACCTCACTCAACACATAAGTGAAACTGAACCGTTGAGAGTTTCACTCATTCACATTTAGTAACTGGCTTGACTCTGGAGACATCTCACCTCAGATCTCTCCCCACCTCACTGCTGTTCCCAAAACTTGTGCTCTTGCTCTTGGTCCCCTCTCACACTAGTTTCCTTTCAGTTTTCTTTTTCCCAGCCCTTTTTCCCTTTCCCATCCCCCCCATCCAGCTCAGTTATTTGCACAATGAATAACACGCTGTCAAAACAAAAGGTGTAGCAGAAAAGTACAGAACAGATCTGCCTTGGTTCATCCATTCACATTCACTCTTCTCCCACCTGCTTCTTTTACTCAAGGCAGTGTCCATATGTCACCAGTATCTTCCATGACAGGACATGTGGTCTGCCTTTTCATTTTTAACATCTTTTCCATGTGCCCCACAGCATAGAACTGTAGTTCAAATAGCTGTTTCTATGGATTATTCTTAAGACTACTGGCCTCTTGTTTTCCCTTCACGGGTGTAAACTTTCCCTGGTGCACGTTGATGTTTGCCTTGCCTCCATTAATTGAGATGACAAGTGTATCTTTCAGTCTAGATAACTTTAAAAAGCAATGGCTGTTATGCTCTTTCCATGACCTTGAATGGTATCTTGTTGAGTCTCACTTCTTGAATATGATTTTATTTCTGTATCACCACGTCTTTTGATCCTTTATTAATAAACTCCTTGAAAAATCTGTCTTTTTTCTCAATTACCAACAGATTATATTTTATATGTCAATACTTTTTGAAAAATGTTAGAAGGATCCGCTATTTCAATCAAGTGTTTTAAATCACTTACATAAAGATGACCAAAGAGTTGATTCTCCATAGGTCTTTTGTGGGTCTGCTAGGCTTAAGCAGCTGCTAGACTTAAGCGGCCTGCTTAGCCACCATTGTGGTTACCTGCAGTTCTGCATTCCTATACAAGGTCAGAACTGCCCTTCAGAACTGGTCAATCAGCCATCGGAGCCAAACCTTGCAAGGCGCCTTTCAGATCAATCAAGAGCAGAAAGCTTGATCACTCTGGGATGGGTATGCATCAAGAGGTATGACCAGGAATGCCCGGGGCGAGGAGGGGGGGGGCTGAGGATGGATGCATAAACTTACTCCCGACTCATACATCAGGAGGTATGACCGGGAATGCCCGGGGGGCTGAGGATCGATGTATGACAAGGGACCCCAGAAGCAGATCACTGGAACGCCTTGTTGATAAGATTAGGACTGTGGTCTGGGGTGTAATTTCAATGACAACACTTGGTCATCAAGCTGATAACATGGTCAGCAGACTCATGTCCCCCCAAGCCCTAGATGACCTTCCTGAGTTTCACCCATCCTTTTCTCCTTGTCCTCCTAACACACGTAGCTGATGCTCTGTGATTATTCTATCAGTAAAAACGGACAGGATCTTGCTCTCAGCAGCATCCTGCCTTGTGCAGCCTGCTCCATGACTCCCCTGTCTTTGTATCAATGTGGTGTTACTCGAAGCAGCAGTCTTTAAACTGTAAGATCTTGTATGTTGTTAAGTATATATAGTGAAAAATTTGAACCAAAAATGGTCAGAAGTCATTTTTCCAAAAGGGCATTAATATAACCAACCTAATTCCTGGTATCATTGTAGCAATGAATTTAAATAAATAACACAATTCGCTACCATTGCTGCTAAGTTGGTAAATTATTATTATTACTATTTTTACAGCAGTGAGGCTTATTTTAGAAGATGTGTGTCTGCTTTGTGTATGTGTATTAGCAAACTAATTTTTCTAAAATGCTCTAGGACTGGTATACAGAGTGTCTGCTTATATGTAGTAGACTATATACAGGTCATAATAGCCTATAAAGAACAAAAGTGACCACATCTAGCCAGAGCATCTTACAAAGGTGAAGACTGCCTGCTCCTGTCTGAAATAGGTAGGCAGGAATAGAAGAGTGACATTATGGGCAGACTAGAAAAAAATGAGGATACTTCGAATCCCATCCCTCAATTTCCTAGCAGTAAAACCCGACAGCCTCTCCTGGACTAAAGGTGTATAGTAAATCCTGCCTGACAGCATTCTTGTGCCAATGTAGAGCAGTCACGTCTCCCCATACCTGGAATGACTCTCAGCACCTGCTGCTAACCTGCTGCTCTGCCTGAGGAGTGTTTAGCTTTTCCCCTTCTGTGTTGTTTTTTGGTTTGTTTGTTTGTTTGTTTTGAGAATCACTAGTTTCTAATGAATGGAGTGAGAAAATAAGCACAATGAGCCCTCTGGATTCTAAAATTGATGGATGAGGTTGACATCACTAAAATTTCCAGATCCCTTGTTTTTTGGCTTGCAGCAGATGGAGAATTTAGTGTCGAGAGCCAGCTTGTCTGGTCACCTTTCAAAGTGAATTCCGCCTGCTGCCAGTGGACTGCCTCCCCTGGAGATGACTCCCTCCCTCCCTGACTCCACGTTGTTCTTCCGTCATTAAGAACCTCTTGGTTCTGAATGTCCCCATCCGCTTGGCAGCTTTCAGCAGAGTGGGTCTGAATGGTTGTTGACTGATCCCTTAACCCCCACCCCCCCCTTTTCCCTTTGGAGTTGGTGACATCTTGTGCTTCTGGGTTTGCTGCAGTTTTTCTGACCACTCCTTGCTGGCTGTTATTCTTCGGCTATAGCCACCCTGGTCCCCATGCCATTTTTCCTCCACGAGGCCAGAGATCCTTATTTCAGAGGACCTTGCTTATTCCTGCCTCAGGGCTTTCCTGGCTCCTTGGCCATATCTCAGCTTTTGCAGGAGGCCAACCCTGACTGCCATCTAGATAGTTCCATCTCCCTAGCCATACCCCTGCTGCTGCCACTTACTCTTTTTTCCATAGCACTGTCTCCTCCTCTCATACTACAGTTGACTTATTTCTCATGCTTGAGTTGGTCTTCTCTAGGTAAGTGTAAGCTCCATGAGGGCAAGGAGCTGGTGTTTTCACAGACATTACAGGTCTCGCAGTTAACCTCACTCACCTCCGGGCTTCCCTGCTTTCTTCTGCAGTCACCCCTAGATCTACTTCTCCAGCTTAGACCTTTCGCCCTTCCTCCACTCACTGCCCTCCACATGGTGGCTAATGCCCATGAGCACAAGGAACAGCCAAGCTGCTGCCCTTCAGCTCTTATCTTCAGCCCTCTACATACCAGTCTGTCAGTTGCTCCTGTGGACACATGCTTTGTCCCATCCACACGTTCCTTTGATTTTGTTCTTTTCCTTCCATCAGGAACCCACATCTGCCCACATTTCACCTCCATATTGTGCCAGCGCCACCTCTCCCCCAAGCAGTTGCAGCAGCCTCCTTCCTGCTCTTGATCCTTTATAATCCATTCACATCACTGTAGCCAGAGCTGCTTTTAAAATGTAAAAATACAAATCACATCCTGTCCCAGCCTTCTAGTGCCTTTCTGTGGCTGCTGAACTAAAATCCAAAGTCCCTTCTGTAGCTTACAAACCTGTTGCCCTTCAGACTTCCTTCCCTAACCATTTCCTCCTCAAACCCACGTCCCTCTCTCAACAGGGGGCTTCTCTGTTCTTCCTCGATGGGCTGACCATAAGCCCTGTCTCAGCCGCTGCCATCTGGATTCTTTCTCCCCCTTATACACCAATTAGGGGCTTACATGTGCCCCCATGACAGTGTATTCCTTGGGGCAAGGGAAGGCTCCAGTTCCCTGCCCCACCCTAAGGGAAAGTGGAGCTGGGCAGGGAAATGAAGCTAGGAAAGACTGGGGCAAGAACTGAGAAAGGAAGAAGCAGCAAGAGAGAGAGAGATGAGGAAAGAAGACTAGAAGAGGCACATGAAGTCATTTGAAGAAGCGGTGCTTGCTTCTCGGCCTTGGACTTGTGCCAGGGACTTGGAGGACATGGAAGGAGACACTTGAAAGAGACAGAAACATAGATGAGAGAGCCATGGGGAAACTGACAATGGCAACCTTTATCTTGACTTGTACTTTGATTTTCCTCTTTTCCTTTTATTTGTCTGGCCCTTTCTGTCCATTTCCTGGGGGTCCTCACCAGAAGGTGCCTTAGATTTGTAGCCCCGCTTTGGGCCAATCCTTTTTGGCTGGGCATGTACCCACGAGGGGATGGGTAACTTGGGTGTTCAATTGGAAATGATTTTCTCTTCTCTCTGTTGCACACTAACTGTATTGAAGTTCTTTTCCATTGAAGGTCTTACACACTGTGAGTATATTTGTCTTTATGCAGTGGATGGAAGAACCTATTGGGAGCATGCAAGCTTTGGGGCCCTCGGGGTGCCCCTCATTCTGCCCACTAACACCTCCTCAGCAACTCCTATGACTGCTCTCTCCATCTCTCAGCCAGTCTTCGTCCTTTGCAGCGCCCTTTGCCGCTGTCTCATATATTCTTTGTTTATTGGTTTCTTCCTGGGGAGAATGTAAGCCCTAGGAGGGCACAGGCTTTGTGCAGCAGTGTCCCCAGAATGGGCAACGGGTCTGCTGCAGAGCTGACCCATCTCCCGAAGCACTTGGGGGCTCAATGAACAAAGGGAACTCACTGCTTTTAAAAGGCTGCAAATTCCTGTAATACTTAAATTAATATTTTAATTAATTGAGTAAGACTATCCTAAGGCAGAATGGGAAAAAGAAATGAACTATTCAGGTTTTGGCAGATTAAGAAATACTGTACTGTGTCTTAGTAAAAAGCAGAAAACAGCCCCACCCCGCCCTCCTTGTTTCTTGTCATTTATACAACACAGTATTTTTAAATGTCTTCTTCTTTGTAATATCTTTATTCAGAAGCAAAAATTGTTTTGCATTTGCTTTTGTTTTTTTTTTTTTTTTAATAAAACACTAGAGATTTTCTAATAGTCAAGCATTGCCGATAGCAGGAGACAGCCTGAATGCCAAAATAATGTATAATTAGGTCTATTCATTATCTTGCCACATGCTTAGTAAATGCCAAGGGTTTATTGCTGCAGTAAAAATCACTGAGATATTTAAGTTTATTTTATGAAAATATGTTTTAAAATTTACAGGTTTGGGTGGTGTTTTTTTTTTTTTTTTTTAATCTTGGTCAGACAGTGGCAAGTTATTATACAGAATTTATTCCTTTGCCCGGGAATCTTGGAGATGAAAACCTCAGATTTTGTAGGATCTCTTTATTTTACTGTTTCTTTTTCACTGTACACTCCTGGGGACTTGCTTTATTATACACTTGGAAGAAAAAAAAATCCTAATTTTGTTAGTTAATAAGATTGAATTATTTTTTAAAAATGAAAAATGATTCTTTCATCTTCTTGAAAAAAAAAAAAAAAAGTGAGAAAGCAGTGAAAGTGGAATCTTCGGCCAGAAAAATCTGTGGTGTCCTCCTTGGACTTATGACCGATTGTCACTGGGTTGTATTTGTCACTTGTCCCAAAGAAGGAAATGGTGACAGGGGTGGCAATGGCAGCTTCTAAATTGTGGTTTATTTTTCCTCCTCCAGACCCTGTTACTTGGGCCTGGGGGTGGTCTTGGGAATTGACTGCAGATGGGACATGAGGGGATTTTTAGGGTTGATGGAAATGTCCTAAAACTGGGTGTGGTGGTGGTTGTACAACCTGTAAAATAAAGTGAACAACATTGAATTCTGGAGTTAAGCAGATGTTGTAAACTTAACTCCATAAAATTAAATAGAAACTTTTTTTTTTTTAAAGAAACTGGTTTAATCCCCCTTGCCTTGGCTTCATGGCTGCTACTGCTACTTCTCTCTCTCTCTCTCTTTTTAAATATTTATTTATTTATTTATTTATTTATTTATTTATTTATTTATTTATTTATTTATACAAGAACCAGGGTACAGGCCAGATGTGCGGGAGGGTGGGAGGATTCACCAGAGACAGAGTGGGGAACAGAACAGGCAGCCTGACGAAATACACTGCGGAGGGGAGCAGCAGGTGAAACAGGAGAGGTCTGCTGCACCATGTGGGATTCTCGCTGGCCGGCCGGGATCAAACCGGCGATGCAGAGGCTGCAGATAGCTTCACAGAGCTGCGCTTAACCGCCTGTGCCACCAGGGGAGGCTCTTCATGGCTTCTTCTATAAGTTCTCTTCACAGTTGCTCTCTCCTCATTCCCTACCTCTTAATTTCAGTGATTCTACTTCCTATATAAACTTAATGCCCTTTTTTAAAATTAAATTAAATTTTTTCTTATTTTTTACATCATTGTTCATTTTTAAACAATATTTGCTTCCTCCCCACTCCCTCAGCTGTAGTCCCCATAGAATTTACTTCACCAGTGCACCCGTGCACCATCACCACTCAATGTCCTTTTGATCTCATTTAAAACCTGGGCTTAAACTCCAAAATCTGTTTTCGGTATGACACAGGTAACTTCCCGCCGTGGTCTCCAGATCCATAAAACAAACAAACAAACAGAATAATAGGGACTGTTGCACTGGGATGTTGTGAATAGTGAACAAAATCACATAAGTCACTCTGTTAACGTTTGCTTTACTTTACTGCTAATTTTCTTTAAGAAGAATCTTAATAGTTGGGGCAATACAGCGAGGAACCACGGCCCCACACAGACGGGAGCCAGACTGTGAGCTCACGGCTCCTCCACTCCCAGCTGTGTGACAATTTGGGTGACACAGTTAACAAAGCTCTGCCTTCATTTTCTCATCTGGATTTGAGATTTTAAATAAAGTTAGGAGATAAGGTGGTTATAAGGGTAAATGATACTAGCTCATGTATTTTATAACCTGACCAAAGGAAGCGCTCAATAAATTCTTGTTGTTTTTTAAGTTTGTCTTCATCACTCAGACTCCCCTAAGCCTTTTCTCAGCTGACTTTTGATTCCACTGTGCTGTTAAGACAGTTTTCACCAGGGTTGTAGAGGTACCGCTGGGGGAACCTCTGGCCTCTGTTGTGCATCCTCTGACCATTCTGCCCTTGATGTGACCTCCTTGCCGTTTCCTGGCTATGGCTCCTGGCAGGTGTTTTTACCTGGCTAAGCTTTATTCACTTTCTTTTCTTCTAATGTGAATTTTGTGTTTTTAACCCTAATCTCTTTTTTGAGATTAGGGTTAAATCTAATCTCTTTTTTGAGATTAGGGTTAAACCCTGAATGATTATTTCCTTCTACCTGTACTAGGTATCCCCAGGTGGCTGTTAAGACCCTAAACTCCAACTGATTGAAACTGTGCTTCCTTTCTTCTTTCCTCTCCTTGTGTGAACTCAGCGCTCCCCCTTCTGAAGTGCATCCCCTCCACCGGCCCTTTGTATCTGTGCTCTCTGGCTTGGTTAGTAGCGAAGTGCTCCCCGGGTCTGAACCAGCCCCTTGTGGTTGTGTGCGCACCTTTCCACCTGTGGGACCCCTCCTGCCCATCCTTCAGCAATGTGTGGAAAACCCTCACAGTGCATTTAACAAATTTCTTGTGCTATTTAAAAATACTTAGTCTCTGAAATGCTTGCAGTGGTACATTTGTTAATTCATGTATTCAGTTACTTGAAGTCTCCTATAGGCTGTCCATGAACTTGTCCCAGCTTCATGCTTTGTCTCCTGTTCCTTTGTTTCCTCTTACTGAAGTGTCTGTCCTCCTTTTTGTAGCTGAACATCTTATTCATTCCTCCTGGCAGTCCTGCTCAAATATCTCCTGATCTGTGGTCAGACAGAGTCACTGCATCCTTACCACCCTTCCTCCCCAGGTCTCTCTGTGTGTGTTGTTCCTGTGTCTGCCTCGCCCTGCCCTTCGGGAGTACCCAGAGCAGTCGCTCTCAGCCTGAGAAACTGCACAATCACTTAGAAAGCTTTGAAATTCTGGCCCCGCACTAAAAGGTCACTGAGTGATTTCTGGACCCTGAGTGTGTGTGCTTTTGTGTCTTTTCAGCTACCCAAATGATTACCATAATGACCCTATAGTTAAAAAACAAAACAACTGCAGGTTGTAATATAAGGCATATTCTCTTCTCCCTCCTCACCTTCCCCTCTGTGGTTAAATGCCAGATATGTTCGGCTCATGGAGTGACCCGTTCATCCTTGTGTGTGAGCATGCAGGGGGAACCCCAAAGCTGACTCACTTGTCATAGAAATAGGTTATGTCTTTCATTCCTATCAGAGTCACATTGGGAGAACATTTTACCAGGTTTTGTAGGTAGAGAATGTTGGTAAGCAAGTGAACTAAAAAATGAGTGATGACACAGATTTTTCTAAAAAACAAAGCCTCTAGTTGAGATCAAGCAATCTATGTAATTACAAGATAACCTCAATTTCAAATCAGAATGCTGCCGCTGAATGTATAGGAGAGAGGCAGTTCACATTAAAGAGCAATTAAGTGATACCGAAGAATTCAAAAAGTGAATTTGAAAAGGGAGACACTTTGTCAATATGCTGAAATGAATGCCTGGTGGCCTGTTTTTCCAAAGCTGTCTCTTTCATTCTGTTTAACACATGACCCGGATCCTCCCATTATCCAGGGCAGAAAATGCTGCTTGTCATCTGCTTCCAAATTTCTGCCAGAATCCCTGTCCCGGAACAATTGCCTTCTTTTTCTCTTCTCCAACACCCCCCCACCCCCACCCCGGGTGGGCAGGCTATGCTTTCTGATGTTCACCTCACCCGTGCCACGGTCCTCTGGTCCCCATACCAGATCCTGTGTCCTTGCTGGCCTGGTCCACTTGCCGCCTGGCTTCCCTGTCCTTTCTGTTCCAGAGCCTCAGTGTCCACCTGGACTTTCAGAGACCTTGCCCCTCACACACTTTCCTAATTCCCCTAATCAGAATGCTTTTCGCCTCCCCTCTCAGCTCTGCAGGATGCCAGACCACTTGTCTTTTGCCACCAATGTCAGCTGTCTGCCTCACACGTACCATCTATAGACCTTTATGCATCAGAAGCAGATGTGATGCATTTCTGGAGAGAATTTGCAGTTCTCACTGGGGCATCTTTGGGCTTTCCTTGAGTTCTTGAGCTTGCTCTCCCTTCAGAGTGCTCAGGCTGATGCACATACCACACAAAACACATTCGCGTGGCTCTGGTGCTGCATGAGAGCAGCACAGACTTGTCGGTGTGTTGTGCCTCTGGGTAATTACTTTCATTCTGTGCTCCTGTTTAGGGGGAAAGGATGTCCTGAGCAAATTCTATACAGTCTTTGTGGACTCCACCCCCACTTCATCAAGACACTGGGAACTACAAAATCCCATGAGCACGAAAGGGAGGGTTGCGAGGACCTGAGGGCGGAGTTAAGCAGCCATGTTTTCTGTTTGGGTATATAACCAGCCATGTGAGCTGGGGTTGCACTCTTGGCCCCACGGCACTTGGCTTTTCGCCAGCTCTTGGTGGGTCATTTGCATTCCAGGTGAGTGGACTGGGTAGGACACATTTATGAATTCATCTCCCTCTTTTTCTCCTTGAGTTATTCATTTCCTTATTTCCCCTTCCCTTGCAAATAAACCTTTTATTAACCTTTTGCGTGCACCTGCAGTTTAACATTAAATAAGTCCCCTTTAAGTGCATGTGTGAGGACCCACAGTCAGGCAACCCATTTCATATCAGGGTTGCTCTGTAACACTCCCTCTTTCCTGGGCTTTTTTTTTTTTTTTCCCTAAGAGATGGAATGTGTATGTAGCAGACAGCACCCACAGACCTTGCAGTTGCACCGAATGCCCCCTTGGCAATAGGAATGAGTTGCTTTGGCAGAATGCTAAAGAAAATTGTGTCTCAGTAATTTTCTTTAAACTTAACACTTTTTTGGCAAAAGGTGTTGAAATTAAATGTGCTTCCATAAATGGCTGTCTGTGGTTTATGAAAAAAAAAAAAAATGTTCTTTAACATTTTTTTTTTTACAACTTTTCTGAACTTTTCAATGATCTTTTTGCACCATCTCTGAGACTCTGCCTTACTGCTGCCATGGAATTTGTCCTTATTGTCCTATGCCTTCTTACTTTCCCAGGCTTTTCTGGTTCGTTGAGGGGATAGAAGGGGAAGCTAGGCAAAAGTAAGTCATCTGTGTAGGGGGATAGGTCGTTTACAACAGGCAAGCAACAAAGGTAGCCAAGAGGGTTCTGAAAAAAGGGAAAATGAGCATGTGGTTCCATTTAGAAGTGGGTCAGCCCCTTTCTGCTGTGTGTCCAGTGTTCAGACACTTTTTCTTTTTGTTTGTCTGCCCACCTGAAACTGGGACGTGGCTGCTGAAGAAGAGTTGTCTGGTTGGTTTGGCTGAGTGTCTGCAACACCAGGTTTCTATTTCTGGAAGATTGAAATGGTCTTAGGGAACATATTCCCATCAGGTAAAACTCTAGGGCCCTTGTATATCTTACTCCACAAACCAGGCAAATTAGTTATTTCATAACATAAACATACATATGCAAACTTACATGGTTGATTTTTGTAAAATTGTTATTGAAAATACAAAAATGTTTTCAAAATCCTATTTTTAGCTTTATCATCATTTGGGTGAGGTCTGTAGTTATATAAGCATACATTCTATTATATAATGTGTCATCTATACATCAGAAAAATCCCATTTCTATAGTTTGAAGATAGCAGACATTTTAAATAAAAATAATGTTTCAGTTTATTAATATTTCCAAAGGAAAAATGAAAACACTACTAGTTTGTAGATTGCTTTCGTTTTGTTTTGTTTTGAACAGGCACATGGGCAGAATAAGGGGTTAAAAAGTGAAATATGAATGGTTTATGGTTTACTTAATTTCTCAGTGGTCACATTTCCTTTTGGGGGGAAGTCCTGGATGTCTTGAAATTGTTGACATAGAAAATCCTGAAACCAGTTGAAGGATTTATTTCCATAAAAATATAGTAAAGAAGCCATCATTTCCAATCACATCAAGTTAAGTGAACCACAAAATCGTGACTTTAAAAACAAATCAGTTGCTTGATGGTTCCATCCAGTTTACTAGCTGCTGATCTTCGATGGAACGTGCAGCTCTCTGAGTTTGTGTGGAAGTAGGCCATCACACGCCGAGATGAAAGACCAAGTTATTTAAATCTGACACTGAGCATGCTCACACCAAGTTCTTACTCTTGGAGACTGCAGTGTGTTCAGCTGGGGGTGAGCGCTGGAGAGAGCGTGGTATTGCCCTTTGTCATCATCCTGTCCGAGAGCATGTAATTCGTCTTTGGAAGCCAGAACCCTGGGACAAAGAAGAGTGCAGATTTTTTAGCCAGAGGCTATTTGGTGAGTTAATTAGCTGCTTTAGTCTATTTTTTCCTGATCTATCAGTTATTCCTGCAAGGCTATGTCTTCACTTACATCTGCTGCTGGTTTGGTACTAAGCTGGAGCTTTCTCTAGCAAGTAACTTAGCTGAGATGGGGAGAAAATTGTTCCTTCCATCCGAATCTCGTTCCTTTGAAGTATTTTAAGTGCATTTCTTAGGTGACAAGTTCATAAATTTCTATGATGATACTCCTTCATGTTCCCCCTCCACAGATTTCACTTGCTCGGCAGTGCTGAATAATGCTGGCAGGTCTGTGTGCAAAGGGGGTTCAGGATCTGTGTCTGTGGCATTTAGCATATTTGTCCTATATGTCATGAAATTGTAATTTTGCCTTTACATTTCTATACCACATTGTAAACAGTATTAGGTAAGATCCCTGTAGTATACACGTAAGAATTATTTAAAGAACATGAGAAGAGGGATCTTGTGGTGATCTGTGCATGCTGTTAACAGGGTGGTTCGGAAGTAAGTTGGCTTTGTGATAAATTGGTCACTTAAAATACTCAGAAATAAAATGAGATCAAGAACACTTTATAAAGTATTTATAAAAACATTTTATAAAATGTGTGTTACAATTATTCTGTATTCATTTTTAGAATTTGTTCCATTTTTTGTTACTGAATTAGCTACAGAAAGTGTTTGTCATTTGGGACTTTTCTTCATTCCCTCAAGCTTGAAACGGGGTGATTGCTAGGAAGATCATCTTATTTAAACAGAGGGAGGTTTTTATTTCATAATGAACATGACTTTGACTATCGCTAGTAAATGAACTTGGCAACCAAATCTTCAGGGTGTTCTCTTGGAAATTAAAATTGCATAATCTGCTTGAAATCATTGGTGGTATATTTTGAAAATTTGAAGAAAAACATGAATTTACCATAGTATTTATTTCCTCAGGGGAAAATCATGCTTATTAGTAAAGGTAAATGTTGGGTAGGGAATTTTGAGTTATAGAAGATACTTTAAAGACTTCTGGAAGATGATGGGGGGGGGTGGGAGGAACAGGAAGAGAATGCTGAAAGCTTAGTGTCTTCAAATGCCAGGCAATTATGTGACGCTTTCCTGAAATATCTTTATTTTGGGAGCTGCCCCCACTGTGCCATTTTCCAGGATTGGCACATGAGAAGGAGGTGGGTGTATACTTGAACTTAGATATTCATGAAAAGGGAGAGTCAGCAGTTAGAGAGGAGGACTCAGGTGGCAATGTTCAAGAAGCCATTCCCACTTGTATCTGACTCAGTTTTGTGACCTTGGGCAGCGTGTGAATGCTGTTTGTTTCCACTATTTTTAGTATAATTCTTTGCCATGGTATTAGGAAGTTCATTCAAGGTTTCCACAGTAATAAGATTATTTCTTGGACTGTTGCAAAGATTCCTGAGGACTGTAAATCATTCACAGATAGATTCTGTGGGAGAAAACAAGTATTGCTTTCACAGAATCCTATCAACTGTTTACTTTCTTAAAAATATTTCAGAGGTGTGAAATGTGTGAATCCTTCCTCTGTGATCTTTGAAGCTGTTTTTTTGCGAGAAACACATGTTATCTAGTATATCATGTAATTAAAAGATGACAGATTTTCATTTTTTTCCCCGTATTTAAGACTGTGAATCATCATGAAAATTTCATGGCAGAATTATACTTTACACTATTTTCTCTTAGGCACTTAGTCCCATTTACTGCTAATCATAGATCTGCAAGAGAAGATAAATAACCAATAGAAGATCTATTGAAAAAAGCATTTTGAGAAATATAGGGGTAAAGAAAGGGGAAGAAAAATTATCAATGACATGATTTCTTTGGCAGATTTCTCAAGATTAAGCACACATCTGTATATTTCATTCATTTCCAAATCATTAAGTTTGTTTACTCCCTTATTTAACTTGTGCCAAGGAAGGAACATTTTTCCCTGCCTTTTATGAAGTTCAGCAGTGCTTAAAGCTCCCAAGTGGTGGTACTTGAAAATGGGGTCTGAGCCATAAAGGCTTGTTTATAACAGAAATGACCTTCCCCATCTTGCTCAGAACGTCATTCTAGGACTTAATTTCCTCTGGAATATGATTTACTTTAAGAAAAACAAAAACGAATGCATGATATTAAACATTTTGCAAGCATTTTAATAATTTTGAATATGAACCCTTGTATTGAAATATTTGGATAAGTGAGAGGAATATTACAGGTTATCTTTTATCTTCCAGAAAATTGCCTCAGTTCTTTGCTTATTTTGCATTGAAATGAAGAATCTTAGAATTACCATGCAAATGGGATACAAAATATTTGCTTAGATGAAGTGATAGTCATAGTGGCATAAGCTAAAACTACTTTTTCAAAGACCCCCACATTCTTTTTTTTTTAATTTATAAATGAGTATATTTGAAGATGATTTAAGACATTTTCAAAAGTGATTTTGACAATGTATAATTTTTACTTTCTTTTATTTTTGATAGTAACTTTTTTTATTTTTATATTCCCCATACAGTTACACCCCCCCTTATTTTGACCTCAATCCCTCCTTTCCCTGACCCCCCAATAGTGTATCTCTGGCTTATAGTTGTTTGTTGATTTTGATTTTTTCTTTCTTGTTTTTTTTTTTTTTTTATAGAGGCATGTTTTTCATTTATTTATTTGTTTGTTTGTTTGTTTTGTTTATACATGCACTGGGTACAGTCAGAAGCGCGGGAGGGTGAGAGAATTCACCAGAGCCAGAGCGGGGAGCAGAGCAGGCAGAAGGACCGAAGTACACTGCTGAGGGGAGCAGCGGGCGGCAGGAGAGGTCTGCGCGCCATGTGGGACCCTCCTGTGGTGGCCGGGGAGCAGCCGGGGATCGAACCGGCGATGCAGAGGCTGCAGGCAGCTTTGCAACCCAGCGCTCAACCGCTGCGCCACCGGGGAGGCCCCTGATTTTTTCTTTCTTATAGTTATTCTTTTTCCTGGTCCCTTATTTAGGTTTTCTAGATTCCTGCTATGAGTGAGACCATCCGGTATTTTTCTTTTTCTTTCTGGCTTATTTTGCTGAGCATGATCCCTTCCAGCTCCATCCATGTTGCTGCAAATTGCATGAGTTTATCTTTTTTTGATGGCTGAGTAATATTCCATTGTATATATGTACCACATCTTCTTGATCCAGTCATCTATTTTTGGGCATCTGAGTTGTTTCCAAAGCTTAGCTATTATAAATAGTGCTGCTATAAACATAGGGGTGCAGGTGCTCCTTGGAGTTAATGTTTCTGTGTCCCTTGGGTAAATACCTAGGAGTGGAATTGCTGGATCATATGGAAGCTCTATCTTTAGTAGGTTGAGCCATCTCCACACAGCTTTCCATAGTGGTTGGACTAGTTTGCACTTCCACCAGCAGTGCAGGAGAGTTCCTTTTTCTCCACATCCTCGCCAACATTTGTTGTTGCTAGTTTTTTTGATATGTGCCATTCTCACTGGTATGAGATGGTATCTCATTGTAGTTTTGTTTTGCATTTCCCTCATTACAACTGTTGTTGAACATTTTTTCATACGCCTGTTGGCCATTGCATTTCTTCTTGGGAGAAGTTTCTTTTTTAGCTCTTCTGCCCATTTTTTGACTGGATTATTTTCTTTGTTTTTGTTGAGTCTCATCAGCTCTTTGTTTTTGTTGAGTCTCATCAGCTCTTTGCAGATTTTTGTGATCAGTCCTTTATCATTAGTGTTGTGTGCAAAAATTTTCTCCCAGTCAGTGGGGTTTCTCTTTGTTTTTGTTATTGTCTCTTTTGCTGTGCAGAAGCTCTTTAATTTGATGTGGTCAAATTTGTGGTCCCAGCTGTTTATCTTTGCCTTCACTATCACTGCTTTGGGTGATGTGTCTGTAAAGAATCTTTGAGATGCATGTCATGTAGTGTTTCACCTATATTTCCTTCTATATATTTTATGGTTTCAGGTCAAAGACTTCACATTCTATGAATATAGTCAGTGAAACCTTCTGAGGGGTTTGGGACACCAAAAGAACAAGTGAAGCTTTTTCTCTTCAAGTTACTCCCAGATTACTTCTGTAGAGAGACAAATGAATTTTTTTTTTTTTAAAGTATGGTTTGGGGTGGAATTCATCTAATTCAGGGTTCTAATTCATCTTTTGCCACGTGTAGCAATAGCAGGTAGCTACCTTCATTTCTCTAATGTCTGTTTTTTGACAATAAACAAAAGTGTCAGGATTTTTCTATTGCTTTTAGGGGAATTGGATTTTATATAAAGAACCTAACTCAGTCACAAGGCTCAATACATATTTCTCTCCTTAATTTTCTTTCCAAACATTTATTCACATGTTCTGTATTAAATTTTTTCCAAAATGCTACCCATCTTGTTTAAAATACCAAACTAACAGAAGTATACTCGTTTATAAATGATAATATACATGGAATCTCTTTATAGTAATATGTTTTTAAAATAAAATATGTGCATAATACTCAAGTCTCAGTTGCTTATACTACTTTTATAGAGTAATTGCTGGCAGCTGTGTTTGACATGGTTGACAAAGTAATAAAAATTTTGGCTAAAAATCAATCTCAAATTTGTTTTTATTATTAGACAACTATAGTAAAATAAATAAAATTATATTTAGGAAAATACAAACTCTGAAATTGTGGAGACTCAACAACAGTGCCTACATTCACTAAACAAATTATTTTTTTCCCTTTTCATCTTTTTCAGTTCATATCAGTGAATAACACTAGAAGAGTTCATGAAAATTTCCATTTTTTAAGTACAAAACCTTTTCCATACATTTGTTAAGAAATATGTTAAAATTGTTAGGCTTTCTAATCTCCATAAGTGAGCAGGTAATGTGAATTGACAGGTACTTCTTTTACTGTAAATAATTATGTGTTGAATGTTATAAAATTTTGTAATTACTTGTACCCAACAATTCTGGAGCTCCATGGCCCATCCATTGAAAATTTAATTTATTAGCCCTTCAGTGGGACATTGATTCAGCTGTCAGAGCTCGAATGGGTACATGGGGTTTAGCATTGGAAAGCATCTCAAATGCCATGTCTGTAAGGTCATGGCCATTGTACTGGGGCTTCTCTCTAGTACTTTCCTTCTCACCCAGACTTTTGGCCAAATTCAGGGTCATTTAGTTGATATGATATAAAAATACTGCACTGAATGGAGAAACGAGTTGCTGTATCTTCGTAACATGGACTATTTATTTAGTAATGATAATGAACCAGCAATGGATATATGCACCAACACGGATGAATCTCAGAATAATTTTGCTTTGTGAAATGGCCACAAATAAATAAAGAATACCTGTTTTATGATTTTTTTATATAAAATTGTATAGAATGTTAGCTAATCTACAGTGACACAAACATGTTAATGGTTGTCTGGGGATGGGGTTGGAGATTGAAGGGGGAAGAGATTGTAAAGAGAAACTGGTGTAAAGGGAGACTGGTGTTTCATCAGTGCATTTATATCAAATGTATCAAATTGTTTGCTTTAAAATATGTGCAGTTCATTAAATGTCAATTATACCTTTTGAAATAGTGTACTGAGATCATAGGAATATAAATGATTTAAGATAGGTATATCCAGTATCTACAGGGTCTTGTGTTGCTTAATGAGTGGGATACTTCTGGATGTTACTGAGATGGGAATCAGTAGGCATTTCCTGATTGTGTGAAATGCCATAGAGTATAATTACACATATCTAGGTGGTGAGCCTACTACACGCCCATGCACAACCTGTCAGGACCACGTTGTATACGTGGCTCATTGGCTCATTGACCAAATGTCATTGAGCAGCACAGGCTGTCTAATCTTATTATTTAAACTAAGTTGTTGACTCGACTTTTGACTCTTTCATCAAGGCCTTGCTAGAAGCTTGCTGAACTGCCAGCAATTCACGAGTTTAGCCTCCATCTGTCATTTCCTTCATTTTGTGTCAGTGATACCCAGACTCATCTCTTCTGTTTCAAGTTGTCCCTCTCTCTCCAGTGGAGCTCCTGACTCAGTAGTTTTCTCACCTGAACTCTGCTTCAGCCACCTTTTGTATGAATAGCTCAAAAGCTGAGTTTTGGAATCCTGTTCAGGGATTTATGTTCTTTGGTTTGTTTTGATATTTCTGTACGTGCTCCTGGCCTCGCACCCTCAATGCCCAGGTCCAGCCTGCCTCACCCACCCATACACATTCTCAGTTTTGTGTAACCGATATTTAGTTGCCGTGGGCCCAAGGATTAAAAAGTAAGGACTGCAGTTCAGAATAAAAGCCAAAACAATAACAGCAGCAGTAGCTTTACATCATTTCCAAACAGAAATAGCTTCCTCCCACCATCTTACACTTAATATTAGAATGCACACAGGACACCTTCTGCTGTGCGGTTTTTAGAATGTCTTTGTTTCTTTTGATTGACTAATTGTTCACATTGCTCTCTTTGCCATGTCTGTCACAGATTTTCAGGGTGGGGGAGTGGGCTGAGGGGGTGAGCCTTGAATTACCATGTAATGTAATAACCTCAGGATGACTCTTCACCAAGTCCTCAGCCCACTGGTTTGTAAACTTTCTCTTCTTTCACGAAGTGTTGACTCCTCCCCATTTGCCTGAGCACTGCCAGGGTGGCTGGGGGTGGCCGTTGATCCTCAGTTTACTTGAGCGGCACGTCTTCTGCCTCCGCGTGGGAGAGAAATGCCAGTGGACTGCTCCACGGCCCACATTCCCACTTTAGGAACTTAACAGTTTTGATTTGATTTTGAAAATTTGGTTTGATTGTGTTACCAGTTTGGGCTCTTGTTCTGGCATCTCTGTTAAATTTAAAACTAAGTTAAACTGTGGCCCTCCTTGCTTTTAATTTAATGAAGACATATATATGCTCTCAACTCCTCATTCATTCTAACAAGAGGAGTACAGATGTCACAGCTGCTTGGAAGCCCAAAATGGGCTTGGTTGCCAGGCCACGGCGCCCTCTGCATGTGAGTGTTGCTCTTGTTTGGCCTCTGAGAACGGAGATACAGACCACTTTCTTAGTGAGCCTAGAATTGGTACTTAGGTGATTTAGAAGCCATTTTACCTAAAATGTAAAGGACTACATGTGGAATATGCCACTTAAAGAACCTTTAATGAAAAAGATCTTTGTAAGATCCTATATATGTTATAAGATTTTTATTTGGTGCTTTTCAACAATAAGTCTAAAATCTACCTTGTAAAAGTTGGTGACCACATATCTGGAACATAGGATCTGTGTGGCTCAATACAGGTGGAAACTCCCCCCTCCCTCTGCCCACCCATCTCCCCAGTCACTTAGTGGGGATGCTATTCCAGGGAAGAGGTTCTGGATCAGAAATCAGGGTCAGCTCCCAGTCTCTTCATGCCTGGTCAGTAGCTTGTCTGCTGTCAAGCATACTTTTGGGGTTTTTTCTTCCCAATTCTGATGAATTATGGTGGAGGTTTTTATTTCCCTTGTCTATCAGAAAGTATGTTTGGGGTGCAAGCATACATTTTCCTTGAAGGTATACTTTTTCTTAAGAATAAATCTCTGAAATTACAGTTTAAGTCAATGAAGAAGTGTGATTTATTGAGTAAAAGCAATTTTATAAGTATTTCAGAAATACATCTTTCCTTTGAGGTTAAGTTGCTTGTGGCAAGGAAAGAAGAATTGCAGTGTTAACATCTAGCCGGCAGAATTCATCCTGAGACAAATGCCTTAATCTTAGCATGTAGTGCAATATCTTTTTATATAAACAAGTTGAAGTTTTAGGGCCAAGGATGTGAACATTGGTAGCTTGATCAGCTGTTCCTGGTTAGTTAAAGTTGTTCTCATTTTCACTACCTTGTTTTCACTTCCCTAAGGAGTTAATAAGGAAGCATGCACTTTTTTTCAAAACCAGACATTTGATGACCTGTGTATAGATTTTAACAAAAGACAGTTGATAACATTACTGATGTGAATCTAGACATTAACCCAATGCTTAGATTGTAGAATGCTTTCTAGGCTATGTGGAACAAGATTGCATTGCACCCATTTTCTCTATTAATACTTGAAAAGTATAAAATAATGTGCAAATATTACAGACATAAAAAGGATATGAATAAGAACACCAATTATTAGCATAAGAAAAAAATTGCCAGTAAATTGAAAAACTTGTACTGTATGTCAATTATTTATTTTACCCTACTGTGCATTTCAATTATTTTTAGGTAGCCTAGAAGTGATTTAACATTAAATATCTAACTCCTTTAGTGGTAGATTCAAAGCACGTATCTGTAATTTTAAGAGAAAATGTTAGGATAAGTTTCTCCATTTTTCCTTCCATAAACTACGTTTTTGGTTATCATGAATTTACATCTTCTGTATGAAATTGTTAAAATTAATAGAAGATACTGTGTAACTAACGTAGTGACTTTTAGCAGTACTTGGGAATAATGTCAGTGTACAGGAAGAATACAGCTGTTGGAACAGCTTTTGTACTTAAATCAACCAGATCATGAATTTAAAGAAAAGAAGATAATGGAGCATTGCCCCCTGACACTTTGTTCTTGGGTCTTATAATGACTCCTCCCACACACACCTTTTATTTTCAAGCCAACCTGAAAGGAGGTAGTCCTGGGTGGTAGAGGCAGAAACTGAGTGCAGTCAGAAGTATCCTTAACAGGGAGGTGGGCAGGGGCAGATTTCAAGCACCAGAGGAGAGGGACTGTGACCCAGGAGTGTGAGGTGGAGTGATGGATCCACAAGCAAAGGAATGCCAGCAACCTCCAGAAGCCGGAGGGGCTGAGAAACCTCCCTTGCTCCACAGCCTGCAGAGGGACGTGGTTCTGCCCGCTGAAAATGATTTCTGACCTGTAGAAGCATGAGGGGATAAACTTGTGTTGTTTTGAGCCACCAGTGCTGTGGTAATTTGTTAGAGTGGTCATAGGACGCTCATACAGTGTGAGCCTGAGTTCATCAAGATCAAGATCACTTGCCTTCCACCCTTCTCAGTCTTCACAGACCTCAGCCAGGGTAAATACCGTTCCTCTGTCACACCTGTCATGCCATCAGCGTACATAACCTCGAAACGCTGACACCAGCACCTGCATACCTGGTATTATTCATCCACCTCGTTGTGAGACTTTGAGAAATTTCTGTGTAAACATACTGGACTTGTTCTCAAAAGGATTTACGATATCTTGCTTGCAAATTTGAACAGGGAAAGAACATTAATCTGAAACAAGTAGGAAAGATGAGGCATAGAAAAGTAATGATAGAGAAATAATGGAGTCAGGGAGTCACTTGGAATAAATCACTTTACCTCTCCAGGCCTTCATTTCTTGGCCTCAGGAACAGGCCTGATACTCGCAGTCCATGTGAGGATTGGTTGAAAATTAGAAAGTGCTATTTACATATTTTTAGTTGTTTTATAATTATCATTACCATGTTATACACCATGACCACAGTATTTAAACTGAATATTTGCGAATTGAGTTTTTGGAGGAGATGGAGTTCTTTTTCTTCGTTAGAATTATAATACTAAAAGCCTTGCAGGGCCTCCCTGGTGATGCAGGCAGTTGAGCGCTACACTGTGAAGCTGTCCGCAGCCTGTACCGCGTGGGTTTGATCCCGGCCGGCTGGCGAGAATCCCACATGGTGAAGCAGACCTCTCCTGTCTCTCCCGCTGCTCCCCTCAGCGGTGTATTTAGTCAGTCTGCCTATTCCCCGCTCTGTCTCCAGTGAATCCTCTCACCCTCCCGCGCATCTGGCCTGTACCCCAGTTCTTGTATAAAAATAAATATATCTTTGGGCCTCCCTGGTGGCGCAGCGGTTGAACGCTGGGTTGCGAAGCTGCCCGCAGCCTCTGCAGCGCTGGTTCGATCCCTGGCTGCTCCCTGGCCACCGGAGGAGGGTCCCACATGGCGCGCAGACTTCTTCTGCCGCCCGCTGCTCCCCTCAGCAGTGTACTTCTGTTCCTCTGCCTGCTCTGCTCCCCGCTCTGGCTCTGGTGAATTCTCTCACCCTCCCGCTCTTCTGACTATACCCAGTGCTTGTATGTATAAATAAACAAACAAACAAATAAATAAATAAATCTTTAAAAAAAAGATTGAAATAAAGCTTTGCAAACTGTGTATCTGATGAGAGAGACTTGTGTCTAGATTATATTTTTTAAAGGCTCCTACAATTCAATTATTAAAAGACAACCCAGCTTTGAAAGAGGAACCAATGATCTGAATAGACACTTTACCAAAGAAGATCAAGTACCTGAGAAAATGCTAATAAGTATCATTGACCCTCAGAAAAGTGCAGATCAAGGCCAGGATGAACTGTCACCTCAAGCCCTGCTCTGGGATGGCTGTAATAAAAAAGATGGGGGGCCTCCCCTGGTGGCGCAGCAGTTGAGCGCTGGGCTGCGAAGCTGCCTACAGCCTCTGCAGCACCTGTTCGATCCCCAGATGCCAGCGAGGGTCCCACATGGCACGACAGACCTCTCCTGCCTTGCCCGCTACTCCCTTCAGCAGAGTATTTCATCAGTCTGCCTGTTCTGTTCCCTGCTTTGGCTCTGGTGAATCCTCTCAATCTCCCGCGCTTCTGACTGTATCCAGTGCTTGTATATATAAATAAATAAATAAATCTTTACCAAAAAAAAAAAAAAAAAAAAAAAGGTGATCCGTGACATGCTTTGGCAGTGATTTGTGGAAAAGGCACAGGTCCCCTCCACTGCTGTTGGGACTGTGATGATGCCAGCTAGTACTTCAGAAAACAGCTTGGTAGTTCCCCAAAGAGCCAAGCATCGGGTTTTCAAGTGACCCAGCAGTCCTACACCCAGGTTTATACCAAAGAGATATGAGTACACGTGTGCACGAAGCATATTCACAGACGTTGGTGGCGGCATTGGCCACAAAAGCCAGACAGGGGGAACCGCCCAAGCAACTCAAATCGGGTAATAAATGGAAAACTAAAGTGCTGTAGATCAGCACAATGAAACATCACTCTAGCAATACTCTAGGTGAGAAGGAGGTGAAGCAGGTCCTGCCACTACCTGCATGTCCTCGAAAGCATAATCCTAAATAAAAGAAGCCACTCGTTCACAAAGGACCATGTACTAGATGAGCCCATTCATGTGAAGTGTCCAGAACCGGCAGCTAAACAGAGACAGCAAACGTGGCCGGGGGCAGGGCGATGTGTGAGGAGTGATGGAATATTCTCAAACTAGTTGTGGCAAGCATTGACTAGACTAAAAAAACACTACCTTTGTGATCCAAAAACTTCTTTACATTATCCAATAGCTTCTTTTAAAAAGCAGTGCTAGATGGTTACCAAAAAATTGGAAAATAACAGAAAACTGCAGGTAAGATCATAGAAACAACTGGAAATTTCACCAACTGGAGAAAGCAAGGACATTTTTGATAGCTTGCCTTCTAGTGTTCCCCCATCCCCAATGTAATCCCATGTATACAGGTTTTCTGCCCTAATTGGGATCATGAGGAGTAGGAGGTAGTAGAATCCTACCTTTTTCCCCTGACAGTTCATTTTAAGCATCTTCAAGAATTTTTTGGTAATTTTTTTTACTGTACAAAGTGATACATTTATTGTAGAAAATGTTTAAAACCGTGAACAAATAAAGTAGAGAAAATAAAATTCACTCATGACCCTACTGTTTTAATACTGGTAAGTTAGTGTCTCTTGGCTTTTCTGTGCTCCTCGTTAACCTCATGCTTGTGAGTAACAGCTGTCTCTTATCCAAGTGACTCATGGCTGACCCATATGGGTTTTCTCTTAATTTTCTGTTATCTGTTAATTCAGTCTGTCTTCGGTCACTTTTAAATGTTATTTTTTAAGCACAGAGTTCCTGAATGTGGTCAGGTGCAGGAAGTAACTCAGTCATGTTGGGTTTGAGAAAAGGAGTTAGCAATGTTATGGTTCTTCCAATACGGGATTCTAAGGATTTTAATGTGGAATATAAGAAGATTTAATGAGTTATAAACAATATACACGCTATAACAGAAGCCAAACATTGACTGTTTATTGAGTGTTCAGTGCTCGATTGCTTGCAGGGATGGCCCCAAAATTGGACAGTGACATATTAACATGTGGGTTGCACATAAGTAGTTTGAAAAACAAAATTCTCAGTATGCCACTTCAAGTTTTCAGGTTTTTTTCTTTTTTAAAAAAAAATTAGTAATTTATTGTGTCAATTATTTATATAGCAACATATTTACAATTTTTTTTTTTTTTAAGATTATTTATTCACACAAGCACTGGGTACAGTCAGAAGCACGGGAGGATGAAAGAATTCACCAGAGCCAGAGCGGGGAAAAGAACAGGCAGAGTGATGAAATACACTGCTGAGGGGAGTAGTGGGTGCAGCAGGAGAGGTCAGTCGCACCATGTGGGACCCTCCCCTGTGGCCAGGGATCGAACTGTCACTGCAGAGGCTGCGGGAGCTTCGCAACCCAGCACTCAACTGCTGCGCCACCAGGGGAGGCCCAAGTTTTCAGATTTTCAAAGCATTTTTCTGTTTGAAAATGTCTGAAAACCTATCATGAGCCATACAAAGGAGCCAGTGATACTCTCTGAAACCCCTTTCTGAAATGTATCGAGCAGCTTTAAAGAAATCTCATGATTTAGCAGGTGTAAAGCACCTAAGCAGTTGGTGCCGGAGATGTGGTTGATCTAGCAAGCTTCCGGTAGGTCAGAGTGCTGGCTTTGTCTTTCTGATAAATGTGTGTGTCCAGAGGCAGAAGGGACTAATTTAACTTCTTAATGAGATGTATTAGAAAAGATTGTGTAATACTGGGTGCAGTATAAATTAAATTATTTTGTTTTTCCTAGAAAACTTGCAACAAAAGATAAGACAGTGCAGTCTGAGAGATAGAAAGAGTTCACAAATAAATGAAAAGTTGGCTGAACATAAGCCAAAAAGAGTTGCTGTGGGGGCCTCCCCGGTGGCGCAGCGGTTGAGCGCTGGGTTGCGAAACTGCGCGCAGCCTCTGCGGCGCCGATTTGATCCCTGGCTGCTCCCCGGCCACCGGAGGAGGGTCCCACATGGCGCGCAGACCTCTCCTGCCGCCCGCTGCTCCCCTCAGCAGTGTTCTTCGGTCCTTCTGCCTGCTCTGCTCCCCGCTCTGGCTCTGGTGAATTCTCTCACCCTCCCGCACTTCTGACTGTACCCAGTGCTTGTATAAATAAAACAAACAAACAAACCAGCAAACAAATTAATAAAGCATGCCTCTATTAAAAAAAAAAAAGTTGCTGTGGCTGAGCTCTAGAGTAAGAGGGACACATAAACTGAGTGCTGTAAGGAGGCTGATGAGCATTAGTTTATCCAGGATGGTTTTTTTTTTTTTTTCTTGCATAGTCGTTCTCATGTGGTTTTTTATTTAGGAGCACTTAAGTAGTTTACTAGACAGTTTACTCAGCAAAATGGTTATAGCAAAACAGGTGGACTTCCTATAGCTTATAGCTTTTTATTACAGCTGCCTTTGGAAAGAGCTGAGAGAATGACATTGCACGCAGGTACCATTGTTGACTTATAGAGGGGCCTGCACTGTGGGCCCAGCCTGGTAGGTTCATGGTCTAGTTGGCTGTGGCCCAGGGACAATGGCTGGAATGTGGAGGAGCTGGGGTGGGGGGTGGATGCTTAGCTTGCCCACAGATTTGCTGCAGTTGTCTGCCTTCTGTGTTTCCTTTTTACTATCTCCCCATAACCTGGGGTCCTTACAGGTGCTCTCCCCTCTTCCCTTTTTTCTCCTCCCACGAAGTGTCCCTCAAGACTTCTCAATATTGTCCTTGCATGTTACTACCAATGGGATTATTTTGATAGTGTATTACAGTCATAGCAGAGAAACCCTGTCAAAAATATTGCCTAAATTAACTACAAACTCTTACAAAAATATTATTATCTAATTCAGTTGCCATACTTGATTGCTTTTGACTTACCAAACTGGCAGTGTCATATGATTCACCCCTGTTATAATTAAGTTTTTAAACCTAGGGTACTTGGTAAATATAGTAGCTGAACACTTGTGAGTATTTAAAAGTAGACTTGGTTTCTCTGGGAAACCAAGACTCTTTAACATGGCGATGGCTTGTTTATAGAACGTTCAAGGACCACAGTTTTAGGTGATCATCATGATTATTCCTTCCTGCAGCCACTTTACCTCAAGTTTGAGGTAGAGCATACATTAAAGCGTGCAGGTCTTGAGCAGAGTAGAAGTGACCTGAAGAAGTATCACCCAGTGAGCACCCCTGTGCACTTGGCCTTGTGTGGAGAGGGCAAAGCCTTACTAGCCTTTCAGGACACCAGCACCTGTCTCTACCGGCCACTTCCCACTAGCACTACCCCCAAAGCTCCTCTGCTTTGTAACACATAGATAAGGTTAGTTGTACCTCTTTTTAAACTTTATATAAAAATGCAGATGGGCTAAGCATAAGGGATAATGGAATATGGTGTAGCATCTGTAAGGCTCATCCAGGTTGCAGGTAGCAGGAGTTTCCTTATTTTCATTGCTGTGGACTATTTATATAAGGATTTATATAGCATTCCATTTATATAAATATGCCCCTATCCATGGTAGCCATCCTGCAGGGGGGATGTTGGATTATTTCCAGTTTGTAACTATCACAGATGATACTACTTATTAGCATGTCTCTGGCAGTTTATATTTACACTTCTCTTTAAATTTACTCTCAAAAAGAGAATTGCCAGGATGTGTATGTTCAACTTCAGAAAGTAATTCCAGGGCCTCCCTGGTGGTGCAAGAGGTTAAAATGCAATCTATGAAGCTATTCGCAGCCGCTGCAGCATGGGTTCAATCCCTTGCCAGGAAGCCACCCACATGGCCAGCATACCTCTCCTGACTCACCTGCTACTTCCCTCAAAAGTGTGTTTTGGTCAGTCTGCCTGTTCTGTTCCCCACTCTGTCTCTGGTGAGTCCTCTCGCCCCCCCACACCTCTGGCCTGTACCTCAGTTCTTGTATGCATGCATAAATAAATAAATCTTTTTTAAAAAGAAAAGAAAATAATTCCAGCCACTGTTTTGGAGAAGTTTATACCAACTTCAGCTTCCAAAAGCCTTGTGAGAAAGCTCTAGTTATCCCACATCCTCACCGAAACAGTGTTGTCAATCATCTTTTTTAAAGATGGTTATTCTGCTTGGGTCCCCTATGTTTCCATGTAAGTTATTGAATGACTTTTAATTCCCACAAAAATATCTTGATGGGATTTTGCCCAGGGTTGCTCTGAAGCTGTAGATCAACTTGGAAAGAATTGACGTCTTCAGAGTATTGCGTGTTCTTGATAGAACAGGTAGTAGCCCTCCAGTTCTGAAACATTTATAACTTCACAAAGCTAAGTACTTCATGGTTTTCTAGAGCGGTCCTTTACCACTTTTGAAATACTGGTGCTCTGTAACAGTGTACATTGAATGAGGTAATACATGTTTTAAAAATGGGATAAGCAGGTTGGATTCCTAATTGTTATAGTTACAGCTCTAAGCCAGCAGTCTGTTTTGTTTGTTTGTTTTAATTGCAGTCCACCTCATCTCAAAGACAATAGGGTTATGTGGGAGCTTGCCAGTCATTTATGCAACAAATACCCTGCTGTGTGCTCCAACAACACCTATGATAGGTCAAGCATTGTTCTAAATCCTGGGTGGTGATGGTAAATGAGAGAGAAGGCTTTGGACTGCAGTTTACTCCTGGAAGAGAAAAGAAAACTTGACTAAAGTGATAGCTTACCCAGGATTGCAGGGTCTGTGTAGGCACTGAGGTGTTCTGGGAAAGGCTGCATCTCCATATGGGATGCACATATGGTATAGCTAGAGGTCGGCATGACATTAGTGCTCTTATATCTCAATAGTGCTGGTTGCTGCTGTCACTGCCCCCTTACCTATTGTAGAAAAAGATAGGGCTGAAATCAGAACTTTGGAGAAATCCCTGTGTTTAAAGGCTATTAATAAATATATAGCACATGAAGAAAGTGAGGAAATCAGGCCAGGGAGCCTGGGTCATAACTAAGGAGGATCCAGTGTCATGGATGCCAAGGATGTAAAGATTTCCAATTGTCAGAAGCTGCACAGGCATCAAAGGGATGAGAAAGAAACAGCCCATTGATGTAGCAATTACGAGCCTATCGATTGGCCTTTGAGAAAGCAGTTTTAGTAGAGTGATTAGTCTGGGCTCTATAGAAAAATTTGGCAGAAAGAAAGATGGAAAAACAGAGGCAAGAGTGCTTTTTGCATTTGGGAAAACTTCGATAATATTTGCAAGCTTTAGGAAAAATTGATTAAGCTACATTAATTTCTGTGACTGCATAACAGATGATCCCAAGTGTAGTGCATAGAACAACCACAAGCATTTCTGTGGAGCAAAAAATTGCTCCGATGAGGTGGATGGTTCTAGCTCCTGGTTTTCCAAGCTGCTTGGACACTGACTCCGAGCTGCTGGACACTGGCTGATGTAGTGATGGAGAGGACGCCTGTCAGATGACTTCAGTTATCTCAGTAAATTTGAGAGTAAGATTATCTGCTGCTTGTTGGGAATCCTGAGATGAGTAGAAAGGTAGCCTCTCTGAGACTTGGGGCCATAGCTCAGGCTGATATTGGAGCCTTGTTTGAGGTGGGTCAGAGACAGCGCTCCAGGAGCATTGAAGGGAAGTCACCAGTCTTTTTGCTCAGTGTATCACATGATAGTCTGAGCTATTTTTGTCAAGATCCCAGCCCTTAAACATCTTATTTTTTTAATCATACCAAACATTTAATTTATTTGTCAAGAACACTACAGTATGAGGATTTGTGTGCTCAACGCCAAAATTAATGTTTTATTTTCACTTGGGAAAGGAATCTTCCTTTCTTTAGCCCCAATAAAGAACAAAAAATAACATATTCTTTTGTACTTAAAAATCCATTATCTCAGAATACAAAAACTAATTCAAGGAAAGCATGTGCTCCTATGTTCCTTGCAGCCCTGTTTACAGCCAAGTTATGGAAACCCCCTCAGTGTCCAGCAACAGAGGAGTACATTGGGAAAAATGTAGTATGCATATATACATGGTGGAATATTACTCAGCAATAACAAAAGAAGATGGACTAACACTTGGAAAACACAATAGGACTGGAAGGAATAATGCTAAGAGATAAAAGTCAGAAGGAGAAAGACAAAAACCGGATGGTATCACTTATATGTGGAGTATAGAGAAACCATGCAAAGGGTCAGTCAAAACCAAACCAATAACAAACTCTTATTATCTGACTGCAAAACTGAGGTAACAAGAGGGGGAGGAGATGGGAGAGGAGGAGGGGAGGAAAGGGGCCTATGGGAACGTGGCAGAGGATTATTGGGGCGCTGGTAGTGGGCAGGGAGTGAAAACACATTTATAGAGGTTTGAACCCATATCTCCTGGAGCAGATAACGAAGATGTAAACCTATTTAATCTCAATAAACGTAATTTGGAAAATAAATATTCATGATCTTAGCAGCAGCTATAGAATAGAAATGTTTCTAGATAAACTATCTTCCCTGGGTTTTTTTTGTTTTTGTTTTTGTTTTTTTAAGATTTATATATTATGCATACAAGAACTGGGGTACAGGCCAGAGGTGCAGGAGGTGAGAGGATTCACCAGAAACAGAGCGGGGAGCAGAACAGGCAGACTGACTGAAACACTGCTGAGGGGAGCAGCGAGTGAGACAGTAGGGGTCTGCCATGCCATGTGGGAATCTCCCTGGCCGGCCGGGGATTGAACCCACGCTGCAGAGGCTGCAGATAGCTTCACAACACTGCACTCAACACCCTGAACCACCAGGGAGGCCCTGTTCTCTGTTTTTTGTTTTGTTTTTTATTTTTTAAAAAATGACCTACCTTGTATGGTTGCTTTTGCTCTGATGAAAGGGAAAAGGGGATTCCAGCCATTTGTCTATTTGAAACACACAGCCTGGATGGGATTCTGAACCAGAAAAAGGACATTAGGTAAAAACCAGGGAAATCTGAATTAATTATGGACTTCACCTCAATTCATAAAAAAAATTTTTTTAACTGCCCAGATGCATTTTTTATTTTTTGAAATTGCAGATGAATTGAGTTTCGACATGTTTATGCTCATTTTTTAGTTAATCCTAAAACGGGAAAGGGATGAACACAAGGGAATGTGATATGTTGGCGGGAGAACTATGGGGGACTAAAATGATATAAGAAAAAATTTAAATGCCCTGAAGTTTTAGAGAGTTTTAATGAAATGCCCCTATTAACCATGACTAAGTTAGGGGGATTTTAGACATTAGACCTCAGTGACTTTCTGCCTAAAGCATTTCAGTAATTGTCAGTCTTCTGATGAAGCAAAAGTAATGTGCTAATAATACAAGTAAGCAGCTTTCAACATGCATGTATAGTCTAAGAGTAAAATTCTTGTCATTAACTTGTGAACTATGTAGTTTGTACTTTTTGTTTTATACTTTTTAAATTGTATTAGTGCCTGTCCACGTGGACTAGTGCTCCTTTAGCCACAGCGGGACAGAGACATCGGGGCGTTAAGGACAGGCACCAGCAGCATGTGCGCTTAGCCCCTCCATTCCATAGGGTCTGGAGTGGCAGGCAGCGCCTGCTGCTGCCTGTTGTCCTGATTCCAACTTGCTTGCCTGCGGATAATGAGCTCAGCATCTAAATATTCTAGGGCCCCAAAGCACAGTGTTGGCTCCATCTCCAAGGAGAGATGGGAGAGGGAAGCCTGCTGCCTGCCCAGAGCCCCTGGCCAGCTCCATTCCTCAGAGAAGTATGTGCAGGCCTTCTTTCTTCCCCTGGGGCAGATATTCTGGTCCAGGGCAGAATTTTCCTGCCACGTGTAAAACATTTGTGAACAAGTGAAATTTCTAGATGCAGATGGAATTTTCATTACAGAATTGGTAGAGTTTTAATACAAAATTGCAGCTGTTGTTTGGATCTTTTCCTTTGATACATTAAAGAGTCCGGTCAGCCTTCTGGAAGGTCTACTCTAGCTAGCCCTTGTAGAACCTTGCTTTGAAATAGCAGCAAGGAGTAAGCAAGCTGTTGGCCCATCTTTCTGTGGAGAAAGAAAAACCACCTTGGGCCTCCTTGGTGGCGCAGTGGTTGAGCGCTGGGTTGCGAAGCTGCCCGCAGCCTCTGCAGCACCGGTTCGAATCCCGGCTGCTCCCCGGCCACCGGAGGAGGATCCCGCCCGCTGCTCCCCTCAGCAGTGTACTTCGGTCCTTCTGCCTGCTCTGCTCCCTGCTCTGGCTCTGGTGAATTCTCTCACCCTCCCGCGCTTCTGACTGTACCCCCAGTGCTTGTATAAATAAAAAATAAACAAATAAATAAATAAATCTTTTTTTTTAAAAAAAAAGAAAAACCACCTTATAAGATAATGTTAGAGGGATTTCCCCAGGGGTCTCCTTATCAGTCAGTCAATGTGCAACTAGGGGTCTGTTTTACTTGTGATGCAGATCACATACTTTTTTTTTTTTTTTTAATAGAGGCATGTTTTATTTATTTAGTTATTTGCTTGCTTGTTTGTTTTGTTTATACATGACTGGGTACAACAGTCAGAAGCGTGGGAAGGTGAGAGAATTCACCAGAGCCAGAGCGGGGAGCAGAGCAGGCAGAAGGACCGAAGTACACTGCTGAGGGGAGCAGCGGGCGGCAGGTAGCTTCGCAACCCAGCACTCAACTGCTGCGCCACCAGGGAGGCCCAGATCACATACTTTTCAATTTAGCTTTCTCCCAAACAAGTTGGGTGGGCAGTTCCATTTGTAGACATTGTAAATCTCATACACTGGTTATAATGAAGCAGCTCTCAGATGATATCCAATCAGAGAGAAAATTGTAGAATACTTACAGCAAGTTGAAATACTATTGACCAGGATTAAGTGAACTACAGTGCACATCTTTCTTCAGAGCTTTAGATCGTTCAGATCACAGCTTATATCCATTGTCTTATAATGCCTATAAAATTCATATATCATAAAAAAGCCATTTTAAAGTGTAGCATTTGGTGGCATTTAATGAATTCACAGTGGTCAGCAGCCATCTCCTCTGTTTAGTTCCAAAACATTTTATCACCCAGAAGTGACTGACTGCTCATTAAGCAGTCACTCCCTGTTTCTTTCCCCCTAGCTTGTGGCAACCACTAATCTGCTGCCTTTCTTTCTGGATTTATCTATTCTAGGTATTTTTTATAGATGAAGTGTTATGGCATGAGGCCTTTTGTGACTGCCTTCTTTCACAAAATAGTGGTTTTGAGGTTCATTCATGTTGTAGTATCTTATCAGTATATACTTTTTTATAATTGAATAATACTCTATGAATATAATTTTTTTTTTTTTTACATTCACCCATTGATGGGCATTTGGGTTGTTTCCACTTTTGGTTATGGTACTGCTAGAAATATTTGTGTACATATATTTATGTGAAGACTTGTTTTCAGTCTTTTAGGTATATACCTGGGAATTGAACAGCTAAGTCATGTGGTAATTCTATGTTTAACTTTTTGGGGAATCACTGAATTGTTTTTCAAAGTGGCTATTCTAATTTACCTCCTACCAACACAAGATATTAACACAGGATCCTAACTCTTTGCCTTCCAGATTAAATTCTAAACTATCAGGAAGAGGGGTGTGTGTGCGTGTGTGTGTGTCTGTGAGAGAGAGAGAGAGAAAGAGAGAATACTTGTGTATATTGTCTTATGAAAATTTTCAGAGAGCCCAAAAAACAGATCCACTTCTAAAGTTTGTGCTTGAGTGTGTCCTCACATATCTGAGTAGAATTTTGAAGAATAGTGCTTAAGAAGTGAATTTGCTCTGTTATTAATTATATCTACTTCTTTCTTATTTTGTCTTTTATATGTTATACTTACAACATATAAGTAACATTTGAATTATTTATCGGATTTAAGAATCAGGGATTAGTGGGTACAGGAGAACATTACTAAGTGGTAATTTTCAAGATGGTTTTTATTTGATTGACAGTAATTTTACTGTACAGGGAAGTGGGTTTATCCAGTTTCCAGTCATGCTTTTGTTGTGCATTGTTAATGATTCTAGTCTCTTAATGCACTGAACTGGGTTTTTCATGTGCAGTCATGTTTTGATAGGTTCAAGTGTGGTTTCTTAATTTGTCACATAATGTAATGGCCCCGTGTTGGTGCCTAACAAACTGCTCTCCACACTCCCCTCCAACTTTCTCCCCTTTGGAAAGAGTACAGTTTTTGTTGCAGTGGTTTTTCCTACCATGTCAGTTGGGAAGGTGAGCCTCCTGAGTCCCCAGGGTACAGATAATAATTATCATAGGAAGGTAGCCCAATTCTCCGTACTAGTGATTGGTTTAAGCTGAAAAACGTCTGTGAACTGGACCTCCCTGGTGGCGCAGCAGTTGAGCGTTGCGAGGCTGCCTGCAGCCTCTGCAGGGCCAGTTCGATCCCCAGCCACTGGCGAGGGTCCCACAAAAAAAAAGTCTGTGAAAGTTTTCTTCCTTTTCTTTTAAAAAGAACATGACCCCCCACAAAAGAAAAAATTTTTTAAGCTCATGATTTAATTAAAAAAAAAAAGATGATAAAATAAAGCATGGTACTTGGAGCTGCCTAGGCAATTGTAGAACCATAACAGAGAATTAAGAAGGACCTGTCCCCACTCCCCCAAGCCCTGAATCTTGTATTTTTGAGACTCTGAATTTGTCTACCCAGATATTGTGCCTCTTCTTGTTGAATGAATACTGAATTCTTGATTGCTTTGGTCACTTTAAATTTGGGTGTTCTATTATTGAAGGCATCCTGACTCACAGCAAAGGAAAGACAAAAAGTATGCTAAAATGTGAAAAATAAATTATATACTTCATAATTCCTACCTGAGATATTCAGGAATTTTTTAGGGAGAAAAGAGCTGAGACATTTTATTTAAACCCTTCCCATTTACTGTCAAGGTAACTGTAGTCCATGATATAAATTATAAATAAAGATGGCATTACCTAAGGGAAGAAGCTGGTAGCTGTTTTCACTAGTTTGGTTCAATATATATATATATATATATAATATCAGCTACTCAAGTGGGCTTTCACCTGAAAGTGGTTTTATGACCTAGAATGTAATGCCCAAACCAAATCTGCTGAATCAGAATCTCCAGGGGTTTGGTTTTATAATTCCCCCGTGATTGTAAAGCAGCCAGGATGTCAGTTTAAGAACCACTAACCTTAGGCAAATGTCTAATTTTCTTGGTGTGTTAGAACTGTAAGTACTGCTGCCTTGTTTTGCTAGCAATAAAAAAAATATTGAATTTCACATCTCAGGAGCCAAATATATACTGAAATTGACCATCACAAATATGAGATACATGTAAATTTGTTCTCTGCATTACTTATTTATTTAGTTGTTATGTCAGCTTTATTTAGAGAGGCAGATTTGTTCTTGCTACTCTCTAAGATGTTGTTTTTATAATAGACTCATCAGTGGGGTAAATTTCTTCTTTTGTGAATATTTTTTTTCCTAATAGGTGATAGTGCCCGGACACTATCACCTCCTATCCCCTTATTGTCTTTTCTTATTCTCTCCTCCCACCTTCTGCATCCTCTCTAGTAACCAATATATTTTTCACAGTCTACGGATTATTTTTGTTGTGCTTTGCCAGTTTGTTTTCTTTGCTTATGTGCACTCCCCAGATGATTGACACCATCCTGTAGACACTTCTCCAAAGACACCCACATTGCCTAGATGAAAAAAATGCTCAAAATCTCTTATCAGGAAAATGCACATCAAAGCCACAGTGAGATACCACCTTACCCCTAGAAGACTGACCCATGTCAAAAAAAAAACAGGAACAACAACCAGTTGTTTTCTACTCCTACACCTAGGAGATCCTTGACAAATATTTGATAATTTAGAAAAGGAATTTTTTCTTTTTTTTCTTTTTGAAGATTTATTTATTTATACATACAAGATCTGAGGTACAGGCCAGAGGTGGGGGATGGGGGGTGAGAGGATTCACCAGAGACAGAGTGGGGAACAGAGCAGGCAGATCAAGTGAAATACACTGCTGAGGGGAGCAGCGAGCGAGTCAGGAGAGGTCTGCTGCACCATGTGGGTAGCTCCCTGGCTGGGGATAGAACTTGTGCTGCAATGGCTGCCGGGAGCTTCATAGGTAGCATCTTAACCCCTTGCGCCACCGGGGAGGCCCCAAAAGGAATTTTTTCATTCGCACTACAGGGGGGAGGGAGGGAAGGATCAAAACAAGGTGGGGTGGGAATTGTATGGGGACTATAACCAAGATGAAAATGCATACATTGTGAAAAAATGAAAAATGATGTAAAAATATATAAAATAGAAAATAATAACAATAATAAAAGGATTTTTTTCTTAACTATGGTCTCTTATAGACCTAATAAGCTACTTAACTTTTCCTGGATATGCTGTCCTACTCAGGACTCTTATCATGGAGACTGAACTCAAGATTGTTTTATGTGCCGCTGGACCTGGAACCACACTGATCCTTAGCTCCCTGCTTCCCACGTGAGCCAGTGTCTTCATCTCAGACCTACTTCCTCTACAGGGGCTTCCTCACGGGTCCCAGGCCCCAGCCCCCCAGTTCTGTCACCCCACAGGGCCCTCTCTTGAATGACTTCTTTGTAACAAGGCATTGCCAGGTTCTGGGAACACAACAAGGAGCTAGCAGGAACACCTTTAAAATTACAGTCTAGGCAGAGTGCCTGAGCTCCGTGCAGCCTACGTTGAGGGCCGTGCAGCTTACGTTGAGGGGCACTGCTGTGCTACTCAGTTGTAGTTTACAACATGTAGTAACTAGGTGTGTTCGTTGGGAAATCTGGTAAGAATGACCAGCTACGGAGTTGTTTAAACAGAGTTCTTCCCCCAAGTAAAGAAGTCTCACACATGGACCTTCTCAGATGTGGAGATTGGGGTCCTAGACCCCTTCTCTTTTCCTGTTCTGCCAGCCAAGGATGAGACTTACTTTCTCATGATTTCTGCATGGTGCAACATGACTATTTTTTTGTCCAGCAGGAATAAAATCAGAAAAGCAAAAGTGTTAGTTTTCCAGCCAAGTTGACTCCCTTTAAGCGTCCTTTCCTGCAGCTCTCCTTTCCTGCAGTTCCTCCTAGTGACTCAGCCTCCTAACCGTGGCCTTACCTGGTTGCAAGGGAAGTGAGGACACAGAGGGTGTGTCACTGCCTGAATGAAGCTGAGCCAGAGGACTAATGAGGGGAGGGTGGCAGTGAGCAGCGTCTGCCACAGCAGCAGTATTAAGTTCATTAGCAAATTTTCACTCAGAATCTAAACAATAGTACGATCTGAGTCAAACTTGTTTTCAAGTCTCATATTCTTCTTATATCCTTACTTAGCTCCTCATCTCCAGAGAGTAGACCCCACCTAGAGGTCAGCCGCGTAGTGCTTTTATTTTAGTCATACCTGTTTCATAGTAAGCAGCACTGCTTTTTGAGAAAATCGATGTTCTCAGGGGCATTTGTGAAAACTCCAGACTCTCAGCAACCCTCTGTTGACATGAAACTGCGATGAATTTCCTCTGAACAATCCCCTGCTTTCACTACCAGCCTTGCTGACCAGCTCTCCCTAACCTCGAGGAGACACCCACTCCCTTGTGTAATAGCACAGCCTTCAGCCCGGCTCTTCATATGCTTCTATACCACTGCAGTAGCCAAGCCTCACTAATCTCATTTCACTAGCATATGTTTTCATCACGACCTTCCTATTTCTACTCCCTACTCCTATTATGTGGATCTCTGCTAGTTGATCCACACATCTTTCAGAACAATACTAGTCACTGCTTAATGAGTCCAGTGATGTTCTGTTTAAATGTTTATTCTGTTTAAATTAAATGTTTATTCATTTAATCTCCTGTAGCTGTGTTCTACGATGGGGAAGATGTGCTGTTGTTCTTCCCATTTTAGAGATGAAGAACTGAGTTAGAGTCTAGTATTTTTCAGAAAGCTTGATCCAGGACTCAGACCTAAGCAGTCTGCTCCCAGTATCCACTTACAACATCTCATATTCTTCATTTGTGTTTTAAATTATGTGCTTATCTAGTCACAAATAATTTGGACAGTTCTTTCTCTCTCTTTTTTTTAATTCTTCCACAGGATTTAGCAAAAGCTTCTACTACAGAAGAAGTAATATACTTGATAAATATTTGTTGAATAAATTTTAAGAGCTTATTAATACTAGTGGAGGAAATGAAATCTCAGTTTGGTTGTCTGAGTTTCCTTTTTATCACTTCATCGCAATATGTATGACATCTCCAATAAACTTTCAAAATAAAGTATCTTCATTTAAAAGATGAAAAAAACTGTGAGTCAAGTAATATGTACAGTGAGGTGTGAAAACAAAGTATGCCTCCAGCACCAGAAATGTGACTGTGCAGGTGTGGCAAGTTAAAACCTGACTTACTTTTGCTTTTCAGAGAGAATGCCCACACCTCAGTGAGACTTGACTGTGGCAGGCAAAGTGTCTTGGTTGGAGTTGCTGCTACCTGGCCCCCTAATTGCGTGTGATCTTGATGGGAAAGGGGCCATTTATGAAGTCAGTTACTTCCTCAAGACCTTCCATTCAGACGTCCGAAGAGACAAAAGGATCTCTGTGTTCAGCAGCTCCATCCGGGTCATGAGTCTCCACAGTCTGTCCTGTCCTGTCCTGTGGTAGTATAGTGTTTTAAAACACACATTTTCCTGATTCCTCTCAAGACAGTAAGCAGGAGTTTCAAGCCAACACACAAAGCAGCCATAGAGTGTCTTTGGGGCTTATTTTTGGCCAGTCATGAAATTGGTAACACTGTCATATGTTTGATTCTATTCCCGCATCAAAGCAGACCCTGGATCTTCCAGGCAGATGGTACAAGAGTAGAATTGACTTAGTACTTAAATAATAGATGTTTTGTTGGTAAGTCAGGCTCTTTAGGAAGGAAGATAGTTAGGTTGTATGATTTCTCCCCTGCATAGAAATCACTGGATATATAGATAAGAGTTCAAGTCACCAACTGTCATTCAAAAAATTACATCCATTCCAAAGAACTGAAGTTAGGACCTAGCCAGGAAAACTGAATCTGTTATAGGACAGGGAGAGGGGCAGCCCAAACCCCGCAAACCTGCCTATTCTAAATGGGTTCTGCCATCCGCCGCATCAACACAAAACATATGAGACTTTAATGGGAAGGAACTTTAATAAAACTAGGAAACAATACAGGAAAAGCAAATAATCTAGTTTCTAAATGAAACACCCAAAGTTACCCATCCCCTCGTGGGTAAAACTCCATCCAAATGGGATCGGCCCAGAACAAGGCCCCAAAGCCTGCCAAAAGTCTACAGCATCTTCCAGTGGGGACCCACAGAAAAGGGTCACAAACAACCAGACAAGCCCGGAAGGAAAAGAGCAAAATCAACATCAAGATAAAAGCTGCCATGGTCACCTCCCCACGGGTCTCACCCACATCTGTGTCACCCAGTCCACGACCAAAAGACAAGCGCAGTTTCTTCACGTGTCTCTAGGCTCCATGCGCCTGCTCCAGGTCTCCTTCTGGCTCCATCCTGCTTCCTTCCTCAGTCTCTTCTGCAGCTTCTCCTCTTCCTGCTCAGCTCCACCCTCCCTTGGGTGGGGCAGGGAACATGGAACTTCCCCCTTTCCTGGGGACCACCCTGTTACAGAACCACATTTGTGTTTGTTTTCTTACTTGTATGGCTTGGTGGTTGATTTATTATATCATATCCAACATCTTCTTGAGTATGAATTTCCTTATTGTGCTGGAATTTGTAGGTTATCTTTCATAAAACACATGGGTTTCCCAATCTCCTTTTATTTTAAGCATTGCACATTTAGTAAATTTAAAATTCCTCACACTATACTGGTTGTATAACACATATACTCTTTGACTTGAAATTTTTCTAGAACTGTAATGGTTATGGTGAAATGTAGTTACAGATTCTGGAGCCTATTAAAAGATTTACCACTCAGAAGCTATTTTTTTTTTCCTATCAAATGAAATTATCTTCAGGTATCCAGACATAGAGTTCAAATATTCAAAGGAGATGTAAATGTAACCAGACATTTCACCTATAGCTCGGTCATTTAGATGTCATGATAACAGGGAAAGGGAGAAAAGATGATCGATTTATTTTTTTTCTTTTTCTTTTTTTAATTATATTTTTTACATTGTTCTTCATATGCTTTCTCATCTCGGTTATAGCCCCGGTGAAATTCCCACCACCAATTAATTCCCCCGTGCACCATCACCATAGTCCCTTGCCCTCTTCCCACCCCTGTTTTGATCCTACTCCCCCCTTCTCCCCCCCTACAGAATGGCTCTGGTTTACAGTTGCTTGTTGACTTTGATTTTTCACTTTATTATAATTACTTTTTTCCCCTGGCATCCCTTATTTTGATCCTCTTCATTCTTCCTGTAAGTGAAACCATCTGGTATTTTTCTTTTTCTTTCTGGCTTACTTCACTGAGCATTAAGGATAATCAATTTAGATGCCTAGGTAATGGCTGCCCTTTAAATTGTATCTCTCACTTTGGCTTGCATTGGTTGTACAAAATGATTTATAGATCTAGTGGCAGATTCTTTGATATGTAAATGTATGTGTGACTTAAAATTTTACTGTGCACACTAGTTGTTCCTTAGTGTAGTGGAAATACCCAAGATGGAGATTGGGGGAGAGCTCCCTGAGGAGATAATATTTGAGCTGGCCCTAAATCCTGTAAATTGGTGAGATACACAAGTTATTACAGAGCTCACAAGGAGGGAGTCAGGCTACCAATCTCACACAAAGTGGCATGAATTCAGAAAGAATTGGAAGAAATAAATGAGAGGGAATGCTAAGTGTCTGAGTCAGTGTCTTATTAAACTGACCTTAAAAGGCCATCCTGTTCATTGGTGACCTGAAAACTGGGTGTTCTCAAATTAGAAGGTTCTGAATCCTGTCAGCAAGCACAAGCATATTTCATAGCTGGCACCCTCTGGGGAAGAAGGTTCTAGTGGTTTGAAGGACTTTTTCGTCATAATTGGTCCCTTCCTAAGCAGGTGTTTATGGATTAATTTGACTCTTAAATCAGTCAGCTCTTCCCATTATTTTTTCTAAGAGTTTGCTGTGTTGTGAAATTTTAACCCTAAGTGAACACCAAGAGGATAGCACGCAGTCCCTGGGATATTTCTCTGGCAAGACCATATGAACGTTAGGTCAGTGTCAGCTCTTGGCACGGCTAACAACAGTGTCGGCCCACGTCCCGCCCAAGGTGCTTCTGCGTGGTGAGCTTCACCTGGGGGAGTGGTGACCTGTGCAGTGAGTATGCAGGGCATCTGGAATCTGTCTCTTGTTGTTATTGACTGCAACAGCTTCCTTTCTGTGACTTGATGTCCTCCTTACCTGCTCACCACCTTTAATAGAAGATCATGAGGATGCAGGAGACACCGGATTTTTTGGTTATTTTAAACTTTTTACAAGTTGTCACTTGTGCTGCCTTGGTCCTTCTATTTAAATCATAAGGGACATGATATGCCAAGATAAATGAACTCGCAAGAAAGGAAGAGGAGGCTGTCATCAGTGTCTTCCCTTACCTCTGGTCACCTGTGGTTGTTAGAATAAATGTTTTTAGTTTTTGTCCCTGGTTCCTGTCCCAGAACTCCCTGCAAAGCCTCAGCATCTCCTGAGAGTTGTTTCTGTCCTTCCTGGGAGCCTCCTTGAGCTTATGCTGATGAGGGAACTTAACAATGGGGGTGGATGCTAGAGAGCCTGAGGACGTCCCAGCCACCAAAAAGACCAACAATGAGAGAGTTGGCACTTTTGGTCCCACCCTCTGACCTCTGGATGGGAATGGGGATGGGGGTGTGTAGATTTTGCCTGTACAGACTCTTGAATAACAGGATTTGACTGACTGCAGCTTGGTGAATGCATCCCCTTGCTGACAGTTTCAATTCCACCGGGACAGAAACTCCGGCGCTCAGGACCCTTCCAGGCCCCACCCGCTCCGCCTGGCTGTTATTCACCTGTGTCCTTTATAATCTCCTTTATAATAAATTGGTAGGTGTTAGTGAATATTTTTCTGAGATCTGTGAGCCGCTTCAGTACATTTAGTTTCTTCTGACCCGAGGAGTGATTCCATCAGGATTATGCTAGACTTGTGATTGGTGTCTTGTGGGACTGAGTCCTTAACTTGTGGATCCTCACACTATTTAAGGTAGTTGGTTTAAGAATTTAAATTAACTGCTTGGTGAGGTTGGAATAAACACACAGGAAATAAGCGATGGTGTTCTTCTCGTGGTGCTAGTATTTTTCTGATCTGACCAAGGAGATATAAAATCAATGATCAGCTGATGAAAGCTTGGTGTTTCACATTATATAGCACTTCTAGACACTGTATGGAAAAGAGATTGGGAAGCGATCTTACCCACTTAAAGAGCTTGTACTTTGTGTATTAGTGACGAATAAACTGGCAGCAAATTAAGCAATTATTAGGGTGTTGTGTTGACTTGTTTGGAAATAAGGCTGTGTTGCAGAATGAAGGCTGGAGAACTAGGTCACTTAAATCAAAGTCACTGGTGGCATTTTTCGAGAAGTGAGTGGTTCAGTTTTAAATGCCACTGAGAAGTAAAGTAAAACAAGAACTGAAAAATGACAGTTTTTGTGGCTGATTCTTGGGTCACTATCACAGACCATGCACCAACGTAAAAACCGTCATGCGCAGCTGAGCAGAAACAGCGCCGGTTTGACGGCTGCTTCCCACAAACCGTCATTGGACTCTCCTCTGAACAGGCTCTTCTTTTTAATGAGGCGTGGCTCCTGCCCTGCAGCTTAGAGATACCTGAGAAGAGAACCAGGATTAACTGAAATTTAGGATTATTTTCTGTTGATTTGGAATAGTTGATTAGCTCCGACAGAGTAGAGGAGCACACCTCCTTTCCGAAAACGTGATTTGGGCTGAAGAGAGAAAGCTGAGTTCTCCATCACTGATACTTGGAAAAGCTGGGCAGAATTTTACAAGGGACTTTTGACAATTGCCCTATTAGTATGCATCTTTTCCTTTAAATGAATAACTTCTCTGTTAATTGGGCACCTTTTGTAGGTGCAAAATTTAGATTGCATCTTCAGTTTGTGCTTTTACAACTACTGCGACCTCTAACTGAAATCTCATCCTGAAATAGTCCAGTCAGCTGTCATTTACTATGTTAAGCCTTTTCCAGATTCCTGCAGGCATTTAGCCACTTCCTCTTCTGTGCTCTGCAAATCAGGTTATGTTATAATGATCTGTTTACAGCTCTCTCTTCCCTATTAAACTGTCAGTTCTAGGCTGTTGAGGCCTTGAGAGATGGGACTTACCTTGTTCCCTCTCTCGTGTCGTGCGTGCGTGCCATGTACAGTGTTCCCCCTGTGGAAGTCTTTTCTGTTAAGTGTGGTGATTGGGTGATGAGGGGGCCTGAGCCTGGCAAGCCCTATAGAAATAGTGCTGAATGCTGGTGACTTCCTAAACCAAATTCTTGGTCATCTTATTAGTTCTCGGTATTTCTGGTGATCTTCCAGAGTCTCCTGTCAGATCTCTGCTGCTTCATTATTATTTTTCTCCTGGCTACCATATGCAGAGCCACAGTATGATTCTGCAAACATTATGCTGCAGTTTTATTGCAGACACGTCTGCCTTCAGATGGGATGATTTTATGTCATATAAAAAAGTGAATATACCTAACCCCATAGTGCTAGAATAACATAAAATTTCCTTTTTAGTACCTTTTTATAGGTATTTCATTATAACTATCCTGATAGTGAGAACATTTGAAGACATTATTATAGACTGTCATGTTGTTTTGGGGGTAGGGATAATAATCTTATACAACAATTTAACCTTCATATATTCTGTTTATGTCCTTTAGGTGGGGCTGTCGTTTGCTTTTCAAACTGGAAAAAAAGTTATTTTGTTGACTTCATTTTGATGGTTTGAAGTATGGGCTTTATTGGTGGTGGTGGTGGGGTGTGTGCTGTGTGAAGCTTAAACTGAACTTAATCGAAACTAGCAAAATCTTCACTTTGGGAAAAAATGGAAAAATCATGCATCACTGCTTCTCTAAAACATATGCAAACCCTTCTGGTTACAGCAAACTGTGCTGGCTTCCTTGCCTATATTTCAGACCACATGATGAAACAATTTTGTTTTCTCAACTTGAGATGCTATTTTTAATTTCTGTTATAGCAGTTTCATATGAACGGAGTGTTTTAGCGCCAGTTATGTTTCATGCTAGATTTAGTTGTAAGACAACTCAGATTGAGGTATCTGAACATTTTATGTCCTTACTGTTGCATTAAGAAATTTGCAATGTGTTTTATACCACGGTGTGTCCTTACTGTTACGAATCTCTACTTGGGACAAAGGGTGTGAACTGTGGAAGGAATATAGACAACCATTAAATATGTTAACATTTAATTAAACACTTATTTTGTGGTAGGCAACTGTCCCTATGGCCTATGTGTTATTTCTCTTATCATTCTCATCCAAATCCCATGAGACATAAATCACCACCCTTATTTTCCATGTAAGGAAATTGAGGCTAAGTAACTTCTCTGTGGTCAAAAACTAGAGAGAAGAGCAGCAGGACTTACCTATGTGACCTGTAAGGTGGACCCCTTCTGTGTGAGCAGGTATATGAAGAAAGACGTACTCTCACTGACAATTAACATACATTCACACACACAAGTGGGACGTATGGTGTCATGCACTTCCTATTAGTTTTGCAAAGAAGCAAAATAATTGTTAAGGCCTGGTATATGGGGAAGGGAGAAACCTAATGCACTGAGGTATTATTATAAAGTACTATCTCTCTTTGGAGGGCAAAGTTGGTAAATATTTGAAAACCTGCACACACTTTCACCAGTCCATCCCACTTCTAAGAGCTGTGGTACCTAGCTCAATACAGAAAGGCCCAGAGATGTCTGGACAGTGAAATATATAAGTTTTGTTTATAAAATACCAAAATACCTTGAAATGAAGTATCCAGTGGGAAACAGGTTTATGTAGTTACACTGGGCAGCCATTAAAAAAAGAAAAGCTAGGAATATGATCAGTGACGTGGAAAGCTGGCCCTGGCATCTTATGGAATGAAAAAAGCAGATTGTACAACAAGGTACACAGTTTGATTTCCTTATGTGGAGTAAATATATTTCTATATACAAACTCTGTGCCAAAAGGATGCTCACCAAAGTGTTAACAGCTGTTTCCTTTACTGCTAGACACTCAAACTTAGTGATCAAATGAATGGGAAGTAGAGATGCTCACCCTGGATTTAAATCTTGCTCATTTGCTTGTTAGCATTTTGACCATGCTCAAGTTCCCTCTCTCCTCCATGCCTGTTTCAATATAATGAAGTATAATTACAGAATGTTGTATTATCATTTCTGGGTAGTGCAACTTCAGGCAATTTTAACTTTCTTTTTGCCTTTTTTTTTTAATCGGTGGAATTTTTGTAATAAGTGTGTCCACTTGGAAACCACCACAGAAAATGTCCTCAAAAGAGTCATTGACATTGGTACGCATACAGTTTTAACCGGAAACCTCTGTCTATTTAGAAAGCCAAGGTTACTTAAAATTTCTCACTGGACGTTTCCTTCAAGAGCTATTAGCAGCCACAGATACTGCTACCTTACTGTGTGCTGTGTGCCAACTGAAAGGGGATGTAAATCTTATTCTACCCTTCTGGCTGGAAGGCATGCATAATCACAGCAGATTCTTCCTGGAGAAGCTTCCTTACTTTGCTGCTGCACTGACATGTTGTGCGTGACGTCAGTGGTGTCAGGCTCACTTGCAGAGTGGCAGGCCAGCCTGACTGCCAGGGAGCTTTTCCTGGTGCTTCGTCCCCACAGAGCTCATTTGGGAGCAGCTCAGAGACAAAGGAGTTGAGTCTCATTTTCATCACCATATCCCTTTTGCCAGTCGTTGAATGTCTGTTTACGAGTGTGATTTTGATGAAGGCTGGTGAGTAATTCTTGTAACTTTGATGTATTAATAATAAATAGCTCATAGCTAAAGGAGTAGTAGTCCTTTTTTTCTCAGTTAGTGATCCTTTGGTGAATAATCTTTCTAGTCCAGGGCAGGGCGTGGTGACTAGTGCCTAGTACAAAGGACTTACAAATAATAAATGTTTCTGAAAGTGGAGTATTGTACGATTGTAGCAGTTAACGCCATCATTTAGGTTTTCAAATGACTTCGGTGTATTTTAAGATGTGGGAATTGGATGCCTTCCTCTTTCTCCTCAACTTTAAGCTGCATAAATGCATCGTGGTTGCAAATTGCTATAACAATTTAAAGATTATCACTTAAAAATTGTGATTAATCTTGTTTATTTTTTAGCTTATTTAGAGGAGAAACTTGCTTCCTCTCCCCCATACCCTCACCCCTTAAAGAGACTAAATGAGTAATTCCCAGAAGTTCCTATGGAGTTGCTAACAATGTTCGATGCTAGTCTAAACTAATTAACAGTCACTTGGAGTAGCTGGTAATTTTTAATTCTTTAATTATTTGAACTGTTTCAGTGATGTGATTCAAAAATAGTAATCCTTAGCCTAAAAGTCAAGTGCAGTATAATGGCAAAAGATTATTATAAGGAAGTTACTGTTGTTATTGATTGTAAAGGCTAGGCAGCATGTCTTTAAAGATTTATTTCTTATTAAAAAATTAATTCATGTCTCTTGGACTTGTACCACCATGTAAATTGATTTAGTTGTTTTGAAAGCATTTAGAGAAGTAGATTATTTTAGGTAAGATTTATTTTTGCATTAACTGTTTTTGCTAACTTCTTTTTCTCTGTTTTGAGTGGATGAATATTATTCTAATTTTATACTATTATGGTGCAAACTGAAGCCTGTAAAATCATACAATTTTGCCGTTTCTAGCATAATTATTTTCATGAAGGTTCAGTAGCAGCCTTGTGATTTCAAGGTCTTTTAGAGGAATTTTCAGTGTTATCTTTTTAAAACAGGTACTTCCTACTTTTTCAGTTTAGTTGAGGAAAAGGTGATATGGAAATTCTTAACAAGTATGTTAAATATTTTCACTTCAATTTTCTGAAGCAGTTTAAGGGTAAGACTTGTTATACATTTTTATGTGAGTAAGATAAATACTGAAGGAAAATGATCTCAGTTTCTTATACATGAATGTGCAAAGATACCAGATCTGAGTAATAATTACTGCCTCATATTTTGAGTCTCAGTGCATTATACTCCTATATTTAGAAGTATTGAAATCAAGAAATGGAAGGCAGAAACAAAATAAAGGTCAGACAAAACCAAACCAATAACAAACCCTAGACCTCTAACTGTAGAATTGAGGCTCCAGGAGGCTGTGGGGGAGCCAAGTGTGGAGGGGCCAGTGGTTGTGTGAGGACTAGGGGTGCTGAGGTGATGGGTTTGGTGTGATGACACATCTGAAGGGTGTGGTCCTATACCTCTGAATCATATACAGTGTTGTAAACCAGTGTTCCCTCAAAAAACAATTTATATACATAAGTCAAAAAAGCCAAAGTAGTGTTCAAGTTCATTTTATTTGATTTAACTGCGTTAATTCAAAACCCATAGTTTTCTCTTAAATTGCAGAGATTTCTGCCCAAAGCTAGAAAATTTAAGTATATGGAGAACTCATGAATTCATGTTTTCATTCCCTTTCAAAGTTTGCCTTGAATGCATTTAAAATATTTTAACAGGGTGTTAAAATAGCTTCTATTTTGAACCCAGCCTGTAAGTTGCTGTAGCAATGATGAGTTGAAATATATTTCATATATATCTTCAACAAAGAAGTTTTTGAGGCGTTATAGCATCAGAGGTCATTGCCCGAAATTCTGCTAAAGTTCAAGTGAGAAGCTACTTAAACTTTTTTGTACGAGCAGGAAATTAATCTGACCTAAGGGGAGGTGGGGAGGGGGAGAAATGAGCAGGGCTTGGGGGGGGGTGTGGGGGGGACGGGCAGGAAAAGGGGTTGGATAACCTGTAATTGATAGAACTGCATTACTCAAGTCTAAGCTGCAGAGAATACAGTGCTTGTCTGCTCTTATCTAACAAATAAGCTAGAAGCTAGGCTTTGAGGAACCCTTTCCACCAGCACAGAAGCCTGATGGAAACGTGCTCTTGTGCTGTTCAAGTTTGAAATCTGGCCTGGTAAAGTCCCATGAGATAGTATCTTTTAAGCCCCACATAATTTTGAACTGAATTTCCCCCCAGTTGTGCACAGTACAGGACCTTTAATATTCAAGCATAGACAAGTGACATGAGTCAGCAAGTTAGATGAATGAGGGAAGTCTTTATGGCTGTATTGGAGAGGTTGTCTTCACTTTGATGACGGAATCCTGGGAGTCTCTAACCAGCTACTCCTGCACCTTGACCTTGTGCTCTGCAGGAAGGGGGTGTGTGTGTCTGGAGGGTGGACAGTGTCCTGCAGCGGCTGGCCAGCTCTGCTCGCCCTCTCTGTGCCTCTGCTGTGGGAGGCAGCCTCACCCTGCTATTCTGGGTCAGATTCAGGCCCTCTCTTGCTGCATCTGTAAGTGAGAATTTTCTCAGCGCTTGGAGGTAATGATTTGTTGACTAAACCAAGCCTTAATTAAGTGCTGTTTGCATCACGTAAGTACATTACTATTTTGCCTTTTCAGTTAATTTTTTTAAAAAAGCAACATTATTTTGAAATTGAAGTAACAAAATTTAGGAGTAAAGCAAATACCATGTTTTTCAAAACTTATGAAATAAATTTTATGTTCTTAAATACCTAGTGAAAGTCTCAAATTATCAACCCTATTTCTGTGCCCTTGTGTTCAGTCTGTACCAAACTCTGGCCACATCTGGTTATCCCTGCTGATCCTAAGAGAGAATTCAAATGGCAGCCACTTCTGGGACAACTTGCCGCTCTTCTCTCTAAGCGAACCTAGTCTCTAATTGGCTTCTAATTGCCCTCTCCTTTATATTACTCTTCCTGTTTATTTATACTGTTATTAAGGCTGTGCCACCGGTGCCCACCTCATTGAATGAATGGAAGTATTTACGTTACACTACAGGAGAGCTGTTTTGAAAGAAAAGTCTACTTTTTAAAAATAAAATCCTTATTGGTTTCATAGAGATAGCATTTGGCTTATCAATAACTATCTTTTTGTTCTTGAAGTAATTTAGAGACAGCTCATGCTATATTAAAATCCTTGAATACTGTGCAGTGAAGAATAGCAAAATGACATGATGGCTGATTTTTATCTAATTGAATTGAGCTTTTGGTTCTATCAGTTTTACTGTTAGAATAATTGGATGTTTTTTGAAATTGTGAGTTTATTTATGTGTAGATTAGAATTATGTGAAATTTTTAAAGTGGTGTAGGACCACAAACAAAAGTAACTGCTTAAATTTAATTTTTTTCTGATTTGTTGTTTGCTTCCTTCCCAGTGGTGCAGTAAACTTCCATTTAATTCATGTTATAATAAAACATTACTAATTAGCATTCGTTAGGGTACAGTAGAGTTGTTGGAAGTAATGGAATTCTAGGTTATATATAAATATTTAAATGCCACATTATTACTTTTAAAACGCCAAAAAGAACACTTCTGATGATTTACATGTTTCTGAATTTTAGGGTTCTGCACAGTTTTATTTTAAAACTCTATTAGACTTTTGTAATTAGAAATTTTCATACAGGTGCTTGTAATTTTTCAAATACATATTCTTTTAAATCACTAAAATATAACCGGGTTTTTTTTTCCTGTTACGAGACCACTACATGTGTTTTTTGCATGGTGTTCCATGGTAAACTCTAACCTTTGGTGGAATGATCACATTCCTCATCCATTAAATTATAGTTATAATGTAAGCCTTTGTACTCATGTTAAACTAGGATAGAGGCAGCAACTCTTTAAACTAGGAAGTGACATAATTTAACTTAAAGAATTCTGATTCTGCTTGCATATTCAGGGTTAGCTAATGGAAGGCTTTGTTTAATCCTGGGAATGTACCTTGGTGCTATCAGCTTTATCCTTCCCAAACCCCTGCGGGCTAGGTGTTGTTTTTGGTTCCCATTTTGCTGAAGGAAGTTGAGGTTCTGGGTGGAGGATGATATGATGAGAGAGAGACTGGTTACAATGAGGTGGATTAGGGTGCTGTTAACAGTCCTGGGGGTGCCAGTACTTCTCTGATCATGTGGAATGATTTCCCTGTGACAACCAGAAATGTGTATCTGATTCTGGAATGCGTGTCAAACATTCAAAAATTATATTTCTGTTTTAACCACAAAGTGCCCTTGAACCCTCCCATTTAAAAGCTTCTTAAGAATCACTCAGATGACTTGCCAGTGAAAGAATTATGTAAATTACTTCAGGCATTTGTGCTTATATTATAATTTATCAAGGGATCTAAAATGTAACCGTGACTTAACACTCAGGGTGGATAACAGTTATTAATGTGATGGGTGCATTTTGTACCGTGGTAACTAGCCTGGTGTTAATTGAATTGCATTTGTGTCAACTTTCAAATTATTTAAAAATCTATTAAAAGGTGCTTGTTTTGTAGATTCTAAATGTTGGTTTTATTTAAGAAGGATTTTTTTTTCCCCAAAGATGATTTCGAATTAATCTGTAAATAGCCAAAACTAAAACGGGTGAGTTTATGAGCCTAGTGCTTTGAACTTTTGATATTTCTTTTATTGTTCCTAGTCTATAATAATGCTCTCAGTTTGTGCTCGTAGCATGACATCACACTCACATCTTCCAGTGGGGAAAAGTACGATTTTCATTGACGCCCATGCTTTACAATGGTTATTTGTAGTTAAAGCCTTTGGTACTTGTAACTGGGGAAATGCAAGGTAACACTGATAAATAGGTTCTGATAATTTTGTGTGGGAGCGGCTGATTCAAAGTGGGAAATTATTGTGAAGCCTTAGAGACTAGCAAGGATGGGAAAGAGCTCTGAGATTAAAATTAAATTGAAAATGGGAGAGGTTTCATTCCTGTGCTTCAGCTAGAAGTGGCCTTGGGTAATGCTCAGCAGTGAGAGAAATGAGAGAAGTAGAGGAGCCTTGAGAAGACAGCATGTTCACCATCGGCGAAAAGGGCATGACTCCAAAGAACAGTGCAGCGACCCTTGAACAGCCGCCCCATCTCCTTCCACAGGGATTGTTTTCTGCGCTCTGTTTCTCATTCACCAACATAGCCATCCTCGGATGTCTGTTGATTAAATCAGGGACACCAAGCCCACTCATAGGACAGACCAACTATAAATTGTAGATGAATTTTGACTGCATGGAAGTTGGCATCGCTGACGCAGTGTGGTCCAAGGGATAGCTCTTTGGAGTTTGGTGTGGCTTGAGTGTCTTTGAACAGAGAAGTGAGGGGAGACAGGGCAGAACTGAAAAGTTTCAGTGATGAGGATTGTGGATGGGGGCGTCTGAAGTGGGCATGGCTATGTCTTACTTGTACCTGTCTCTCCCAAAGCCCAAAGCCACCGAGTGACTTCCTTCCACGTTGTCAATGCTCTGAAGCCTCAGTTTACTTATTTGTAAGGTAAAGCTAGTAAAACCTCAACGGTCCTTGAATGAATGTCTAGTTTCAAGTGCCGCATGTGACATCGAGTGTGATGGGCACATGGCCCTTTTTGTTAATCAGATTATGGTATTTACTGCTGGCAGTGAGGACCACTGAGGTGCCCATACCTGGTGACTCCTTTCTTTCCCCACTAAAATCTAAGAATACTCACTTTCTAAATGAGGCGAGGAGAAAGGAGAGAAGGTAAATGGTTAAAGTCTGAAGGGGGATGTGTAGATGGTGGGTCAGTGAATCACTGAGGTTGAGGATGTCTGGAAGCAGTTAGTTCTGAGTTAAAGGCAAATGATATTTAGAACTAAATGTGGGAAGAGGAAATATATACTTCTCATGTTTTGCAAAAAAAAAAAGTTATAGTTTTTGGGACCGCTAACTCAGTGGTTATTTATTCCCATAACTGAGGCCCAGGAATTTAGCTTCTCTTAAGGACAGGCAAGGAGCTTTCAGTGTTTCCCTTTTGTTCTTCAAACACTGCCTTTAACTGTAAGCACAGTTTTTCAAGCCAGCTTATTCTCAGTTTAAAAATAAATTGCAGAAACAGACATTGTGGTAAGTCAGATTTCATCATAACATTCTCCTTTTCTGTTAAGATGAAAATAAATTAAAAACAGCTGTCCACATAAAACTGGTGAACCTTTACACTTAACAGTATTTTAAAAATTACTTTGGAGCACCATAGAACCATCTGATCTAACAACTAAGAAATAAGATAACTTCATAACCAAGTCACTGGTACAAACTGATTTTAAAACCCATTTCAAGACTGAGTCTCAGAGTGGTGAGGATTTATGATTTCTACAAAAGTTCTCCTTCAAAAGAATTGGGAGGTTGTCATCTTCTGATAGTGTCATGAAACCAAGGCCAAGCTGAGCATGCATAATACTTTTTGGGTTTGAGTAGGATAGTAAAACTGTGCCTACAGGTCCCCATCTGAGCTGTGGGCTCTGTAGTTCTCTATATACATTTGAGAAATGACAAAGGTGCCTTTGTTTCCAGTCCTCTTCTGCTCAGCTCCTGTCTATCTCCACCATGGGCCTGTGGCAACTTTTCTGGGCTGAACCTTTTTAAAAAGTCCACTCATAATACTGGCTTGAGAACCAGGAATGGCAGAACAATCACCAACCCACTATGCTATCCTATACATCTTATACTAAATGAAATCCTTCTTTCTTTCGCATAAAGGGAATTACGTGATTCAAAGCAAATCTTGTACCTGAGCTTAATAAGAGACTATGGAAATACATTTTCAACCTCATTGCCAAGGCTACACACATAAAACACTAGCTAATAAAGCTTCCTTCATCTTAGTATCACTCAGTAGAATTATATTGACTGCTAGTGACAATATGGTAATAGTAATTTCCATATTACTTTTTAAATTTAAAAACTATGTGGATTTTGCATTAAACAGTCTCTGGAGTTACCCATGAAATACAGATGTTTAACACACACACGCATACACACTCAGACATGTGCGCGTACACAAGCACATACTCCCACAGGAGAGAATCCAGTATTAAACAGTAGCCAGTATGTGGTTATTAACCGGCCAAAACATTAACAATTTTTTTTTTCTGTGAATGGAAATAAAAGCTCTTAGAGTTTCCAAATTCGGGGTTAAATCACCCACTCTACCTTTCCAGAGCATCCTGAAGGAAGGAATTGGTAAAACCATTTCCTCTCCTCCTGGGTTGAACTTTTTACCAGGTGGAATTTTGAACATGGTTGTGGGAATACCTACTTTGGAACATATGTGAGTTGCTTTCTCTGAGAAAAGCAAGATGAAGCCTTAGCTAATAGCCTTTCCCTTCTCCTTCTGCCTTGTTACTAGAATATATATGCATTTTATGCGTGTTCTTTTAAGTGAGCTACAGAATTGTAACTTGTTTGTGCTGAGTTCAGTTACTGTTGACTGAATTAGATGTCCACTCTCTTGGCTTGCTAATGAGATTCTAGAGAAAGATGGCCAGGGAGCTTTGGGGAAACTTCAGGGAAAAGGATGTAAAGAGAAGCTTTCCTTTCAACTCTGGACTTATTGGTATGCTTGCGATACTTAGAATGAAGGCAGCCATTGGTTGCTGAGAATAAGAAAGCTCAGTCATTGCCACTGTACTGAACAATCGCGAGTGGCCATAGCTCCTTGAAACCATAAATGTTCTTATTTTAAAATCAGGAATAGGGCCTCCCCGGTGGCGCAGCGGTTGAGCACTGGGTTGCGAAGCTGCCCGCAGCCTCTGCAGCGCCGGTTCAATCCCCGGCTGCTCCCCGGCCACCGGAGGAGGGTCCCACATGGCGCACAGACCTCTCCTGCCGCCTGCTGCTCCCCGCTCTGGCTCTGGTGAATTCTCTCACCCTCCCGCGCTTCTGAGTGTACCCAGTGCTTGTATAAATAAATAAAATAAATAAATAACAAATAAATAAATAAATAAATTAAAATAAAATAAAATCAGGAATAGCTGGTTTCCATTCTTGATTCAGAGAATAAGGTATGTCCTGGGCCTTCCTGGTGGCCTAGGGGTTCAGTCTAAGCACTATCAAAGTGACAGCCTGAGTTTGATCCCCAGTCAGGGAGCTGACCCACATATGGCACAACAGACCTCTCCTACTTTGCCCACTACTCCCCTTAGCAGTGTATTTCAGTAGATCTGCCTGTTCTGCTCCCCCTTCCGACTCTGGTGAATCTTTGCACCCCCGTTGTACCTCTGGCCTGCACCCCAATTCTTCTACACAAAAATAAATAAAATTTTAAAAGTCTTTTAAAATGAAAAGGTTATGTCCTGAGATATATATATATATATATAGTATTATTTTAGTTTTCCATTTAAATTTTTCAGTTTAGAACTCAGGGCTATATTCATTTTTGCAAAAATCAAGGCATATTTCACTATTTTAAAGAACTTCTAATGAGGGTATTTTGCCTGTATGCATATAAGAGATATAAAATGGACATTTTGCACTCAACCGTGGCCACAGAATTTTGACCTTAGAGTTGGGTAATAGGAGTTTTGAGACCAGATTTCATTTGTCACAACGTAGTTAACTATGTTTAATGCTTTTATTTTTTCCCTTGTGCAGTTTGAAGCAGAACACTATTAAGAATAAAAGAAGTTTCAGTTTTACTTACTTTTGTCATCTTAGAAAAAAAACTAAAGCTCCATATTAGCAAATAAATTGGTTTTCCCCTCCCTGTTCTTAAACCCAGGGAATTATTGGGGTTTATACTTGAAATGCACATTTTGTGCTTTGTATGCATCTATGTGGTTGTTGTGCATTTGCAATGGGAAGGTTTCCTAAGGATTGTCATTGGTATTATCTTTCATATGTCTCCTGCAGAGTGAAATTATATCAATGAGCACTGCACAAGAAATGCCTTGTTCTGATGATCCTGTAAAGGGACACAAACACCAGCTTTCTCTATCTTCAGAGTGCTGCCATACAGTTTAAATTACTCATATAAAAAACAGCTGCCACTCAGAGTTGACTCAAGCCTGCTAAGTTGCTCAGTTTCCCTAAACAGGTTATAGGAGCTGTGGCAGTTTTGCCTTTTTGCATGGGCTACTAGGAAGCTCAGAAGATCATTAGAGTAGTACAACTCCACCTGGGTTTCTGGCCCAGAACCTACATGATTCATTATTTGTTTCATAAATATATAAGATGTGAAAAGGAATTAGGTAGATTAATGAATTTCGATTCCATCTCTGATAGACATGTCCTTTTGTTATTATGTAATTTAATGGAAATAGTGCCATTTTATATATACACTTTTATTCATCTTAGGAATCCTAAAATCAAATTTTTATTGAATGAAATAGTTGCACTGAGGCTTTAAATAAACAAGATTTTTCCCCTTTGATCTTTAGTTATAGCAATTGATCAGATGTCTGGTAATAAATAGTGAAGAGGGCATAACGCCAAAGAACAAGCAATTTGTGTTGCTGTTGGTCAGTGTCTTAATATCTTTTCTAAAAATGGTATTGATTCAGCTCTTGTCTCTGGGCCTTTGAAGGAACTCGACCCTCAGATTCAGCTTGTGAACATGACCTATTTTCTTAATTCCTGCATGCTCTGGAATAGTGGAATCCACCTTGTTTTGTGTCCAAGTGTTGTCACTACTTAGGAACCTTCTCCCATGCTGCCTTGTTAAATTAAAACAGAGTTAGCCTTTCTCTACATATTAAAATTACTTTTGGGGCCTCGCTGGTGGCGCAAGGGGTTAAGCACAGCAATGAGAAGCTATCGGAAGCCTCTGCAGCACAAGTTCGATCCCTAGCCCGCCAAGGAGCTACCCACATGGTGCGGCAGACCTCTTCTGTGTTGCCCCCTGCTCCCCTCAGCAGTGTATTTCAGTCCGTCTGCTCTTCTGTTCCCCACTCTGTCTCTGGTGAATCCTCTCATCCCCCAGACCTCTGGCCTGTACCTCAGTTCTTGTATGCATAAATAAATAAAATATTTTTTTTTTAAATTACTTTTGGCTTCTGCCTTTTTACACATAGGAAGCAGGTATCTTTGCCAAAAATTTGAAGACCAAGAGAGATGATAGCTTTATTCTTTCACAATAAAAACTGAGTAGTAGAATAACATAAGTATTTTTTTTTTTTTAAGATTTATTTATTTATTTAATTATACAAGCACTGGGTACAGTCAGAAGCACGGGAGGGTGAGAGAATTCACCAGAGCCAGCGCAGGGAGCAGAGCAGGCAGAAGGACCGAAGTACACTGCTGAGGGGAGCGGTGGGCGGCAGGAGCGGTCTGCTTGCCATGTGGGACCCTCCTCCAGTGGCCTGGGAGCAGCCAGGGATCGAACTGGCGCTGCAGAGGCTGCGGGCAGCTTCGCAACCCAGCGCTTAACCACTGCACCACCTGGTAGGCCCTACGGCTAGAATTTTTATGTCTTGTTCACTGCTATCCCCAGTATCTAGAACAGTTCTAGATAAAACTAATCAACAGTGACATAACTTCTGCTACTAAGTCGCGGAAATTGAGACATACAGAGGCCAAGTGACTTGCCTAATATGAACTCCCAGCCAGGAAGTGCAGGATGTAAACCTAAGTGGTCTAATTACAGAATCTGTGCTCCAAATGGACGTGACTTCCTGCTGCATCTGTTGTCTCTTGAGAAAGACTGGACACGAATGTGGTTTCTTCTGGAAATCATTGGAAAGCTAGTGATCTGGGCAGGATTTCTCGGCCTCAGCCTGCTGACAACTAGGGCTGGGATTGCTTCCCCCCATGAGGTAGGGTGTCTGGAGGCAGCCTGGCCTCCATCCCTGACCTACAATTAGCGACTTCCCAGTGTGATATTCCAGAGTATTCCCAAACATTTCCAAATGTCCCCTGGGAGATAAAGTCACGCCACGTTGTTCTCCACACTTAAGATACCACAGTTCGTGCATATGCAAGATGGGGATTGCTTTGTACAGTGACCTTACGTATGCATTATATTAGGACCTGAATTTTTGTGTTTCTAAATTTTGATTCCTCTAGAAATGCAAAACACATAATACCCTTCCAGTTTTTCCTTTTCATTCACAAAAATCATAAAATCGCTGGCACCTTGCCTATTAAACCTTCAAAATGCACTTTTGATAGCGGAGAGGTATATTTGTAATTTAATTATACAGTTTTGCTTTAATGCAGCACATGTGCACCTAAAATAAATCACTTCTCCCTGGGCAGTGAAAAGGGGGTGCTTGTGAAAATGGATTTAGGAGCATACCCCTCAAAAACTTCATTAGCGGCACATAAATAAAAATGGGAACCTGACGCAAGTGGTTGCAGTTTCACATGAGATAAATGGATGAAATACAAAAATAATACAAAAGCATTCTTCTCAGAAAAGACCTACAGTTTGCTTGTAGAAATGATCTTGGAAGGGTTTCATTTTGGCTTGTGAGTTCTTAGTAAGTGTTGGAAGTAGTGAGTCTCTGAAAATAGACAAGTCTGTCACTCCTTGTCGGGGGATGTGTTTCATACACAGGCAATGAACTGAGGTGGCTGGTTGGTGTTTGAGGTGTACAGAGCCTGCCTGGGTTGTTAGGTGCAGCTTTCTGCATTCAACTAAGTTTTCTAAAGACATGATTGTGTTTAAACAAATGCAAAATTTACGTACCTCCCAAGTTGTCCCCTGGTCTATGAATCGCATTGGAACGTACTTCTGCATAAGGATTGTGGCAAAACTGATGGTCTTCTTGATCTGAATTTTGCGGCCCTTCAAAGAAAAACCACTGTGGACTTTAGAAAGGATGGCAAGTGAGTTGTGAAGCTTGTGTCTCTGCCCTCCCCATGGCCCAGGGCCCAGCGGCTAGGCAGAGTAGCAGAGTTCTGTACATTAACTGACATGGCTTATGGAAATGGGTCTTTTTTTTTTTAAAGCTTTTTGGAGATTCATTTACATTGCTTTCATTCACTGGCACTCAGTGTTTAACTGGTATTTTTAGTTTTAGTGACTGATTTCTCCTTTACCATCACAGTGCTGGAGCATGCAACATTGGTATAAAAAGCAAGCATCAATGCTGACATAATATTAACCTGTTCTAGGAGTTAGTAATAAGCCAAATGCTTTTAGGAGTAGCAGAAAATCACAGCGGGGAGCACAGGTTTGGGTTAGAAAACCCAAAACATGTCCTAAAGAGGGACCCAGGGTGTGGGCTTCTTACAGAGGTGAAAAGGTTGGGATAATGGTCAGGTGAAAAGTCACAGAGTGAAGTGGTCAGTGAAGTGGGGGGGGGGGTTCCACAGTAAAAGCAGGTGGAAGTTCCTTTCAAACAGGAGATCCTTTTTTGTTGGTTTCTTAGGATGTTGGCAGTTTCACCCTGCCCAAAACTACATCCACATTAAAGAGGACAGTATAGTAACCAAGACCAAGATTTTGGGAGTGTTGTCTAATGTTGGGATAAGTGAATGAAAATTTGAGAGGACTTGATTTTTCTGCCTTGGCTTTCTTAGACCCATTTTGTTAAAACTCCAGTGATGTCACTTGTCATGTAAGGAATGGTTTTTAAATTCATCTATACATGTTTAATTTTTCTAAGTATTTAAAGATGCCTTTGTATAAGAGCAAGAGATTAACAGTCCTGGGAGGTAGTCAAAAATTACCACATTCAAACATTTAAGGCTGGAGTTGATATTTTAGTTTGTCATACTTGTAACTTACTTTAATCTGGTTTTGATGAAATAGTTAGAAAACATTACACTGAATATTCTATTTGATAATAAGTAAGCTATTTTGTAGATGACTTTTTTTTTTTCCCTCATTACCTCTAAAATCTCCATCATGATTGACTACATAGTTTAAAGTACATCATTGTACAGATTTTGGATTGTGGTGTTTTTGAAAATCCACTGTATGTTTTTTTTGTTTTTGTTTTTGTTTTTCTTTTTAATTTAGTCACCAAGACCCATTTCAGGAGTGTTAAGATTTGACTCATTTCTTGTTACAATTAGATATATGTCGTGGGAAAAGTGTTCCTTTCATTAAAAAATAGTGAAAGACTTTTCCTTGTAAATATCATAAGAATTTTCATATCAGTTTAACATAACATCATATATAACATTGGCTACTTTGAAGAAGTAAAAGAAGAATACAAATATATTCCATAGTGGTAGTAATCATGGTGTCTTAAATTAGATGGAATGCTATGGTTTTCATTTAGTTTTACTTTAAGACACTAATCTTCTTAAAGATTAGGCCATCTTAAATGTCTTAAAGATGATAAAAAATGCCAATCTCATCGAATTGGCATCCACTTTGTGGGAAAAGAATGTTTCAATTTTTTCCCCCTAGGTATTCGTTGATTAAATATCATTGCCTAGTGTTCTCGTAGAGTAGACACTCAAATCTGCTCAGTGTTGAGGTCAGCATGGTCTCTTACCCCGTAATCACTGCAGAACCGTGTTATAATTTAGAGCTTCAGGAACGCTAAGATTGGAGTCTTATCTTCCTCCCTGGCAAGATGACACAGCATAGGGGAATAATACCGTTATGTAGAAGACTGCAGATTTCGCAATTTTTTTTTATATGAAGAATTTATATGTTTCTCTTCTATCTACCACTTAACCAACTCTAGCTTTTTAATGTTCCTTCCCCAGGATAGAGTGAAAAAAAGATCTCATTCTCCTTTGTTTTTTACTAAAGTGTTTAAGAGTTGTGACAGGTCACTTCAAACCTCCCCTCCAGCTCCCACATCTCCCCACAGTGTTGTGTTCTGCTAGAACATAGGCATCCAGATACCTGACACCTTGTTGATACCATCCCATTTGGGTACTTCAATGCCTGCCACTTGCCTTCAGAGGCCATACATCTTAGTAGTTCTGTTAATGTGTTTATTACTTATTACATAAATTCATATCCCACATGAGACCTTAGATTTCCATTATTATCTTTTTTAAATCAAAAGGGAAGATAATCACTTGTATATTCACTGTGTAGTGTCTAGTATACAAATCAGTGTGTCAACCCACCAAATCTAACAGCCATGGAATGTGCTTATGTAAAGACAAATTCACCCCAGGAAGCTGATAATTTCTCAGTACTGGGTACCTGCTAGAACATTATTAGAATAATAGAAGTACATTGTATTCCATCAGTCATTCTGTTACCACAGCAGTTAGTGTGTAATTTTTTAAAAACTGTATTATTGGTACCTTTTCTTTTATACAGTTTGACATAGTGGATGAGAGTTTTGAGTACTGAGTTGCCAATAAATACAATATTAGTGAAAGTTAGGATTTGGAAAAGGAACCGAAAGCTTTTGGCAGAAAGTTTGTGATTTGTGGATACAGACATTCCTCAGTACAGAGATTATAATAATCTTTTAAGATAAACAGCACAATACTCAAAACGAACGACTGATCTTTTCCCCATAATGAAAGTAAATTTTCTAAGGTCAGACACACCGATAGTCTCCTCACGGGTAACTTTATGTTATACAACCCAATTGAGAAAAATACTAATTTACAAATGATGATTTATATTATTTAATATTTTAATGTATATTCCATATTATTGGGGTCATCTAATACTTTTAGCTTTTCTCTCTCATTTCCAGAAAATGGTAAAAGACTTACTCTCATCATCCAACCTAGCCAGAAGAGTATTTCTTAGGCAAAGCACTTATTCTCCAAAAACAGTCATCCTTTAATTAAAGTAAACATTTTTTCAGTAAATATGGCAAATTAGTTTATTTTCTATTATCATTTGTACATTTAAGATTTTAGTTTTCCCTTCAGATTCTTTTTTCTGTGGGATGTCTTCCAGAGCATTACATTATTGATATGAAGGTTCTTTTGTAAAAACAGAAGCATCATAACTTACTACTCTTCCAGGCATACTGCTTAGTTTGTAATGTGTAATGCCTATATAGTAGTACTGCTAGGTTTCTCCCCCATATGTAAATTTGGCAGTTAGACCTCTGTAATTTGCCTAAATTGGACTACAGAGTAATGGTAGATACTCATACTTACTTATTGTAACCCGCCTATCAAATGTAAAATGCAATATCATGGAGCCAGATCAACTTACCTTTGTCTATGAAATAGTGAGAAGAAAGGATTGAGATCATTCTGTGTGCTGTGCTTTAGCATTGTAAGTAGCATTGACACACAGTAGGTAGTCCAAAGGCGTTTTCAGAAGTTGCAATACCTAGCGGTTTGAATTTCATCACTAGTGTTCTGACTTCAATGTTATAATAAAGAAATGTGGTAAAAACCAGTACCTACATTTTATTTCTCTCTCTTTTTTTTCAGCCATAATGAAAGGAAAGTGACCTGTAAACATCCAGTCACTGGACAGCCCTCCCAGGACAATTGCATTTTCGTAGTGAATGAACAGTAAGTAAGGAGTTTCCTGCAGTCACCTCCATTCCAGGGAACCTAAGTGTTGAGATAATAGAACGCCATCTGTTTACTACATGTGGTTTAGAAACATGACTTAAACTTTTTTCATGAATGATAAACTTTTTTCATGAATAATAAACTTTCAGGAGCCTATTTCTATACTAGTTCAAACACAAAGAGCCTAGAATGTAGGGTCAGAGAAACTTTGTAAGCTTGATCAAAGTACCCAACTAATTTGAGCTCCGTTTTCTTCCCCTTAAATGGGATAATGGTAATTTACCATTTCTTGAGATGTTTATAAGCCTCAAGAGAAGTACTTGTAAAGATATTTTAATACTATAAATCTATTCATAGACTTTAGCTATTGATGTCATTGTTACTGAGTACTGGAATATTACAATAGTAATAATATATATAGTTATATATACTATATAGTTACAATATGTATATAATATTGGAATATTATAATAGTTAATCTTGGGAATAAATTTTTAATTTTCTGGTTAGATGATCAAGTATCTGCAGTAATACTTAATAAAATAAACATGATATTAACTTATGTTGTGCTTAGAGGTGTTAGTTATACGTAAGGTCACTGTAAATATTAAGCTGTGACTCTAGGGTTTTGTTGAGCTCTAACTAGTATCCAGCTGCTTTGAAAAAGTAGGACACCAGCTTTATTAACTCTAGGAAAGCTTTATTATAAAGTAGTGCACACATAGCAAATTCTAGTTTTTTTACATATATTTTCAGGACCGTTGCAGCCATGACATCTGAAGAAAAAAAGGAACGACCTCTAAGTATGATAAATGAAGCTTCAAATTATAATATGACTTCAGATTATGCAGTGCATCCTATGAGCCCTGTGGGCAGAGTAAGTTATTTTGCTTATTATTAATCACTGGTTACTGGTATAATTGATAATCAGCATTTATTATTGTTACTCATGTTTTTTAATAAGAGAAAAAGCAAAAAAGAAGTTTAATGCTAGCATGTATACCTCCTGTATGACCAAGGAACTTGCCACGTGGCTTCAGACACCAACTTGAATAACAGCTAAAACAAATGACTTGGGGGCACATGGGGAAGAGAAAGGAGAGGTCATTTAGGGTGGTTACCACAGTAGATCTAAAAAAAAAATGCAGACCATAGATTTGAAGCATCTAGGAGGACAGGGGAAAGGGTGAAAGGGGGGTGGGGGGGACACTCAGGACAGGGATTTATATGCAGGGTTATGTGTGTTCTCGTGGTGGGAGAGCTAAGGTCACCACACCTAAGGGAAGAAATACTGTATTGGGAAAAAGTTTTGTAAGAATCTAAAATAAGAGTACCTCACTAAAAAAATAATTAATTAAAAAATAAATATGCAGATTTAAATTCTATGTTCACCTTTGAAAAAGCAATAATGTCTTCCTGGGACAATGAGAGAGATGCCCTTAAGGGAGAGTCTTCCTTTGTTCTTGTCTTTCACCAAAGCTCCATCTCCACCCAGACATCAGAGCCTCCCTCCCCACACCCCCCCACCCCAGTGAAAATTAAACAGTTGTGTTCAGTTTCTGGAGGCAGTCCTATAGGTGCTATGTCCCAAAGTTAGGTCTACATTGTGCAAGCTAAAGCATTCCTGTGGACACTAAAAAAAAACAAAGGATTGGAGCAAACCTCAAGTCTATTGGGCCTGATGGAAGCCTGTCAAGATTTCTAAATATTAGGGGTTGAAGCATCTTCACATGGAGAGAGGGCAGGCAGTGATTTTTGTATTTGCAGTCGAATTTCATCAGGAATTTAGGAGCATTGCCCACAGCGATTGTGGTAAAAGCTTTCTGAAGTTGATAACAAGTTCCATTTCCAGCTTGTGTGGTTTTAGAAAAAGATAGTTTTAGTTTCAATCAATCCAGGCCAAAAACATTGGGAGAAAAGCTGAAAACGTTGGCTTGGAATATCACAGCCAGACATTAGAGAAAGGTTCAGAATCCCTTCGAATTCACAGATATAAAGTAAAAACCTCAAAAATCATTAAGCAGATTGGGACCTAATGTCCACAAAAATCATGTTATTAAAACATATTTTTCTCTCCACCTTCATTCCAATTCCACCGAGTCGTCACAATAAAATTCATCTGTAAGTTTTCTTGTTACTGTTAAAAGCTTAAAATTACAGAATTCTCATTTCATTTTTAATATTACATGAACTCAGTTAGATCCAAGGTAAGTGACAAAAGAAGCAGTGGCATGGAATATAAAGTAATAAGATTATATTTTAATAATTTAATGACTTGCAGCTGTTAAGGGACTGATCACAAAGATATACAAAGAACTCACAAGACTCAACAAAAACAAAATAAACAATCCAGTCAAGAAATGGGCAGAAGAACTTAAAAGACATTTCTCCAAAGAGGAAATGCAAATGGCCAACAGGCATATGAAAAAATGTTCAGCATCCCTTATAATCAGAGAAATGTAAATTAAAACCACATTGAGATACCACCTTACACCAGTAAGAATGGTACATACCAGAAAAACAAGCAACAACAAATGTTGGCGAGGATGTGGTGATAAAGGAACTCTCCTACATGGCTGGTGGGAGTGCAAACTGGTCCAACCACTATGGGAAGCTGTCTGGAGGTTCTTCGTCTACTAAAAATGAAGCTACCATACAACCCGGCAATTCCATTCCTAGGCATTGACCCAAAGGACACAAAAAAACATTGATTCAAAAGAACACCTGTACCCCTATGTTTATTGCAGCACTATTTACAATAGGCAAAACCTGGAAACAACCCAAATGCCCAGAAATAGATGACTGGATCAAAAAGATGTGGCATATGTACACAGTGGTATTTTATATATTATTCAGCAATCAAAAAAGATAAACTCCATGACATTCACAGCAATGTGGATGGAGCTAGAAGGAATCATGCTCAGTGAAATAAGCCAGAAGGAAAAAGAAAAATATTGGATGGTTTCTCTTATAGCAGGAATATAGGGGAACCAAATAAGACATCAGTGTAAAAAAAAATAACAGTACAAAACACAACAAAGCAAAAATGGACAATTATAAATCAGAAACATACTGCAGGGGAGGCGGAGGGAGAGGGATCAGAGGGAGGGAGGGAGGAGCACAGGGGACTGAGGTGATGGTGCAAGGAGTGCATTGGTGAAGGAAACTATGGGGACTACACCTGTTGGGGTAGGGGGAAGCAAATACCGTTTAAAAATGAACGATGATGTGAAAAAAATTAAAAAGTTAATATTAAAAAAAATAATGCTGCTAAAAAAAGAATAATACTTAGAGTAATCACTTTTTTTTTTGTTCTTTAAATTGAAATTTATAAAATTAAAGTAACTTAAAAGGCCAATGCCAGTTTGTGCTAATGGACAATAAACAATTGTAAGCATTGAAAAAAAAATTTAATGACTTACATTTAAGAATTATTGTGGAAAAAAAAGAATTATTGTGGAGTTCAGATTTTGAATAGTTTTATAAATTACTGGATGTTTGTGTAAGAGAATGGTCAGGTTAGTGAATCAACTGAAGGTTTAAAGGTGAAAATTCTAGGAGAGTCTAGAAATTCCATTTTATAGTATTATGTATGCTTAGTTCAAAAAGACTTAACGTAGTTTATAATCCAGCTATGATTGACTTACGGTGTAATTTGTATTATTTAAAAATAAATGTAAAATCCCTTACTACAAAAGGAAAGCCCTAGGCTAGTGAGCTGGATGACTGTGAAGTGATGTGAAAAGTGCCACACCCACATGGAAACTGGAGCAGATGATTTTTCTTCATAATCAATAACAAGCATGTTAATTGTTTACCCTAAAATCCAAGATTTGTTTGTTTATAAAAACTGTATTGCTATTGCTTCTTATATTTTAAGCCATAACATTCATGTTTTAAATTTAGAATCTTGATATAAAAATTTCTCTGAGCTCTTAGAATGTTTACTACTAAATCTAAATAAATAAATGTTTGCCATAAAGTTACTCAGTTCTTGATTTAATAGAGACAGAATCAAGGGATGATAAAAGAATGATCTGTTCCTTTGAAATATATTTTATAACAGTAAAACAGTTGTTTTGGTAAATTATGGTTATTTTAAAGGAAGGGATAATAGACAACTCTGTATTCTAAATGCCAGGAGTTTTGTGGAATGGTACAAGTAAATATAAATTTTCAAGTAATATAAATAAATCATTTCCAGTTCTTGGACAGCACAGATTGTTAGTAGGGTCACTGAGCATTGTAATGTGCTGCATTGATATATTTTCATTGATATGTAGGAAAATAATTAGTAGATTGAGGCCCATTAGGTAATTATCTGAAAAGAAAGCTGAATCCTTGCGTCATACTTTACAGCAGAAAATTTCCAGATCAGGTGCTGAATTGCTAAAAACAAAAATTATGTAAGATTTAAACACAATGCAAGAAAAGATTTAAGGGAGGGGGGAACCTCAGAATGCAGATGAGCTTCTAAAATATGACGTAAACCCAGAAGTAATGATAGAAAATAATGAGAAAGTCAGACACATTTAATTATCATGCATGCATAATATCTGCAATTCATAACAGTTATGGAGTACTTCCTTTGTAATTAGGAAAGTGCTGTAAATCAACAAGAAAAAGGGATACAACCCAACTTTTAATGGACAAATTATGTAAAATCACTTCTCAGGAAGAAAGTTTTACTCTTAAGTATATGAAAAAGATACTTAATCATAGCATGAAAAATGCTCAATAAAGAGAAATACCATCTCCCCCTTACCGGATTTGCAAAGATTAAGAAATACAATTCAGGCTAAAAGCACAGTATGTTGAGGAGAGTTTGTAAAAATGTTGGTGCTGGGCCTTAAAATTCTACTATGAGCTAATTACTACAAGCTTCACAAAACAAAATTATTCTGTTAACATTTGCTCGATTTCCAAAGATTGCAGCTGACGCTAAAATATAAAGATAATGTGTTACTGCTTTACTGCACAGAGAAATTAAAGTTCAGCTTTACACTTTTATGTCCGTTTGTTGCTACTGCCGTTCCCGCCAAAATGAATCTTCACAATAAACATAGCGGTACTTCAAAAGATTGTATGTCCCTGTGTGTGCTTTGAAAAGTACAGTAAACACCATCTGCCTCGTATCATTCAAGTTCAGTTACCCAGAAAGAAGAAAACAGAACATGACGTGAAGCAGATCCTTCAAGTCTTGTTTTAACTTGATGTGATACATGTTTATATTTTATATTAGTATTTCTCTTCTCACATGACATCATTAACTTTCCTTCATTGAAACACTACTAAATGCAGATATAAAGTAAAATTAAAACCTGTCATTTGACTGATTATTAAAGATTTATGATTTTCACTGAGGTTCATTTCATTTAAATAACTGATGGGGCCAAACACTGTCACTAAGAAAGTGCCTTGAATCAACAAGAAAAAGGCATTCAACCCAATTATATATTTTTTTTAATTTTTAAAATTTTTTAAAGATTTATTTATTTATACAAGAACCGGGGTACAGGCCAGATATGTGGGAGGGTGAGAGGATTCACCAGAGACAGAGCGGGGAACATGTTGAAGACTGACTGAAATACACTGCTGAGGGAAGCAGCGGGCAAGACAGGCGAGGTCTGCTGCGCCATGTGGGACCCTCGCCAGCCGACCAGTATCAAACCTGCGCTGCAGAGGCTGCGGACAGCTTCACAGTGCAGCGCTCAACTGCCTGCGCCATCAGGGGAGGCCCTCAACCCAATTTTAAATGAACTAAGTTGTCAAATGGACACACAGTAGTGTGTCCAGATTTTAAAGGAGAGGCTGTAAAACGTGTGGTCCTTTCCAATATCCTGGGGGTGAAAAGTCCTTATGTAGAATTCTTAGGTGTAAAACAGCAAAACAGTCACTTCTCTGAAAGGATTGGGTCCTGTGTGTCTTGGAGAAATCTGAAAAGGGGTTAAAATCATGACGATGAAAATAGACTCAAATATCTATGCATTAATATCACATTTCCTGTTGTGTCCTTTTCTGTTTAGTCTTCACGGGCTTCCAAAAAAGTTCATAATTTTGGAAAGAGATCAAATTCTATTAAGAGGAATCCAAATGCACCTGTGGTCAGACGGGGCTGGCTTTATAAACAGGTATTATTTTTTTCTATTTGGTATGTTTTATTTTTCTGAGAAGGTCAGAATCAAAAGGAACAATTTCAGCTGAATATGGCTAAGAGAATGGATGCTACCTAGAACAGAGAGGGGGCAAGAGAGAAAGGTATTTCTAGATTTTAAAATGAAAGGTACACTGTATGAAAATGTTAGTAATAACATGCTAAAATGATCCAGGCAGAAATATTTTTTTTAATGTGGAAAAAGCTACCATACAGAAGTACTCATTTTTCTATGCATCTGAAAATCATTAGAGAAATGTACAATTATATACTTCACTGCTTTCATTTATATAGAAATCAGATCATAATTTGAGGTTTTTCTGATTTTTTCCAGATTTTTGCTTCTAAGTCCTTATTAACTACTATATAAAGTATCTATTCCATTTTGTCTGTTTACTCAATCATGGTTCACTCCCAGACAATCTGATAAGTTGTATTTATATTATTACATCTAAGCTCTTTTGGAACTTTGTCCTTAGTTTTGGCCTTAGCAAGGTTGCAAGTAATGTTACCCTCTTGGGCTTCCTCACCTCTTTTTTGACTACTTAGACACTGCTGTTTTCTTTTTTACTTTCTCCTTTACAGCAGGGTTTCATGTACTTGAGATCATATATTCAGCCTTTAAAGTTTTTAGCTGCCTTTGTCCTGTCTCTAATGGTACATGTGTATACAGGTGACATGGAGCAAGTTTAACATTACTTCCTTGATGGTGCTAATTTATTCTGTTAAGTATTGCTAACTGTATTCAGATGACCTAATAATTTTATTCATTGACTTGCACAATGAATTTTTTATGAAGCACTCATTAGAAATTGTTCCATTTGAAAATTGGGTGGCAGCTAAAGTAATATATTTGGACTGCATCCGAAAGTCCAGAGCATTTCTAATCATTCAGATAAAATTAGTTTTACCAATTTCTCACTGAGTTGATGGGGTATGTAACGTGTATACCAAGTTTAATTTTTTACTTCAGGATCACTTGCTGTATTTTAGCAGTCTGATATTTAAACTTATCCAAGTTAAAAAACTTTTTGAACTAATCTCTCTTTTAAGTGCAAATGATGCTCAAATAGCTTAGTGCAGTTGAACCTAGTTGAGAAGGTGGGGCTCCTAATTTAAAATGATTCTTGCTTCTATTTTGATGCCTTGGTTAATTTAGATGTGCAAAAATGTTACCGGCTGGTCTGTCTACCAAGAATGTTACTTTGTAATAAGTGTGTGACCAAAAGACTTTATTTGTTCTCTAGAACCACTTGAAAATGTAAACATTTTAATTGTCTATACAAGAGAGAATAGCACTGGGAAATTGAAACTGCCATATACAATTGCATTTGGGATGGGGGTGGGGGCGGGGGGGAGTCCTTTCCTTGGTATAGTTACCAATCTTAAGGATGAATCTTGTACAAAGATACATATTTTTTCACCACATTATTTCTTTAGTTTTCAAGTCAACTAAAATAAATTAAGAAATACTAATTAACACATATCCAAACTGGCCTCTTTGCTTTTTTCCTGGGGGCGGGGGGGTGGATAGATGTTTTTCATTTTGCTTTACAGTTTTGCTTTATTACAAGTTTGAAGAAAATTTTTATTAGAATAGCAATTTTGTTGGAACTTGGCATTTTTATGAACTGAATTACTTAGGCAGAGCTGCCAAATGGGCACTCTTTCTGCAGCATGAGCAAAACCCAAACTGTAGATGTAAGAAGAAAGAAATGTTTATGAAATGTATTTGTATGCTAAGGTTCCTTTCTTCACAGTCATTTTAAATTGCATTAGCTTTGGAATAGTTTCAGTTCACATATTTTTCTTCTTGTTGAAGATTAACATATTTATTAAATCTGGTTTACCAGATGCACACGCCGTTGGTTACCTCAGCCTCAGACGGGTGTGTTCACTGGAGTGAATTTCAAATCACTTACGAATGTGAAACCTAACCACATGCTTCAACGGTATTCCTCTTACATGATGATATTACTCTTTAGAAACCAGTGTAATAGGAATACCTTATTAGGATACATTTTGATTTTTTTTAAGTTAGGTTTCTGTGTAGCACACATCAAATGCAGCTTATTTTGAAAACTTAGTTTAAATAAATGTACCCTAAATGAATTTTAATTGTATGAAATAAATATGTCCTTGAACACAGGACAGTACTGGCATGAAGCTGTGGAAGAAACGCTGGTTCGTGCTTTCTGACCTTTGCCTGTTTTATTACAGAGGTGAGTTTACCATAAACTGTCTTAGCGTAGAGATCTATAATTGCAGTGTATTGTATGGTAGTTATTGGGTACATTTTTTAAAACTCTTTATTCCTATTTTATTATCAAAAAAGAATATCAAGAAAATCTTTTCTTTGTGGACATGTGGGCCGCTAAAGTCATTGACCAAAGACAATATAGAGCTTCTACCTGATTCTTTGGGAGTTTTGGTCCTGTTTCTGTAATCTATTTGTGTTAGAAGGATTTGTTTTCTATAAAGAGCATGTGAATCTGTACACTATAGTAGGATCCTTGAATTTGGTGCCTCGAGATAATAATCATTGGTTTGTTGATTCTTTTTACGTGTCAGCTTTGTCAGACCCCCTTAACGCTAGGTCCATTGAACACCTAGTCTTCCCCAGTAAATGATCTTACAATATTGGAGACTATTGTGATACATTCTGAAATAACAGAAGATCCAAAGAATTTATTACGATTCTCCATACACACCCTTTTTTAAAACAACAGTTACCTCCAGGAGACGTGGGAAACGCTGCTAGCAGAACACTAAAATCATCCTTTGAATTTTGTAAAAACCCTACATTTTTTGGACTCCCCATCTATTTTTTCAGGTGCGAGCTTCACACTTCAATAAGTATATATACCCACACAGCACACTCACCCCAGAAGCTATAGCATCATCTCCCACCATCCAGTTGACCCCTGTACTGTTCCTCCAACCCCATGCCCTGTATATTCCACAAATAAGTGAATGTGTGTCTCTCTCTCTGACTTCTTTCACTTTAGCATAATTCCCACAAGATCTGTCCAGGTTGTTGCAAATGATAATATTTCATCTTTTTTGATAGCTTTATAAACACACATTTTTGTGTTTCGTGGTTATTAAGTTCACAATTAGTAGTTTTAAGTGAAAGCCTGGACTCTTTTGCTGTGCCACTTGCATCTGTTAGATATTACAGTTAGTACCTGACAAGCACAGGTGCACGTCGGTCGTTCTCTCTGTGGGACCTGCCTTCAGCTGTTACAGAAAATCTTGAGTACTTTGATCCCATCTTCTCCCTACTTGAAATTCTGGTTGGAAACAATCACTCAAGAGTCAGATGGTCTAGGATTAACAATTTATAGCTTTTTTAGCTAGTGTACCCCCATGTGTAACAGGATTTTAGAACAAATTAGCAGTTTTTTAAATTTATTTTGTGATGCCACAAAAAAAAGTGTGACAAAGTTCTATGGCTAAAGCAATGTAATAATGTCCTATATTTAAAGCAATAGAATGCATATTGATGTTCAAAATTTGAAATTACTAGCATTACATTCATCTTTTTTTCCACTACTGCAAGCTGTGGTTGAGAAGTAGTGCTGAGTCGGAATTAACCAAATCTATAAAGTTTCATTTGGTTGCAGAGATGGTGTTCAGGCTGCAGTTGTGGTATTATCTTTTGTCAAGTGCCAAGCTGCTTTTACAATTTTCCTTCGAGGTTTGCTGGCTTTTTCAGAAACTCAGGAGTTGTAACTCAGGCATTATTCCCAAGCTCCTGCTTTTTCAGTGTACTTATAGACTATTTACAGCTTAAAGTGAGAACTGGAGAATGTTTGTTACTGCTTATATAAAAAATTCTTAATGTTAATTGGCAGCAGAAAGAACACATTTTAAGAACCTTGTAATTCACTGTTATTGCTTATGCAAAGGTGCCTCTCATCACTTTCATTATAATAGGAAAACCTAATTTGAAAAAAGTAAGTTCCAAGGCCATGCTGAGGATGAGATTTTGTATTATTACCCATCAGCATTTCACATCCAGTATACTTACTCATTTTAGTACAATTCCCCAGACTGGAGGAAAGTGAAAAAGAAGAAACTATAGAATCATCATTTAACTCACTTCTGCTCTTCAGATGGTTGTAAAGAAGTATTTAATTAGACATTTTCCCTCTTTTACTAACAATAAATGTCAAATTTAAAATAAAAACCATCAATTTTAGTGACTCAATCCTATATAGTTTGCCTTTTTGAGTGTTTACTGTATGCTGAACACATTGCATAGAATATCTGTGTCTTTTGCCCTCACAGCCACCTGTTGATAAGGTGGGAGATATGATTTTGTTCATTTCACGCAGAGATAAAGGGGCAGCGCAGGTTCAAGTAGATTCGCCAGACCATGATAGGCTTTTCGAATGACATGGTTATGATATGAGAAAGCTCTATTTGGAGCAAAGGTTATAGACAGCAAGATCCAAATGACAATGAGCCAGAGCCAGGAGAGCATTCCAGGCTGGGAGAGCAAAGTTTGAAATGTCTGAAATGTTACAAATGCAGAATGAGGCCAGTTTACTGAGCTGGGGGGCTAACAGCAGGGAAGTAGAAGGGTGGGAAAAATGGAGACCTCTAGAATTTCAATTCTACCAAACATGCCATAGGGAGACCATCAGAATTTCAGCCCAAGAGTGAGATGCTTGGGTTGATACCAGCCAGCTGCTGGTGGAGAGTGGATTACAAAGATGGAAAGAAGCAGAGACTTGTTAGGAGTTACCTGACAGTGGTGATGAGTGCTTAGACTAAGGGGTAACAAGCAGTGAATGCTTTTCACATCTGTTTAAGTGAAGTGTGGAACTCACTGGTGATTTGAAGGGGAAGGAAGGCCAGCATTCTGTTGTGTTGTATGAGTGGTGACCAGGCCTGTATAAGGAAAGGATTAGGGAGAGAGGTGATGGGGGCCAAATGCCTAGCACATGCCGAGTGTGAGTGAGTATACTGTCTGTAAAATAGGCCATTGTTGCAAACAGAGAAATTATTCTGAAGACCTCAGAGGAAGAAAGGCTTAAAAAAGGCATGCAAGGCATTTGTTTGCCATCCTGATTAATTTAATCTCTATCTTGTATGCAAGAATAGTGACAGGATCAAGTGTACTTGTAGGAAAAGCACCCTACCACTTGAACAAGAAGCCTAGAAACCATTTAACAAAGTCTAGCTGTGCCTTCCAGTTGAAAAATGACAGTGAATAATAATACTCCAGTCTGAGAGTTATTTACCCAGCCACAGTTGTATGTATTTCTTGTCTTATTCCCAGGTATCTTTATGGCAGAAGTGGAAGTGAGAAATCTAAAGTGTCCCTTGAGTTCTATGTTAAGATTCTTATGGTTTCCACGGGAATGCAAATCAAAACTACAATGAGATATCATCTTACACCAGTGAGAATGACACGTATTGAAAAAAACTAGCAACAAATGTTGGCGAGGTTGTGGGGAAAAAGGAACTCTCCTGCACTGCTGGTGGGAGTGCAAACTGGTCCAACCACTATGGAGAGCTGTGTGGAGATTCCTCAACCTGCTAAAGATAGAGCTTCCATATGATCCAGCAATTCCACTGCTAAGTATTTACCCAAATGACACAGAAACATTAATTCCAAAGGGCACCTGCACCCCTATGTTTATATTAGCACTCTTTACAATAGCTAAGCTATGGAAACAACCCAAATGCCCAAAAATAGATGATTGGATCAAGAAGATGTGGTACATATACACAATGGAATATTACTCAGCAATCAAAAAAGATAAACACATGCAATTTGCAGCAACATGGATGGCACTGGAAGGGATCATGCTCAGCGAAATAAGCCAAAAAGAAAAAGAAAAATACCGGATGGTCTCACTCATAGCAGGAATTAGAAAAGCTAAATAAGGGACCAGGAAAAAGACTAATTGTAATAAAGTAAAAATCAAAATCAACAAGCAACTATAAATTAGAGACACACTATGGCGAGGAGAGGAAGGATTAAGGTCAAAATAAGGGAGGTGCAATTGTATGGGGAATATAACCAAAATGAAAATGCATACATTGTGCAAAAATGAAAAATGATGTAAGAATTATATAAAATAAAATATTAAAAAAAAATTCTTACGGTTTCCATCCCAGGTTGTGTTCCCCAGAAAGCCGACTCTATGATGGAGATGAATGTGCAAGAGGCTTATAGGGGATGTTCTTGGGACCACTCCCTTTGTGGAGGAGAGGGGGCAGGGGAGAATAGGACGGGGGAGAAGCTGAATGGCCATGCCATCTAAAAAAGACCTGGCCTGGCCATCAGATGGAAGCAGCCCAAATGCCCAAAAACAGATGACTGGATCAAGAAGATGTAGTATATAAACACAATGGAATACTCCCCAGCAATGAAAATAGATAAATTCATAACATTTGCAGCAACATGGATGGAGCTGGAAGTGATTATGCTCAGTGAAATAAGTCAGAAGGAAAAAGAAAGCTATTAGGTGGTTTCACTTATATGAGGCATATAGGGGAGCCAAATAAGGGATCGGGAGAAAATTATAACAATAAATTTTTAAAAATCAACAGGCAACTATAAATCAGACATTTTGCAGGGGAGGAGGAGGGAAGGAGATCAAAACAGGAGAGGGAAGAGCACAAGGGACTCTGGTGATGGTGCACAGGTGAATTGGTCGTGGGAATTTTATGGGGACAACACCTGAGAGGAGAAAGCAAGTGTACAAAATTGAACAGTGATGTAAAATATATATATATAAATTATTTTTAAAAATCAAACTAAAGAGGACTTTATAATGAGGAAAAAAGAGAACTCTCAGGATGGTCACTTGCAGGAAAATTAAGATTTTTATGTGAGCACCTTGAGCCTTAACATAAATAATGTGAGTGTGGGTTGAACATTAACTGTGGGCCGGGGTGATTGTTGAGTTCCCTAGGACGGTGAACTCATTTAACGCTCACAACAACTTGGAGGTTAAGTTCTGTTTTCCCCATTCATGATGAAACCGAGATACCTGCCCAAGATCTCTCAGTATCGGCTGGGACACAGCCCGTGATAGCCCAGGAGAGTCACCCTGCCCTTGGTTTTCTCCTTGTATGCTGAAGTCACTGGGAAAGTTAATTTTTCCAATTATGCCACATAGAATTACAAATTATTTGATAAAAATGATTTTTAGCAGAGATGATCTCATAAACTGTTTCTGATTATGTGCTTTACATAAACATAACATTGGATTAGAAATTAGAACATGACATCTTTTTAAATTACCTTAAGTCTCTGTCATCTGTGATTAAAAACGGATTTCTATCCTTTTTTAAGCTTTAGCCTAAATTTGTGCTTTGTTCATTCTTTCTTGCATTAGTGAGCTGCATAGAATGAGCACAGTAGGGTACAAGCAAAATTTTGTTCCATCGTTAAGAAAAATGATAAGGAAGCTGCATCTATTTAATGCAACTTTTTCTTTTGGAATGTTCATCATGTATTCTAGAAAAGAGGGGAAATAAATAAAATCCCTCATTAAGTTTATGATAATAAAAAAAAAAAAACACACACACACACACGGCAAGCATACCAAGAATTACTTCTCATGTGTGGTTCTTTTCATTGGTGAGTTCACCAACCTGGTGCACAGCTCTATTAACTGGCCTTCTGCATCTCTTACAATGAACGCTGTGTTTCAAGTTTCATAAAACATCTCTGCCTCCAAGCAGCAAGTCAGTAATGTGAGTGTGTCCGGTGCCAAGATCAATGTGCTGTCATTTGCCCGTGTGTATTTTATGTGCCTGTCTTGTAAGGCTGTGATTTATTTCCCATAATTTTACTGTGTATTAGAATGACTGGTTGAAGCAAACCTTTAAGACTATTTGTTTTTACAAGCATGTCATTTTTAAAGTGTCGTTAAAGGATGTATTTGTGTGTATACTCTGAGATTTTCTGAGCCCCTACTGCCATTGTTCTGAATGTCTTTGCGGAGTTTACATTCTATTGGGAAGAGCGAAGTGATGGACACATACGTAAATCACTAAAACATTTATAATTCTCAGAGGTATTGACAGTGGATGGATGGGGCCTAGGGTAGCTTAATGTGGGAAAGTTAAGGAAAATCTCATCAGTGAGACACTGAGCCCAGATGGAGAGTTGTGAGCGAGCATTTAAATCCTACCATAAATGTGGGTTGGAATCACATTTTAGTTTCTCTGTCGTTACTGATATGCTAATGCATTTCCAGTGAACCACATGTTAAAGGGCTTCATAGGCTGCAGGTATATGCCAAACAAATATAGGCTATTTGGGGGTCTAATTGACACTTTCCCCAACTGTGGGACCAATTTCTGATCTGCTTAGAATAGGGAAACTTGTTGAAAATAAATAAGTGTATACATTTCCACTATTTAGTTTTCCCCTGAGACCTTAAAAAGAACTGCCTAAAGAATAAGTGAATTCAGTTCATTTATAATAAGAATGTTAAATAAGTTTTGAGAAAATTTATTCTGCTTCATGGGGACATTTAATATTCTAATCAGATATTAAATTATCTCACAGATGAGAAAGAGGAAGGTATCCTGGGAAGCATACTATTACCCAGTTTTCAGATAGCTATGCTTACCTCTGAGGATCACATTAACCGCAAATACGCTTTTAAGGTAAGGAAATCATATATTTTTATTCTGTTTTGACTACTGTCAATATGTGAATAGTGTTTATAAGTTTCTTTTACAGTCATTTTTCTATTTAAAATGTATTAATGTTGTGGTCTCATAGGAGAATGCCTCTTCAACTAAGAGGCATGTGTGCAAATATTTAGAGGTCCAGGTGTCTTTATGTCTATACTTTCAGATAGTTCTAGATAAAGCAAATGTGTCAGAATGCTAATAATGGTGAATATAGCTGTGAGTGTCTTGGTTATCACTGTAATATTTTTAAAGGCTCCTGTATGGACTTATACATAATAAATTTGGGAGAGAGAGTTTTTATAAGAGTCAAGCACTTGTTTTTTAACACAGTTAATATACACTCAGAATTTTATAGGCTATTGCAGAGATATTCTTGGTTTGAAGTACGTCATTCACATCAGGTACTATAGAGAAAATATTGAAGTTGAAATGTCAAATTTTAATAAATCCTAGCAGACCTGAGCCCCACTCGCCTGACTGACACTACCTGTCATCTCTGTGATGTGCTAATTTATGGGACACCCTCAAGTGAGAGGCCATTGTTATGTTCATTTGTTTTTTTTAAAGATTTATTTTGTTTATTTATGCATACAAGAACTGGGGTACAGGCCAAAGGTGGGGGGTGGGTGAAAGGATTCACCAGGGACAGCATGGAGAGCAGAACAGGCAGATCTACTGAAATACACTGTTGAGGGGAGCAGCGGATAAGATAGGAGAGGTCTGCTGGGCCTTGTGGGTCAGCTCCCAGGCCAGGGATGGAACTCATGCGCAGTGGCTGGTGATAGCTTGGTAGCGCTGAGACTTTTAACCCCTGCACCACCAGGGAGGCCCCACTTGATTGTTTTATGTTTTCAAAAACAGTGCTTTGCTGTTTACTTGCTTATGACTGAGATAAGTTTCAGAGGTTATCTATTCTGTAAGTCAATTTTAAATTAAGGACTCTAAAGGGTTTAAGTAAAGATAACATGTTAAGGGAAAAGAGAGAAGTGAGGGTAATAATGCCATTATTTAACTGTTTATAGGACTGTGACTGATATACAACTTTTGCTAATTAATGTGTTAGACTATTAACTGTGAGGAAAGAAGGGCAGGCAAGGTATAGTGGAGGGGACAGTGATAGATAGCCAGCCTCATGAGAATACCTGCAAAGACCTGTAGGTAACTTCATATTCAATAAACTTTATTAACAGTGTGACCCAGGTAAACAAATATTTTGAGATGTCATAGCAAAGTTTAATACTGACAAAATAATAACTTTATAAAATCTACGTGTAGAACTGTGTGGTATTATTGCTTATTAGGCCGGGGGTTAATGTTTTTGTTTTTGTTTTTTCATCAATTTGGCAAATACAGAATCAGAACTGTTTGTAGACCATTTTGCTAGGTTTTCAGACTCATTAAAAATGCTAGACTGTTAAAATAGCAATAAAAATGACTTGCTAAATGCATTTCCTTAGTATTTATTTAATTTTTGTTTTGTTCTATATATAATAAGAATAGTAATTTCTGTTTCAAATTCTCTCTTCTGTGGTGGTGTTTCCTCTGAATTTGTGAGCCACTTTTATTACTAAGTCTGTTGATGGTGGTGCTACTGCTTATCAAAATGGTAAGTAGAAACTTCATAGAAAACAGCTAAACACAGTGATGGTAACTTGAATCTAGGTAGTGAACTTAGCCATTAGGTAGTAAGCATTTTCTTCTGACAGATGACAGGCATGGGTATGATTTGCTCAGGTCAAAGTTATGGCTACAGCTGAATCTCTGAGCCCCCAGCCCATTGTCCTTCCATTAATCACAAAAGTGCACCATGGCTTTTATTCCTTTATCCAAAACCCACTCAGACAGACATTGATGGTTTTGTATCTCTTACGTGTGCCAGGGAGATTTGTTGCTTATGGAGTTATTTTTATTATAGTGCGCATTGAATTTATTTATATCCTGATTCTTCAAGGGAAAAAAAAACTTGGAGAAGCTAATTTGACATCAGTCAGGCAGATAGTTGCAATCTTAGAGTAAAGCGTGAGGCTCCAGATTTATTCCTCTCATCTTTTTATTTTTAGCAGACTAACTTACATACTTAGTACTTTGCATTTACCTCATTCTATATTGAAATAGCCTTTGTTTATTTTCCCTTGTCTTTGAGTATCTAATTGGAAATCATCACAGCACTTTAAAATGGAATTTGAGATTGTTTCCCCCACAAAACTCCCTGCTTCATCCTCTCTTCCTGACACAGCTGCCCCTGCTGTGAGGTCTCTGTTGGCTCAGGGTCCAAGCTGAGCCTTCAGTGCCCATGTCTTGGTTCATAGACTCTCACCAGCTTCATCTTTGCTTTGTTTTCCTTCTGTTTCACCATAAAACATAAAGTCTACTTAACGGTTGTCTCCATTGGCCTTCTTCCTCATGAACCCAAAATAAATACATTTTAACTCTGTAAACTCAAAAGAAAGCTCACGAAAAATACCATCGTGAATCACTTATAAACCTTTTATGTTTAGGTAGAGATGTCTATACATATTAGACAAAATACTGCAACAGCAGCACCTTTTAAGGACTAAAGGAATTGCTAACACATGCTACCATGTGTACTTTGCAATTTGTTGCTGGTACTGCCAGAATGTTCTTGAAAAAAGAGGTTGAAATTGATGTGGATATTGTTCATGGAACAGGCACAGGCTGCTGCTTCACTTCTTAACCTCTTTTCCTTCCCCTGTACCTTTTGGTTTTAATTTTGAAAGAAAAATGGTGAAGGTAGAATAAAAGTTAATATTTCTCTATTTTTTAAGATTGAGTTATCTTTTTCTTTTCTCTTAAAGATTTATTTATTTATGCATACAAGAGCTGGGGTGTAGGCCAGAGGTGTGGGGATGGGGTTGGTGAGAGGATTCACCAGGGATAGAGTGGGGAGCCAACAGGCAGACTAACTGAAATATACTACTGGGGGAGCAGTAGGCGAGACAGGAGAGGTCTGCTGCACCATGTGGGTCACCTCCCTGTCCGGGGATCGAACTCATGCTGCAGTGGCTCCTGATAGCTTCATTGTGCTGAGACTTAACCCCTTGCACCACCAGGGAGGCTCTAAGTTATCTTTTTCTTAAGTCATTCATTCTCATATCCGTATATATAAGGCAAGTTGGCTTTATTTGAAAGTTGATAGTGGTGATTTATGTAGGGAGCCACTTAACTTTCTTTCTTTTCCTCCTACAGATCCTGTATTTTTATTTAAAGTGATCGTGTCCTTTTCAATCAGGCAGCCCACCCAAATATGCGGACCTATTATTTCTGCACCGATACAGGAAAGGAAATGGAATTGTGGATGAAAGCCATGTTAGATGCTGCCCTTGTACAGACAGAACCTGTGAAAAGGTACAGGCTTGTAGGGGAAACAGTGGTGATTTCCACCTACATTTTATTCCATGCCTTGCAGGGATGTCATTATCATAGCACATATCATTTTAGTAGTCATTATATGAAATCATTTTCCCTCAGAGAGCACAAATTAATTCATGTTCTATATTAAATTAATGCACCTTTGGTTAGTTTGAGACCCACCTACATCTTTACCCTACCTTTCCTCTTCACTCATTTTCACCTATGAGTATACCGGGGTGAATCCAGAATCCTAAAATTCAAACTGAATGTTCTTTCTTCTTACAGAATTACCTTTAATTTCCGGTAAGTACATTTTTTTTGATTGTTGTCTTAAACCTACACAAGACTGTATTTCTTAAGGTCCTAAATTTTAGAGGAAAGTTTATACTTATGAAGTAATTTCATTGTGTTTTATATTATAATGTTGTAATTTTTTTTTCAAGAATTATTTATTTATGCATACAAGAGCTAGGGTATAGGCCAGAGATGCGGAGGGGTGAGGGGATTTACCAGAGACAGAGTGAGAAAAGAACAGGCAGACTGACTGAAATACACTGCTAAGGGGAGCAGCGGGCGAGACAGGAGAGGTCTGCCTCCCCATGTGGGTTGCTCCCTGGCTGGCTGGGGATTGAACTTGTGCTGCAGAGGCTGCGGATTGCTTCATGGTGCGGTGCTTAATCCCTTGCACCACCAGGGAGGCCTTATGTTGTAATTTTTTTGAAGCTTAGTAAGTTGCAATAGAAAATGTTGATGAGTTTCATTTCTTCAGCATTTCTGGGTTCACTCTGATTGTTTTGTAATAAAGATTTTCAGAAAATAGTTCATCAAGCATTTAGATTTCTAAGTATATCTACTTTTTTGGTGGATCCTATCTCCTCTCTTTTGAAACACCCACACTCAGAGTCCTTGGTAATATAATATATAAATATGTACTGTTAAAATTAATCTGTTATTTTCCTTCTGTTTGAACATATGAATCATTTTAATATTCAACTATATTAAGAACTAGTGAGAGGAAATCTGTTTCTAAGACTATGTAAATAGCAGCTGAATGATACTCTTTAAAAAAATTATTTTCCTATAATGGGAAGAGAGAGCTGTGATACAACTAAATTTTTTTTCAGTCAATGACAACTGAGTATGTATCTTATATAGGAAGATGCTAAGTGGCAGGTTTGGGCATTTTCCCCTCTTTTCAAGTCTGAATCAGCTAAACCAAAGAGCTAAGGGACACTCTAGAGAGGAAAGGAAGATGCCCAGGCTTGAACTCAGGGGCCCTAATTTTAAGAAAGAGTACCCTCATATATATTCTAGGTTAGGGGCCAATAAGAGGCAAATCCACTTTTGAAATTCCATGTGTAAAAAAAGACCTGAGTGGGCATAAAGATGAGCACTGATAACTAGGGGAAATGTGTAGGTGAAAACAATTGAGACTCTTATATATTCTATCTACAGAGTCAAAAATTCCAGAGAGTAGTTTAGAATAACAGAAGACAATATAGTAACTAAAATATGTAATTTCCAGATTTTTTCAGTGTTGTATATTATACTTATTTTAGAATTTCAACTTCCATTTTCTTGTAAGTTTCATTTTAAAAAAGAGTAATTACTCATAATTTAAGGTGATTAAAAATGACAATCCATTTTTTGGTTTCACTTCTGGCAACCTATTACTTAGATGATTTTGTACCCATAACAATTTTTAGCCGGTTGTATTAATGTAATTTGCTCAGTTTTCCCAGGAATTACTGAAATCCACTTACCCTGGTGGTGTTCGCCATTATATGGTAGAAATTAACTCTTGTTAGCTCTTGACATTTTTTCCTGTCCTATTAGCTTTAATTATTCAAATAAAATGTACCTAGTTGTTATGATAATGAATATAGGAGCTTTTGTTTCCTTGGTTTTAAGGTAATAGGCTCTGTTTCCTGTATGGCCAGAATACTTAGAAATATTTATCAGGGCATGTCACCTAAGAGATAAGACATCGTTTTTACCCAGAGAGCTCATTTCTTCTTTAAATTTATACACTTTAACCTGTGAATTTCAATGTCATAGTCCCTTAGTGTGGGAGCACTGATGACATTAAAAAACACAAGCACAGTTTATAGCCGCTGAGTAATTTTCATCTCCAAGCCCATTCTTTTCATTTTTTGTTTTTCCATGTATCCTCTGCAATAACTAACATGTCACTTTCTCTAATTAGATCACAAGTTCCACATTATTTATATTATCCTGGCATACATTTCTGAATCAGTTTTGTTCCATTTAGAGAAAAGTCATCATGTGTCTTTGGAATGACAGGTCTTTGGAAAGCATAGAGAGAATAAAAAGCAGCACAGTTCTAATTTAAAATAATAGCTTCAGATAAAACTAGAAGTAACTAAGTTTAAAATATCTTTTCGTATATTTGATAGTCAATGTCAATTTTAGTATATGTGCTGCAGAAGCAAACATGATACTCAGTGTCAAAACCACCACCCCTGCTGAACTTAACAAGGACTAATGGGTGTTTAGTGTAAATCTTCACGACTTACTCAAAGGAACATCACTTCATAGCCCTGTCCTAGTGTCTAATATTAATACTGCCCCACACCTAAATGTAGAGATAGTCCATAACTTTACTCCAAGAAAAATAGCCCCATTTCTTTTCAATTTTTTCCTCACTGATCATACTCCCAGCTCTTACGATGTAGCCGTCTCTGTGTGGCTTACGTAATTTCTACACATCACTAAGTTGGCATTGGGGCCTCACCTAGGGTCCTCTTGCAGCCTTCCGTAGTGAAACGTGGAAGGTTGGCAGATCCCGCAAGGCTCCCAGGGATGCATGATCTTGACAGTTTCATGCAGGTTTAGACTCAGCTTGATCTTGTCAGAGCCTAGAAGTGATTTGTCTCAGAAAAGCTGGTTCTCATCAAAAGTCCTCGATATTGAAGCTGGGATGGTGAGCACTGAAACTGTTGGATACCCAGGCATGCCCTGTGAGCCAGTGGAGTTGGTTCTGCTCTGGAATTACTTGGTGAGATGGAATGATACTGGCAGTCAATTTGGTGGCCACCAGTGACTTGCTGGTCTGGCCCTCACCTCAGTCCAATGAGCTTGTGCAACAGTTACCCCATTTACTGCAGAGGAGGTCGAGGCACTTGGAAATAGAGGCCATGCTGCAGGTTACCTCTGAGAACTTGAACCCAGGCTCAGGCATCAACCATAGGGTTCAGATCTCGAGGGCCCCACACTCCTTTCCTGGCCATGCTGCTTATCTCTAGTGACTGGTGCTGATCACACTGTGTGATCTTGTGGTTTCACTGTCAGAGGATGGTCTTACTTATTTCCACATTTCTAATGGTGGTGTACATGTCACTTTGAATCCTCCAGTACTTCATATACTGTATATTTTGTTTTCTTCCCCTCCGCCCCCTTCCCCTTTTCTATTCCTACATTTTGGTGTTGTGCTTGAGTTTTCATACCACAACCCTGGATCTGTGCAGACTTGTTCTCTGGGCCCTCTTAGGTCCTTGGTAAAGTCAAAGGTAATTTTTCACTTTTCCAAGATTGAATCCGGGAAAGAACATGTGTATTAATTCCTCTGATATACTATGATCTCCTTCTCTAATTTCAGAGTGGACAAGGTTACCTCTGAAAATGCACCAGCTAAAGAAATCAATAACATCCCCAACCATAGAGTACTAATTAGACCAGAGGTCCAGAACAACCAGAAAAACAAGGAAATGAGCAAAAATGAAGAAAAGAAGGCACTAGAGGCCGAAAAATACGGGTTTCAGAAGGATGGTCAAGATAGACCTTTAACAAAAATTAATAGCGTGAAGTTGAACTCTCTGCCATCTGAATATGACGGTGGCTCCACATGCCCAGCGCCGGCTGGACACTACAGGCCTGTCCACATGAACAGTTCAGAAAACAAGACAGTCAACATCAGCCTGGCAGATCTTCGAGGCGGCATTCACTCCAGTGCAGGCCCTGTCCACGCAGAGGCTGACCGGGTCATACAGCGAACGAACTCCATGCAGCAGCTGGAACAGTGGATTAAAATCCAGAAGGGCAGGGGCCTTGAGGAAGAAACCAGGGGGTAAGTGTCTTGTCTCGATGGCTCATGAGCCAAGTGTCTCCATGGGGTGTTGGTGGGGATTGGTTCCAGAGATGCACACTTGTTTGGTCATCAAACCTTATGTGACAAGGAGTCTTCCACCCTGGTCCAGCCCAAGGGGAAGAAACTGAGCTTATGGGTAGAGACAGTGCTTGTCTGGGAGGCCTGTCTCCACCCCTTTTTTCCCTATCTTTTCCCAGCCTCCACCCCTGTGTAATCCTGTCCTCACACTCCCTGCCCTGTAGGGACTTGGAGCCACACCAAGAGGCAGAGGCGGGTCCTCTGTGGACATGCTGGAGAAAGGCTTGTGATCTCTAGTTCTCAGCCTCGTTCCTCATCTCTCTCAAACTCACGCTATACATGACTCATGATAGTTACCCATTCTCGCATCTATTCATTCATGCGCCTGCTCGTCCTGTCATATATTTATTGTGTAACTACTATATGCTAATTGTGGGGCCAGAAGGTAAAATTATGAGAAGAGAAAGTCCATACTTCTCATAGAGCCTCGTTCTTCTCTAATAGAGGAGAGTTAAATAAGCAAATGCAATGTGTTGACAGATCCAACAAGGAGCAGCAAGTGCTGTTTGTCCCATTGCAGGGACCAGCAGTGCCCTCCAATAGTTCAGGCAGTCTTAGTGGAGGAAGAGATCTGCAGTCTGAGAGATGGGTCTAGAGAACAGGAAAAAGAATCCAAAGACATGCAGCACGGCTCAGAGGTGACTGCTGTGATGAGGGATGAGAAGCTGGTAGTGTGCAGACCAGTGTTTTATGAAAACCATTCTGGCCATGGAATCCAGAGAATTAAGTGGCAAAGCTCAATAGTTATTGGAGAAATTGAAGTGGAGGAAGAGGGGTGCATTCAAGATACAGTCAGCCAAACTAGTTGGTTGTCCAACTGTGCTTGATTGCCACTAGTCTCTCAGTATTAGCTTGAGATATTGGGGGAGATGATGAAGGACGCCCTGACTTTTGGCCTGATTATCAAAGGGGTACCTTTCACTGCATACACAAGATTTGGGAGGACAAGAAGGGTAAGGGGCTTAACTCTGAGGTGATTGTAGTCTGCATTTCCAAAGAGAGAGCTGGACACAGCTAAGGAATTGGACGTCATCATTACATGAAAGTACTTAAAGGTAAGGAGGAAAGTAGGTGAAATAAAGACTCAGAGGAAAAACCAGCGTACCCTTGCCCTAAAGGAGGAGAAAGGATGGGCGGTGTGGGCATGAACTGCAAAGGAGACCAGAAATAAAGGCAAGAGGACATGGAAGGAAAAGCCCTTGAGTGGGTGAGAAAAAGGCAGGACTGTGGTCAAAAAAAATTGTTTGGAAGTGTCTTCATACGCAGGTGTACGTAGAGGTAAACTGAACAGTCATAGTCACTCTTACTTCACAGAAGTAGAAACCCAGACAACAGTGACGCCAGTACTGCTTTGATGGCAAGAAAAGTCATTTCTGTGACGAGGCTTCGTTTAATTGGGAAGCTTCTGGGATGTGGCAGAGTTCTCGCCCTGGCTCAGCGGCCACTTGCATGGTGTGACAAGCAGCCGTGGTGGATGGCGCCTAAGCCCGGTGAAGGAGCGTGCAGTGTTTATTTCTTAAGCTTGCACTTGAAAGTAAATCACATTTTGCTTCATTTGAATTTCTTTGAGGAAAGAAAACCACTGAAGGGAACTGTGCTTTCTGAAAAACAAGTCTCAAAATGCTAGAAAGCAAGTTGGATAAACATAAACTTGCTGATAGTAACCTAACTTCCCATTCAACTTCCCCAAAAGTGGTTCCAGAGATGGCAGAAGAGCCTGTTAAACTTCCTGATCAGTAACTGGTCAAGCTGAGTAGAACAGGAGCCCACTGTTCATGACCATGTGGTGCTGCAACTCCAGTAAACACCTGTGCAACGGGGGTGAGCTCACACATTACGAATGCTTCAGAGCACTAACAGAGGTGTTCGGTGGAATTAGATTTTCTAAACTGGAACTTAAACATTAGCTTAAGCAGTTTATGTGTGTGTGTTTTAGATTGAGAATGTATGTCCCTTCCCTATATGGGTTTAAGCGGTTTGTTTTTGTTTTCTTTTTCACTTATTTCCAAACAGGGTATGAAGTTACCATTATTTATATTTTATTTATATTTTATTTATATCACCTCTATAATATAGGTGAGTGTCTAATCCTGAATCTTTTGCATAGGAACAACTCTGTGATAGTTCTGAAGTTAGGAATGACCATGGAAGCCCAGGATACTGGGGTGAATTGCCCCAGTGCCAGTGCAGAGCTGCCTGGATGGTATTAAGTTCCCTGGCTCACACACTTCCTCAGCAGATGGCTGAGTGGTTACAGATTCTGGGTTCTTTCCAGCTTCTGGTTTCTGTGTTAAGAGAGAAGGTGGGCGTAGGAAGGGAGATCAAGCAGAGAAAAGGTATTAAGAGTCCCAGATCAGTAACTTCACATCAAGTCAAAACCTCCTGATCCATGTGATCATCAACATCTTTGACATTTTAACACCCAATAGGAGGTGACAAAATGTTGTGTAATTAGGCATGCATAATGAAAAATATGCTCTATGGTGAAAATAAAGCAAGTAGGAGAAAGGTGTTGACTGAACATTGAAAGAAGTCAAGAGACCCCATTAATGGGGTCCCATCGCTCCCACGTTTGGTCCACTGAACTACACTTGATATTTAGAATACAAAATGCTAACATTTTGGATAAGGATACATAATGGGATATTGCTAAACATATAAACTTAGGCCAGTGGAGGTCTCTATAGCATAAATGAATGCTTATAATTTATTGCCTTTTTGTATCGATTTCATTATAGTTATTATTATTGAAAGTGTTACTGTGTTTGCATTTATAATCTGAATCATAACTATATGTATCTCTGAAGATAATAGGGAAGCAAAAATGCTAGCTTTATTTAGAATTTTTATTTGACTTCTTAAAATCCTTTTCACATAATGTAGCTAGCCTAGCCACAAAGGTACTAATGTACCTCTTCCCACAAATAGTCATGCATCTGAAGGAAATGAAAGAACCTATCATTTAACACCTGCAGAGACTGAAGCCTTGCCCTCTGTGGCACACTCGGCAGCTGACTCCTGCCCATACTTGTCAACTGTCCCCGCTGACCTAGTGAGATTTATGGAATGAGATTCTAGAAGTTTACTTACATAAAATCACAAACAAGCTATGGAGACAGACTTGAGATTCCATCTTAAATGTCCTTACTGCTAAAAGAAATACAGTATTCTTCATACTTTTTTTTAAAGATTTATTTATTTATACATATAAGAACTGGTGTATAGGCCAAAGGTGCAGGAGATGAGAGGATTCACCAGAGACATAGTGGGGAGCAGAATAGGCAGATACACTGAAATACACTGCTGAGGGGAGCAACGGGTGAGACAGGCGAGGTCTGCTGCGCCATGTGGGTCAGCTCCCTGAACAGGGATCAAATTCTTGTCGCAGTGGCTAACTTGATGGCGCTGAGACTTTAACACCTGCCCCACTAGGGAGGCCCCAATATTCTTCATATTTTAAACCACACTATATTTTGTGTGGATTTGGAATTTAGTGTCAGCCACTTAGATATGGTTTGCTGCATGAATCCATACAGTTGAATTTCTTTCTTTTTCTTTTTTCTTTTTTATGGTTTGTACCATCCAGTTGAGTTTCATAAAAGGATGAAAATCTGCTCATTAATTTACACCTCATGTTAATAATTGGATCTCATAAAATAAGAGTTCTGGTATATATGTTTTACTCAACAGACGAAAAAGAATGTACTCTTAGAATCAGGAAAGTAACTCCTCTCTGCTTCAGTTTTACAAGTCCATTTTTCTTCCCTTTTAGAGTCATTTCTTACCAAACATTACCAAGGAACATGCCCAGCCACCGAGCCCAGCCTGTGGCCCGCTACCCTGAAGGTTACAGGACACTCCCTAGAAACAGCAAGACCCGGCCCGAAAGCATCTGCAGCGTGACCCCATCCACCCAGGACAGAGCGCCGGGGGCGGAGGACAAGCGGCGGTCCATGCGCGGGGACACCATGTGGCAGCTCTACGAGTGGCAGCAGCGACAGTTTTATAACAAGCAGAGCACCCTTCCTCGACACGGGACCTTAACCAGTCCCAAAACCATGGTCAATATTTCCGACCAGACCATGCACTCCATTCCCACCTCCCCTTCCCACGGCTCCATCGCCGCCTACCAGGGCTACTCACCCCAGCGGACATACAGGTCGGAAGTGTCCTCCCCGATTCAGAGAGGAGACGTGACGATAGACCGCAGACTCAGGGCACACCCCTCCAAGGTAACCACAGCCCCTCCGTGTCTACTTTGCTCTGTGCAATGAGCCTTTTGTTTCTAGCACGCCCATCTTTTTCTCCCAAGATGAGAGACAAGAAAATGGGGAGAAGATGGTAAACACGGCAGCGTTCTTCTTGTTTTAAAAATTGAAGGAAGGCGACTCCAAGGGTCAGTGTCCCACATGTAAAACCTAAGTTTGTGCCACTTTCTCTTGGGAGCACAGAACCTCAGAGCAGACAGTCCTGCTCCTCCTCTGCTCGATGGTGCATCTCATTAGCTTTCCCTGCAGGTGAAGGCCACGTGCCTTTGCATAGGCTCTTCACAACATGCCATCTGACAATTGCCCTCTTCTGGCACACCTGCAGTCTGGCCTCAGGCTCTGCTCTTCGCTAAGATAAAAGTGCCCATGTCATCCCCTAACCAGCTGACTCTACAACATATTGAAACATTCAAGCATCTCCGTAGCTGCACCAATTAATATTCGAATGACAGTGTTGCCTGGTGGAGATTGCTTTCTAAAAATTAACCTGAAAGTAGAGATCACATTTCAATTTGTCTCTTATGTTGGCTTCAGCATCACTTCAAAAATTATCTGAAGTGAATTCAATGAGCACTTTGCATCAATGAGCAATAGTTTTTATCAGTTGACCAGTTCCCTAATGTCTTATCCTAGAACTAGAATTCAAAGGAATTTTTCTGGCTTTTTCTTTTCTTTTTCTTTCTTTCTTTTTTTTTTTTTAAAGATTTTATTTATTTATTTATTTATTTATTTATTTATACAAGCACTGGGTAGAGTCAGAGCGCGGAAGGGTGAGAGAATTCACCAGAGCCAGAGTTGGGAGCAGAGCAGGCAGCAGGACCAAGCTACGCTGCTGAGGGGAGCAGCGGGCGGCAGGAGAGGTCTGCGCGCCATGTGGGACCCTCCTCCAGTGGCCGGGGAGCAGCCGGGGATCGAACTGGCGCCGCAGAGGCTGCGGGCAGCTTTGCAACCCAGCACTCAACTGCTGCAGGCCCGGCTTTTTCTTTTCAATTCTAAATTACTGCTTGCCTTACACCATTTTAAAATGGAACTTTTCTTACCCTTCTGACAGGCTGAAGCCTTCATTTGCATTATTGCATAAAGCATGTGCTTGATAGTTCCGTAAAGAAGCATTCAGTAGTGATTAATAGGTTCATCAGTAGTTTGTTTCGGAGGACGCTTTACTTCGCCTCACTGAAAAAGGGCTCACCTTGAGCGCCATTGTAATAAAATTCAATGTTCTGTCACTTTATATATCCAAAGATTTAAATCACATTTGATAAAAATGAAGACAGTAGTCAAGAGAAATCTGATCCAATACAGCTTATTTGTGTGTGATTGAAAAGTGACTGAATTACATAGTCTCATAGTTTTTAATATGTTTCATATTCTTGACCAAAATTTCTCACCTGTTTCAACAACTAAGAAATATGTGTGCTCTAACCAGCTCGTCAACTGACTGTCTCTTCCTCTTCCTCCTCCCAAAACTGTTTTCCAACTTGGTGCTTTTTATTTTTATTTATTTATTTATTTTTGCTATGTTTTCCTTTTTCTCTTTTCTTTTTTTAGTATGTCTTTATTTAGTAGAAGAGCTGGGATGTAGGCCAGAGGTACGTACGGGGTAAAGGGAAAGTAAGAGGATTCACCAGAGACAGAGTGGGGAGCAGACCAGGGGGATTGACTGAAATACACTGCTGAAGGGAGTAGAGGGGAGACAGAAGAGGTCTGCTGCACCATGTGGGTCAGCTCCCTGGCTGGGATTGACTCAGGCCATAGGGATGATAGTGCTGAGACTTAACCCCTAGGCCTCCAGGGAAGCCCAAGATACCATTTCATTTGAAAAACAAATGACAAACTATAGTTGTCGAGACTTGGTATCGGACAGTGTTTTCTCAAAGTGAAAATGTGAGTCTGTCACTTCATGACAACATTTGAACTTTGAAGCAAAAATTAGAATATTGGAGCTCTTATGTCCGCCCCTGCGTGGGTCCCAGCTCCCCAGTACTTCCACATTGGGGGTGGTGTTAACAAATGTGAGTTACTGATAGTGTGTACTGAAATGCATCAATGCAGCACACGTGTGCATAAGTCACAGTTCTGACATTTTCCAGTAATGTTGATATTACAGAAGTCACTTGAAGTGCAGCTAGACCAAGGTTAATGCGACAGAGTATGAGTCACTGATTGGGTTCAGATGCCACTAACCTTTAAAAGAGCAACACACATCAGGCTTCTGTGTGGTATCAAAGAAGAATCTCTGCTGTTACAAAAAAAAAAAAAAAAAACTATTCAAACTCTCCTCCCTTTCCTCATCACACATATTGAGTGGAGATTTCCATACACACTTCCACTTAGCACTTTCCACTAAGATGGACCATCACAACAGAATGAAACCAGAAGCAAATGTGAGAATCCAGCAGACGTGAGGTTTTCCAAACTGTCAGACAATGCCACGCTAGTCACTAAATTTCCTCTTTAAGAATGTAAAGGAGTCATGAGACCAGAGAGCTTGAGAACACTGAGCTAAACTGTGGATTCACTCTGCTCACCAGCAGTGTCAAGAGAGTTTAGTAGTACCTATTTATAAGCACTAATGGCTGTTTTAATGGTATTTTATAATATGAATTAAAGATTTCTCATCACTGATGTTGACAAGACTGAGACTTCACCACAGAATTCATGTTATGCCTTTATTTCCTAGCATGTCTATGTGCCTGAAAGACGGTCAATGCCAGCCGGCCTGACTTTACAGTCTGTTAGTCCCCAGACCCTCCAAGGCAAGACAGTGAGTATGGCTCCTTCTTTACCAGCTGCTCTCCCTGCACCTGATAGCATGTATCTGACTTAGCTTTCAAGTCAGGGAGGCACCTCCCAAAGAAAAACCATTACTGCTTTTGTAGAAGAGACACCATGAGAATTTGGAATCGCATAGCCATTTCAGTGTCTCAATGCATATATCTGGTTGTCTGACTATAGGATTGTATTTTCAAGGTGTATTGTCTAACCTGAGTGGGTTTCTTTACTTTGCTGTTAACTCCCTCATCCTTTGAATAAGTGGATCAGATCCAGCAAGCAAGCGTGTGTAGTCAAACTACAGGCCTACCAAGAAGTTTCTCATGTGGGTTTTTATATAGATTAATTTAGAGAGTCAAACAAGCTGGTTTTTCTATTTATGCAGAAAAGACTAAAAATACTAGGTTCAGCCAATATTTGTCCTTCCTTACCTTTTTCATTGTCAGTGTCACGTTCAAATCACAAAGGAATTAAATTACCAGAACACTATTTCTCTTCATTTTAAAGAGAAAGGAGTACTTTGCATTATCTTATTTTAATCCATCCTTTACCAGGGAAACTATGCTTTAGTATCAGTAGGTAGTGTCCATTTTACTGAAGATGTGATTTGAGAACCTTAATATCAGTTCTCTATTTAAAATTCTCTTCTTGCAGTAATCAAAACAATTTGTTCCTATGTGTGTTTTGCAGACATTCCTTTATTTCTTCTTTCATCTCTTACAAACTTAGATTTAAGAAAATATTTCTGGGCATTAAACAACTTGCGATTTATTGATTAAGTGTTATATAGACATTGCTTGACTAAAACTAAAAAACTTTTCAGTGTTGGAATTTTGAATTACTTCTAGGTCTGACAAACAGGTAATCATAAGACAATACTAAATGTTGTATTATAAAATTTTGTACTTGCTCCCTCTAGTGGATATTTGGGTAAAATGTACTTAACCACCTCTCCTACTTTTGGTGGTAGTCAAATGTGCCTCATTATTTCACCTCAAAATGTACAGGTCTAGTAAACTTCCTAGAACCTTCTATCCCTTTTAAAAACTATTTTTTTAACTCCATAAATAATAAATGGGAGTTTTAAGAGTTCTCCTTTTAGGTTTCTGTCAAATACCATTCTGAGTTGTAGGCTATCCTAATTTCTGACTCCACCCTACCTTTCTTTCTGGCAATACCTCAAGAGCTTAATGTGATCCTAAAACATGAACTGCTCTGCCCTCAGTAGGTCAGAGGGTTACCCAGCCTGACAGCAGAAGCTAATTTTTGCCATGCTATTTCTCCTATAAAGTCTCTCACACACATTCTTTGACGGTTTAATATAAAAGACCAGTGTCTGATGTATATAGTCAGTTTCACCTAAAGGATGCAGTTGTAAGTGTGGTTTACTATGGACATCTTATCTCATATTGAAGGCAATGATCTCAATAGAACTTCAAGTAACAATTAAAAATTCTTTCCAGCCCTTAAAAATTGTATAAAAACAAAGCAACAGGCAGTGAGCAAGAGAGCGCTAGGGAGGTGTTGTGGTGGAGGCAAAACAAATCAGCCTCAAGGGCACGTTCCAGTCTAGAAGCTTGAAGAGCAGGGCAGCCCTTACTGAGGAGCAGCTCCCTCTGGCCTGTCTGCAGCCTTGAATCATAGCAGGGTCCAGAGAAGCACCAGTGGTGTTTTATGGCCTGTAAAACTGCCTGTGACCATACTTTACTGCGTTTCTAGCAAAGAAAAATATATCAGATTGGCCTGTTGAGGAATTTCCCCTGCCTTTGAAAATGTGTTTCCCTTAGCGATCATAGTAACTGGTCAGGAAACAAAAGGCTCTCTCTTCTCCCCCCAGAGTGAGGAACGATGTGAACTTTCTGTGTATTCAATACAGTTGCTCCTTAAAAAATAACAACTCATCTCTCGGTCATATACAATATCCCAGGGAAGCACCATCAGTGGCATTTAAAAGTACAAGTGAGCAGCTCTTGTCCCCAAACTGCCCATCTGTATCTATGCATGTCTCTCTCTCTCTCTCTCTCTCTCTCTCTCTCTCTCTCTCTCTCCCTCCCCCCCCTCCTCCTTTCTTTCTCCTTTTGGTAATAAACCTGTCCTTTTAAAATGTTAAAAATAAAGTAAAAGTAGAACCGGGAAGCAATGAATAGGCCCCAGGCTCTGAGCTCCCTAATTTGAAGAAGTTGTCCATGAACTTGAGTCCTCTCTACCTACCTTCTGTCCCCTGACAGCGCGGGGCTTGCAGGTGTTGTTCCCTTGCTGTAGAAGTCTTAGGTGTCATATTTAAGCATCTCTTTTAATCATCTTTTCAGTAGGGTTTAGGGACAAACCTTTACAGTGGTGTGTTGCATTGTGCTTTTTAGACTTAACTTTTGAATACCCACTCGCAAGTTCTGAGAACATGCTGTGGTATGCTGTGGTTTTGCAGTGTCCTTAAAGTAACAGTGTTCCTTCTGTCTCCCTAGATGTCTTTGCATTTATATAGACCTATCAGCATAGTGCTTGAGCACTGTGCTTGATGTCAACAATAAGAGCAAACTTGCCAAGACATCTTGGTTTAATATCTGTCACTTAAGACAACAATTAATCTGTTTTCCACTGTTTGGATTCTTAAATTGCACTGCTTCAGCCAGAGGAGCTTACACTGCTGCTGATAAAGCTGAGACGGCAGCAGGCTGAGCTGAGTAGTATCCGGGAGCACACCTTAGCGCAGCTCATGCAGCTGAAACTTGAGGCCCACAGCCCAAAGGTCAGCTATGAAGACGCTTGTCTGTGTGTATGCCATTAATTTTCAGCCACTCATTAATGCGTCCAGTTGGTGTCATTAGTGCTGAGCATGCCCCATACTATCCCTGCCGGAGCCCTGATTGCCTACTGACCCTTTGAGAATTCACTGGTTTACTCAGGCTGGACAGAAGATACAGGGATGATGCATTTCCTCTTAGCCTCCCACTCACCCACTTGGGGTTGTGAGGAAGGAAATGCATGCAATTTCTCACCAATCGCTGTAAATTCCACATCTGGTAAAACAGACACTGCAAAATCCTATAATTGCCAGTAAAGTAATACGTTGAAAATTGATTATAGTTTTAAAATTAATGACGTTTTCAACATCTAGTTTGCAGATATTTCTTTTGTCCTTGATTAAAAGAAGGAACATGTAAACATTTCTCAAAGGGTTTAATGGCCTCTCGTATATGGGAAAACTCAGTCATACTTTATTGCAGAACAGAATGAACGTGTAAAGCTTCTACTAACATGAAACTGCTAAAGCCATTTGAAGGGATTTTTTTTTTTTTTGCTTAATATTCCAGCTTATTTGCATGTCTATTTAATTTCTTACAAAGCTAAGTTTAATTTTGCAATAATTTGACACATCATTTGTACCCCTTTGCAGGGAGCATGTGTGTGAGAGTTGTCATGTACTGTAACATAAAAACTTGGGTGAACTACCTGTTTTTCTTATTCTAAAATGACCTTTTCATGAATTCTGCACCCTCTCTCTATCCCATTGTTTCTTGATGCCTACTAGAATGAAATTCTTTCACATCATCTTCAAAGGAACACCATATATTTGGATCATCAGGTGGGATTTGTGGAATTTTCTTACTTAATACCTAGTACAACCTTTAGATATAGGACAGTTTTTCAGGCCATTCAGATTTTTCAGTCATTTTGAATTAGTTTGATGGTTATAAGTGACAGACTAAGAAATACCCAAGGGGGGATGTGGGGAGGAGGTCTCAGGAACAGCATAATAGCAGGTGGAAGAGCAGTTGTGGAGGTGAGAGGTTGGGTGCAAAGGCTGAGTCAGCTGCAACTCCCCTATGTTTTTTCTTATCCCAAGGAAACTCCTCCCTGTTAAGGCTCATCTAAGCTTGGAGTTGACCTAATGAAGGAAACTGTCCCCACAATGCAAATGCCTTGTTAGGAGGTCAATGTGTAGACCCAGTGGCTGTCCCCAAGATGAAATGTGCCACGGGCATCTTTTTTAACAGTGCCCCTGTTCCCTGTTCCCCCTCTCCTCCTAGGGGTGGGTCCTTCCTCAGCTCTAGTCCTAGTGGTGCCAGTGAGTGTGGTTGATTAAGGTGAATGTTAAAAATTTGTGAGCAGGAACTGACATGCCCATATTTTAGTTCTGATGAAATTCTTAAACATAGAATTTTTCCCATGAATGTGCTATTTTTATGCAAATTAATTTTTATATATCAGTTGTAATGTTCAAACTTAAATATTTTATCAAATGAAAAAGATTACTGTGGAAAATGCTGTAAGACAAATGTTTACATATTTATATTTGCTGCTTGTAACAGGATAATGTAGTACTTTAAATTAGTTACGTTTAAAGAGGGATTTTTGCATTAGGACAACCCTTTAAAAGATGGCAAGTCACTTTTATTTTAATCTTGAAAAGAAATATACACTTGTCAACATATAATTCATTTTCCCACAAAATGTTTTCATCATGATTTTGCTTGTTGCAAGGCTTTAGAAGTCAGCATTTCCTGAATCAAATTCATATCTTCTCTCCAGAGACTGCTGCTGTTGACATGTGACCATGTCAACATGAAAGCTATCTAGTAAAAACACGTTAGCCAATAAAATAGTGACATAGTTTTCCCACAATTCCATACTGCCACGGAGCTTCTGAGATTGCATGGGGAACAGCTTTCTTACAAGCTCCTTTGTCAGTAGCTCAAAAAGCAATGAGATATTACAAAAGTTGGACTTAAGTGATTTTAAGTGTGAATCTGAAATTATGCAGAATTTCTGGGAATAAACCTAGTTTATTGTGGTTTATTACACTCCTCAATAAATCATGATGGGCATGGAAGACATAGAACTTTAGAAAATCTTACGAAAGAACAGGTAACTGTCAGAAATACCACACTTTGTGAAGATGCTTCTCGCCAGCTGCCTTGCTCGTGCCCACAGATCCTGCCAACGGAACGGGCTGTGACTCCCTCACACACACATGTGCTGATGGGTCTGTCCCACTGCTGTACGCCAATGGTTCCACAGGTGACTTCCAGAATATCCCAACTTCTTAACGATCCTCTAGTCTCTTGATCTGGCAGCAGAGTTTCTAGAAAGTCACCTTTTTTTAATTTGCGTTCTCAAAAAATGTGATATTATTCCAATTTTTAAATTTTGTGACAATGACAATTACAGAATTCGCCTGTTTTCAATGTATATGTACCTTGTAATTAGACTATTTCTGATGTCAAAAATTGGGGCCATTTTTAGATAATAATTAGATATGGTGTCAAAACATGGTGGGAACTTTGTCTAGAAATTCAAGTATGCCAATCTATAATACACATAACATACATATATCCTTGAGGTTTCCTAAAGAAAAATCTCTCTTTAAATAAATCAGAATTTTTTGTGGTTTCAAATAATTGCATTTATGATAAATGAAATATTTACTTTTGAACTACCCTATATTTTATTTCCATAGTTCGATTATTAAGCTATATTTTAAATTGTTCATAAGTTTAAATTGTAAAATGAGATTTTTTTATTTGAATTTTATTTCATGACATTTTTAATGTCAATTTTTCAGTAAGTTTAAAGCTCAAACATTTCCAGCTTTTAATCTTGTTACTGCCAGTAACCTAGATTAGATTACCAGGTCTGTTGTGTTCATAGGCATGATTGGTTGCCTGGGTTTATCAATTGAATTAATTAATTTTATATAACTAAAATGGGAAGGTAGATTTTAAAAACTTAAAGTCAGAGGAAAAGGCTCTGGTCTTTTTTTTTTTTTTTTACCATATATCACAATAAATGTGAATGTGTACTGGTTGATACTTTCAATACTTATTTTGCTTGCTCAAATAAATCATCCTAATAGCCTAAGGCCAGCAACCAAATACAGTCCCGCTCCGTGTCACATACCACAGTTGTCAAAAGAAAATTTTTAATTGATTTAAATTCTCTTAATACCTTTCATTGTTCATGAAAAATTGAACCTAAGGGTAGCCTCTGAGTTGCTTCAGAGGCAAATTCATTTCTTTTTATTTTTTACCATACTACTTAAAACAAGAAAATGCCTTATCTGAAATTCTAAAGATTTACATATTACGCAGTCCATTCAAAAATCATGACTTCTGGTGCCTACAGCAAAATAATTTGATTTCTTAGTGTCACCATTATGAGAGTGAATTGTGTAGTCATTTTATAAAATAACAAAAGCTAGACTGATTATATAGTAGGGATTTCTTCTGCTTTTTGTTTCAATTTTGAAGCACACTATTACGGTCTGTTTATGCTTTTTTTCCTAATTAGTAAACCATTCAAAGTCAACATTTATTAAGGCAGACCTGGGTTTATCATTTCTGAGAGTTTTAAGACAAGATAGTCCCAAAGTATTGCCTGTGGACATACAATAATCCTAGCGGATATCTTATATACCTCTTACAGGTTCTCTGCAGAAAATGAACTAATACATTGTGTCAATAGCTCATTTCTTCTTACTCAGTTTACTTACTTATCACTGAATATTAGAGAAAGTTTTGATTGAAAATCAAAAACTGAAAGTTTTTGAACTTGCAACCTAAAACATAGCTGCAGAGTGGATTGGACATTTATTAGCTCTTTCCTTATTTACTCCTCTGTTGAACAGAATATAGAAAAGAGAGGAGGAGAAAACAGCAGTAAAATCTTCAGTGACTCTGACTTGCCAGAGAAGTAAATTCAAGAGTATTAGCTATTACGGTGTTATCTTCCCCTCTCAAGAATAGTGTCCTATTGCAGTTCTTTGAAAAGAGAGTATCTTAATGCATTCTGTTCTCTTTTCAGAACAGAGTAGGTTAAGTATGAGTTTTGAACAACATGGCCCTGCTGAAAAACTTTTTGATGATTAAAACTTCCAGATGTTTCCATAGAACCAATTGTAAACCATTTGTGTAAAATTGCAGTAACAGGTTCCCATGAAGCTTAGTGTAGTCAGCCTTCTGGATTTCACTCTAAGACACAAACAGGGCATACTGGTTGTTTTGGTTCCTGAACCCTTAGCTAGCTAATAAGTGTTGTTAAATCCCAAACCAGACCACGGAAGACTGTATTTAGCAGAGCAGTAAACTTACAAACTGGACTAACAGGATCAGACACCCTCAGTCTACATTAAAGAAAACATCTCTGAGGAACTATGTTAAGGCAGCCAGGCTGGTATCTGAGGGACATGAATTTCTTCTTCAGCAAGGCTAGCCCTGGGAGTGGGGACTTCATCTTGTCACACAGCTTCTTCCCAATATGTAGTTGTTGATCCAGCAACAGAATGAAGTTGGGATTGTAGCAGCTAGGCCAGGAGCTAGAGAGGAACTAGTAACAAAAGCTAGAGCTTTGGTGATCAGTCATGAAGGGAAGATTAATAGAATTGGGGAAACTGGAACTTGATCCCGTCCCTATTTTAGTTCTTCCCTCCATTTGTTGCTTTCTTCCTCATTTGCTTTTTCTCTAACTTTCCCTAATAGTGATTGAAGAAGTGTTATGAGGGAATTTAGATGATGTCCCCTTTTCCTTCTTCCTGAGACCTGCCTGCCGGCTCTCCATGTAGGCAGTGATGACAGAAGATGAGATGAGAAGAACTAAGGGATAAGTAGGTAGGTAGGGATGAACAGAGGCTCTTGAGACTTAGAGCAGTGCTTCCCAGTCTTTTGTAGGCATGCCGCCCCCTTGTGGGCAAACTGAGCACATACCAAGCCTCTTCCCCTTCATGCCCCCCCCCCCCCATTATACCACGTCAGTCTTAGCCACCTCCTGTGAGAAGACTGCTACAAAAATGGCTTTGGTCTTCCACAAGTTCGAGTTTTATTTTCACTGGCGCTGCAGCAGGTTGTTTGTTTGTTTGCATCTTTTAAATTAAAATCGTACTCTAATATTAAATGTGATTTCACAGACTGCTCTTAAAATTATGAGTCTGCCTTTACCCTTCTCCCTTCAAAAGTCATTGTGTTTAATTGCATCAGAAACATCTGTGTGAGAATGGAAAGGAGGGACATAGTTCTATCAACTACAATTCAGCTCGGGGTTGCCTATTCCCAGTGTGCTCAGAAGTCCTTTGTAAAAAGAATCTGCCTCTGCTACAGTAATTTAATGAAATTCATTTGCTTTTACCCAGCTGGAGCTGTCTCCCCCCAGCTAGAACATACTTAAGTCATTTCTAAATATAGCTTCAGATAGAATATTCTTTAATACCAGATGTCTAAAGGAACTTACCCTCAAATTCTCATTGAAAAGCTAGAGGTTTCCCATGACAAGCCAGTTTGCCATCCTACAGTAAAAGAAAAATACAGCTGAGGCATCTCTGTGGTGTTCTTGTTTGCATGAAAATGTTTAAGGTTTGTAAGAATCAATAGCTAAACCTCTCATATTATTAGTGCATTTTAAATGCTTATAGGGAGGATTAAAAAATTATTTTTGTTTAATGCTTCAAAAACATCTTAAAGAATAAACCAAACTCTCTAACATACAAATGTTTTATGGTAGCATTCAGATTTTATGATGCAATTCTTTTTATAAAAGTATTTCATGAACTCTGTGCTAAAAGTACTACTGACTTGTGGAAGAATTCTGGGTTTCTGTCATGGACTGCTGTGGACCTTTCTCACCAGTGTGTTTTCTATATCCTTTCAAGAAACCACAAAGAAAAAACTATGCAGACAGGAACTCTGACCACTTTTAAACATAAGTATGCCATGGAAAATGCAAAAAAGGAACAATTAACTGGGTGTATATAATTGGTACTGAAACCATTCAAGGTAAAAATCCAAGAGTACTTTTTTGCAGTTTGTTCTTTGTGTTCTTGAAAGACAGCTTCCCTATAAGGGAAGAAATGCTAACAAGATGATTGAAAAGATTCTTGATGGCTTTCATTGTTCATGTCAATTCAGCAACTTCATTCTATTGAACTATAAAGCAAGATCCCATTTTCACTAATATTTCAAGGGGTCCTGGAGCTTCTATTTTAGGGATGATTGAGAGTTAGAAGAAGTAATGTTTCTGGGGCGCTATAGAATAGGCATTTGGAAAAAAGCAAACTAAGGAAACTGGAAGATTGAAAGTCTGGTATTTAACACTTAACTAACCCAAACTAGTTACATGGTGCAGAATTTCTGTTTTCTTATGCCAGGCTATTAAAAACCAATCCTGTTTCTTATGTCTCTCACACCCTACTTTCTTTCCCTCCCTCTGAATATTTCATCATAAAAGTGGGGAGAGGTGAGTGAAACTCAGAAAATTCTCAAGCAGCATATGAGATTGCAATGACAAGACTCTAAGAAACTTAAATGGACAATGGGTAAATTAGAATTTAGAATGTGCAAAGGCTTAATATATGTGTGTCAGTACTCTGACCTGTTGGCCTGTGTAGTGCTTATACATTATTACCATGATTCTCATGTTTGTCCTAGAAAGCAGAGCCTGTAGTGTGGGCTTCCCTGGTGTCAGCTTGTTAGTAGGATATTTACTTGGGAAAGTAATACTGTAGGGTCAGAGGGGAAATTTTACCCAACCCCTCTAGGTTCTTCTTGGGCTGGTCAAATAATACAGCAGCATCAAACAGATTAGCAGGAGAAAAACAGTCAAGTTCAAAACAAATGTACAGGAAATCTATATGGAAGGTGAGGATTCTGCTTTGGGAGGAAGCAAGGAGTTTGAAGATCTATATCCTGAGATAAGGAATGGACTAATGCCCTGGTACTTCATTGAGAGAAGGTGGGGGTGGGGATGTCTTCCCAAGTTGAACAGATCACATGTTCTAGTGATTAGATGTTTGCCCTGCTGAATATAGAGATAGTTTCCCTCTGATAGCTTATTTCTGGATGGTAAAACACAACAAAAATAACTCTGAGACTTTGTGAAGGTGATAGTAGTAAACTGGAGTGATAGGGTGTTGACACTAAAGCTCTGGTGGAGGACAAGTGAATCCTGTGCCGTGTTGACGTGTAAAGTGACTTGTAAACAAGTGCAAATATATAAAATGTTTGAAGGCAAGAAAGGTTATTTCTGGAGATAATCCTAAATCTGGTTAATAATCCCAATTTTATTCTTCATACCACATTGACCTCAGCTCAAAATAGTCCTCATGCCATAATGGCAGGTCTTTAGGAGACCTGTTCTGAGCACCTTCAATACCAAGGTGTCAATATAGGAGTGAAGAGAGAGCTGGGAGAGAGAGAATGTGTTGTCAGCTGTCACAGACAGCTCAGGCCTCATCTGAGCAATGCTTATTGAGAAATGAATAGAAATATGGCAGAATCACTCAACCAAACAGCAGAAAAGAAAAGAGTTTGTCATGACTCATCTTCCATTAACAGAGGGTTGGCCCTTGAAGCTAGTTCTCTAGTCATGCAAGGTCATGCAAACTTTTGTCCCATGTACAAAGTGACTGACCAGAAAACTAAAGGCAAAAATGGTTTGAAGTCTTGGTCTCCTTCCACCTCACTAATGTAGCAAATAGTTGTTGAATACCACGTCATCCATGAGGGAGCCCATGGAAGGAGGGCCTCTAGTTTTTTGCTTACACCTAGAACTTGAAGTGCTTTAAACCCCAAAGAGAAAATAGGAAGGTGAAACCCAGTCTCTTTCTCCACCTCTGGCTGGGACAGCCTGAGATCAGGTTCTCACAGTCAAATCGCTTGGTGGATGGAAAGAAAAGCAAACAGCCACTAAGAGGGCCCATGGTGTGACAGTCATTGGCATCTTGCCTGCTGCTCCCCCGTGCTGGGGATGAGATTGCCCAAATTTATAAAAGTGGTAGCATTAAACCTCCTGGAATTGAACTATACTCTAAAATTTTGCCCATCACTAGCACATATTAGTTAATAATAACTTAAAAGTAGAGTTAAAGGTACTCTTAACTGAAAAATGGGAAATTTGTGAGATAATATTGAACAAGCTGAGCAGTTTTTTTAAAGCATTGATGTTATACTTGCATGGGGTTTAGTCAATATAATTTGAGGCCACTGTGACCTCACTAAGTTCCTCATTACTGTTTATGCACCAAATCTGAAAGCACGTGCCAAATTATGTCTTTCAACTATCTCAGGAAATTTCACAAATTCCCTGTTTCCTGCAAAATAAGGTGCCTTCTGGGTTTGTCACTCAAGCCCTCACTCCCCACACTCCACTGTGAGCCACTCCTCCCCTGCATGCCCATCCCTCCAGCCAGTGATTCACTGTTTCTCAGATACTTTAGACACATGCCATTCTCTGCTTAGTGCACCTGTCCAGTGCCCATCCACGCCAACAGCTTATGTAGTGCTTTACAGTTTACAAATTGCTGTCATATGGGTTATCCCTGGTGCTTCTGTACATAGGCTCACAGCATGTGAGTCAGAAATTCTAACAGGTTACACGACTTACCCCCAATCGCAAGGCTGGATTGAATATTTGTATTCATGAATTTTCTTTCCTTTAAATACACACGTGCATGCACACACACACACGCATATATATAATTTCCTTCATAGATTAGTTTTGTTTCAGGTTGCTGATCTTTATAACCTGAGGAACATCAGCTCCTGGTTAGGTACTAGTTGTTTTCCTAGCTAACAGACAGGTAAATGAAAACAAAATTTCCCCAGTCCTCCTAAAAGGCTTAATATTTATACCATTCTATTTTGTATTTACAAGTCAAATCTTTTTTTTTTTTTTTTTTTTAAGATTTATTCATACGAGAACTGGGGTACAGGCCAAAGGTGCAGGAGGTGAGAGGATTCACCAGAGGAAAAGTAGGGTGCAGAGCAAGCAGATCTACTGAAATACACTGCTGCGGGGAGCAGCGAGCGAGACAGGAGAGGTCTGCTGCACCATGTGGGTTGACTCTCTGGCTGGGGATCAAACTTGCTGCAGTGGCTAGCAATAGCTTGATAGCGCTGTCTTTAACCTCTGTGCCACCAAGGAGGCCCAAAAGTCAATCTTTTGTAGTGCAGTTGTTATAGTTTTTTTTTCCTTCTTACTTAAATTTTTTTATAAAGTTCATTCAGCAAAGATTTATGGAGCTCAGTGTAAGACCAGTATTACAAAGTAGACTCCTTTAAATGATTTTCAAAGCCCAGGAAGGAAATAAAGTTGAGCATAAATGCCAAAAAACATTTTTAGGATTGACCTAAGGGTGTTATTATGTAGCTAAAACAAGCTGATGAATCTTTGTGTTGGTTTTTTTTTCCCCTAAAGATTTATTATTTATTTATTTATTTAAGGATTTATTAATTTATTTATATAAGCACTGGGTACAGTCAGAAGTACGGGGGCGGGGGGGGTGAGAGAATTCACCAGAGCCAGAGCGGGGAGCAGAGCAGGCAGAAGGACCGAAGTACACTGCTGAGGGGAGCAGCGGGAGGCAGGAGAGGTCTGCGCGCCATGTGGGACCCTCCTCCAGTGGCCGGGGAGCAGCTGGGGATCGAACCGGCACTGCAGAGGCTGCAGGCAGCTTCGCAACCCAGCGCTCAACTGCTGCGCCACTGGGGAGGCCCCAAGCTGATGAATCTTTGAATTCATGGTAATAATTCTGCTGCTTGATGCCAATAATAACTCAATTAGAATACAGTTATTATTATTATTAAAACCCAGATTCTTGTGTCTAGAAAGAATCTTAGTTTTGATTTAAACTCACATATACTTTAGAGTAGATTTAGCCATAACAAGAATAAGTGTCTTTTACTAACAGGGATGTGAGGTTTCCCCTTTTGGAATGTTCTGTACTTTAAAATGATGACAAAGCATTATCACAAATGGATTTGAGTTTTTTAAATATTCAGTATTTCTGTTGCCCGTGAGCGCCAGGAATACAGATGGCAGCAGCGTTAGACAAGAAAGGGTCATCAAACAAGGAAAACATATTAAGCCACTAAGGTAAAAATCAGATCTGTCGAATTTGTCCTATAGCCAAGAGAATTTTAATTTCAAAAAATACTTAAAAGACACTCAGATGAAAAGAGGTGACCGGGCCTTCCAAGTCAGCTTCCAGGGAAACCACAGGCCTCTGTTCCAAAATGGCAGCTCTAAAAACTGAGCAGTTTAAGCGAGGTTGTGAGTCTAGAGATTGATTACCTTCCCTTTGTTCTGCTGCGTCCAGGGATTTTTCACATTTCCACCATGTTTCAAAAATGGGTCTCATCTTAAATTTTTTTCCTGAAGCCTATACTCACTGCATCAACCCATTTAGAAATGTTTTCCTTTTAAAGGAATGTCAAATACAATTCACTTCTGTGTTGTCCTAATTTGTTGTTGTTGTTGTTGTTTAAATCTACCTTTCTCTGCGAAAAGGGGTTGGGAGGGATGAGGCATGGTATATAGACTTCCTACATCTTTTAAACTACCATTGATTCTACTGAATAAATTACAATACTTTCCCAAAGCTTTACTTTTAGGAAAAGCATACAGCAGGGGTGATTTATTCACCCTGCTTTAAAATTTCAAAAGTAATAGACCTCCATACTTCGGCTCATCTGTTGTAAAGAGACTTATTTACATCTTTCTATTAAAAAAGTCACTTCAGATTTCCCAGATTCCTATTAAACAATGAGAAGTTTCAATAGGTAGTCATACCCTTCAATCTCAGGTCCTTGGACTTCAAGCAGAATCTCAAGTGAGCTGGAAGGCATTTACATTGTCAAGAGCTAAATGACCAGCTTCTAAAGATCCTGGCATTCCTCAAAGCTTCGCCCTGGGCATGTCCAATTCTTTAGCTTTTACATTTTTCCACACGTCTTAGAGCTTATTGATCTAGGCACAGGAGGACATTCTTGAGAAATAGATTCTTCAGTGATCAGACTAGCAAGGTTTTTGGTGGATGTTTTTGCTTTTTTTTTTCTCTCCTATTGTTAAAGACAGATTCCCAACTTAAAATCCTTTTCCTAAGAAGTCATTAAGAACTCTGGAAAAGTCCATTTTCCATTTAAATGGAAAATGACAGCACAGAGATGGGTCTTACATTGACTATCCGTGAAGGACAAAAGCTCTGTAGGGTGTTTAGAAATCACCCAGCTTGCCTGCTGGGGACTTGGGGATGCTGCCGACAGCTCTCACAGGCAAGGAAGTGCAGTTTCTTGGTGACAAGTTTCTAAATTGATATTTCTGACAGTGACATCAAGGGATGCTCAGTATTCTTATTGTTATAGGACAGGGAGAGGGGCAGCCCAAACCCCGCAAACCTGCTTATTCTACATGGGTTCTGCCATCCGCCGCATCAACACAAAACATAGGAGACTTTAATGGGAAGGAACTTTAATAAAACTAGGAAACAATACAGGTAAGGCAAAGAGTCTAGTTTCTAAATGAAGCACCCAAAGTTACCCGTCCCCTCGTGGGTAAAAGTCCATCCATATGGGATTGGCCCAGAACAAGGCCCCAAAGCCTGCTACAAGTCTAAAGCATCTTCCAGTGGGGACCCACAGAAAAGGGTCACAAACAACTGGACAAGCCCGGAAGGAAAAGAGCAAAATCAACATCAAGATAAAAGCTGCCATTGTCACCTCCCACAGTCTCACCCACATTGTGCCACCTAGTCCACGACCAAAAGACAAGCACAGTTTCTTCACGTGTCTCTAGGCTCCACGCGCCTCTTCCAGGTCTCCTGGCTCCATCCTGCTTCCTTCCTTCCTCAGTCTCTTCTTGCAGCTTCTTCTCTTCCTGCTCAGCTCCACCCTCCCTTGGGTGGGGCAGGGAACCTCCCCCTTTCCTGGGACCACCCTGTTACAATATCAGTCTGGTGTACCTCAAAACTGAGGAGATTTCAATATCAGATTTTCTGGGCAGTTTTTCTAAATATTTGGATTCACAAATATCAACTAAAAATGAATGCTTTGATTAAAAACAGAAATACATTGGCAGTACTTAGGTGTCTTTCAAGGTGTTCCAAGTTACTTTCATTTGTTGCTGAAGTTAATTATGAAAATAGTGTATGGCCTGAATCATGCATTCTCATCTTTATTTTTATAAAATTATGGTCCTGCCATCATCATCTGATAATTTAGCAATTAACTAAAATCTAAGCCTATGTTAATTGTTACTTCAAAAAAGGATTTAGGCAGGAAGTAAAGCATTGAACTCATTTTCAGGTACACTATTAAACATTCTCCATGTACTAATCAGTCCTTCTCTTGCTCTGATTCCTTAAAATAAATCATGTCAGCTGCTTACACCACTGTCATAGTGCTGATGCCATAATGTCAGGAACGGATCCCAGGCTGAGGTGGTAGTGCTGAGTCCCAGCCACTAGACCACCATGGGTTGGTGTCACACGACGCCGCAACAGGAACTTCACTGGCGCTCAGGCAAGCAAGCAAACAGGCAGATTTGTTTGGAGAAAGAAAAGGTTTATTAAGGAGAAAAGGAACAAAAATAAAGTGGGCTCCCAGGCTGGTGGAACCAGGCCAGGGAGGGGCAAGGGAGCCATGCCTAGGGAATATATGCCTGTTTTCCCTAATTACTCTAAAGCTCCACCAGTCTCTTTGTGATTGGTTAGTCTTGGTGGTCTCGTCCACTGCCTAAATATCTCTGTGCTCAGAAATAAGTCTCTGTGTTCCAACCCTTATCTTGGCATACTTTTCTTAACATGCTGGAAGGTCCTGTTGCCCCTAGAACTGGGGTGTTTGATTAGTCCCTTTGGAATTTGTTGCCCTTATATCTCCAGAGCCTTCCCTATTCCTCCAAGGCTTTTCCTATTCTGTTGTGACCCTAAGGGCTCTCCGCTTGCCCTAGGCCTCAGTGCTGTCTAGCCTTCTTGTAATCAAACTTGGCGAGAATTGCTTAGATGTGCTTTGTCTTTCTTTTTTTTGTTGAGATTTTTTTTTTTATTTATGCCTACAAGAGCTGGAGTACAGGCAATAGGTGCAGGGGGTGAGAAGATTTACCAGAGACAGTGGGTGGTGCAAGGGGTTGAGACACAACTTATGAGGCAGTCCACAGCCTCTGCAGCACAAGTTCGACCCCCAGCCAGCCAGGGAGCTACCCACATGGCGCAGCAGACCTCTCCTGGCTCGCCCACAGCTCCCCTTAGCAGTGTACGTCGGTCAATCTGCCTGTTCTGTGCTTTGTGTTTCTTAAGAACTTGGGGGGTTTTTTTGTTTTTTTTTTAAGATTTATTTCGTTATACAAGAACTGGGGTACAGGCTAGAGGCGCGGAAGGGTGAGAGAATTCACCAGAGACAGAGCAGGGAGCAGAACAGGCAGACTGACTGAAATACACTGCTGAGGGGAGCAGTGGGCGAGACAGGAGCGGTCTGCCACTCCCTGTGGTTATCTCCCTGGCCATTCAGGAATCAAACCTGCGCTGCAGAGGCTGCGGACAGCTTCACAGCACTGCGCTCAACCCGCTGTGCCACCGGGGAGGCCCTCTTAAGAACTTGTGCATGAACTTCCATGGTGCCCATAGAGCATTACATTTAGATTATGCTTTAGTCATTGGATTCACTTTATTATAGAGTTTCCATAGCAAACGCCAGAGAGAATGTGCCTTTTTTTTTTTTTTTTTTTTTTGTAAGTCACAGAGAAGTTTCTCAGGGTTAAAATATAGATGATTTCAGCTGTAGTTTAGTGCAACGGCCTATTTTCTAGAACATATTTAGAGGTAAAGCAGATCTAGTATTTCCAACTGAGTAAATCTGGAAGGAGTGAAAGTTCAGCCAGAATTTTTTTTTTTTATATATACAAGAACTGGGGTACAGGCCAGAGGTGCGGGCAGGTGAAAGGATTCACCAGAGACAGAGTGGGGAACATAACAGGCAGACTGACAAAATACACTGCTGAGGGGAGCAGCAGGCGAGACAGGAGAGGTCTGCCCTCCATGTGGGTTGCTCTGAGGCCGGCCAGGATCGAACTGGTGCTGCAGAGGCTGTGTATAGCTTCACAGTGCTGCATTCAACCACCTGCACCACCAGGGAGGCCCTCAGCCAGAATTTTTTAGCAGAAACCAGAGGCCACCATGTGGGGTCCTGGCTTTTGTGTTGAGTCGGCCTCAGTGGAGCCAGCACTGTGCCTGTGCCGTGTATGTGTAGCGTCACCACGTACAGGGCCACTGTCAGGCAGGTCAGGCTCAGTCGTGGAGTGCCCTGGACGTGATGCCAGGCAGGTTCTGAACTGGCCCAGTGTCTTTCCATGGAGTCTTTTTGTTCCCACTTTTCAATTAATGTTTCAGTTTTTATTTTTATTTTTTCTTCTTACATCATTGTTCATTTTTGTACAATATTTGATTTCTCCCCTCAGGTGTAGTTCCCATAATTCTCCCACCACCACATGACCTGTGGTTCATCACCAGTGCCTTGGGCTCTTCCCTCCCATTTTATTTTGACCCCTCCCCTCCCCTGCTGTGTGCTTCTGAAATACATTGCTGAGGGGAGCAGCAGGCGAGTCAGAAGAGGTCTGCTGCACCATGTGTCAGCTCCCTGGCTGGAATAGAATTCAGGCCGCAGTGGCTGGCAATAGCTTGCTAGCCATAAGACTTAACCCCTGCACCAGCAGGGAGGCCCTGTTTTTTTTTCCATAGAAGAACTAGCGTGTCAGCCAGAGGTGTGGAGGGTAAGAGGATTCACCAGAGAGAGGAAACAGAACAGGCAGATCTACTGAAAAGCACTGCTGTGTGGAGCAGCGGGCCAGTCAGGAGAGGTCTGTTGTGTCATGTGGGTCAGCTCCCTGGCCAGCCGGGGGCCAGGGATCGAACTGTGCTGCAGTGGCTGGCGACAGCTTGCCAGTGCTGAGTCTTTAACCCCTAGGCCACCAGGGAGTCCCCCATAGAGAGTCTTATCTCATCTCTCCAGCTGGGGTCCTAAGGAATATTCGAACTAAGGAACATGAGTGTATTATCAAATTACACTGCCCTTGACACCTTAAGAACAGCAGAGTTACCTTTGCCTAAGGATGCATCTACATCAAAAATTCTCATGTTGCACATTGGAAATATCTGAAAACCAGGATGTCTGTATTCTTTGCAAGCCCTGCAATTGACTCTAGTGTGGGTGAAGAACCACTGGTCTAAATAAGCATGAACTTTGATTTTTAGTCATAGAAAGCAGGGGAAAGGTGTTACAAGACAGTCACATGTATTTATAAATGCATTAGGTAGCTTACTTTTAAAAATGAGTTAAGGGTCCTCCCCAATGGTGCAGCAGGTTGAGTGCAGTGCTGTGAAGCTGTCCGCATCCTCTGCTGCGCAGGTTCAATTCCCAGCTGGCCAGGGAGAAACCCAAATGGCACGGCAGACCTCTCCTGTCTTGCCCACTGCTCCCCTCAGCAATGTCTTCGGTCCATTTGCCTGTTCTGCTCTCCGCTCTGTCTCTGGTAAATTCTCCCACCCTCCCCCGCCCCTGACCTATACCCCAGTTCTTGTATAAATAAATAAAATCTTTAAAAAAAAATGAGTTAAGATTTCTTCTAATACATTTTTGATGTGGATACAGGTAAGCAATATCTGATACTCAGTGGAGAAAACTTGGAAATGGAGAAAAGCTTAGAGAATGCAAAAAATAACAACCCACAGTTGCACTCTTCAAAATTATTGCTACAACTTAACTGTCAACTTCCAGGATGCCTTCTAATTTTAATATTCTAGGACTTGACATGTATGCTTGAAATTTTTCATAATGAAAAATAGTTCCAGAAGTGACATCTTAGACACTCAGCAGTTTGTACTCTTTAAGCATTATTTTGCTTTCAGTTTTTCTGTTCCTACATGAATTTCTCCTTACAAAAATCCCTTCTCTGTGACCTAGTATTTAATGATCTTTGACATATAAAGAGGCATTTTTAAATCATCAACATGGCTTCCCTGTGTGCACATGCATAGAACAGCCTTGATTACCCTTCTGTAGAAGCCATGTCATCCCTTATCCCTTTTCAAATGCATTTTTAAGTAAATTTCTCATGCCTTGAGTATGAACATTAATCACTCACCTATACCCTATTGAAGCACCACTTCCAGTTCTGAGCCATATTGACAGACCTAGCCCTTGACACCAAGTCCCCATTTGTATAACTGGATTTCCAATGCTATTTGACCTTGAGTATCCTTTACATTTGAAGATTGTCTGATCCTCATTAAGTCTTAAACATCTGTGCTCCTGCACCACTCAGCCCCCATAATCTCTGTCAGATACTCTTCTAATTTCCATGGCATGCTATTTATTGAAAAAAATATGAATGAGATTGCTTTGAAAATTGAAATCAAATAATAATAATAAAAAAATACAGGGCCTCCCCTGGTGGTGCAGGCAGTTGAACGCCGCGATGTGAAGCTGTCCACAGCCTCTGCAGTGCTGGTTTGATCCCGGCCGGCCGGCGAGGGTCCCACATGGCGCGGCAGACCTCTCCTGTCGTGCCCGCTGCTCCCCTCAGCAGTATATTTTGTCACTCTGCCTGTTCTGTTCCCTTATTGTCTCCTGTGAATCCTCTCACCCCCCGCACATCTGGCCTGTACCCCGGTTCTTGTATAAATAAATATTTAAAAAAAAAATACAGACTTAGGGTATTTTTATTATACAAAAGGAGTGACAATGCACTTAAAATGTTTAAGCCAAAACTGAAAGTTGTTATAGTTTATTCTAAGACCAACATTTGATTAAGGTAAAATAACTGGCATCCCCTTAAAACATGTAGGGTACTTGGAAATCTAAAGATGTCTTTGATTTCTATAATAGAAGTTTTTTTCTCCCAAAGAAAAACTTATAACTGTAGTTGTCTATAATCAGTTTCCTTCTAATACTGTGAAGACTTGATCCCTGGCTACATTTGAACACCTCTGTTTCCATGCACATTAGTTATCACTTATAAACATCTTGGCCCTGTGAATAACATTGGAGTGTCTGGGAGAGATTTGAGTTTGACTGATGAGTGGTTTCAAGTACTTTAAAAATTAACAAAAATTCAATTAACAAATTATTTTAGTGAGAAAATGAATTTATAGTTAGAGAAACCAGTTCCCGTGATACCTGGGAGAGAGGAAAGTGAAGACTGGTGGTAAAGGGACCCAAGAGAACTCTGTAGGTAGATGGAAATATCCAGTGTCATGAAGATGGTGGTGGTTTCAAGGTTGTAGACTTTTCTCAAAGCCTTTCACCTGTACAACTAAAGATATATTAATTTCAGTAAAATTACCCTTTTTTAAAGATACTCAAAAATTGACACAGGTTTAAAAATATTTAGCCTGAATAAAACTTTTTAAAAGTAGGTTAAACCAGTCAAAGGTGGTTTGTGATTTGACAACTAAAACAGGTTTTATTGACATGAAACATTGATAATTTGGCCAAAAATAATTTTTTTTACACTCTTCATTGGTTTATTTTGCACCTTGTTTATTAACCTTAAGATTAATAAACTTTTATAGATTTAGCCAGATCTGCAACCCAGAGGCTGAAAATTATGTGAAATAAATGCCACAAATTGCAAATATAAAAGACTTGTCTGCTTACAAATGAAACAGACTTGGTTGGCCTTTTACATACTGCATCTCAGGATGCTTGTCTTTTGAATGCCTTAACTCTTGAGTCCAGAGCCTACTAAAGCAAATATTTCCCTCGAGGCAGTAATGAAGTACAACACAGCTGGAAATGTGAAGCCCGGGTTCTACCTTTTAGAAGCTAGGGAGGTTCAGAGTCTTTGCTCAGTAAGTTTTAGCGTGCATGTCCAAAAAGAGTTCTACCTGTGGTGTCATCTGTGAAAAAAGCCACTATAGGATGTATAAAAATGTCTTGAGATTAACTTTAATAACGTGATGATCTAAGTGGCAAGATACATTGATGATTATTATAAAAAACGTTAATATGTGTAGAGAACTCAGTTTTTCTAACCTTATAAAGAGCTGGATATCACTTAAAGTTTTTTTACTAATTAAGTAATCAGTTAAATGATGCTTGCTTTCTTTGTTTGCATAGTTTCTCCTTGACTCATTCTAGTACGTATGTGTAGGAATATTCATTCATCGACTGTGCTAATTATTTCTATCAAGTAAACCCTAGCGGCAGTAGTTGCCACCAGTACGTTTTATTCATAACCTTGCCCGTGTTTTGCAGCATCTAGGGCTTGTTTGGAATGCTTTAATATAAATTAAGTCTGTACAACCTTGGGTAAAATGTAAACAACTGCACTGTTAGGAAGATATTAAAGTAGAGGCTATATTTACAGTGTCGTCTTTCAAATCTAGCTATGCTGTAAACTGATGTTTGCTGTATGCTCCTCCTGATTTGAAATAGATGAAAGAAAATGAACCTATTATCACCATGGTTCACACAATGATTGAGAACTCGGCGCTAAGACCCCAACTGTACCAGCAAGTAAGGTCTTGGACAGTGAATGATACTGCTTTATCATCTGCAAATTCCCTCAGTGACAGTTTTGGTTTATCCTCAGAGTTACTCATAACATTAGTGTTTTTCTTATTTCATTTTTTGTTTCTGTCTCTGGAGAAACGCAACTCATCCATGCTTTTCAAGATGCTGCAGAGTATCCTTCGCATGGCTTCGCTGAACATTTTGCTGTTGAATATTAAGTGTGCCATTCTCCTGAAGTTTTTGTGCAGAGTATTTGATTGATATGTACTTGGAGGTCTGCAGTACATTTGCAAAATTTTCACTAGATTGCCATTTTTGGATTAATTCAATGCAGTCATCAAGATAGTCAGATCTTAACCCATCTTTTGCCCCAATTCAAAATATGTGCCATTGAGTTGTCTGGCTTTTGTTTAGAAACCTTGGTAATCTGCAGATCTGCAAAAGAAGTCATTTTATACATTCCTACCCAACTTTTTTGTATTTCATGGTTTAAATGTTCTTAGCTGTGTGTTTTGCAACATCAGCTTCTTCCACTCCAACACCCTCAAATTACTGTGGCCTATGACCTGTTATACTATTTTAAAATTCATACAGAAAAAGAAAGTTAAGTAACATGAAAAATGAATGTGTATTTTGATGAGCACACATAAAAGCACCTGGTAAGAAGCACCTTGAGCTCATGCTGGCCCCAGGCCTATGACTTGGTGTAGACACCTTGGGGCCACAGGCCTTACAACTGGGAGGGTGACTCATTCCCAAGTGGTCTTCAAAACTTTTAAAGGGTGTGATATGATGACGCATAGCTTTTAATTTGCAATAAGAGATCAACTAAATATGAAATATTTAAAGTTAAACAGCTTTACTTTTTTGAAAAATGGCATCTTTCAGTCCTTAGAGTGACCAGATTATAAAACCTTGCCCCAGTCCAGAATGCCATGCTGAGAACCTGAGCACCTGTTCTGGGATTGATACCTTTTCCTTATCTGAAGCTGTCAATCTGTCATCTCACATACTGCTGAATGAACACGAGCTCAGAGGCATTTTGTTGTAATAGCTCGTTTTCCCCATTTTGCAGATTTCCCATAATAGTAGGTTGTAGGAAAAATTAAGAAAAACAGAGAAAAAATACATCATGACTTATGCACCAACCCAATAGTTACAGCCTGGGCTTTCTCTTCGCTCAAGTTTGATTTTTCTTTTTTATAATTGATCAGTAATCAAGGTTGATGATGCTGAAGTTATCAGTGACCATTCAGACACATTTCTTCAGCTCTGTAAATTTACATGAGTTCAAATTTGATCTTATATTTCCCCCGTGGTTTCCCATATATTATTCAGAGAAAGTCTTTATGAAAGCTTATATTGTGTACTCTTCTGGCTTTGTGTTTCTCACATTGCATTACAATATTATGTTGCTAGATTCCTGAAATGTGGCTGAAAATACAGTGGCAAAATAACATTTTATGACTTATTATCCTGAATCACAGTCATTGCAACTTGCTCTCAGGAGGACCTTTGTGTTTTCATTTTCTTAGAAGAAAGAGGATCCCTGAGAAACTACCTGGACAGTAATTTCATTAAAATTAGTCCAAAAAAGATTGTACAACTAAACGAAAACAAATGCAAAATAAATAGCAGAGCATTAAATTGAAAAATTCCTCTGCATTAATTAAACCTTTCACAATTGCGTTTTTGTTTTTACAACATAATGTCAGTGAAATTAATCACCTGATAAATAATTGCTTTAAAAAATAAGACTAATATTGGCAAATATAGCCTATAAGAAATTTTTAGTCCCATGCACTATATTGTGTAATTTTTCATATATTTTCCTGGAATCCTTTTAGCATTTGGTTTATGTATTCAGATACTTTAAAATATGTGTATCATTCACATATTTAAAAGGGATATTGTAGAAAGTTGGATTTTAAAATATCATGAAATAAATAATACCTTATTAAATAAAACAAAGCACATGTCCTCATAACAGCTTCTCAGATTAGAGTTTGAACAAGGCTCAGGTTTATGTAATACACCATAATTCATAATCCCTTCTCCTTTGCTTTCCTATGCGAAGTGTATGCAAAGTGTATGCAAAGGTATTCAAACCCAGAACTTTTTTGTTTGTTTTGCTAAGGATAAATTTTTAAATTGTTAGAAGTATTACCATTAAATATTTTTTGCAAATATTTAGTTAGCCAGAATATTCACAAATTAGTAGATTTTCATATTAATAACTAAATAGAAAACTTCTTTTAATAAGCTACATGCATTTTTTTCTTAAGAAAAACCTCAGTAATTTTTTTTATCAGTAATGGGAAATAGGCCATGCTTAAAAGTTAATTTTTTAAGGAATAATCTTGATTTTAGGGGTGTTTTTCTGACAGGTATAAGCAATATATAGGAATGGATTGATTTAAGATTTGCTAGTTGGAATCTAATGAATAACTTGATTAAAAAGTTTCAATTTTCCAGAGATACAAAAAATAAATCTTTCATATGTGATTATATGGCTATGGGTATATCACACTAAAATTATACCTCGGTAGTACATGTTTTACTTTTTATAATATGCCAACTGGTAATGAAAATGAGTATGCAATAGGATTCCCTAAATAAAAATAGTTTTCAGTGTCCTAAATATTCAGATTACCATTTCTACTTTTAAAATTCTAGTATTTTTTTCTGTGTGCCCTGGGATATAGGATACAATTCATGTTTTTGTCTAGATGTAGCATTATCCACTAATGATTTTCATATCATACATTTAGTAAAGCTGTATTGCATTTAACTTTAAATATTAAGTAAAGTAAATATTTAATAGTATCTTAAAAGCTTTACATCTTTAATTTTTTATAAATGAGAAATTTTCAATTTGGGCATTGTCTCAAATTTTTGATCATGGATCAAAGTATTTTAAACTTTTACATTTCTCAGGCAGGAATATAAATTCTTTCGGGTCTAGGTGCTTTAATTTAGAATGACAATTGACACTTCTCAGTACAGATTCGCCGATATTTATTTCGAAGTGTTCTGACTTGTCATTAAATTCATTTTTCATGTAATACTCATTTCTATGAAATTCTTGTGGTTTAGTAATCACAGTGCATAGCCTTAAAGAGTCACAGGTTCATTTGCATGAGATATGTGAAAATAATGTCTTGAATTGAACAGCGTAAATCCAGGATTTATTGTTGTATGTTTGGAATGCTTACATTTTTAACCTCCTGATCCCACATTCCTAGATCCATTCAAATTTATCTGCTATTTAATTTATGATTCTTTGTAAAGATGCAGCGATTGAGTCATTATTTGCAGAGAGGGAATATGAAGTTATCACTTACACATTTGTATGCATTTGTATAAAAGAAATTTGATTTTCCAGTGCAGTTAGGACACATCACTTTCATCCCCACCTTGAGTGATGGTATATGCCATTTAGTAAAACATGCATGCAGTAAGCCCCAATTAAATTTTTCTTGCTATGTTTTTGTTACTGCCTCACAAGTAAATATAAAGTCAAAAGACAGGAAAGATAGTGTGATATTGTCTGCAGAGGCTCTGATGTGACCTGTGGTGTAACTGACCTGGGATGGCTATTGAAATCTTGGTCAGTACTCTCAGAAGTGAAAATTTGACCAAATGATATTTCAAAGGAGCTGAGGAAAGGATATTTAAATACAGCAAATGATGATTCCTTACAATATGATCAAATAAGTGGTGTCGAACACATCAACGTTATGAGACTTAGCTATCCCTCGTTTATAACATAGACTTTCAGTTTTAGGAGGTTTTGAATGATTTTCCTCTTTTCAATTAAATCCGTCCTTTTCCTTCATTATCTTTTAGTTCTTAAGACAGAAGAACCAGATAAGTCTTTATTGTGTATGTGTGTTTATATATTCTCTATATGTATATATTATGTTTTAGGTTTTGTTAATCAAGCTGGACTAAGATGTGTTGGCATTTGAGTGTCCGCATACACAGCTGTATGGTCGTGTGCATTGCTCGCTAGAGGGCTGTTTTGACTGTTGAAATATGCCTGATTTGAATATTTGATTCAATCCAGTTGCTATGATTGTATTTGTCAATTTTTCTTTGAGATACTGTGTGTCTTACAAATGGACAATATAAGGAACTGTATAATTTTGTTTGACCAGCTTAATATTTTTTTTTACAAGCTTAACATCCTTCTCAATGTATTTGCACATTGCATCACTGTTCAGTATTTCCCTACTTTTGTAAGAATCTGTGTTTGAATTAAACTTCTAAAAGTATTAGAACCATTCAAATTCCATTTTTGTTACTCTGTAAATGTGAACTATTAACTATAGGCTGCATAAATGTATCTTTTAATATCAGTTTTTTTAACTTACTGTATGGCATTTTTCCCTATAGCTGTCCCAAGATGAATGTAGAGGCACGTTGTACAAATACAGACCCGAGGAAGTAGATATCGATGTAAGTATTCATGTGATATGTACTGTCAGTGTTCTGTCATGTTCTCTGCCAAAACATTTGAGATAAGTATACCAGAAAATTTCCTCATCCTGCCCTTCCTTCCAAAATGACAAGGGCCTCTCTGGTGGCACAGGGGGTTAAGCACAGTGCTGTGGAGTTGCCACAGCCTCTGCAGCATGGGTTCCATCCCCAGCCAGCCAAGGAGCTACCCACATGGCACAGCAGACCTCTCCTGTCTCACCGCTGCTCCCCTCAGCAGTGTATTTCAGTAGTCAGTCTGCCTGTTCTGTTCCCTGCTCTGTCTCTGGTGAATCCTTTCACCCTCCTGCACCTCTGGCCTGTACCCGAGTTCTTGTATGCATAAATAAATAAGTCTTTTAAAAAAATGACATGAAATAAATTTGCATGTCATCCTTTTTGCACTCTGGTTCAATTAAATCATTTACTCCCCAACCTGTTCTTTTCTGTCCATCACCCCAGAATTATTCAATTTCAGAATCACTTCAATGAAAATGGTTTCCAGTGAAATATTAACGAGGATTGGAGACAAAGAAAATTGTCTCTGTCATCTAAAGAAAGTATCAGCCTCCAGAAATTCTGCCACTCCTTCCTTTTTTAAATTTTATCTAGTTGTTTTTAATCCTTATTTTAGATTGCTACCTTGTGTACTTTCTTCCTTATTTAGATCTCATTGTACCCTCCCTTCCCCTGATATTACTCCACTGAGTTGTACCTCCTCGTTTCAATGCATTCCATTTGGTGTACTTTAACTTTTGTTGTCTAACAAAGATAAACTGTTTATTTTAATAGCCAAATGGCAAACAAAGTCTTAATTTTTTTCTTCTCTGTCATTATACCATAAATGTTGGGACTTATTTACAGTGTGTCTAGGGTTTTTATTTTCAGACATGTGAGAATTGCTTTTTTATGGCATTGAAATGTGAGGGTACTGGTACCTTTCATATTTTCATAATTAAAAAATTAGCATAGTGCCAAGAATTTTAAATAGTATAAACATTGAAAGTGATTTTTCTCCATTTGTTGTTACACTTTTCTAAGAATATAAGAGCATAATTTTAAAAATATATAAAAATAGTTGGGTTGGCTTATTAATAAGCACTGCATATCTCTCTTAACTTGTCCAGTAGCTTGTAAGAAAAAAATCTTAACCATCTTGAAATGATTTGTTAAAAGTCATTTGAAAATGCTTGATTACTAAGACTATTTTGAACTACATGGATTAAGTAGTCTGATTGAACTGTGTTTTCACTTTATATGCATTTTTTTTTTTAGCATTCTGTCTCTTTTTTTTTTTAAAGATTCATTTTTATTTGTGCAAGAACTGGGGCACAGGCCAGAGGCAGGAGAGGGTGAGAGACTTCACCAGAGACAGATCAGGCAGATTGACCGAAATACACTGCTGAGGGGAGCAGCGGGCGAGGCAGGAAAGGTCTGCCACGCCATGTGGGTTTCTCCCTGGCCAGCCGGGAATCGAACCCACGCTGCAGAGGCTGCAGACTGCTTCACATCACTGCGCTCAACCCGCTGCACCACAGGGGAGGCCCCTAAGCAGACTGTCTTTATAAACTACTAATAGAAATACAGATTGACCTTACTAGGTATTCCATGGTTGTTGTAAAGTATTTTCTTACGATACCTGCCTCTAACTATGGGAAAAATTAAAAATGGCTAACAAAAGACATCTCCTCTTATCACCCAGGCCAAGCTAAGCCGGTTATGTGAACAAGATAAAGTGGTGCATGCTCTGGAGGAGAAACTTCAGCAACTCCACAAGGAGAAAGTAGGATAATTATGTTTGTTATCTACAACTGACTTGACTGTATATGATTATTATCAAGACACTGATAACTAAAGTTAAAAAAGAATTAATTTGATGATGCAGAACAGTAAGTGTAATTCTTTCTATTATAATAGTACACGCTTGAGCAAGCTTTGCTGTCAGCCAGCCAGGAAATAGAAATGAATGCAGATAACCCAGCAGCCATTCAGACGGTGGTGTTACAGAGGGATGATCTGCAAAACGGACTTCTTAGCACGTGTCGAGAACTGTCCCGAGCCACTGCTGTGAGTAGACCTATTTTTTTCTAGTAAGGGTCACTGAACTGTTATGCGGTTTTTTCCTTTTCTTTTTTTCTATTTAACTTATATCTCTATTTTAATGGACTGTCTTTAGGATTGTCCTTTATTACAACTAGAGACATTATTAACTAATAATAACAAAATTAACAGATGAGTATTAGTTCTCTAATTAGTAAGCATTTGTGCATGGTGAAATAGTTTCTTTATGGGGAAAGTAAATACTCTGTTTTTATGTCATGCAAATTTAAAGTGTTTAAGCATGTTAAAATATATTGCAGTCAGAAAATATTTTATGGATTTCAAGGAAGTTATGATAATTTGGGGAAGGTGGTCACTGAATTTTTTTAAACCAACTCTTTCAATAAAAAGCACCTGTGAAAGACACTTACAAAGACATCATCATTACCATTTTGTAGCAGTGGTGTCATCTAAGCTTAGAAGGTAGGTTTGAGTAAGAAATGTAATTAGCAGGGCCTTTTAACCTATAGTCATGTTACTTTATAAAGATTTGGGACTACCAAATCTAAATGTTACTTAGAGGTTTAAACTGAGTGTCTTGTGAGTTTAAGCACTCTGATTTTGAGCTGAAGATACAGTCACGTCTCAGCACCATAAGAACACCTGTGCAAGCAACCCTCAGAGGGATCAGTCGCAGCAATATGCCACCTGTTCCAGAGAACTGCTGGCACCTCCTTGTCCATACTTTCCATGGACTTTTCCAGAGCAACTAACTTTTTTTAAAAAAAAGATTTATTTATTTATGCATACTAGAACTGGGGTACAGGCCAGAGGTGCAGGGAGGTGAGAGGTTTCATCAGAGACAGAGTGGGGAGAAGATCAGGCAGACTGACGGAAATACACAGCAGAGGGGAGCAGCGGGCAAGAGAAGAGAGGTTTGCTGTGCCATGTGGGTAGCTCCCTGGCCTGCCAGGGATCGAACTCGTGCTGCAGAGACTTCATAGGGCTTTATGCTCTTCTAAGGCTTGTCTTACCAGGTAGAATATAACTGTGTTGCCTGTGCCTTTATATAAACTTTTTTTTGTAGTTGCTGCTATTAGTATGTGTGTAAAGTCACACTGGGCCTATGGTTGGCATTCAGTGGTTTTATAGATTCTGGTTTGGACTGCACTTGTGCCAGCAGAATTCCAAAGAATCCTTCCAATTGTTTCACAGTTGATACTGAACATTGGTTCAAATCTGTGTCCTGAGGTATGGAAGGTGAACATAGGAGGTAGAGATAGCATTAAGAGTGTCATTTCTGCAAATACCTGCTTCTTACCTGGTTGGCCACCAAGATGCATACAACTAGAATGAACGTGAGACAACCTTGTAAAGCAGTGTCTCCTTGATGCGTTATATTTGATCCTTGATGCACATCTCCTCTCTCAGCCTCATTCACACGCACACTCATACATTCATATTTTAAGCTCCTGGTACCTTTGTGTTCTCTCATTGCCTCTGCTCCTTGTTATCCAAACCTGATCAGTGAGAAAAAATCATTGTGACCCATCAGTTACACCTGGAATTTTTCCATGCGTCACTGTCTCCATTTGACTTCTCTTCTAATAGAAAACAGAGCTCGAACTGAGGACTGAGTTCAGATGGTTTATTTGAGAGACAGTCCTAGGAAGCAGAAATGGGGAAATGTGGAGAATGAGAGAGGTAGGGAGAAAAGCCTATAAGGGTTTCTTTTTTCTTTTTTCTATTTATTTATTTATTTATTTATTTATTTATTTATTTATTTATTTATTTATTTATTTATTTATTTATTCAAGCACTGGATACAGTCAGAGGTGCAGGGGGGTGAGAGAATTCACCAGAGCTAGAGAGGAGAGTAGAACAGGCAGAGTGACGATGAGGGGAGCAGCGGGCGGCAGGAGAAGTCTGCACGCCATGTGGGACCCTCACCAAGCAGCCGGGAATCGAACTGGTGCTGCAGAGACTGTGGGCAGCTTCGCAACCCAGCGCTCAACCGCTGCGCCACTGGGGAGGCCCTATAAGGGTTTCACTACTGAGTTGATGGCCACCGTGGGCATCAAGCCCTAGCTTGATCCCAATGGGGAGCTTTTTGGAAATGAGCAGAACAGTTTAATAATTTCCTGCTGGGAGGTCATGGGGGGTGAAGAAGTGCTGGGGGGAGGGATCTGTGGCGCATTGTCAAGATTGCTCCAGGGTCTTTAATTCCCCCACACTGCCTGACCACCTTAACTAGCTTGCTTCAAGGCACTGGCATGATGGGGTGACACTCCAGGACCTCACTGCAGACCCCTCTCTACACGTGGGCTGTATCTGTTAATGTACAAAAAATATTCTTGTGCTTCATCTCAGCTTAGTGAGTACTTAATTTATTTTTCCCAGTAACTCAGGAAGCAGATCAAGCAGTTATCAGTCACGTATCATGGAGGAGGCTTAGAGAATTTGTGACTCACCCCATTATGGGAGCCAAATATACTTGTAGTTCTGCTTTTCACATATATTATCTCACTTGATCCTTAAGAAAATCCTGTGCCAAATAAATGCAACTACTACATTCATTTTATTTTCCTTTTCTTTATCTTCACTGCACAGATGAAGAAACTGAGGTTCATGGACATTAAATGGTGGGCCAGGTGTTCATAATAAGGAATAGAGTTAACACCTAAATCAAGGGCTTTTAAGGATTAGAACATTTGTACTTCCTGCTCCACTGTCTCCATGGTTGAATATCTTGTATTTTCTGGAACTTAGAATCAAATCTAGATTGCCTTACTCAAAAATTAAAATTGGAATTTTAAGCACCAGAAAGCAAGTCTAAAGGCAACAGTAATCCTGAGTCACACTGATAGGAGATTTAGGTTTTCATCTACTGCAGTAACACCATTGTGAAGTAGCAATAATTATCGTGGGTATTTCTGGGGTAGTTATTGGGTGCAGGGTTCCATCGTAAGTGTCCACATGTCCCTAATCTACACAGTAACCCTTGACCACTGAACTAGTGTTACTACATTAAAAATAGGAAGCTGACCCACAGAGATTGCCCGGGGTTACACAGTGAATGAGCCATGTGTATGGTCTCCCACCAGACTGACTTGTGCTCTAAACTCGATTCTGATGGGCGGGCCATGCCTAAACAGAGATTTTAGACATTTTAGCCGTGGACATCCTAGGGATTAGAGACTAAAAAGGATCAGGACGCCAGGATGGGTGAGCTACCTTGGGAAGAAGCGGACACATTAAGTGTCTTCATATGTTCGTTCTCAGTATAATAAAAAGGCACTGAGACTTATGGTTACAGCAAAGTGTAACATCTTCTTGGTTATTTTGCAAGGACAATAAAACATCCCCCCAAAAAGAGCCATCCACAGGCGCTGTGCCTCCCACATACTGACAAAGTGCCTGGCAGCACTACAGAGCATTCTTACCACAATACCAAGTGTGCACCTCGACCTGCCTCAGTCCCTAGCTATGAGTTTATAGGAAATATAACAGCAAAGAAATACCACAGGAATTCACATACCATCAGAATGGGGGAAGTTCTGCAGCACAGGTGACCTATTCTCCACAAACAAGGAACGGGAAATAGAAAGAGGGGTGCTGAAGTTGTTAAAATTTAATGTATTTATTGAGAAATGTGGATATATAAATGGCTTAAAAAAGAATTTTCCTTGTCTGTTTTTCATTCTGTTTCTTTTCTCAGTAATGCATAGTGAAGTAGTTGTAGATGAACTAATACCTGATGTTTACTTTATAATAATAATCTGACACAGTGGGTTGGGCATAATGCGTGAAGTTTTCTGGCTATAAAATAAATAAGTGGTGGAGCTGTGATGCTCAGCACGGTCACTACAGTGAACAGTGTAATAAAAAGGTCTGTGCAGTGACGGATGGTAACTGTCCTTGTGACAGTTCTACCCCATATGCAGATGTGTGTACGGTGTGGATTGATGTGGTTCTGTGTTAAGGAAAAAGACTAATTGTAATAAAGTAAAAACAAGCAACTATAAACCAGAGACACACTAGGGATGGGAGGGAGTAGGATCAAAACAGGGTGGTGGGAATTGTATGGGGACTGTAACTAAGATGAAAATGCATACATTGTGCAAAAATGAAAAATGATGTAAAAAATATATAATTTTTTTTTTAATTTTTAAAAAATAAATAAATAAAAATCAATCCATGGGGGTCGAGGTGGGAGCTAAAGCTGACACCAGACGGACTACACCCTGGTAACTGTTGAGTTGGGGTGCTAGCGGACACCACTTTTATGTATGTTTGAAAATTTCTATTGCTGACAGAAGTGTAGCACAATTTTAATACCTGGTATAAGCTCGTTGCAGGATTATGCAAAATAAGATCACTTTAAAAGCAGACTTTTAGAACTAGAGGTGAATTCCTGAGTGGCTGTGTTTTTTAAAAAAAAAAAAAAATAGTTGGGATTGTTTCAGGTGACCTCTCTACACTCTGCACCTACTTTTCTTATCCCAAGATGCTTGATGTTGTTAAACTGACATTTCCCGGGGATGGTTCATTCAGGGCTGGTTAAGGCAGAAATCCCTGTTTGTGGGAGATGGGAGATTCTCAGATAGGAGTCAGTAATTCATTTCACAACAGTGTTCAGGAAATATCTGTCACTTGTGTTACGTGTGCAAACAGCTCGCTGGATGTTGTTGATAAAGAGGCATCAAATGCCAACCCTGATGATAGTTTATCAGTGTGTTGACCTCCTGCCGCTCTCCTAAATGTCGGAAGAGTAACTACAGCATGCAGAAGAGAACCTCCACCCCATGGAATAACATCCCAGGAACAGAATGACATGATGATGTATCTCTGAGCAGAATCATTTTATATTCACTTGATGGTGATAAATGGTTAAGGAGCAAGTGTGAAAAACCTCTCTATGATTCGAGGAGTTTGGGTGGCTTTTTTTCCAAAGGAAGAAAGTATAGATGGGTGATTTGTATATTGAGTCTCCATGAGCAAGGATTCACTGACTTGTTCATTTAACTGAATTAGGTTTATTACATTACTATAAATTTATTCTAAGCAAAGTCACATCAGCCTTCTGGTATTGTGACATCCAATAAGCTAAAATACAACCTATTTAGTGTTTTTATTCCTACAGACACTTTAATCAGGACAGCTAAGAAAATAAATAGCAAAGAAACATGAATTGTAAAAATTTTTATTTTGCTGCTTTCTGAAATTTGGAAAGGTTATGATTACAGTGATACGATCATGAAAGCACATTTTTCTCATTAAATTAATTGAAGTCTTTTGATTTTAGGAACTGGAGCGAGCATGGCGAGAATACGATAAGTTAGAATATGACGTAACTGTCACCAGGAGCCAGATGCAAGAGCAGCTGGATCGCCTGGGTGAAGTTCAGGTACAAAAGTATATTGTGTTTTTTACATTATTTTTACTGATATTGTACAACCCACCTTGTTAGGTTAATGGAGATATATATATATCTATATAGATATATATAGATATATATATATATATATCTTGGATTTGGATACCGCCAGTGGCAGGAATCCTGCCATCTTACAGAGTAGCCATGTCTCATGTTCACAGGTCTCCATTGACTGGGCACGTGGTGTGAGCCCTGGAGTCCTCTGTATTCCAGCTGTGCCACGTGGTACTGAGATGTTAAATTATATGGGTTTATCACATAATGGGTACATCATCTTCTTTATAACATGCTGCATCAAATGCCTCACTTACTAAGCTATATTTTAGCCTGTGATCTTGATGGCTCATTAGAAAAAGGGAAATGCAGTATCATTTGGCATAAAGAATCCAGTTTTGTAAACAGGCAGGTCTAGAATCCTATCTGTGGAATAGAAACAGTATTATTTCTTATCTGTGAAATAGAAATAGCTACCTTAAAGTATTTTATTGAGGAATAGAGGACCCAGAGGTCCTCTGTTGGAAACCCAGAGGACTCAACACAAATCATGACAACAAATAAAAGGGGACACTAGAACATCAGCTGTTCCCTCTCCGCATTGTCCATTATTGTAGCCAGTCACCATGTGTAGCTGTTGAACACTTGAAATGTTGGCTAGTGTATTGTATTCCACACTAATTTTCTAAATTTAAATTACCTCAATTTAACCACAATATGTGGTTGTGACTGATGTTACACATTTAAGTTACATCTAAGATACAACCTAGAAATCAGCAGATTTTTTTCTATATAAGATCAGGTATTAAATACTCCAGGTGTCGTAACTATATTCTATATACTTGGCGTTTTAGTTTTTTTAATAACCCCTTAAAAATGTAAAAACCCAGGCTTAACTCGTAAACCATACAAAAGCAGACATAGGCCAGAACAGTTTGCCATCCCTGATTTAACCTGACAAAACATACCTTCATTGTGAAAATTTAATTGCTAGCTTGCAGGATTTAAGAGACTTGAGTGTGTAACTGGTATAACATGTTCATAAATGACCTGGCTTAACATCATAGTGAAAATTTTTCCCATAATCTCAATTCCGTTTCATTCGCATTTCCAGTGGAATTTTCTGAAAGAAAAAAAAATAAATAACAAAGTAGAGCTAATATTTTTAAGGTGAAATAAAGATCACAAGTAGTGGAGACATTTTTTGGAAAAAAAATAAAGAACTGGAAGGCATGCTCTAAGAAGAGGTAGCATTGACCTTAGCAGTGACATAACTACTCTGCATGTCACAATTCTAACTACTGTAAGGTGAAAATAGTAAGTAAGAGTACCTGCCCTGTTGGGTTACTGTAATGGTCTAATGTGTCAATATTTTTGAAGCAATTAAAAGAACATCAGGCACATAAAATAGGCTATTAAATACGCAAATATACAGTAAAAGCAAGGTAAACGTACTTTAAAGATGACTTTCTGGGGGAAAATACCTTTAACCTCTAAAATTCAACAAGAGTCACCACCTGGATCTGTTTGTTTTTCTTTTTGACTTAGAAAAGCAGTAACTTAGAAAAATGGACAAAGAATTTGAGTTTTACTTCATAGAAAGTAGAAGTCTGATTGTTTGCAAGTGTTTGGAAATTGTTGAGATCAACCAGAGAAAGGGAAAATAAAAAAAGAGGGAGATTTTCATTATATTCTTTCAGATAGGCAAAAGTATGCATATTTATTTTTAACTATTGCCCAAGTAATGTACATTCTGTTTAAAACATGCAGATGTCTGGCTTATACATCTGTGTCTGTAGTCACATCTCCAGGCTGGAATTAGGTAGGTTAATGTCTAAGGACTTCCTTCTTTTACTTTGCTTCTAGCCTGTGGTTTGCAAAACTGGATAATGAATGTCATGTGCCTTTCTGAGGCCCATGAGTGCACCATCTTTGGGCTAATGGACTTTGAAAACACCTTTGAACTCCTCAGAGGACTTTTTAGCTTACTGATGAAATATTGATTGTATTCTAATGCCTGCAATTGTCCAAGACTGATATTCAGTGAAGAAAAACTTTTTTTTCTAGATGATGTAACAGCTTTGTACTTCATTATCTATATTTTTAATAAAATGACAGTCCCACCTAATAACAGTTACTGTTAACCTGAGTATTTATCAACAATAGTCTTAAAGAAAATCAATATGATCTTTTTTTTTCCCAGTTAGAGTTTTTAGCCTGCAGGCACGAAATGGACTAATGGAAGTAAGAAAGTGGGTATACCTGAGAATAAAATAAAAATGAAAATTTCTACTAGTTTTTTTTTTTTTTTTTTTTTTCCTTTTTTGGTCATGTCTTTTTCTAGAACTGAGAAGGCTAGTATACTTTCCGTTTCTTGTTTCTTTTTACCCCATCTAAATTTTTTTGACATTAAGAGTTTCTATTTTGGTGGGTTTTTTTTTTTTTTTTTGGTTTGTTTTTATTTTTTAATACTTTCCGATTAGCATTCCTTCCCAAGACATAAATGATGCAAGAAAAAGTTTAATGAAGAGGTGTGAAATACAGTACACTTAAGTTTGAAAAATTAAATTTCTTTTCTGATTTACCATTTTTCTTTCCCACTGAAGTTGCAAAATTAAGAGTCACTTACATCATATTAAATATCCTCAAAATTTAATCTACTGCAATCACCATTTTGAATGTATAATTAGCAGAGTTTATAACATCATTTCATTTTTTTTTCCTATATGTGGTCTGTCCATTGTTATGGTTAGACTGAATCAGCAGGTATTCAGCGTGCACAGATTCAGAAAGAACTTTGGAGAATTCAAGATGTCATGGAGGGACTGAGCAAACACAAACAGCAGAGAGGTACTACAGAAATAGGTAAACCAGCTTGGGACTTTCTTCCAGGATGATTGACCATGTGTTACATCTAGATGGAGTGACATGGAGATCCAGACTTCTTTTGTTACTATAACAGGTCTTCCTTTTTTTTTTTTTTGTGCATACAAGAACTGGGGTGTAGGCCAGTGGTGTGGGGGGTGTTAAGAGAACTCACCAGAGACAGAGTGGAGAGCAGAGCAGGATCCACCGAAAAACAATGCCAAAGGGAACAGCAGGCAAGACAGGGGAGGTCTGCTGCACCATGTGGGTTAGCTCCCTGGCAGGGGATCAAACTCATGCCACAGTGGCTGGTGATAGCCTGATAGCATTGAGCCTTTAACTCCTGTGCCACCAAGGAGCCCTGTTATAACAGGTTTTCGATATCAAAATATAAGACTTTTTTCACTGAATCAATACACAAACAAGTTTATAAAGTAAAAAAAAAAACACACAAAAGTTCCTCCAGCCTTACCCACACAAAAATAGATCATGCTTTGAATGCATGATTATAAACACACACAGAATCACACATGATCTGTTTTTCTATAGTTTAATTTTTCTTCTTAACAACGTAGTGAAGTGGGCCTTCTTGGTGGCGCAAGGGGTTAAGCATAGCACTGGGAAGCTATCTGAAGCCTCTGCAGCACAAGTTCGATCCCTGGCCAGCCAGGGAGCTATCCACATGGTGCAGCAGACTTCTCCGGACTCACCCACCACTCCCCTCAGCAGTCTATTTCAGTCAGTCTGCCTGTTCTATTCCCCACTCTGTCTCTGGTAATCCTCTCACCTCCTGCACCTCTGGCCTGTACCCTGGTTCTTGTATGCATAAATAAATAAATCTTTAAAAAAATAAATAAACACACATGCCAGTACTCACTGGATCCCAAGAGTGAGAAATCAGCATACATTTTCCACTTGGATTGACACAGCCATATTAATTTATATATTAAATTATAATCATACCAATAACATTTGAGAAAATCCATGTTCCCATACTCATGTTTAAACTAGATACTTTCTGAAAAATAAACTAATTTATATTATTTAATGTAATTGGTTTCAAATTCTGAAAATATTTCCAACAATGCAAGCTTAGAAATTGCAAGCTTCACTTAAAATAAGTAAAATTAAATTATTCCTTTTTTTCTGTAGAATTAGAAAGATATCGTTAATGCAAGTATTTATGTTTTATAATTTTTTAACTAGGTATGGCTGGATCAAAGCCTTTCTCAACAGTTAAGTACAAAAATGAGGTAAGTTTGAATTGTTTTTCTAACTAAATTATTCAAAAGTTTAAACATGTATTGGAATTGTCTACTCTTAAAAAAATGTTTTTCAAATATATTTAAGAATTGCTATTTTAATCTTGAAATTTCACTGACTCAGTAAAATGGTACTTCTAACGTGATTTTTTTTTCTTTCCTTAATACAAAATAATTGAATCATTGCTATTCATCTGCGTTGAGACTTTAATGTGTCATACTTTTTCTAACCTCAGTAATTTGAGTATTTGTGATTATTTCTTATACTTCATAAAATTTGTAGGTGGATTTATAGATAAGCTGACTATGTATCATGCATACCATAAAGAAATTACAATTACAAAGAGATACTGTCAACCTAATTGAAGGCATATATAGTCTTGAATTTTGTATAATTTTTTCACTTAAAAAAGTTGCAATAAACAGTAAGTTTTTTATTAAATTTTTTCTCTTTTTAAAATGAAAAATAGTAATTTCATGCAGGATTCTCTTGATGCTGAGCTTTATAACCTGCATATTATGGAAAATTACATACAATCATTTAAAACCTGGTTATGGACAATCAGAACATTTTTTGTCTTGCTTTTCAATATGACACCTTTGGCTTGGCAGTGTCCCTTTACTATCTTATAGTGAATTTAAGTTAAGTACCGTTGCAAAGAATTTAGATATACTTAATTCAATATGCTTGTCTAAATAAGGTGACTATTCTACAATCTTTAGGAAGAGGAAGTAGTCCCACCTCGTCCTCCACTTCCTCGGTCCTATGACTTTACAGAGCAGCCTCCCATAATCCCCCCTCTGCCCAGTGATAGCAGCTCCTTGCTCTGTTATAGCAGGGGCCCAGTCCATCTGCCTGAAGACAAGAAGATTCATCAAGTTCAAGGATATCCAAGAAATGGATCTCACTGTGTAAGTGGCTAAAGTAGCCACGGGATGATGACATCATGTACACCCTCTTGTTTTTGAAAATTATTTTGCACTCAAATTTGCTTTTATTATAACACTCATTTTGACCAGTGCTTTTTTTGTGTATAGATAATATCATTTGTGTTTCTTCTGTTTTGGTTTTACCATACTCATTTTTTAATATTTTCACAATTTCAGTGTTTCATAATTTTCATAAATATTGTCATCTATAGTGTTTACTTTGCATGTGTTTAAGGGGCAGTGTTTGAAATACACCATTTCAGAACATTAGAGGCCAAATTCTATCTTCAGGTCAGAAAGAAGAGAAAAAGGAAAGGATTGTTACAAGAATGACAAAAAGGGTGGGATGTGGGTGTTGACATTACTTCTTGGAAGCTGCAAATAAGAGATTTGGAGTTAAGCAAATAAATCTGAAGTCTGGTAAGAAAAGAGATGAGAATAAATAGAGGAATGGGACTTAGAAGGAATGTTTTTAATTTTAAATCCAAAATTTTACTGGTTAAAAATCTCTGTTTTTCCTACCTTACTTATAAAATAATTATTAATTGTATTAGCCAAGATAGCTCTCTGAGGCTTTTAATTCTTAGAGTTTCAGCCTTTAGAGATAAACATTTAAAAGAAACATAGCTTTTTTTTTTTGTAATTGTATGTCTTTTTTCAAGGGTCCAGATTATAGACTCTACAAGAGTGAACCAGAGTTAACAACAGTGGCAGAAGTTGATGAATCTAATGGAGAAGAAAAATCAGAACCTGTTTCAGAAATAGAAACTTCAGTAAAAGGTTAGCATTTGGGCTATGTTTTATTTTCTGAGTTTTTCAAACATTTGAGCAATAAATGTCCCATTGACATGTTGACTCAGTCCATACAAAAGTCTGTAATCTGACACCTCTGGAATCTGATGAGTTTCTTAATTCAAGAGTCTTTATGTATGTAGTATATAACATGAATATAATGTGACAGTGTATCATGACAGTAAACGCATATCTCCTGTCACCTCGACCAATATTTCCAGAACATTCGTCCTAGTTCAGATGAAGCCTAGGAAGCTTCCTATCACTTCAGGTTAAGTTTCTCTGAGAAGTAAGTTTATACCAAACTTTAATGAAGCTTTCCATTACCTGAGATTTTATCTTTTTATCTGGTATTCTTTATTTAAAAATTGTACATAAGAGGGCCTCCCCAGTGGCGCAGCGGTTGAGCGCTGGGTTGAGAAGCTGCCCGCAGCCTCTGCAGCACCGGTTCGAATCCCGGCTGCTCCCCAGCCACCAGAGGAGGGTCACGCATGGCGCACAGACCTCTCTTGCCGCCCACTGCTCCCCTCAGCAGTGTACTTCAGTCCTTCTGCCTGCGCTGCTCCCCACTCTGGCTCTGGTGAGTTCTCTCACCCTCCCGCGCTTCTGACTGTACCCAGTGCTTGTATAAATAAATAAAAATAAATCTTTAAAAAAAATAGTCTAAAAAAAAATTGTACATAAGAGATTATTAAGAGCCAAGGCAAATTTTCATACAATCTCCATAAAATAAATAAGTACCATGATCTAATATTATAATCTTACTGTGAGTACTCGCGGTTTTCTTTTTAAATCCTGGCCATTGTTTGAAAGGTTAATATTGTAAAGAAAAAAGAGAGGGGGCGGAGCAACATGGCGGCGAGGAGACACTGCGAGTAAGATCTCCCATTAAAAAAAGTGAATAGGGAGGAAAAGCGGCAGGTCCCAGTGAGAACTGGGACACGAAAGATAAACGGGTGACGCCAGCGAACTGCCTGAAGAAGAAACTGGCCATAAAAGAGGACTAGAAGGGAGGGAAGCGCAGAACCCTGCTCCCCTCCCCCGCCCACAGAGGCGGCACTCTCCGACCGGCAGAGAGGAGGAAACAACAAACCAAAACGGCCCACAAGAACAAACGACGCAGCAAGCGGGACTGTGAGTGGAAAGGAACTATTGCAGCCACCACACCCCGTGAACGGGAGCTGAGGCGAACCCTGCAGGATCCGCCGCGGCGGTGAGCGAACGGCTCCGGGCGCCATTAGAGAAGAACAAAGACCCCGGGAGACGCGCACACAGCCCGGGCTGCCGGTAAGCCTGCGCGGGAAAGCGGCGCGCTTGGCACGCTTGAAAAGAAAACGCGGACCGGGATCCCGGCTGCCCAGGTCCCCGCGCCTGAGACCGAGGCTTGCGGGGAGACGCGCGGAGGTCCTCACTGAGGTGAAGGTCCCTCCCTGAGTGAGCAGGAACCAGGCGCCCAGGCACGGGAGCTGTGCAAAAGGCGCCATTCCCGCGCCACTGAACTGGGCTACAGCCCGCGTCTTGGAACTGAGGGCTTTGAACTGAGACCCGGGGCACGCAAATTCGGGGCGTGGTTTCTCCACGACGGTGGGGCACAAGGCAGACACAGCACCCCAAAGCTGTTGAGGTGTACCCTACCATTCCCGCTCTGTTCTCTGTCCCACGGGGTGGGGGGAGGCGAAAAACAGCCCCCCAAGGACAATAGGAGAGATCTCTGGCGCCACCTAGCGACCAGGAAAAAAAAAAAGTCACTAACACCCTATAAAACAGGGCATTTCTTAAGACTGCTTGAAAAGGGCAGAAGGTTTCTGGAGGACCCAGTGGCCAGCCGGGAAGTTATTCCACGCCAGGCCCCTTCCGACCAGCAGTCTGAGCCCACAGAGGGAGCAGGCACCCACGTCCGGGGCAGACCGGGTGCGCAGAAGAGTGTGCCTGAAACCGGAGGCGCAGGGACTGCATCCCGCTTCGCCATTTGAGAACAGGGACATTTCTTCAGTAAAAACTGCCTAAAACCAGCAGAAAGCTCCCCCAGAAGACAGAGATGGCTCCTGGAAGAGCCAGAGGGGAGCGGAGAAGTTCACCCAAGATGTCAGTCAGTCCGAGCAACACAGTGTCCCAACGCATACGACAAATTAGAAAACAGACAGTAGGGAGTAGAAGAACCACACGCAACCTAAAAACTCCTCAGGAAAGAAGCACACCACAAAAAGAAAACCACTCCCAGATTGCAACGACAGCGACTTGGAAGAACTTCTGAGCCTTCCAGAAAGAGAATTTAAAATTGCCATGATTAAAAAAGTGATAGATCAGAAGAAGGAAATTGAGTCCCTAAAGAAGGAAGTAAGAGAAATGCAGGAGATCAAAGAATTAATGGAGGAACTAAAGAACTCTGGGAAAAGCAATGAAAGCAGAATAGATGAAATGGAAGAACGAATAAGTAATCTTGAAGACACAGAAATAAAAAGAACCAAAACAGAAAAGGAAAGAGAAGTACGAAGGAAAAAGAATGAAGAAAGACTTCGGGAACTATCTGACTCCATGAGGAAAGGAAATATAAGAGTTATAGGAATTCCAGAAGGAGAGGAGAGAGATGTAGGAACAGAGAAAATATTCATGGATATAATTGAAGAGAACTTCCCAAATGAGAAGAAGGAGCTGAAAATTGATATACAAGAAGCAAGAAGAACACCAAACTTCCACGACGAAAGGAAAAACACAGCAAGACACATAATAGTAAAGCTCCCAAGAATCCAGGACAAGGAAAAAATAATGAAGCTGACAAGAGGAAAGAAACAGATAACATTCAAAGGAAAACCAATCAGGCTGACATCAGACTTCTCTGAAGAAACACTACGGGCAAGGAGAGAGCGGAGGGACATAGTCAACAGACTCCAAGAAAACAGATGCCAACCAAGAATACTCTATCCCGCAAAGCTCTCTTTCCTCCATGAAGAAAGAATATGGACCTTCCCAGACAAAGAGAAACTCCGGAATTTCATTGCGACTAACCCCCACTCCAAAAAATACTACAAGGAATCCTAAAGCCAGAACCTCAGAGGGACGAATAACAACGAAAGAAGACCAAAAAAAAAAAAAGTTATTAAAAGAATAAATAAATAAAATCAAAGGAAAGACAAACATAATGGCAAATACAGATGCTAACATATCAATATTAACTCTAAATGTAAATGGACTAAACTCTTCAATAAAAAGACACAGAGTTGCAGCCTGGATTAAGAAACAAAACCCAACCTTTTGCTGTCTCCAGGAAACACATTTAGCTACAAAAGATAAAAATAGGCTCAAAGTCAAAGGATGGAAAACAATCCTACAAGCAAATGGGCCAAAAAAGAAAGCAGGAACAGCTATACTTATATCAGATAAAACAGACTTCAAACTCAAAAAAATAAAAAGAGACCCCAATGGTCACTACATTATGATTAAGGGGACAATACTTCAAGAAGAAATAACACTCATTAACATATACTCACCAAACGAAAGAGCACCAAAATATATCAGACAACTGTTGTCCTCTCTGAAAACAGACATCAGAGAAAACACATATGTAGTGGGAGACTTCAACACACCAGTATCAACAATGGATAGATCAACAAGACAAAAAATAAGTAAAGAAACTAAAGCTCTAAATAAGGACCTAGAGCATTTGGGCTTAACAGACATCTATAGAACACTAAACCCAAAAAAAACGGAGTACACATTTTTCTCAAGCGCACACGGATCATTCTCCAGGATCGATCACATACTGGGGCACAAGACAAACATCAACAGATACACCAAGATTGAAATCATACCAACCATCTTTTCTGACCACGAAGGCATCAAACTGGAAATAAATCATAAAAAGAAGGCAAGGAACTATCCTACCTCATGGAGATTAAAAGCCACACTACTGGAAGACCACTGGACTAACGAGGAGATCAAAGAAGAAATTAAAAAATTCTTTGAATTGAATGACAAGGAGGACACCAATATCCTAAATGTATGGGATGCAGCAAAAGCAGTAATAAGAGGAAAATATATAGCAATAGAAGCTCACATCAAAAAACAAGAAAAAACTCAAAGAAACAACCTAATCTCGAAGCTCAAAGATCTAGAAAAAGAACAACAAAAAAACCCCAGAACCAGTAGAAGAAAAGAAATAATAAAAACCAAAGCAGAAATAAATGAAATTGAAAATAAAAAAACAATCCAAAAGATCAATGAAACCAAGAGCTGGTTCTTTGAAAAAATAAATAAAATAGACAAACCCCTAGCCAGGCTCACAAAGGAAAAAAGGGAGAAAGCACAAATACACAGAATCATAAATGAAAGAGGAGAAATCACAACGGACACAGCAGAAATCAAAAGAATAATCAGTAACTACTATGAACAGTTATATGGAAACAAGTTCAACAATCTAGAGAGATGGACAAATTCCTACAACTCTACAATCACCCAACGCTAGATAAAGAAGAAATAGAACACCTAAACAGGCCAATTACAAGCAGCGAAATTGAAATGGTAATTAAAAACCTCCCCAAAAACAAAAGCCCAGGACCTGATGGATTTACAAATGAATTCTACCAAACATTCAGAGACGAATTAGTGCCTATCCTTCACAAACTCTTCCAAAAAATTGAGAAGGAAGGGACAATACCAAACACGTTCTATGAAGCCAATATTACACTAATACCAAAACCGAATAAGGACAACACAAAAAAGGAAAACTATAGGCCAATCTCCCTAATGAACACTGATGCAAAAATCCTCAATAAAATTTTAGCTATCAGAATCCAACAATGTATCCATAAGATAATTCACCACGACCAAGTTGGATTCATTCCAGGGGCACAAGGATGGTTTAACATCCGAAAATCAATCAACGTTATCCAACACATCAACAAAAAGAAATATAAAAACCATATGATAATATCAATAGATGCTGAGAAAGCTTTCGACAAAGTGCAACACCCATTCATGATAAAAGCCCTTGAAATTCTTGGGATACAAGGAACATACCTCAACATCATAAAGGCCATCTATGACAAGCCAACAGCCAGTATCATTCTCAATGGTGAAAAGCTGAAAGCAATTCCATTAAGATCTGGAACAAGACAAGGATGTCCACTCTCACCACTGCTTTTCAATATAATACTGGAAGTCCTAGCCAGAGCAATAAGACAAGAGAAAGACATCCAAGGAATCCAAATAGGAAAAGAAGAAGTCAAACTATCACTATTTGCAGATGATATGATAATATACATAGAGAACCCCAAAATCTCCACAGAAAAACTAATTCAACTCATCAATCAATTCAGTAAAGTGGCAGGATACAAAATCAACACGCAAAAGTCAGTAGCCTTCCTATACACAAACAATAAATCTGAAGAAGAAGAAATCAAAAAACCACCCCTTTTATTATCGAAACAAAAAAAATCAAATATTTGGGAATAAATCTAGCAAAAGAGGTAAAGGACCTATACAAAGAAAACTATAAAACACTGTTAAAAGAAATAGAAGAAGACACAAAGAAATGGAAAGACATCCCCTGCTCATGGATTGGAAGAATAAACATTATTAAAATGGCCATCCTACCAAAAGCAATATACAGATTCAATGCTATTCCAATCAAAATCTCAATGGCATTCTTCAAAGAAATAGAACAATTATTGATGAAATTCATATGGAATCACCAAAAACCCCGAATAGCCAAAGCTCTACTGAAAAAAAAAGAAGGAAATGGAGGCATCACACTCCCAGACTTCAAACTATACTACAAAGCCATAATCATCAAAACTGCATGGTATTGGAACAAGAACAGACATACAGACCAATGGAATCGAATAGAAAATCCAGAAATAAACCCACAGATTTATGGTCAACTAATCTTTGACAAAGGAGCGAAGACTATGCATTGGAGCAAAGAAAGTTTGTTCAATAAGTGGTGCTGGGAAAACTGGGTCGCTACATGCAAAAGAATGAAGCTTGACCACTACCTCACACCATACACAAAAATCAACTCAAAATGGATTAAAGAACTAGACATAAGACCTGAAACCATAAAATACATAGAAGGAAATATAGGCGAAACACTACGGGATTTGCACATCAAAGACATCTTTACAGACACATCACCCAAAGCAGTGATAGTGAAGAGAAAGATAAACAGCTGGGACTACATCAAATTAAAGAGCTTCTGCACAGCAAAAGAGACAATAACAAAAACAAAGAGAAACCCCACCAACTGGGAGAACATTTTTGCACCCAACACTAATGATAAAGGACTGATCACAAAAATCTGCAAAGAGCTGATGAGACTCAGCAACAACAAAGAAAATAATCCAGTCAAAAAATGGGCAGAAGAGCTAAAAAGAAACTTCTCTGAAGAGGAAATGCAAATGGCCAACAGACATATGAAAAAATGTTCAACATCACTTGTAATCAGGGAAATGCAAATCAAAACTACCATGAGATACCATCTCACACCAGTGAGAATGGCACATATTAAAAAAACTAGCAACAACAAATGTTGGCGAGGATGTGGAGAAAAAGGAACTCTTGTGCACTGTTGGTGGGAGTGCAAACTGGTCCAACCACTATGGAGAGCTGTGTGGAGATTTCTGGACCTACTAAACATAGAGCTTCCATATGATCCAGCAATTCCACTCCTAGGTATTTACCCAAAGGACACAGAAACATCAATTCCAAAGAGCACCTGCACTCCTATGTTTATAGCAGCACTGTTTACAATAGCTAAGCTTTGGAAACAACCCAAATGCCCAAAAATAGATGACTGGATCAAGAAGATGTGGTACATATACACCATGGAATATTACTCAGCATTCAAAAAAGATAAACACATGCAATTTGCAGCAACATGGATGGCACTGGAAGGGATCATGCTCAGCGAAATAAGCCAAAAAGAAAAAGAAAAATACCGGATGGTCTCACTCATAGCAGGAATCTAGAAAACTTAAATAAGGGACCAGGAAAATGAATATAAGAAAGTGAAAATCAAAATCAACAAAAAACTATGAACCAGAGACACTTTTTGGGGGGTGGGGGGCGGGAGGGGAAGGATTGGGGTCAGAATGGGGCGCTTGCAATTGTATGGGGTAATATAAAAATAAAATTTATTATTAAAAAAAAAAAAAAAAAAAAGAGGTGGTCAGACCTCCCAGGTGGCGCAAGGGGTTAAGATGCAACCTATGAAGCTGTCCACAGCCACTGCAGCATGAGTTTGATCCCCGACCAGGGTACTACCCACATGGTGCAACAAACCTCTCCTGACTCACCTGCTGCTCCCCTCAGCAGTGTACTTCAGTCAATTTGCCTGTTCTGTTCCCCACTCTGTCTCTGGTGACTCCTCTCACCCTCCCCCCCCCACACACACCTCTGGCCTGTACCCCAGTTCTTGTATGCATAAATAAATAAATCTTTAAAAGAGAAAAGAGTGGGAGGGGTCTACTCAGGATTAAAATCTTAGGGAAAGCCAGATACAGTTCGGGAAATAAGAACATGTTCTAGATGCTACCTGCTGTGATATTGTGCTTACATGGGAGAATGTGTGATGTGAACTCTGAAACGCATGAGAGCCACAATTTCATTTGTTTTTTCACCAAATAGAGAGAAAGAGTGTGTGTTTGTGTGCACACAAGCATGCAAGCACAAAATGTAAAGAAATCACAGCAAAATACAACTTAAGAAAAAAATTGCTGATTTCTTATAACCTGCTCAAGAGTCACAAAGTGTGAAAAATATTAGGTGTTAATATTCACATAACTTTTTCCCTGGTTGGAATAATTTTCTAGGTTTGCTAATGTCAGTATTTTTTTCTCATTGGCAAAATACCACCACCTTGGAAAACTTAATGTGGCTACACCTTTCTCATTATCATCCAAATTCTATCATCTCTTCATTGGAAGTCTTTATTAACTTTACCTTTTCATACACAAATGTAGGACTAAGCTTTAGCCTTAGTCCTCACTGTATTGGTGCATATTATTGTGAATATGCAGGAACTGTCATTCTACGAACAAAAGCAAATATTTTTGGCAGTATAGTTAACTAGATACCTTGGCCCATCCTCCCACAGAAAGTGATCACAAAATGCTAGTTAATAGCACTTAAAATATCTTTGAGAAGCTTCAGTAGGTTGAGGGAAAGTAAAGAAAGAAATGCTCCATCAAGCCAAAAACCATGGAACCGGTGGTCTGCTGGCATCTGCTCAGGCTGCCAGAACAAAACAGCGCAGTCCAGCTGGCTTAAGCAACAGCAGGGGTTCTCACAGTGCTGGGAGCTGGAAGTCTCACATGGAGATAAGCAGCCTTCAGTTTCAGCCTCTTCCTGGCTTGTAGGTGCTGCCTCCTGCTGCTCCTTCACACAGCCTTTCTCCAAAGTGTGAGCAGAGTTCGTGCACTGGCCCATGTGTCTTTTCATTAAGGCCTCAACGTGAGCTTCACAATTCAGTGCATCACAGGAAGGTGCCAAGGCATTGAGAGGAATGCCAAAGCCAACTTTCACCTTGTGGCAAGACAAAGGTCAGAGCCTGAACAAACTAGGAGATGCCCTCAAATAAAACTGGGTCCTTCTAAGGGTTATACTCTCAGAGGAAACTGATTAATTTGATTTCACTAAAATTTAACACTCTTCCCTATCAGAATGGGAAGAACTATCATCAGTCCCATATCTAACAGAGGCATGATATCAAAGCATGATTATCACACTTGCAAATTGATCAAGACAAATCACCAGATTAAAAAGTAGGCAAAATATTTGGACACTTAACAGAAAAGATATACACATAGCCAACAATCTTCAGAAATGGGCATTATAAAGGTTTGTATCAACTTACTTCTCTGTGAAACCTTATCTGAACTGACAGGAAGCTTCCTAAGCTTCATCTGCACTAGGATGGATGTTCCAGAAATTCTGGTCTAGGTGACGCAGGCTTTGTGGTCAAAAAATGTATGACTTATAAATTATAAAAGGGAACTTTAATGCAAATTAAAATCACAGCGCTATCCAAATCAAGTACTATCCAGAAATTAACAAAGATGTAAGAAATTTTTTTATTTAAAACTAGTGAATTAATTAAAATTAAAATAAAGTCACAATCCATATGTTCTAGACAGCAAGACCTAGAAAGGTAACTGCCAGGTGTCAGTTAAGGTGCGGAGCGATTGGAACTCACACACAGGTCCGATGATGGCAGCAGATGAAGTGACCATCTGGCTCTTTCAAAGTTAAACATGTCATTATATCCAGCATATCTGCTCACCTGAAAAAAAGGAAAAGTGCAGTTCCTCCAAAGGATTTTCATAGCCACCTGAATTCAAAATAGCCAAAAACTGGAAACAATCCATATTTCTATCAAAAGTATGCATGATAAGTTATGTTACCTTCATACATGGGAATGCTCCTCAGCAGTATTTTTTTTTTTTAAAGATTTATTTATACAAGCACTGGGTATAGTCAGAAGCGCGGAGGGCGAGAGAATTCACCAGAGCCAGAGCGGGGAATAGAACACAGACTGATGAAATACACTCTCAGCAGTATTTTTATTTTTTTTTTATTTTTTTTTTAATAATAAATTTTATTTTTATATTCCCCATACAATTTCAACCCCTCCATTCTGACCCCAATCCCTCCCCTCCCTCCCCCCACCCCACAAAAAGTGTCTCTGGTTCATAATTTTTGTTGATTTTCACTTTCTTATAGTTATTCAATTTCCTGGTCCCTTATTTAAGTTTTCTAGATTCCTGCTATGAGTGAGACCATCCGGTATTTTTCTTTTTCTTTTTGGCTTATTTCGCTGAGCATGATCCCTTCCAGCGCCATCCATGTTGCTGCAAATTGCATGTGTTTATCTTTTTTGAATGCTGAGTAATATTCCATGGTGTATATGTACCACATCTTCTTGATCCAGTCATCTATTTTTGGGCATTTGGGTTGTTTCCAAAGCTTAGCTATTGTAAACAGTGCTGCTATAAACATAGGTGTGCAGGTGCTCTTTGGAATTGATGTTTCTGTGTCCTTTGGGTAAATACCTAGGAGTGGAATTGCTGGATCATATGGAAGCTCTATGTTTAGTAGGTCCAGAAATCTCCACACAGCTCTCCACAGTGGTTGGACCAGTTTGCACTCCCACCAGCAGTGCAGAAGAGTTCCTTTTTCTCCACACCCTCGCCAACATTTGTTGTTGCTAGTTTTTTTAATATGTGCCATTCTCACTGGTGTAAGATGGTATCTCATGGTAGTTTTGATTTGCATTTCCCTGATTACAAGTGATGTTGAACATTTCAGCAGTATTTTTAAACTCATAAATGTATAACATGTTTAAGTCGCCAAAACTTGTATAAATAAGAAAAATGAGGTTGTGTGGAAGAAAGACTCACGGTGTATGATTCCCTTCCTGTGAAGCTGTAATAGGAGGTTGTATTTATCTTGATTGAGGTGATCACACGGGGCATATACATTTGTCGGCCCCACCAGTTGTACACTTAAAACTGCATGTCAGTAAGCATTTTGCCTCAGTAAAACTTAAGGAATAGTACAAACAAAAACTTGGAGATTTTGCCAATTACTGCCATTTAAGAGAGTTCTACGACTCCTCAGGCAGAAGTGAAGTGGTCAGATGTGGAAGGTCCAAGAAGCATAGAACGAAAATATTTTTTTCCATTTTCCTATTTATAGATTTTTACATCGTTGTTTATTTTTGTAGAATGTTGGACATCTCCTCTCAGGTGTTGTCCCCATAAAACTACCACCCCTGAGACACCCCTGAAGCCGTACCTTAACCTCCTGTGCTCTTCCCTCCCATACTGATCCCTTTCCCTCCCCCTCCCCTGATGAATGTTTCCAATTTATAGTTTGCCTGATAGTTTTGTCTTTTTTTTTTTCCTGATCTCTTGTATAGTTTCCCTATAGGACAAAAATATTTTTTGATAACAACTGCATAACAATAGGATGTTTATTAGCATTAACATGTTCTAAGGTCATTGTAGTGCTTTAGAGGACACTAATTGTCTTGATTCCACTTTGATAATTTGAATATGCGTGTTGGAGTATATGATAAAGAAATAGATTATATGCCTTCCAAACAAGCAGGAAGACAAACTGAACAAAAATCCAAAAAAAAAGGCAGGGGCAGGTTTTGGAAGCAGTGGGGAGGAAGTAGGAATAATGCAGAACATAAATTGGTAATAAATATAAGCATATCAGTAATTACAGCAAATATAGTTGGATTAAAGATTTCACTTGAAAGAGATTGTTGAACTGGATTAAAATGAGAAGTATAATGTTTATAGTTAAATAATGTTTATAGTGTAAACATCTGAAACTGTAGGTAATAGAAAAATGGAACCTAATGACTGATAACATCAGATTATAGAAAATGACATAATATAGATTCCACACATTTATAAATAAGTATATTAAAATAAGGAAAACTAAAATAGCATTTTTTAGGAATTTACATGTGCAGCACTATAAAGAAAGCAGAGGAAAGATAAATTTTTAATCCAGCCAGAGACACAGGCAAGAGATAGGATGAAGGGAGGCTGAACAAAGGCTATTATTAAAGGTAATGCTATTTCTTAATGACTGAATAAATGGTGAGATCCTTTTTCTTTATACACCCACATATTTTATACTTATTCCTTTTATCTGCTCTAGTTAATAAAAACAGTAGAGAGGAGTAAATCTTTCTCATCTAACCATTCAATTATGTTGAAGGTGGTACTGAAAATTTGGGTAGTATGGAAGTTAATGAGGCATCAGGCATATAGTCGTGCGCTGGAGAAACTGAAAGGAGAGGTTCACAACTTGCCACCCACAAGCGAGGATCTTTGTTTCTATTCTTGTTGGTGAATACATAATACAGGGCCACAGTATAAAATTCCAGCGTATACAGCACTGGAGCAGACACTTTATAAAGAGTAGATTCACACAGCAAATAAGCATATGAAAGGGAGCTCAGTCCTTTCAGTCATAGGGAAATGCAAATTAAAACCACTAGGAGATACCACTGCACACACCAAAAGGGCTGCGGCTGACATTACCTTTCTGGTTCATCTGTTTTTAGTCCTAGTTTAATTTGGCGAGGATTTTCCAGATATGTGGGTGCGTTGTAATTATATAATTTACCTTTTTCCTTCCTAAATTTTATACCTCTTCCTTCTCTGGAGTTAGTAGCTCCACATTAGTTTCAGGAGACAGAACAGATAGTGGACTTCCTAATTCTGGTGTTGACTTTTGTGGAGATGCGTTCCATTTTCTCCCATGCACCCTGGTTCTGGCTTCCGTTTTTTGACTACCTATATATTGTCACGTGACAGAGATACCTATCCCTCTTCATCTTAGCAAAGTGATTCTTTTTCATGAAAAGACATGAAATTTCATTTAGATGCCTTTCCTAATGATGGTATTTTTCTCTTTCTATAGTAATATGTTGAGTTGCATTTATAGATTTTCTGGTGCTGCTACATTTTATTCAGTTAACACTGTTCAGATATTGGTGTTCATGTTCCTAAATAAGATTGATGATCTGTGACTTTTTATCCCTGGCTCCTCCAAAAAAAAAAAAAAATGATGGTTACCAACATTTAATGTTGGAACTTTGTAGCTTTTCTTAAAAACTCAGTAGATTTAGCCAGACTGCCCCTGTTGTCTGCAGCCCTGGTTGCTGCACCTGAGTGGAATCTGCTCCCTTCAGACAGAGTGTGGGGAAAGGAATTGCCATTTATCATGTGTGACATTTGTAATCCCAGGGGATAAAGTGTTTCAAATATATCTAAAATAAGAACTGTGTTTTATTCTTGATTTTGCAAATCCTAGTCTATTATTTTGCCCGGTTGTATATGGGGTAAGTAGGATTCGGCAGGCTAACAGAATGTGGACTTTCTGCTAGTGATCAGGTAACTAACTCACAGTTGGGTTTTAAATTATTTGGAATAAGTGAAGAAATAATCATTCTTTCTACCAAGGTGTGTCTTTACTCATAAAAAATGTATCGCTGAAATATGTTCTCTAATATAGTTTGACATTTTGCTTGAAGAAATTTGGGGAGTTTTTTAAGATTTGTAATCATAAGTTTTCTAAATAAATGCTCTGAAGTACACAGGTAAATTACATTATAAATATAATGTGAAGGGCCTCCCTGGTGTGGCACAAGGGGTTAAGTCTCAGCACTATGAAGCATTCCGCAGCCACTGCAGCATGAGTTCCATCCCTGGCCAGGGAACTAATCCACATGGCACAGTAGACCTCTCCTGTCTCTCCCGCTGCTCCCCTTAGCAGTGTATTTAGGTCAGTCCACTAGTTCTGTTCCCTACTCTGTCTCTGGTGAATCCTCTCATACACACCCTCCCCCTGCACGTCTGGCCTATACCCCAGCTCTTGTACGCACAAATAAATAAAATATACCTTTATTAAAAATAAATAAATGCAGCATGATTTATTTTGTACCAAGTGTCTTAAAAGTAGGGTTTTTAAAAACAAGATACTAACTAGCATTACTGAGACTTCTTGCATTCCCAAATATACAACACTAGTCAATTCACAGCATTCCTAAACAATGTTAAAACTTAATTCAGCTATAGAGTGTTTGGTATATAATCAAAAGGGATCCTGAAATGATTGTCCTACGATTTGTTGAAATTGTTTTTTTCCTAGTTACTGGTTGTAATTTTAAAATGAGTCTGTTTTGTTTTGTTTTTTACTTTTTAAACAAACCAAAAAGATTTTAATAATTTTTTTCTTTTACAGGTGTCCCCAGTGGACAATAGTGTGTATACTCTGCTAGCACACACGATGACTACAATGTAAATGCATAGGTTTTATGTGTTCACTTACTATTAACTTTTGTTGCTGTGTTAATGATTTTGTGTGTTTTGTTTCCTAATGATAAAAGTCTAAGTTCATTTTAGAAACGTGTGAGAGAGAAAGCAACAGCGATTACCAAGTGTTAGCTGTTGTTAACCTGTTACTGCAGATTCTTTATGGAGGGAAGTACAGCGTGACAGCAGGCAACCAAATGGAAATAAACTGCATTTCAGCAAATCACTTAACCCTTTGGGGCTGTAACTTTCCCAATCTGACATGTGCAAAGGTGTTAGGTTAAGGAGCTTTCAACCTCTGTCGATGTTGTGACTGCTTCGTTAAGAAGCAGAACTGCAAAGAGCTGAAGACAGGCTCCCTCCAGGCCCTGAGCTGCTTAGACTGCAGGGGTCACTTACCCTTTTAACGGTTTACCTTGTCTTTACAGAGTGATTTGAAGATACATGACCCCTTCAGTACTACTGAGTTTTATGATTCGTTGTTTTCATCTCATCGGTTAACCTATAGAACTTTTTTTCTAAATCTAACCTACATCTGTCTGGTGGTCTCATTAGTTGACTTACTAGGTAGAATAGCGAGTGGAGGCCACTCCATTGTCTCTGACTCTGCAAACAATAAATTTGCCTTCTAATTTCAAAAGCCTCAAAAACTGAAGCTGTCAAATGACAGTGTTGTATGAGAGAAATTTTAGAGAATTTACTGCTGTTTTAATTTTCAGGTTCCCACTTTCCTGTTGGAGTAGTCCCTCCAAGGACAAAGTCACCAACACCTGAATCCTCTACAATTGCCTCATATGTAACCTTGAGGAAAACTAAGAAGATGATGGATTCAAGAACGGTATTTAACTAGAAATTAATTTCTAGGAGGGTATTTTCACACCTATGTATTACTTTCTGTGTGGGTTTTCATTCTTAGTGTTTAAAAAAAAAACTTTTGTAACTTCTCTTAGAAAAATAGCATAATCTTAACTTTTTTAATCACATTCTGAGAATGGTCACCTTAGAGGACAGACCTACCCAATACCTAATCTAGTTTTCCCTTGATCAGACTTGACATGGGTCTTGTCCCACACTTTGTGGGTTCTAATCTCAGATAGCTGCCCTGTGTTACTCTTTGACAACCCCAAGAATTTCCTTGGTAAGAGGGATAGATATGTCCTCAGGTCCCCCAACTCAATGCATTTCCAAGCCGTTCCAACTCTGTAGGGTCTTTAGCTATGGGAGACTTTACCAATCCTGTGGTTTCTCTAAGAAACATGAATGAGGATTGTGAGAATAAACCCTGTACATCCCACTTTCATCTTAGATTCTTTTACTTCTAACTGTCTCTAACCCAGTCTAATCTTGATTTTCAGGTGATTTAACTCCCTTTTCACAAGTCTAAAAATTTGGACTGTAAATGCATTTTTCCTTTTCATCTATGGAAATTCTTAATAGTGTGAAATAAGTTTGAGATAGTGAGAAAACTGGCAGGTACAGCAGATGATAAAATTTGTGTTTATTCTTGAAATACTTTAAGGTGCAGGTACAAAGTATAGGCCCAAAACTGACAGATCTCAATGAAGAAATAAAATTTTTTTAAGATTTTTATTTATTTATGCATACAGGAACAGGGGTACAGGCCAGAGATGCAGGGGTAAGAGAATTCACCAGCAACAGAGGGGAGCAGTGGGCAAGTCAGGAGAGGTCTGCTGCAGCATGTGGGTTGCTCCCTGGCCAGGGATCGAACTGTGCTGTAGTGGCTACAGTTAGCTTCATAGGTTGTATCTTAACCCCTTGTGCCACCAGGGAGGCCCAAGAAATATAATATTTTTAATTAGTACAAAATTATAAAGACCTGTTAAAATTATCATCGTGGCATAAAAATAATGAATAGCTACACCCCATTGTTAACATCAGTGGTCTTGACTCTGCAACACTATTGTTAGAGCATATGCTACAGATTGAAGGGATATTTTCTCTGGAAATTGTAATGCTAAAATAAATGGACTAAAAAAAGTGCATTGTTGAGATCAAGCAGAATATTAGTGGTTATTTCTATTGTAGAACCACCTTAAATTCTAAAGAAGGACTTCTAAATAAGTACTGGAGGAAGAAGTATCAGATTATATAAAATTAAGACAGAAAACTTCTTTATTAGTATCAATGTCAGAAGAAATAGGCTTACAGTGGAAGTATGTGTGGATCAGACAAGAGCCATAGTATACAAGGAATGACTGTAAATCAATTACTTTTAAGGTATTTTAGTGGAAAATAGGTAAATGTTAACTGTAGCACAAATAATAATTTTTAAATGCTAACTATACCCCTATGAGATACTCTTTCTAATTATATGGAAGAAAAGATCTAAAAATTAATAATATCTGGCATTAAAGTAGATTTCTACAACATGGTAACTTGGAAAAGGAGGTTATAGTTTGCCTTTTTTTTTTTTTTTTTTGCATAAAAAATTAAAAAGCTGGCCTCTCTGGTGGCACAGGGAGTTAAGATGCAACCTGTGAAGCTATCCACAGCCACTGCAGCACGAGTTCGATCCCTGGCCAGGGAGCTACCCACATGGCACAGCAGACCTCTCCTGACTCACCCGCTGCTCCCCACTGTCTCTAGTGAGCCCTCTCACCCCCCACACCTCTGGCCTGTACCCCAGTTCTTGTATGCATAAATAAATAAATCTTTAAAAAAAAATTTTAAAAGCTTTGGGAAAGACACATGTTTGTCATTACTGAAAATAAAAGGAAAGGGTATTAGAGTACCCAGCTTCCTAAAGAGTACCTAGAATTTACTTTTTTAGATTTTTTTTAATAAAGGCAAGTATTTTTTATCTTACAGATAAGATCTTACAAATAAGATCATTTCTGCACATGAAGTCCTTTCATTTCCCTTTTTCTTTTAGTTTCCACTTGAGCTTTTTATGATACTTATTTTGTACAGCAGAAAGTAGTCCTGTAGCCATAGCTCCATCCTGTAGACTTTTTTCAGATTGCATTGGAGAGAAAAGGATGTCAGCACTGAATCTGAAAGAACACCTTCCGCCCTGAGTTCTTTCAGAAACTCCAGCAGCACACCAGTGTCTCGGTCACTTCCCAATGCTCCAGGACCAAGGACACGAAGAAGCATACCAATTCTATCGTAAATCCTGGAATATCTTTTCAAATTGCCTTGATAGAAAATAAGCTAAAATTAGGCGTTAGCTTATGACTGATTATGGAAATACTTATTTTGAATGTTATACCAGTATTTTACATTTTCGGTAAGAAAGTGAGAAGGAACAGTTGGTTGTTGAATGTAGGGTCCAGTGTTTTCAGACCCTTCAGTAGCTCAGAAAAACAAGCCATTTACTTACAGAAAATAGATATTGCCACAGTTCTGTTATTGATCATAAAACGAGGGTGTTTCCTCTATCACAGTAAATGTGTGACTTAAAACATTACATTTTCCTTACAAGAAGTTTCTGCTAGTAAGAAGCTGCTGCCTCTTACTCGAGTTTTGTACGGTTTCCTTTTTCAGGGCTATGGGGAAGGCCTTGACCCTTTTGTCTTTTTCTTAAAAATAAGAAAATACCCTTGTTAAGTTCCTTTTCTCTCTCCTCCCTCCTTTCTTGGCTTCTTTCTTTCCATCATTAATTACCAGGGAAGGGTAAATAATTCACCATTCTGGTGTTCTCTAAATCTCCACTTTTGATTTTCAAAACAAAGTAAATGCATTTTAGATCATTTTTTATTCCAACATATTTCTCAGAAGTTACTCTCTGTTGATACATCCATACGTTTGTTTTTAATTTGAAGGAAAGACCACGAAGTGCAGTGGAACAGCTGTGTTTGGCTGAAAGCACTCGACCTAGAATGACTGTGGAAGAGCAAATGGAAAGAATAAGGAGACACCAGCAGGCATGCCTGCGGGAAAAGAAGAAAGGACTAAATGTTCTTGGTGCTTTAGACCAGTCACCCTTACAGAGTCCTTCAAATTTAAGGGATCATCCATTCAGGCTTAGCCAGGTATATCATTTGCTTCTAATCATTCTGTGTAAATCAAATATCATTTGAGTCTTATAGTCATAGTTACATGATGGATGGGTTTTTTGAGTGTCTACACTATGGAGAGTTGTTTTATACTATATAAGCGTATAATAATATGCTAAGACTGCTTGGTAAAGGGGATCAAAATACCTGGGCTAAATTATATGTTGGCTGCCTTTGCACCAGCTGTGTACTTAATTCCCTTTGCTATAAATCAAGAATGACGCAAACTGCCCTGTCTGTTGTACAGAGATACTAAGCAAACAAAAGGGCTCTCAGCAAATGGAAAAATGCCTCGTAGTTCCCAGATGGTCCCAGCTCCCCTCCCAATAAAATGCATGTTACTCTGAGTGTCCTGACTTAACATGACCGAAATTGTCTCTAAGGAGAGATTCTAAGTCAAAATTCTAGGTCTGCTGCTCATCACATCTCAATTTCAGCCTTGCAAAGCGACGTCAATCCATTTCTTCTTTGTTTCCTGGATTCGTAACTACAGGGCAGACTCGTGAACTTTGATATGGTCTCTCCCTGTTTGTAGCCACACTTCAGCTGAAAGTACTTCCCCGTCTTCCTAGAAATCCCCTTTCCATCTAATCAGGAGCAGGCATTGCTTTGGGACATTCAACAGATTGAATCTGTAATGTGCAGTTACTCAATTCATCGGTTGAGTAACTGCACGTTCTACACGTTACAGAATGAATAAATTTCCTCGGTTGGTTTTCATAAGGAAGCCTCCTTGTGAGTGAAGATGCAGCTTTTTTCCAAAATGACCAGGTGCTATCTAAAAATTAAACCTACTATAGAGCGTGGATCTAAAAACACCGTGTATCTCTTGAGCAGACTCGAAGGAGGGATGATAAAGAACCTGACGCTGTCATTAGAGAAAATGATGGAAAGCCAGACCACGAGACTCCTGCAGCAGAAATTGTTCGACTAAAAACAGATGAACCTGAAAGTACGGATTTTAACAGAGAGGTAGATTGCTTTATACAGTCTATATTCCAAAAGGGTAGATTTTTAAAGATTAGATCAAGTTGGGAAAGTTGAAAATAAAGTTGTGATTCGTTCCATCACAGGGGCCATTGATTTAAGTGAACTGTGGGGTTTTGTTTAACATGATGAATATATTCAGCCACATCCCCTACAATGGGGTACCTGGAAATTTAAAATAATAATCAACCAAAGCCAGAATGACTGTTAACTCTGCTAAAGAATCTTAATGTCCCACAGCAGCTGGCTATTAGCCATGTGCCTTTGGATAAATAATTCTTCTTGTCCTAATAATATTAATATTAATAATAATATTAATGTTATATTAATTATTATATTAATTAATATTAATGATAATATTAATAATATTAATAATGTTAATATTTTTAATGATTTGAATCTCGATTTATATTTCAGTAACTACTGAACCCAGGGTACGATTTTTAAAGAAAGTTTTATTTCAGAATTATTTTAGATTTACTACTAAATATGATATATAAAACTGCTTTGAAAAAGAGATTTTCTTCTTCCTCTTCTTCTTCTATAGTTTAAAAAAACTGAGGATGCTTTTTGTGAAACATTTCTCAAACCTGAGCCAAATGGAGTAAATTCTGAGGAAGTGGTGGATATAGAGAAAAACCAAGAAAAAGTGCCCGAGGCTATTGCAAACAGGTAATAATTCATCTGTTACAGAGAAAACAAGTAACAGAAGACATTCCCAAAATGGTGTGACTGGTCAAAAATGGGGAACTTCAGAGTCAGAAAGTCTTGGATTCCAGTCCCAGCTTAGCTACTTAGGAGCTGTAGGATCTGGAATAGGTTCACAGCTTTCAAAGGCTGCTGGTTCTTCTACTTGTGAAAATGGGGATAGTTTTAATGTTTATCTCACAAGTATGTCATAGGATTAAATAAGAAAATACACATGCAACACTTATCACTGTGCTGGGATAATAGTCAATATCAGTATATGCCTTATATAGGGCCTCCCTGGTGGCGCAAGGGGTTAAGTCTCAGCGCTATGAAGCTATTGGCAGCCACTGCAGCACTAGTTCGAGTTCGATCCCCAGCCAGGGATCTGACCCAGTGGTGCAGCAGACCTCTCCTGTCTTGCTTGCTGCTCCCCTCAGCAGTATATTTCAGTAGATCTGCCTGTTCTGTTCCACACTCTGTCTCTGGTGAATCCTCTCATCACCACCCCCACCCCACACCTCTGGCCTGTACCCCAGTTCTTATATGCATAAATAAATAAATCTTTAAAATAAATATATAAATACTTTATAGAACATGCAAGCAGCACATAAGCACAGCCTCCTTGCCTGTGTGACAGTCATTGATCAGAAGCCGAAGTTGTCTGATAAGAACTCTGGCAGGTTTGCTATTTATGTTTTGGCTATATTTCTTAATTAGCCTTCTTACGTGTATTCTCTATCTCACCCTCCATAAAAGAAAATTACCAGTGCTGGAAAGAGAAATGCCATGATTTCGTGTTATTAGGAATGCCTTTATCTCTTCAATGAATAGCAAGATTAAACTTGGTAAAGTGTTTGGCAGTAGCTGATAAGAAAAAAAAAATGCTGAATTTTTGTAGGGCATAGATTAAGACTTAACCAGTGTATAAAGAATCGGTGAGTTCACAATGATTAACAGCAACAAAAAATAATTTGGCCATTTTAGAAGATGCTAGGGAATTGATTTATTTTTCTCAAACCTGGAAGATAAAAAGAGAATTAAATATCTAACCTTTCCAAACAACCTCAGCCAAAGAGTTTATGAGGATATTTTGTTATTTTTAGAAGAATTTCTTTCAGTAAGAAATGAGAGAACAGTGCTGCTTTGCTAACCCTGATGATATAATGGATTTAAACAGTATTTCTCAATAGCTGCTAAAGCTGTCAGCTGAAAATCTGACAGGGTACTTTATAATGAATAGATCAAGTTGATAACCTCTGAACTCACTCATCATTTTTAACATCACAAAAAGAGGCAAGCTGTTAATGCAATAGTGCACGACAAAACCTAATAATGTACCTCTTACCCTGTGTCTGTTCCCCCCCCCCACACACACACACACCAAATCTGATCAAGCCTCATGTCATATTAGTTTACTAATAATTTAAGGGGTATGATTATCAAAATCCAAATTGTGGGGAACTACATAGGATAGATCATCCAGATTCCCAGATAAAGAGCAAAGGAAAAAAGGACTGGTATTTTAGATTAAAGTAGCCTCAGAGATTTGTCAGGCGTATGTGTGGTGTGTGGACTTTGTGTGAACTAACTGAAACAGCTGACTTCAGGGTGATACAGTGGGGTGATCAGAGAACCCTTAGCACTAGCTGGATATTTGATGATATTAAAGTATTACAAATGCAAATTGAAGTATTTACAGGTTACAGATTTGCAGATTAAATGCTATGTCCGGAATCTACTTTAAAATAATCTGGGGAACAGGGGACTAGATGACGCAAGGTGGGTGAAATGTGGATAATTATTAAAGCTGAGTCTGTAGCTTTCATGTATTCACTTTAATTTTTTGTGTGTGTTTGAAGTTTCCATACCGTAGGAGAAAAAAAATTAATTGCAAGCAAAATGTCATATTTTCTGTATGGTCAATTTTTTTATGTCAGTACAATGGAAGGAAAAAATTGCATTCTATAATAACAGATTTTCATATATTAACCTGTTTTCATTAGTTCTCAAAATGAGGCACAGCTCACAAATCATAAACCAGAAGGCCACCTGGAAGAAAATACAAAGGACAATATTCATGAGCAGGAAGAAACTGTTACATCTTACGAGCAAACTCCTGAGGCTTCCAGAGGAAATCAAACAATGGCAGGTAGGTATTGCACATTTCATCGTCATCTCACCGGCACTCCCTCTGAACTGCTGACTCTCTTCCCTCTGTGTGATCCACATGTGGATTTTTCTTTAATAATGGAAGATTATGATCCATACTGTGTTAAAAAAATATATACAATTGTCAGTGCTCTTCTGGCATTTCATAAATCTTTTTTTCTCAACTTTTTTTTTTTTTGAAGATTTATTGATTTATGCATACAAGAACTGGGGTACAGGCCAAAGTTGCAGGGGCTGGGAGGATTCACCAGACACAGAGTGGGGAACAGAACAGGCAGACTGACTGAAATACACTGCTGAGGGGAGCGGCGGGTGAGACAGGAGAGGTCTGCCAGGCCATGTGGGTTGCTCGCTGGCCAGCTGGGGATTGAACTCGTATTTCAGAGGCTGTGGATTGCTTCATAGTGCGGTGTTTAACCCCTTGTGCTACCAGGGAGGCCCTCTCTTATTATCAGTTTTTCTTCTCATAGTCCTTGAACAAAAAATAATAATAATAATTTCTCATAATCTCTTCCTCACTCCTGTCATTTTGCAGAAAGATAAGTTCACTTAAAATCAATTTTTCAGGTCTGTTCATGGGAAGAACATTCTCTGTATTTAATCGAACCGTAGCTTGCAAATTTATATCATTTGTCATGTTGCCTTTTAACTCTCACTAAGCACTGTCTTGCCCTTCACTTCATCACTTACAAGGCAGTGTACATAAGAATTCTCACATTTCTTTTAATTGTCACTGACCACTGTGGTTATTGTTATGGCAGGTCTGGGTCAAGGTGGTGGGTAGATATGTTAAAACCACCACGGTTAAACTGTCTGTATAATTTGGTTTTATAGAACTAGAAAGAATTTTAGAAGTGAGACCCAATGGCAGTGATAGACACCTGAAAATTAATCTCAAAGAGGAATTTAAATTTGTTTTTGCAGCTTTATCAAAATGTAACTGACATAACATCAGCAAAGTTGAAACTGTACAAGGAGAAAGAATTTTTTAAAAAATCTTCAAGGGGGGCCTCCCCTGGTGGCGCAGAGGTTGAGCGCTGGACTGCAAGGCAGCCCGCAGCCTCTGCAGCACCAGTTCGTTCCCCGGCCACCGGCGAGGGTCCCACAAAAAAAAAAAAATCTTCAAGGGACATTTCCTCCCCAATGATCAGTGGTCAGATTAAAGAATAACAGCACCCCAATAAGCAAGAAATGATTGAATGGGGTCATAGCATCAAGATTTCCTTCTCAAATGTGTCCTGAAGATGTTTACCCTCTCGTGTTTCCTTGGTGTGTTTCAGTGAAGAGTCTGTCCCCTCCTCCTGAGTCCTCGGCGTCATCAGTCCCCTCTGCTCAGCCGCAACTCACAGAAGGATCCCATTTCATGTGTGTGTAGTCTCGGAAAAAGTACGTCCTTGCCCTTTGCGCTTGTGCTTGCTCTTAGAGTTTGGCAGTTGAATTCAATTCATTTGTTGGCTCAGTGCATAACATCTGAGCTGAGCTCTGGGAGTGTGCAGGAGAGCTGGAGAGCCCCGGGAAAGAAAGTAAAGAAAAGACCAGCAGACTGTGATGGGTGTACCGGTGCCGGCCTCGCGGTCCCAGGCAGCTATGCTCCCACGCGGTCCTCCCCGAGTCAGAGCTGACACTTCTGTTTAAGTCATTACATGTCAATGGACAACTGCGCCTTTCACAGTTGTCAAGACATCTCCACCACATGGGGAGTTTGTCAACTATTTTAATGGACAAAGAAATGCTTGTGGTACAGTCAACAAAAGAAATATTAAGAAATTTATAATCTCTCAGAGATTGTTTCTAATTTTTTTTTTAAACAGGCAGTTAATTACTAATAAAGTCATGGGTGGGGTCAGGGGAGCAGGAACATTTCTTGGACAGGGTACCTTACAACCATTTTTGAACTGAGACAGCTTTCCTAAGTCTCGCTTTTAACCTTTGTGAACAGTTGCTCAATTTTTCCTGCCAGTGTGTATTTATAGACATCGACTTTTTTTTTTCTTTTCAGAAAAACCCATGAGGCTTAGAGTGAGCATTTTACACCTTCTGCATTTTTTTCTCTCATGGAATCTACCAGATCCACTGATGTCTGGTGCCTTAGGATTACCACTCTGTTAAACAGTTGCACGCAGGAGAAATACCTGGAGACATTATAAGCCTAGTTACTGACATTATTCTTTGCTTTTGGAGTCTCAAAATGCCTGAGTACAAGTACTGACATGACTGAGCTTAGCAAGTGGTGTTTATTTTGTAGAATGTACTTCTGTTCATACTTTCTTGAAGCAGATATAATCTGCATCCTTTCTTCCAGCCAGTAGGATTTATGTTTAGCTGTCTTGTCAGATTTGTGACTCTTACTTGAGATTTTCTCTTCCTAGAACCTGAAGAGGCCTTTGTTTGTTGTCATTCCACTTCTATGCAGAATTGACATCCTCTCCAAAGTTACAAATAGCCTATTTGTTGAAATTTCTTACCTATGTCTTGCCTCTGTCACTTGTGTATTTAAACTTCTAACATCATATCGACAGAAGTGACCGTGCCCGCTTGTGACGGAACAGCAAACAGGAATAATAACCTGCTGCTTGTTCAGTCCCTGCTCCTCCAGGAGCTGACAGGTGGCTTCTGTCTTTGTGGAGAAATGGACCTGAAGAGCCACTCAGGTTCCCTTGCGGCTCCATAAAAAGAGTAGACATGATTGTGCACGGCTCGATCCGATAATAAAAGACAAGTGCAGTTACAAACTCAAGTACAGTTCTAGATCCCTTGCATCGCTGGATTTTGCCCTGTTCTCATGTGAGAGCTGGTGGCATTACACACTGGAATGAGGCACAGTTATTGCTGGATATTTTCTCGTTTCGGGCACACAGCCACCACAAACAACTAGTGGCAGTAAAGCTCGAGTATTTTCTCTTTTTGCACTGTGCAGATGCCGTCCTGACTAGTCATTTAGACGGGACTTAGGAAAGTTGTCCCAGCGACACTACATGGGCAGCTCAATATATCCTAAGAGATTTTTGTAAAGTAATGCAATCAAACTTTGCTTACTTTGTTGATCTTTTGGATTTGGAACTTGGGGACTTTTTTTTTTTTGAGATTGCTATTTAACTGTATCTGTGTTTCTCTGCCTTGTACATTTCATCATATGGACACGAAACAAAAATGTCCTTTCATTGTATTATGCTCTGGGTTTTTCCTAGCTATGCCTGTCAGTTCTGTATGACAGTCTGACACCTTCCATCACCTTAGGAATGGTCATCCACTACATTCACAGATGTCAAAGTCACTTTTCCCCCTCTCTTTATTTTTCAGCTATACTGAATTCTCTTGAAACCATTCAAAGCTAAGGACATGGACCTTCAGCGATGTGAGGAGATATTGTACAGTATATTTTAAATCTATGAAATTCATAGTTCTGATGCTTTTGGCCACAGAGCATCATTTTATCACTTCTGGAAAATGTTTATTCCAAAACAGCTTTAATGACCCCACACGTGCACTCCGTCAGCTCCAGGTCGTTGTTTGGACACAGCTTGCTGCTAGGATTTCAGAGCACACACGTGAAGGTGCTTTTTCATGTGCGGTCTGCAGCCACAGCTGACTTAGTTGCTGATTTCCAGATTTGGATGTCTCTAAAGTCTAGGTAGATTTATATTTCCTTTTGCTTTACAGGACATTTGTTCAGTTATTTCCAAGGAAACTTGTTTTCCTTTTTCTTCTTTTTCTTCCTGTTTCAGCTACTGCAATGCTTTGTTTCACACTTGATTTGTAAAAATTTTATATAAATATTTAAAATGTGCCATTTTATTATCGCTAAGTGAAGTATGTCCCGTTCCTGCTATAATTATTTCTCAGATTGCAACGTCAGCAGTTACTGCCACACACACTCGTCCGCTTAACCGCAAATGTTATCGCTTACTTTTTCTTACAAACAATTAAAAATGTAGGTATTTTGAAGTACTGGGCTTATCCTTCATTGGAATAGATGTGTACAGCAATAAGCAGGTTTTCAAATCCAGTACTTAGTCTGTGTACAAATGTAATTATGTTCATTGTGTATATATTATACAATGAGCACATGTAATGTAAGTATTAAAGGCTACTTACTATTGTTTAAATGCAAATGTTCATATCTCATTTCTTTTTTATCATGTTAAATAAATGTTGATGTTCTTAAATCACTTGTGTTAGAAGTTTTTTCTCTTGCATCTGAAATGCAAAGTCTGACACTCAGAGACTTGTGAAAGAAAAAGCCGTCTGCTGCCTTATTGTGGACAGCATCAGAAAAGGCCCTTCTCTGACCTCTGGCCCAGTGTCCCCGTGTCAGAGAGGAGGAGCTGAACCTCAAGGATAAACCACCTTGGCTGTGAGCACACGGCATGTAAGCACAGAAGTAAAGTGCATATCATGTTGACTTTTTCTCTCAGGCCATCAGCTTAACTCTGCTGAAAAATGTAGGTTTGTCAAGTCTTCTGTTTATTTCCATGTTTTAGAAAAGCTCCCAGGGCCTGCAGCCTCCTGTGCTCATCACAAGGGGTGCGTAGGCTGGAAAGGGTTATTTCTCCGACATGGGTAACATAAGCAGGACCCTCAGAGATCGTTCCCTCCTACAACACATTCTTTACACATGTTCACGCTCTTCAGAATCAATTACATTTTCTTCCCTCTATAACCTTTTGTTCATGCTACATTGTTCCCAGAGTGCCAGGAAATTTGATGCTTTTGGATTCCTGTATAAAATGACTGAAACTGCATTGGCCCTGGTCGGTTTCCCCTCTCCCCCACCCCGTGCTATATTAAAGAGGATTTAGACTTAATTCAAATTGCAGATGTACAAAAACTCGTCTGCTCCAAACAGAAACACACAAAATAAAATGCAAATAAAGACAGTCTGTGTCACAGGAAGTGAATGAAAAGGGGTTCACTTGGAAGAAGAGAGTTTAGTTCCTTATATCCATATAAACATGTTTACACATATGCCTTTATCTATGTCACAGGCAAGTCCTCTCAAAGAAATAGTCAGCAGATTACTTTTTTCTTTGGTCAGGATACAGAGGTTGTTACAGATCCTTTCTGAGTCTGTTTTGGGGTCACTGTCGGTCTTTGGGTTTTGTTTGGGGGCTTTTTGTGTGTGTGTGTGTGTGTGTGTGTGTGTGTGTGTGTGTGTGATCTTGATTTATTAAGCATGATTTTTTAAAAGATTTATTTATTTATGCATACTAGAGCTGGGGTGTGGACCAGAGGTGCAAGGACAGGGTTGGGGGGAGTTCAGAGGATTCACCAGTGGGGAACAGAACAGGCAAATCACTGAGACACTGCCGAGGGGAGCAACGGGCGAGACAGAAGAGGTCTGCTGCGCCATGCGGGTTAGCCCCCTAGCCAGGGATCAAACTCATGCTGCAGTGGCTGCTGATAGCTTCAAAGTGCTGAGACTTAACCCCTTGCGCCACTAGGGAGGCCCTAAGCATGTTAATTTTTTTTTAACTATTTTTTTTAAGATATATATATTTATGCATACAAGAGCTGGGCTGCAGACCAGAGATGTGGTGGGTGAGAGGATTTACCAAAGACAGAGTGGGGAGCAGAACAGGTGGCTCTACTGAAATACACTGCTGAGGGGAGCAGGAGAGGAGGTAGGAGAGGTCTGCTGCTCTCTGTGGGTCACCTCTGGCCGGTGATCAAACTCATGCTGCAGTGGCTGCGGATAGCTTTGTAATGCTGTGTTTTAACTCCTTGCACCACCAGGGAGGCCCTTTTTTAACTATTTCAAGAAGAGAAGATGTCTTGTACTGGGGTGTCTGCAAGACTACTAGGGAGTGGAGAGAGCCATATAAAGTAGTTGTAACTTGTCAGCATTTCAGGAAGCCAGATGAACATCACCTATTTACAAACAAAAAGTCAGCAGATACTTGTTAACAGAATAGAACAAAAAGGAATACTAAATTCTTTAAATTCAAGCCGGACCCATATTTTCTATCTCACCTAAAGCTCACCTTCCAAACTTCCCAGTCTCCTTGGGGCAGTGCACATAGAACCGAGGAGTACAGAGCTGGGGGTCAAGAGGGCAGACAGTCTGGCCAGGTCTTTGGTCCACAGAGCAGATGACCATGGGCCACTTTTTTGGGGCATTGGAAGTGGACTTCAAAGTTTTTGGGGTGTGCCTTATTGGATTGGTTTCTCAGTCACACAGTCAGGTCCCCCCACTCACCTACTCCCAGTTTATAGAAAGTTAACTGTCATACCATCCTAGAGTGGTAAAAATAATACAGAATACCATAAACAAGGGATCTGCAAATTTCTTTGTTTGCATACCACAAAAGTATTTTTTTAATTGTGTAACTCTTCCCCTTTCAAAACACAGCTCTTTGCCCCCAGGTCTGTGCAGACATCTTTTTCTTTAATAACCCTGACCTTTTAAAAGCACAGTTCGTGCCATTTAAGAACTGCCCATTTGTGTCTATGCAAATGTCTTTTTTAAAAAAAAATCAGTTTGCCGCTGGGGGGGGAGAAAATAACCACATACCCCTTTGCATATTTTTTTTTTTAAGATTTATTTATTTATTTATACAAGCACTGGGTACAGTCAGAAGCGCGGGAGGGTGAGAGAATTCACCAGAGCCAGAGCTGGGAGCAGAGCAGGCAGAAGGACCGAAGTACACTGCTGAGGGGAGCAGCGGGCGGCAGGAGAGGTCTGCGCGCCATGTGGGACCCTCCTCCATTGCCCGGGAAGCAGCCGGGGATCGAACCGGCGCTGCAGAGGCTGCGGGCAGCTTCGCAACCCAGCGCTCAACCGCTGCGCCACTGGGGAGGCCCACCCCTTTGTATATTTTCAATTTGACATTTAAAGTTAAATGTCATAAGTTAAAATTGTTGAAAAGGATGTATTTCTTAGCATACTGTATCCATGCTGTATCATACTATATCAGTTTTCTTAATGTTTCCAACAGATTTTAATACTCTTTTAATAATTACCCATTTACAAAGATGCAAACCAGCTTTTACATAATAGGAAATATAAAGCATTTCTTTTTCTTATCAGACTTCTATTTTCATTTTATTTCCCCATCATACTTTGTCATAGCAAATTACCATAATACATTAAATTTAATTTTAATTACTTCTAATTCCATCCATGTCTGTGAAATCTTACTACTCAGCTATTACAGTCATTTACTTTCTCACCTCTGTGGAGGATTTTATACCCTGAGGTATAAGCGTAAAATTCCGAAAATTACCTTTTCTTCTGTGAAGGAGAAGAGAGCTAACAGGAAAAGGTGCTTTGACTTCAGCTGGCTTAGAGGTCATCTCTTTGAGACAGGAGCTCATATGAAAGGTAATAGTCTAGATAAAATCATCCTTGTCCATATATCCTTGAAATGTTTTGGTGTACAGATTAGAAGAATACTCTTTGACCTATCACATGTTTGTAACCTTGTTGATTTATGGTGCTTTTTGCGTCTAAGCATTTTATTCATATAAAGGTTTTATATAGATTTAGCATATGACAACTTGGAACAACTGTATGAATCTGTGTGTAATAAATTGATTCACATAATGTGGAAACTTTTTTATACTAGTTTAAAAAGAGTTTCCTGGGCCTCCCCAGTGGCGCAGCGGTTGAGCGCTGGGTTGCGAAGCTGCCCGCGGCCTCTGCGGCGCCGGTTCGATCCCCGGCTGCTCCCCGGCCACCAGAGGAGGGTCCCACATGGCGTGCAGACCTCTCCTGCCGCCCGCTGCTCCCCTCAGCAGTGTACTTCGGTCCTTCTGCCTGCTCTGCTCCCCGCTCTGCCTCTGGTGAATTCTCTCACCCTCCCGCTCTTCTGACTGTACCCAGTGCATGTATAAACAAAACAAACAAACCAGCAAACAAATAAATAAAGCATGCCTCTATTAAAAAAAAAAAAAAAATAAAAAAAAAAAATAAAAAGAGTTTCCTAGAATTCTTCCAGAAAAGAAGTGGATCACATCATTCAAAGGTTGAAAATAAATCTTTGATGTGTACGGTTTGGATTGTAAAAGCAGAAACTTTAACTTTTGATATTTAACTTTTAAATTTAATGTAGAATTTTGAAATTTGATTTGAAAATGATTTACAGTGAAAAGTCAGCCTGAAACATCAGGTAGAAGGCATTCAGACGCCTGGGGAGCTACAACAGAACTGATTCTTGTTCAATTCTGGGACACACATATATAAGTATGGCTAGAAGCCTGGAGCCATACCCCTCACAAGCTTGCTGGAATCCCTTCCGTCCTCTATTAACTAACTTCAGAAAGGCCTGTCCAGAAAGACACCCATCCCAGCTCTTTCCTATAAGGGCTCATTAGCTTTGTTCTGCTGGTGCTAGGAAACAGTATGGGCAACCCCCCTAGGTGGGCAGGAGAGCCAAAGGGACCCTCCACTAACCATGATGCTGGGAAACCTGAGTACCCTTGTCACTGCTGGGGGGCTCTATTGTGTCCTGGTTGGGAGGACAGCCTGGCACTGGGTTGCCTGGATTGAGACCTAGCTCTGCCCTTCTTGCTCACTATGTGTCCTCAGACCAAGGTAGGTGTCCTTTGTGCCTATGCTAACAGAACTACTGTCGTTATCACTATGACTATTACAGAGAGGAAATGGGTGACATGTTTCAAGTGTTTTGAACAGTGTCTTGCACCAAATAAGTGCATGCACCATTAGCTATTATTGAATGAGAGCCAACCACATCTAACCAGATAATTTTTAAACTTGTTAATCAAACAAGGGTTTGAGCAGTGTTTTCAAGCTGGCTCATAATTTAACCTGCATTGACATCACCTGAAAGACTTAAGTTTTAATGAGACAAAGCCCATCTCAGTGTGGGCAACCCTATGGAAATGGAACCAAGAGAATACTCTGATAGTGTTAGAAATAACCTTCATAGAGGGGAGGTACTATTGTGCTTCCTCACTCCACTTAACTAACAGTGGAGCCAAGCAGCTGGAGGAAGCTATAGAACAAGAAAGTCTGGTGGGCTTGGAAGAAGAGAGGAAAAAAAGGGAACACAGCCTGACTTGCACCCTGGCGCTGCCGGGAAGGAGACAGCTGGAGGAAAGATGTGCAGAGACACTTTAAAAGGAACACATGGTAAGAGACTGGAAGCTCACAATGGCAGCCTTTATCTTGACTTTGATTTCGACTGTGCTCTTTTCCTTCCTGACTTGCCTGGCCCCTTCTGCCCCTTTCCTATGGGTCCCCACCAGTAGGTGCCTTGGACTTGTGGCAGACTTTCAAACCTCAGTGGCCCTGCTTTGGGATAGCCCTGTTTGGCTGGGCCTTTACCCATGAGGGGATGGGTCACTAGGTGTTTTATTGAGAAACTATTATCCTTCCCTCTCGATGTACACTAACCCTATTGAAATTCTTTCACACTAAGAGTCTCCTTTGCCTTCATGCACACGGATGACTGAACCCCTTTAGATTGCACTAGTTTGGGGCTCCTGGGGTGCCCCTCAGTCACACTAACAATGGCACTCAGCACACCAGTTTTGGGCTGGGGAGCTCCCAGTGATTGAAGTCAATGGAATTTGGAGTCAGACCCTCTGTTGGGTGTGATTGGGAACTTGTGGACATTCCCAAGACCTCCTTAAGATGTTTTGACAGATTGGGGCCTCCACTGGTGGCGCCGGGGTTGAGTGCTGGGCTGCGAAGCTGCCCGCAGCCTCTGCAGCGCCAGTTGAATCCCCAGCCACCGGCGAGGGTCCCACAGACCTCTCCTGCCACGCCCGCTCAGCAGTGTATTTCTTCATCAGTCTGCCTGTTCTATTCCCTGCTCTGGCTCTGGTGAATTCTCTCACCCTCCCACGCTTCTGACTGTACCCAGTGCTTGTATAAATAAATAAATAAATAAATAAATAAATAAATAAATAAATAAATAAATAAATAAATAAATAAATCTTTAAAAAAAAATAATTTAAGAGTGAAGATCCCACTGTCCACCTCCATCTGTATATCTGTGCTACAAAATACTGTTCTTTAAGTAGAGAGAAAAAAAAATGTTTTGGCAGATTGAATGCAGATGAGGGAATCCAGCTATGAATACAGATAGTCACGATTATGGAAATGGAAAGCAATGTTTTCATCAAAAAGTATGTTATTTGTATGAACAGGTAGTGAAGATGATTATTACTGTTATTTTAGATGAATGAAGAAATATTTTAAACACTTCTCAGCTTTCATTTCTACAACAATAAATACCAATAGATGTAAACCACAGAAACCAGCTACTTAGAACCCCCAACAGTTGACAAGCACATGAGTATGCGGAGACCCAAACTTTAAGCTGCACTCAAATTTAGCCTGTACAGATCAGCCTCTTGTGACAGGGTGGAGCCCAAAAAGGTAAGATCCGGAGGGCAAACAGAACATGGCAGCCGCCTTCTCTAGCAAGATGCTGCTTGCCCTTGCCACTTGGAGATCATCTGTCACCTCCTTGATGGAAACTGCAGTGGGAATGAGTGTAGCCCAGAGTATGCTTTTCCATTTGTGGAAAATATCTGGGAAAGGCAGGCAAGCAAGGGTCTAGAAGGCCTGCAGTCTCCCTAGCTCGCTCTTTTCCTGTGTCAGCTTCCACATACTGTATTGGCCACCCTCCCTGCCAAAATGCCTGTTCAAACTATCTTTCTCATTAGCCCTGAGTGATTATGAAAACAATTAAAATTGGGTCAGTGAGACATATTATCCATAAAGATAACATTTATTTTTTTAAAGATTTTATTTATTTTTGTGTAGAAGAATTGGGGTGCAGACCAGAGGTATGAGAGGATTCACCAGAGACAGAGTGGGGAGCAGAACAGGCAGAGGGACTGAAATACACTGCTGAGGGGAGCAGCGGACGAGACAGGAGAGGTCTGCTGCGCTGTGTGGGTAGCTCCCTGGCCAAGGATCCAACTCAAGCCCTTGTGGCAGCAGTGCTGAGACTTAATCCCTAGGCCACCGAAGATGCCCCAAGGATAACATTTAATAATATTACTAAATAATAGAGGAGCACCTTGGAAAAAACATCCATGTAATTGTTCAAATTATACTACTTGAAATGTCTGTCTCCATTTATATGGAGACATTTGTGTCACTTAGAAGAAATCACCATTCTCTTCCTATTAGGCTTTTTGGTTCTACCTGAGATGGAAAATAAATGAATCATGCCTTTGTATTTGGAGTAGCAACAAAACTACCCAGAAATGTGTTCAGTATCTCTCTTAAGTAGCAGATGCTAAGATCTCCATCTTTTGTTTTTCTTAAGTAATAACATGTCTCCCTCAGATCCTTGCCTATTTTAGGGTTCTGGACCCCTCTGGAAACTGCCAAAGAGCTGCACAGAGATGACATGCCTGAAAAATCTTACTGGAAAGACAGAGACATTACCGAGGCGCCAGCATTTTCAACCAATTGAAATGCTTAGCCATACCCCCCAAAACTACCCATCAGCAGATGAGAGAAAACTAATAAAGCCCTTGGTTGAACTTGAAATTTACAAAAAAAAAAAAGTCAGGCATGTTTATGGTAAACAGGAACAGATGATCAACCTCCCTGGTAACCAATGATAAGCAAATTAAAGTATGAGATAATTCTTCTACCCATTGGAAAAGATTAGAAAGCAATAATGCAACATGATTTTGCACACTTCAAAATTTGTTAAGAGAGGGCCTCCCTAGTGGCCTCGGGGTTAACTCTCAGCATTACTACCTCCTGTGTTTGCTCCAGGCCAGGATGCTAACCCACATGGCGCAGCAGACCTCTCCTGTCTCTCCTGCTGCTCCCCTCAGCAGTGTATTTCAGTAGCTCTGCCTGTTCTGCTCCCCACTCTGTCTCTCGTGAACCCTCTCACCCCCCGCACCTCTGGCCTGCACTCTAGTTCTACGCAAAAATAAAGTAATTAAATCTAAAAATAAATAAAATAGAACATAGATAAAAGCTTATGAATAAAGATATTTTAAAAATTTGTGGAGAAACCTACACTGTGGTATATGTCAATGATATCTCAAAGCTGGAATAAACACTGAGGTTAGATCTGTTAAATGTTCTTATCCCTTCTTCCTCCCACAAAAAAACCAGAAAGGGACAGAAAGACCGCCTAGGAGGTGTTGGATGTCTGTTACTTCAGCTGTGGTGATGGTATCGTGAGTGTTTGCAGGCACCCTGCATGCCTCATGGAGATGCAAGCATGAGCAGAATAGAAGCCCCTTTGCAAACTTCTATTTTAGGGACAAACACTAGTGTTTATTAAATCGTGATAATTTGTTCTCGCAAGTACTATCAAGGAATGACGGCTGTGTTGTGAAAGCATGCAAGAGGAGTGAGCTAGTGGGCGTGGTGGAGATAGTGGGGAAGACTCTCAAGTAAATTTGAGCTGAGATTTGAAGAATGAGTGGGAGTTAATTAATAGAAGGGGAAGAGCAAGGGCTTAAGATGAGACTTGGCAGAAGGAGTCTGAAATCAAGCCAGGCCTGATTGTAGTGTTTAACCTCAGAGCAGTGGGAACTGCTGGGGTATTTTAAGCAAGAGATTGACATGATCAGATTTGCCTTTTGAATGGAAAACTGTCATTTCTGTATACGTACACAATGAAAAGTTTCCACCACGCTCAAAACAGATGGATTCAGACAACACGTTTGGGCATGAAAACTTCACACGAATTTGAGATTAACTGGGGTGGGGTGGGGTGGGGAACAAGAAACAGGGTACATACAAGGTGATTTCATCTGTAATGAAGCATTAAAAATGTGCAAGAAAATCTACAGACACACATGGACACATAAGTTTAGAAGTGTACAGATCTGAGGTAAATGATAAACACAAAAATCAGGATGTAGTTCCCTCCACCTATACTATTTCATGACAGCTGGAATGAGGGGAAGAGATGAATGAAAAGGGTCTAGGAGGGTCAATAAAACCATGGGTAAAACCTGGTGGTGCAGGCGGATGAGCACAATGCTGTGAAGCTGCCTGCAGCCTCTGCAGCAAGATTTCCATCCCTGACCTGGGAGCTGATCGACATAGAGCAGCAGACCTCTCCTGTCTCACCCGCTGCTCCCCTCAGCAGTGTATTTCAGTCAGTCTGCCTGTTCTGCTCGCTGCTCTGTCGCTGGTGAATCCTCTCACCCTCCCGCACATCTGGCCTGTACCCCAGTTCTTGCATGCGTGAATAAATAAATCTTTTAAAAATAAATAAATAAATAAAATAAAACCATGGGTAGTTTTATTTTTAATAGATTAGTTGGAATCGTGGCTACGTATAATTATTAACATTAATGTTTTATTAATATCACTTTGCAATGTGGAGAATGGATAGAAATAATCAGGGATACATATTCAATGAACACTAACAGGGAAAGGCTAAGACTGAGAGATATTAGTAACTTGGACTGGTGAAGTAATAACAGAGAAAACTGGGTATGTTTCAGTAATATTTATATTTAAGAGAGAAAATCAGTAATCAGCATGTGCTCACATCTTTCCTGAATTAATACGACTCTCCTGTCTACTGTTATTTCCACCTGGGTTACCTCTCCAGTCTTAACAACCTAATAGGAGTTAACCTCTTATTTTCAATCCATTTCCATATGTCAACATGTCATTGCCCTATTTGAAATCCCTTAATGAGAGCTCTATTAATCTTAGACAAAAGATAAATTATACTTGCCTGGCCCTTACCTAATTAAAACAAATGGTTATAAAATATTAGGTTGAGTCATAAAATTACCTTTTCTGCACACCACTAACAGCCCATCTCATGTGATTGAACCACCTCACGCCAGACACAGTCCTACCTCTCTTAACTAAACATGCACTTACAAACGAAATCTAACCCCACCACCTGGTAAAGAAGGCATTATTTTAATCATTTTACACCTGAGGAAACTGAGGAACAAAGAAGTTAAGGACTTGCCAAGGTTTTACAACTGCTGAGTGGCCAGGGCGGGATTCAAAAGTAAGCATGGAGAGAAATGGGAACTCCCCTTACATTGTTGGTGGGTATGTAGAATGGTGCATCGGTTATAGGCCAGGATGAGGGGCACCTAGAGAACCTTGCCTGCTCTATATAGGTTCTGCCATCTGCCACATCGACAGAACATATTCTAGTGCGTAAGACCTTCCAACGGAAAGGAATCTTAATCAGTGTGCAATGAAAAGAGAAAGAATATAGTTTAAAATAGTTTCACTGGGCCTCCCTGGTGGTGCAAGGGGTTAAGATGCAACCTATGAAGCTGTCCACAGCCACTGCAACACAAGTTCGATCCCTGGCCAAGAAGCTACCCACATGGTGCAGCAGACCTCTCCTGTCTCACCTGCTGCTCCCCTCAGCAGTGTATTTCAATCAATCTGCCTGTTCTGTTCCCCGCTCTGTCTCTGGTGAATCCTCTCATGCCCCACACCTTTGACCTATACTCCAGTTCTTGTATGCATAAATAAATAAATCTTTAAAAACTAATAAATAATAAATAAATAAGATAGTTTCCAAAGAAACACCCAAAGTTACCCATCTCCTCATGGGAAAATGCCCAACAAGGTTGACCCAAATCAGAAACCTTGTTGTAAATTTAAGGCACCTACTGGTGGGGACCCATAGGAAAGGGGCAGAAGGGGCCAGGCAATTCTGGAAGGAGAAGAGCAAAATCGAAATCCAAGTCAAGATATAGGCTGCCATTGTCAGCCTCCCCACTCATCTCTCACCCACGTCTGTTTCAAGTGTTTCTTTACAAGTCCAGGGCCAAGAAGCCAGCATAGCTTCTCCACATGTCTCTGCTATGTGTGCCTCCTCCTGGTCTTCATCTCTCCATCTCTCTCCACTTCCCATTCTGTCTTTCTCCCAGTCTTTTCTAGCTTCACCTCCCTACCCATCTCCACCCTTCCTTAGAGTGGGCAGAACCAGGAAGCGCCCTTTCCCTAGAGATTACCCTGTTTCACAGCCATTTTGGAAAAACAGTTTAACTCAGCAAATTAAACATGACCCAATAATTCTAGGTATATGCTCAAGATAATTGAGAATGGGTGTTCAAACAAAAATTTGGACACAAATGTTCATAGCACAATCCAAACATTTACCAATGGATGAATGAGTAAACAAACATGGTATAGCCATAGCCATACAAAGGAATATTACTTAGTCATATAAAGGAATGAAGTATTGATAGATGCTTAAGGTTCAATCATGAACCTTAAGACATAATGCTGAGTTAAAGAAGTCAGACACAAAAGACCACATACCACAAAAGACTAGTGATTTCCAGACTGAAAATCAGATTAGGGGCCTCCCTCATGGCACAAGGGGTTAAGTCTCAGCACTCTGAAGATATTAGCAGCCACTACAGCATCAGGGAGCTAACCCACATGGCACGGTAGACCTCTCCTGTCTCATCCACTGCTCCCCTCAGCAGTGCATTTCAATAGACCCACCTGTTCTGCTCCCACAGTCAGAGTGGAGCAGAACAGGCAGATTGACTGAAATATACTACTGAGAGGAGCCACAGGCGAGACAGGAGAGGTCTGCTGTGCCATGTTGGTTAGCTCCTTGACCGGGCATCGAACTTGGGCTGCAGAGGCTGCAGATAGCTTCATAGTGCTGAGACTAACCCCTTGCGCCATCAGGGAGGCCCTGAATCTGGTTTTAAAAGATGAAGACATTCAAGTGAGAAAGTGAGTCTGTGATAGGCAAGAGGACAGTCTAGTAAGGCTCAGGAAACTCCATGATACTGGACATGAATTCAGGCTGAGGCTGACCAAGACATTATAAAGTAGAAAATAGCGTTTCCTCCACTGGAGATGTGAGGCCAGGTCACCAACCACACTCTGATAGTGACTGTCCCTGTCTCTTAGAAAACCCCTGCCCAGTAAATACTTTAGATGAAATAAGGTTTTCACCATGAGCAAACCCTTTAGGCTAACCACCCTCTAGGCGAGTGACATGGCCTCCATTGTGAGGAGGTCACAGGCAAGAAGGGGTCAGAGTTCAGAGATGGAATGACTTCATGGAAAGAGAGAGAAAGGACCCGGCCCCTTAGTGATGTGGAGTTAAAGCTGCTTCAGTAGCGCCTCCACCTGTTCAGCCCATCGACCCCAGACTCTCCCTGTTGCTGACTCCCTGTGCTGAATTGCAGAAGCCAGAATGAATTCTTGCTTGATACCTGCAGGCCTAGAATGTCCATTATTTCTATTTCTTGAAGAGTTCAAGGAATCAGAATCTGGTAACAAGACCTCCAAGCTCCTCATGCACCAGGTGGAACACTATTCAGTGCCATCAAGGTGGTAGCATTTTCCAAGCTTAGATAATTCTGTCAACTTCAGAAAACAAGCCATACATTTGCAATCCTCTCAACGAGAAAGCTGGAAGGGATGTCCTGAACAGATGCCCTTCAGAGGGTGCCTGACGATGTCTTTCCTTTACCATCTCTTGAAGAGGCTTTGAGACTTGAGACTTGGCAGAGGTAGAATTCTAAGAGCAATCCCCAATGAACCTCAGTCTTATGGGAACCCGTCCCCTTTGAGTGTGTGTGTAAACTGTGAATGCGGTGAGCCAACACCTTGGTGATCAGGTTATATGCTAGAAAAGAGGAGGTGATCCAGAGGGGCCTGATTTCCCTAAATAGTGCCTTAAAGTCAAGGTGCTTCACAGATCTGGGAACTGAAAGCCTCAGATCTCTCTGTGGCTGGGGTCAAGATGGCAAGGGCCTCTTGAGAAGGCCAACAAGGGCCTCTGGGCCCACAGAGTAGCTGCTGGTGGGCAACCAGTCAGGACATGGGCCCTCCATGCTACAACAAAGCCCTGAATTCTGCCTATGAGCTGAATGAGCTCAGAAGAGATTCTTCCTCCAAGCCTCCAGGTAAGAAGGCTGAGCCCTGGGGAGAATTGAAGCAGCCAATCCAGCCCACCCCGCCTTCCCCACGGTGGGATGTTTTGTGGTTGTTTTTTTAAAGATTTATGTTATTTATTTATGCTTACAAGAGCTGGGATGTAGGCCAGAGGTGCCAGGCAGTGGGGGGGGGGGGGTGAGTGGGGAGCAGAACAGGCAGATCTACTGAAATATACTGCTGAGGGGAGCAGCGGACTAGACAGGAGAGGTCTGTTGCACCACGTGAGCTAGCTCCCAACCGGGGATCAAACTCATGCTGCAGTGGCTGGCGATAGCTCCATAATGCTGAGACTTATCCCTTTGCCCCACCAGGAAGGCCCTCCCTTTTAAGCCACTCATTTGTTACCTATGAAATTCAGTCTAAAACTGCGAGAAAGAAAAACTTTCTTGGGCCTCCCCAGGGGCGCAGGCTTGTACCCCAGCTCTTGTATAAAAATAAATTAATCTTAAAAAAAAAAAAAAGAAAAACTTTCTTCCCCCACACCTCCTCTTAAAAGGAGAGTGAATGGAAGAGCGTGTTTCTAAGCTTATATGGTTGTGCTGATTTCAGAAAACCACTTAGACATTTGGCCCCAGAGGCGGGCTGCCTGCCTGGCACGCTGCAGTGCTTGGGCAGTGCCCTGCAAGTTCCTCACACTCGGTATATTCTTCCATTGTTCATCTTCAAATTAGCAGGGGGCTTAAGATCCTTTCACCGGATGCCCACAGGGCCCCTGAGATTAATCAGAGGACGCTGCTAAGAGATTCTCCAACAGGTATTCCAGCACCTTATTTGGTCCTATTTGGGTCAGCTTGTCCTTAATACCTGGTGCCTCTTCATTAAAAGATTAACCACTTCTGAGCTGTTAATGTGATATTCATAATAGATTTTTCACTAGAATTCCAATGGGAACCCGCACCCCAACTAGCTCATATCATGCTACTGTGTTTTTCAGTCCCCCAGAATGGACCAAAATGGTGACTAAAATCTGTTTCTAGTAGTAACAACAACTAACATTAAAAACCTATGATTTTTTTTTTTTGAGGGAAAGGAAGTTTAACAAGAGAAAATGCCAAAAGAAGTTTAATAATAACAGGTCTACCTCCCATCTGCATGGAAGAGGCCCAGTAGGACTGTGGCTCACCCACACTGCTTCAGCCTCCCTTTCAAACAGCCGAGTGGAGACACATTCCTTTGTTGACAGTGCCTGGCAGGTAGGATGGGAAGGATTTCAGTAGAATTAGCTCGGGAAACGATGGAGGTGCTACATGTTAGAAATTGGCTCTAAAGCTCCATGGGGGGGTGCATCCATGAGGGCCATGTGTATATCTCAATTAAATAAACAGGTAAATGGACAATTAAATCTCTGCGAATGTTTGGAGGTTCCCAGTGATGACCTTTAATTTTAATAAGAAGACAGACGACACTGTGGAGACAAATTCAGAAATTAGGGGAGACACACAGGATTGCTTTTCTACCCCTCATCTCACTTTAAACTGTTCAGTTATGAAATAATTGTGTTTCTTTTTTTTTAAAGATTTATTTATTTATACATACAAGAACCAGGGTACAGGCCAGAGCTTTGGGAGTGTGAGAGAATTCACCGGAGACAGAGTGGGGAACAGAACAGGCAGATGGACTGAAATACACTGCTGAGGGGAGCAGCAAGCAAGTCAGGAGAGATCTGCTGTGCCATGTGGGTCACCTCCCTGGCTGGGGATTGAACCTGTGCTGTAGTGGCTGCGGTGAGCTTCATAGGTTGCGTCTTAACCCCTTGCTCCACAAGAAAGGCCCCAGAAATAGTTGTGTTTCAATGAAGAACCTAAGCCAATTCACCCAACTTGTAGAACTCTGGTGCCAAAAGGAAACTGAATGAATGAATGACAAAAAAGATATAAAAGAAGAAAAATAAAAAGAAACCTAGTACCAGTGAGGCCAGTGTCTTGCCCCCAAAGAATCAGGGGAGTCACATGCAAGCAAATTTTCTTCCATCACCCAACCCTACTTCACCATCCCCCAAATGGTGCTGTAAATTCCCAAGGGATTTTAAGGGGGCAGTGCAGACAGAACCTTTTCAACACTTTGGGGAAATGTGTTTATAATTTCTTTCATGTATCAGTAGCATTGTCTTCATATCCAAGGGACTGCCCTATCTTAAAAAAGTAAACTCAAACTTAGTTTAAGTGAATAATACTGAAGTTCACGTTCAAAGAACATGCTTCTTGACAAAGGAGACTTGGGCGGAGAAGAGCCTCACATTTATAAGTGCTTTAGATCCTCATTTCCTTCTGGGGTCACAGATCCCTCTTTCCTTGCCAACCTCATACATAATGCAATGGCATCCGCTTTTGGTGAAAGCTTGATTGATTCCTTCTCTTTCCAAAGCAATCAGGAGAATGAAGCAATTAAATTTAATAACACACTGTAGAAAGAAAACAGCTCTGTTTGTGCTTCAGTCCTACCTCAGAAAGATCATTTTGGCTTTTGCATAATTTTAGAGAATTTTATGACAATAGTTATATGCTTTTTTTTCTTTTGTATACTCTTAATTGAATCCACCTGTCCAAACAGCTCACGATTTATGAAGTTGAAGTGTTCTTAAGTAATTGAATAGGAGGATATTTAAGGGCATTTCAAGTGAATAAGGACAGCATTATAGACATAACTTATGACTAGGGCTCATCTTACAAATAGGCAAACATTAACTACCTAATGTCCTATTTCTTCCCAAATGATATAGAGCAACAAATTATTGTCATTCATTTTAATCAGCCAAGATTAATAAACTTCCCGAAATGTTCCTTTAAATTTTTAATTAACTTCCTCATTTAGATTTCCTTACTAATCAACCTGCATGTCTACTTAATACTTAGTTCTCCCTTGTCCTTATTATTCTGCCAGTGTTATGATTGTTATATGACTGTAAAGAATCCTTTTTTCTAATCTGCTTTTTTTTTTTTTTAATTTTTGCTTTATCTTTAGAAAATATACTCTCTCTGCTAAGGGAAACCAAAAAAATCTACGTGTTTTTTTTTTTTTTTTTTCCCTAGCTTTAATTTTTCACCAAGTTTTGAAAGTTTGAATTGGGGTGTTTTCCTACAAAGGAAAACCTTAGAAAATTCATTTTTCCCCTAAGTAATTCTTACTTTTGAGCTACTTCACATAATTTTACTAATCAATATAATCCATTCATATAGGTCAGAAAAAAATGTTTTAAAAGTATTTTGGGGGCCTCCCCGGTGGCGCAGCGGTTGAGCGCTGGGTTGCGAAGCTGCCCGCAGCCTCTGCAGCGCCGGTTCAATTCCCGGCTGCTCCCCGGCCACCAGAGGAGGGTCCCACATGGCGCGCAGACCTCTCCTGCCGCCCGCTGCTCCCCTCAGCAGTGTGCTTCGGTCCTTCTGCCTGCTCTGCTCCCCGCTCTGGCTCTGGTGAATTCTCTCACCCTCCCGCGCTTCTGACTGTACCCAGTGCATGTATAAACAAAAACAAACGAACAAACAAACAAATAAATAAATAAATAAATAACATGCCTCTATTTAAAAAAAATAAAAATAAAAATAAAAAAAAATAAAAGTATTTTGGGGGCCTACCTAGTGGTACAAGGGGTTAAGACGTAACACTATGAAGCTATCTGCAACCACTGCAGCACCAGTTCAACCCCCGCCAGGGAGGTGACCCACATGGTGCAGCAGACCCCTCCTGACTCACCCGCTGCTCCCCTCAGCAATGTGTTTCAGTTGATCTGCCTGTTCTGTTCCCCGCTCTGTCTCTGGTGAATCCTCTCACCCCCCACACCTCTGGCCTGTACCCCAGTTCCTGCATGCATAAATAAATGTATCTAAAAAATTAAAAAAGAAATTAAAAATAAAAAGAAATGAGGGCCTCCCTGGCGGCCAAAGGGGTTGAGTTCAGCACTATAGCTGCAAAGGCCCACTGCAAAGGTTTGGGGTTGATCCCAGCCAGGGAGCTAACCCACATGGCACAGCAGACCTCTCCTGTGTCACCCACTGCTCCCCTCAGCAATATATTTCAGTGAATCCGCCTGTTCTGCTCTCCACTCTGTCTCTGGTGAATCCTCTCATCCCCCACACTTCTGGCCTATACCCCAGTTCTTTTATGCATAAATAATAAATAAATCTTTAGAAAAAATATAAAAAGAAATGAACTATCAAGTTTTAAAAAGACATGGGGAAATCGTAAATAAATATTACTAAGCGAAATAAACTCATCTGAAGAGACTACATACTATATGATTCCCACTATACACGACATTCTAGAAAAGACAACAGTATGGAGACTTAAAAATCAGCGGTTACCAGAGCCCTTCCTGCCCGCTTGTGTCTATGAGAGTGTAGTTTACTTTTCTGTTCCTCTCCTAAGGGAGGAAGGGAGGTAGAGCACAGAGGCCCTTTCTTTTTTAAAAAGATTTATTTATTTATACATACAACAACTGGGGTGTAGGCTAGCGGTGCAGGAGGTGAGAGGAATCACCAGACAGAGTGAGGAGCAGAACAGGCCGATCTACTGAAATACACTGCCGAGGGGAGCAATGGGTGAGCCTAGAGGTCTGCTGCACCATGTGTGTTGGGGATCGAACTCATGCTGTAGTGGCTGCCCATAGCTTGATAGCACTGTGTCTCTAACCCCTGCACCACCAGGGAGGCCCCGAGCACAGAGGTTTTTTAGGGCAGTGAGACTATTCTGTGCGATGATACGATGGTGGGTACATGTCCTTAGACACTTGTCCAAACCCATAGAATAAATACAACCAAGAGTGAGTCATGTCCACTGTAAACTTTGGGTGATTATGGTTGTCAATATATGTCCATCGATTGTTTCAGCTATACCACTGTGGTGATGGAAAGTGGGGGAGGCTGGACATAGAGGGGTGGGGGCATGAGAACGCTGTACTTTCTGCTCCCATTTGCTATAAACCTAAAACTGAAAAAACTATTTTTAAAATAACATTTGCCTTTTAAGAGCCCAGCCTTGTAGGGAATGTGCTGGATGTGCTAATGGATAACGGCGGGTCTGCGGGTGGCTAGTGATCATGTGTATAGGGAGAGCAAAGATGGAATCTTCTCCTATGGGTGGGGAGGGCGAGGAAAGCTTTCCCCAGAGGAAATAGCACTGAGGTTTGGTGACAGGATGGTGGTCAGGATTCTATTCTTTGCTATAACCAGACACCAAAGAAACGATTCCCAGAATTATCTCTTTTCCTCAAAATGTGTAATTGAGACGAACTAAGGGAGGTAGGTACACCCACTGATGTTTTCCTTGCTCTTAATGATCAGCCCAGGATGAGCTCCAAGCAATCACTGGAAATATGATGAAAGAATCTAGGGCCTTCCTGGTGGCACAAGGGGTTAAGCACAGCACTGTGAAGCTATCTGCAGCCTCTGCAACAGGAGTTTGATCCTCAGCCAGCCAGGGAGCGACCCAAATGCAGCAGCAGACCTCTCCTGTCTCGTCCACTGCTCCCCTCAGCAGTGTATTTCAGTCAGTCTGCCTGTTCTGCTCCCCACTCTGTCTCTGGTGAATCTTACCCCCACACCGCTGGTCTATACCCCAGTTCTTGTATGCATAAATAAATAAATATTTAAAAAAAAAAGAAAGATTCTATTTTTCAGACATGTATTCAGTGCCTGTTAGGGATCAAAGGGGAAGTGTGGAGAAGACAATTTGATTAAATTCATGAACTGGATAGTCAGCCCAGGCTTCAGCACCAGTTTTTCTTACTTTGTTTTCTGTCCCTAGGTGATCTCAAATATTTCTCCAGCCAGAGATATCCAGAAGCACATCATTGTCACAAACAAACATTTCCAGTTTTAATAAAAAATGTTAAAAGCTAAATTCGTGCACTTTCACTTTAACCCCCCCCCCCAGTTCTTACCTCATTGTTGTTATTGTGACCCTTCCAGCTGCACAGAGAGACCCCCAAGGCACTATAGCTGACATGCCTCTTTCTTTTTTTTTTTTTTTTTTTTTTAAAGATTTATTTATTTATTTATACAAGCACTGGGTACAGTCAGAAGCGCGGGAGGGTGAGAGAATTCACCAGAGCCAGAGCGGGGAGCAGAGCAGGCAGAAGGACCGAAGTACACTGCTCAGGGGTGACATGCCTCTTTCTGCCTTATTTCCCACATCCAAGTCACCTCTCAGTCCTGATACTGTGCCATCACATCCCTCAAGGGAAGATCTTCTCTCCTTCTCTTCCTCCATCTCCTAGATGAAGCCACCAACACTCAACTTGGGTTTTTCTCCCTCCAAGCTATTTTCCACTTTGCAAATGATGGTTTCAAAACCAGAGAAACCTTAGCACAAATTTCCACTTTAAAAACCTGTGGTTTCATAAAAAAATAAATAAATTGAGTCTTTCCCCTTGGCTCCTGGCACACAGCTCCTAAAACCCTTGCAATTTCTAGAATGTTAAAAATGGCTTTGGGATGCTATTTCACCTCACCTGTTGAGGTGGCTAGTGCCTGGGGCCTCCTAGAGAGCTTCAGGATAGAAGCTGATCTCCATCAAGCTCAAGGCCATGTGATTAGAGGGTTGAACATTTCACTCCATACACCTGACCTCTGGGGTGGGGTAAGGACCTGGAGATCGAGGTCAACCATCAAATGTTGGTGATTTAGTGAAATCTGCCTGCATCCTGAAACCTCCATTCAACCCACTACACCATGAGATGGGGTGAGCTTCTGAGTTGATACACATGATTCCTTCCCCTATACCTTGCATCTCTTCCACAAAGAGGTCAATCTTTTTTTTAAAAGATTTATTTATTAATGCATACAAGAACTGGGGTATAGGCCAGAGGTGTGGGGGGGTGTGTATGAGAGTATTCGCCAGAGACAGAGTAGGGAACAGAACAAGTAGACTGACTGATATACACTGCTGAGGGGAACAGCAGGCGAGATAGGAGAGGTCTGCCGTGCTATGTGGGTAGCTCCCTGGCTGGCTGGGTTTCGAACTAGTGCTGCAGTGGCTGCAGACAGCTTCACAGTGTTGTGCCTAACCCCTTGTGCCACCAGAGAAGCCCCATCCTACATTTTTCTACTTTTAGCTTCCATCACTAACACAGCCTCTCCCTGGGCTTGCAGAGACTCTGTTGCCCTTTTGTATCCTCTTTGGGTGGAGCGGGACCTTTTCACCCTTCTACATCATGTCGCTGGGTTTGAGGGTTGTGCACAGGGTGGGGCTCTCCAGTCACCTCGCATTTCCCACCCACACAGTGATCACACTTCCTAACATGCATTTGGACAATCACCGATGAACATCTGCTCCCCTGCTAAAATGGAAACTCCCAGAAGCATAGGGCCATGTCTGATTTGTAACCCAGCTCCTAGGATAGTGCCTTCTCAATGCACATGAGTAATAAGTAGTAAATTCGTAGTGCTTTATAGCAGATGAAGAAGAAAGGGCTGCTAAATGTTTTTGTGATGAACTCTGCCCTTGAAGAAACTGGGATGCAAACGGGCTACTATGTTATTTTCTAAAAACAGAAGGGAAAAGAGTAAATTTTCCTACAAAAAGGCTTCCTGGATTAAGTAACTGGCTTTGACTAAAATTATACATGTCAATATGGTATCCCTGACTACCCCACCATTATCAGACACTCTGATTGCAAGATTTATTTATCTTTGACTAAAGATGAAATTAAAGGATATATAAAGAGTGCAGTTTTAGGGCCTCCCTTGTGGCACAGGGGTTAAGTCTTAGCGCTATCAAGCTATCCCCAGCCACCGTGGCCTGAGTTTGATTCCCAGCCAGGGAGATACCCACAAGGCACAGCAGACCTCTCCTGTCTCAACACTGCTCCCCTCAGCAGTGTATTTCAGTACACCTGCCTGTTCTGCTCCCCACTCTGTCTCTGGTGAATCCTCTCATCCTCCATACCTCTGGCCTATACCCCAGTTCTTATATGCATAAATAAATAAAAATAATTCTTAAAAAAAAGAAAGTGCAGTTTTATAGGCAAAATGAAAAACAGGGCCTTCCTGGTGGCCTAGGGGTTAAGTCTCAGTGCTCTCACCATTACGGCCTGAGTTCAATCCCCAGCCAGGGAGCGCATGTCTCACCCATTGCTCCCCTAAGTAGTGTATTTCAGTAAATACACCTGTTCTGCTCCCCACTCTGTCTCTGATGAATCCTCTCACTCCTACCCCCACCCGCACCCCCAGCACCTTTGGCTTACGCTCCGCTCCGGCTTTGTTACAAAATAAATAAATAAATATTTAAAAAAAAAAGTAAGAAATGCAGAGAGGTGTTCTGAAAAGTAAGTGGGTTTTAGAATACCCATTTGTGACCTTGAGTGGTTTGCTTGGTTTCTCTTAACCTGTTTCCCTACATGCAAAATGGGTTTAGTCATTTTTAAACTGATAGGGCTATAAGGATCAAAAAGAAAACAATACATTTAAAATATGTTTGGCAACTAGTAGTGAATATGACCTAATGGTTAAGAGGAAGGACTTTGAAGTCAAATTGCTTATAAATGCTAGCTCTACTATGCTCCAGCTGTGTGACATTGAACAGGTTCCTTCTCTGTGAGTTAGTTTATACATCTGTAAAATAAAAATAATAACCTCCTCATGGGATGGTTGTAAGGAATAAAAGTATGTAAAACAGTGACTTATGTAGTTAAATAAATTAGGACAATGGCATAAAGTTTTGCTAGATAAACATTAACTGTGGTTAGTAGTTGTAGGTGTTCAGCAAACAGTTCACCATGCATAATAAATATAGTCTCATTTCCTGTTCAAAAATTTGTATCAATGCAGGAAAAATAATGTAATTATTCTGTAAAAGTCAACAGATACAAGACATATCTCATAAATATTAATAATAAGGTAGTGTAAGTTTGTCCTAAACAGTATGAATAACTATGCAAATCATCAAAACACAGTAATAGGAAAGATCTCAGTCACAATGGTAACATAGCCTCTAAAGTTAGTAGGAATAAACCTAACAAATAATGTGAAACATTATTGAAGGAGATAAAAGGCCAAAAAGGCGGAGAGACACACCATCTTCCTAAATTGAAACACAACAGTTTTCCCATGAAGTCACTCTACAAAATCAGTGTAAGTTCTCATCATTTCTCGTATTCTTTTTTTTTTTTTTTGAAGATTTATTTATTTATTTATACAAGCACTGGGTACAGTCAGAAGCGCGGGAGGGTGAGAGAATTCACCAGAGTCAGAGCGGGGAGCAGAACAGGCAGACGGAGGACACTGCTGAGGGGAGCAGCGGGCGGCAGGAGAGTCTGTGCGCCATGTGGGATGCTCGCCCCTGTGGGGATGGAACCAGCACTGCAGAGGCTGCGGGCAGCTTCAAGCAGCCCAGCGCTCAACCACTGCGCCACCGGGGAGGCCCTCTCAGGTTCCTTTTTCTACTTTCCTTTTTTGCCTCTTTAAAGTGTTTTGTAATTTTTTTTTTAATTTTTCATTTCTTATTCTCTATGTAAATTGACAAGCTGATTCTAAAATTTACTGGGTAGAATAAGTGACAATGAATAGAAAAGCAATTTTAGAGAAGAAAGAATAGTAAGGTCTGGCCCAGAAATGTTTGGCTTCTATCGTTCCTGGAGTCTGGGTTCTTGAACTACCCGAGAAAGAAAAATAATGGAGGCTCTAGACCTGCGGGTACCAAGCAAGAATTTATTAAAGATTAAGCAATTCAGCACAGAGAGTCAGCAGCAGGGAGTGTCTGCAGGCCGTGCCCAAAGAAGCAGGTGGAGGCGCTACTGAAGCAGCTTTAACTCCACATCACTAAGGGGCTGGGTCCTTTCTCTCTCTTTCCATGAGGTCATTCCATCTCTGAACGCTGACCTCCTCGTGCCTGTGACCTCCTCACGATGGAGTCCCTGTCACTCACCTAGAGGGTGGTTAGCCTGAAAGTTTGCTCGTGGTGAAAACCTTATTTCGTCTAAAGTATTTACTGGGGAGGGGTTTTCTAAGAGGCAGGGACAGTCACTATCAGAGTGTGGTTGGTGACCCGGCCTCCTCGCATCTCCAGGGGAGGAAATGCTGCTTTCTACTTTATAATGTCTTGGTTGGAATTTCCTGAGCCTCACCCCTCCCACTCCTTCTGCCTAATACATGTTCAAGTCTGTGATCCATTTTCAGTCTGTTTTTATGAAGGGTATAAGATCTGTGTCCATTGACTTTTTTTTTTGCATGAGAACCCAGCCTTCACTCCCTTGTCAAATATATATTATTGGTGTTTTTTTTTTTTAGTGGGGCACAGATTAAAATTTTGTTATGCTACCATTTGTCTTAAAGTGATTGTGACTCAAAGAATTCTAAATAATACATGCATGTGCTTTCTTAAATATCTAAAGATGCCTCAGAAGAGTTACATTTCTCACTGCAACAGCAGCAAAGTAGACTTATATATTAGTAGTTTTGGAAAAGAAAACTGGACAACTGGGATGTTAAGGGTGTAAAGAATAAAAAGCTGACATTTGTGGAGCCATTTTAAAAATGGAGTTGGGCAACCATTACGTAGAAACTGCTCAACCTGTCTTGTTTGAACTAAGCCAAAGATATTTATACTGGACCAAAAACAATTGCTTTAAGAAATCATCAAATTTTGGGAAGAATCCAGATCGCAAGAACAGATGATTATGGACATTTTGCTAGAAGATAGTATTGCTGGGCCTCCCCAGTGGCGCAGCGGGTTGAGCACCACGCTGTGAAGCTGTCCGCAGCCTCCGCAGTGCCGGGTTTGATTCCCGGCCAGCCAGGGAGAATCCCACATGGCGAGGCAGACCTCTCCTGTCTCACCCGCTGCTCCCCTCAGCAGTGCCCCTGGTCCTTCTTCCTGTTCTGCTCCCCGATCTGTCTCTGGTGAATTCTCTCACCCTCCCGTGACTCTGGCCTGTACTCCAGCTCTTGTATAAATAAAAATAAATGTTTAAAAAAAAAAAAAAGGATAGGATCGCTAACCAACCATGTATACTCTAGAATGGTTTAAGCTTGTTAGCACTAATTAACCTCCTTTCTTTAACCTTTTATCCTATCTTCCTCTTTTCTTCCCATAAATCTCCTTATAACCTCTCCCCCTTTGGATCATTATTTGGATTTTCTACTCCAATCTATGCCCCCAAACTGCAATTGTTTTAACTAAAACCAATGCACTTTGCCTTTTTTTGAAAAAAAAAAAAAAAAGATTTATTTTATTTACTTATGCGTACAAGAGCTGGGGTCTAGGCCAGAGGTGCAGGGGGTGAGAGGATTCACCAGAGACAGAATGGGGAGCAGAACAGGCGGATCTACCGAAACATACTGTTGAGGGGAGCAGCAGGCAAGACAGGAGAGGTCTGCTGCGCCATGTGGGTCAGCTCCCTGCCAGGGAATTGAACTCATGCTGCAGTGCTGGCAATAACTGGATAGCGCTGAGACTTTAACCCCTGCACCACCAGGTAGGCCCTCACTTTGCCTTTTTAATAGCCTCCTGAATGTTTAGGTTCACAAAAGACTTTTCCTATCTACCCTTTGTCTACTTGAATTAAGTGAACAACCTATACTATCGAGTGACAAAACTAAAACAATCTGCTTGATGTCCTTCTTCAAGGAAAAATAGTCTGTGGTTTGGAGGAGTTCAGTGTTTTGTAATCAGTGACTCTCTGTTCTGCATGGATTTAGGGCAAGAGCAAGTTTTATGGAGACAAAGTGGAAACAGGGCATGATTGACTAGAAGGTTGCAATTTCCTTATAAGGCCAGAGGGGCCTATTTCCTAAGGAAAGCTGAGCTAGCTAAAGCTGAGGTGGAGGATTGTGACTGGTGTTGGTTAGGTTTGTTGACAGGTGTTTCCTCTAGGTGCGGGCTGAGTTAGGTTTTGATTTGGGATGTGGGCCAAGTCACTGGATCACCGGCCTCCGTTCTGTGCATCCCAAAATATGAATTAACTTCAGCAATACCAAAAAAGATAACAGCAAAAATTAAAAGAGGTTTTGTGTATTTCTCTTCTGGAAGATATATTTTATGCACATGTAAGTGCTATGCATATATCTTTTCTAACTGGAATAGAGTCTGGCATAAGACAGCCAGGGAAGTTAGGCAAGGAAAGAATACCCTAAGAAGAATCCAACTTGACTAAAACAGCTAGCAGTCTTCAACTGATGATTTTTAATTAGCTCATTTAATTTTGCAATAGCAAAGCAAAATTTTTTTCCCTGTATCATTTAATCTACCTGCATGGTATTTCCCTGGCAGGTGGCTGCAAAATCATATTAGTTCAGTTACTGAACTTTGCATTATATTAAGCACAACTATTTCCCTAGGGTCCTAATTAAATAAGGTTGAATCAACTTTCTGCCTACAGCATTTGTGCTAAAAAAAAAAAAAAAATCCCCATTGCATTCTTCTACATACCCTTGGAAAAATAAAAAAGAGAAAATATGTCATCTCTCAAAGGGTTAAATTCAGAATTACAAAAAGAAAGTCCCACTGGAAAATGGCTTCCACATTCCAAAGGATGAGGAAGGAAAAGTATGAAATCATTTTGAATGGATTTGTTCAGCAGGGGAAGCCCTGGCTCATTTTCCAAGTGGGGCGCCAAGTTCACCAGCCGTAGGGGGAAATGATTTTACTCTTACTTTCTTACTTCACATACATTTTTTAAACTGCAGTCTTATGGAAATGAAAATCCCATTTGGAGATCAAATTCTTCAGATGGATTTAATTTATGTACCATTTGACCAAATCAATCAGACCAGGCTTCGTAGACAACTTCTTTCATTACATGTTGTGGGCTTTGTTTATAAATCTTTTAAGTTACAAAAAGTCACGTGCAGTTTAGGTTTTGCACCTAATTATCTTTGGACTGCATTTAAGTTTTCTTGTGAGTCATAGTTAAATTGTCTCTCCTTATAAGTGGACTTTCTGAATCGTTGTCTGATTTAACCTTCTAAAGCTAGCGTTTCCCCAGACTCAAGGGAGCTAAATATGCTCCAGGGACCCGATTTCAGTCTGCAGCTTGTTTGTTTAGTAGTAAGAAATGTGCAAGAATGGAGCAGACAGACTAGGGCAAACAAACAGTAAGCGGAGTTTCTTTTCTAAAAGATCAGATCCTTGTCCTGAGATAGGATCCAGTGCCCTAACTTTGCCACTTGGTATCTTTTCTTATTATTTGAAATACATATGCATTAATTTACTGTCTTTTACAGAACTGAAGCATGTTGGGTTTACAGAATTACATACCAGCCTTCCCACCCACAGGCCCATGTGTGCCCTGAGATTAACTGAAAAACTTGCCACTGTTCTCTCCCGTCGAGCAAACTGGGGTAAAGTGTACCTCCTGCCACCTCATTATGTCAGAGGCTTGTGTCTCCCCTTAGGAAATCCACAGAGAGCAGGGACTTCCTGCCAGCCAAATGGTGTAGATGGAATAGGTTCAAATATTTGAGACAGAACCTGCATTGTTTCTGACCCTTTATAGCTGTTTTCTCTAACTGAGAGTGCCAATTTGAAAACCCTGCTCTCTCCAGTGCCTCCTTGGGCCACTAGGAATGGCCTTTCTCCTGTTTATAGCCATTATCCAGCCCCTTCTTCAAGCAAAAGAAGATTTCTGATTTCTTTGCCAGAGACCCTACAAATGCTGGCACCGAGTAGGTGTTCAGGAAATATTTGCTGAATAAATTCAAATACCGACTTTTGACCATATGTGATTTGTTTGCCAGATTGCTGGAAGTGATCAGAATTGTTTCTGCCCACGTGGCATTGGATACCTAAAAAGGCTGGGGCTGGAAGCATTTTAAAGATCTCTCATCAGCCTGCACTCCAAGAACCGAGTCTGTGATAGGTGAATCAATGTAGGTAGCTGTACAGGAGACAGAGGAGGGAAGGCTTAGTGTGCTTTACAGGTGCTAAAATGCATCATTTGTTTGGGGTAAACTAATTTTGTAATGAGAGTTAACTCCCATGTCATCAGCCGTGATGCTGAAGATGCTGGCAATGATTAGGTAGACAAAAAGCTCTTAGAGGTGTTAACAGAAGGGAAAGACATCCCCATTTTACTGACAGAACTGGCAAAACTATTAGGAAATGATTAAAGTTATGGGTAGAAGCTTGAACAATTTGGAAGTAGATATGATGAAACCAGTTAACTCCACTGAACAAATAATCCAGCCTATTCTCCTATTTCCTAAAACACAAAGGAAATCGTCTTAGGAGCTAGTGTACATTGTTACTGTTATACATCTTACTTAATAGTTCACAGTATTAAAGATTGGTCAACAGTATGAACCCCTCCCTTGGGGGCAGATAGTTCGCGATTACGCACAGCACTGGGGGCCTGGCCAGATAGTCACGTTGACTAAAGACAAAATGCAGACAGAGAACATACTTTGGTGCTCTTTATAATAGTTCCTCAGGAGCCCCAGGATGCTGGCTAGGGTTGGTGGGGTTTTTTTTTTTTAAAGATTTATTTCTATTTATGCATACAAGAACTGGGGTGCAGGCCAGCGGTGTGGGGGTGGTTGACAGGATTCACAGAGACACAGTGGGGAGCAGAACAGGCTGATCTACTGAAACATACTGGTGAGGGGAGCAGCGGGCAAGACAGGAGAGGTCTGCTGCGCCACGTAGGTTGATCCCTGGCCAGGGATCAAACTCATGCTGCAGTGGTGTCAATAGCTTGATAGCACTGAGACTTTAACCCCTGTGCAACCAGGGAGGCCCTTTTTGTTTTTTGTGGGTTTTGGGGTTTCTTTTTTTGCATTTCTAAAGGGGGATTTTATAAATTGTAACCTCGCAGGGTTGGAAAGATCAAATTTGTTAATCCATGACAGAAATAAAATAAAGACATAATATACTATCATCATCATATCTCAGGCCCTGCCAGATCTGAGATCTCCACCCTGCTGGAACATCTCCTGAGGAAATAGATGTATTAAATGTCTGTTAAGTTCTTCAAGGAAAATTACTACTTCATGAGAACCAACTGCGTTATAGCCAGAAAACACTTTAGATATAGTCATTCTTTTACTCCTCACAATAACTCTGTTAAAAGTCACCATCATTACCCACAGTTTAGAGATGTGGAAACAGGCTCAGCAAGACCAACCCTATTTTCCTGGCTGTACTTGGGAAGCTCTATCTGACTCTAAATCTGCTGTTCATTTCATGTTGCCCAGTAGAGGCAGAGATCACAGAAGTGCCATGTGGGTTCCACACCAACTGGCCCCCTCCTGCCCAGCGGGTACTCTTGCAGCTGTGTCTCCACTGAGGCAGCTCCTTTCTGAAATATAAAACCTAGTCTATTAGGGGCTCCCTGGTGGCAAAGGGGTTACGTTTCAGCACTACCAAGCTATTGGCAGCCACTGCAACATGAGTTCGATCCCAGGCCAAGTCACTAACAAACATGATGTTGCAGACCTCTCCTGCCTCACCTGCTGCTCTCCTCAGTAGTATATTTCCGTAGATCTTCCTGTTCTGCTCCCCACTCTGTCTCTGCTGAATCCTCTCACCCCCACCCCTCTGGCCTACACCCCAGTTCTTATATGCATACATAAAAATAAATCTTTAAAAAAAAATCATAGTAGATTATAAGGGTGGAAAAGAATTTTCCCCTCACTCTTCTGGGTTCTTCTATGACATGCTTCTCTTTTTTGAAGAATCCTTTCTGTGGATACTCAGTCGTCCTGGGAATCTTCAAGCATAAATTCAAAGTCACAGGTGACACTGTTTACAGAGCAACACTCTTACCACGATTGTATGTTTGAATTCCAAAGATTTTATAAGCTGGAATCTCATAGTCAGGCCTTTCAGGATATACATGTGAAGCACATGAAGTTTTCAGAGACTGGGGGTGGGGATGGAGGTGGTAAGGATATGGTGAGAGACTTGTCCGGACAGGAAGTTTAAAGAAACATTCCTCCCAGGTCATGCTCGTGCAGCAGGTACGGCACTTGGGAAGGGCTGCCTCCTCTGTCTCTGTCCAAGACATCTCTCCTCACCCTAATACCTCCCTGACACTAAACTTGGAGTAGTTAGGGGAACCTGTGCAGGTACAAAAGATAATAGATTTAGGGGTGAAGAGAATTCCACTCCCCCTACCCCCACCCCAGACCCTCTGGTTTCTTTCAGGCTAGCCACAAAATAAATTAACATCAGGCAGATTAGTAAGAGAAAAGAAAAAAATTAATTACATATATATGGAGAATCTACATGAATGTAGATTCTAAAGCCAATGAGCCCAAAGGGTGAGGATATTTATCCTGAACTAGGGAATAGGATAAGGCCCTGGGGCTTTAAGGAGATGGGAGGCAACTCACACATTGAAGAGATGGTGACTCATATAACAAAGACCAGAGGCTCTGTAATTAGATGTTTGCCCTGCTGTGTACATAGGTTTCTCTGACAGATAGGTCATCTCTGATAAAAGTCCTAGTTCTGGAGAATATCCCAATTTTCATTCTTTTAGGTAATTCAGGGAGTGATAAAAGTTTCTGATGAGTCTGCAGGACATAGATTGACCTTAGCTCAAAATAATACACTAGCCTAAGTGACATCTTTTAAGTAGGCCAGTTCTGAACATATTAGAGAGAACTAACCTTCATGGAAAAGTGCTTTCAGGGCCTCCCTGGTGGTGCAAGGGGTTAAGACGCAGCACTATGAAGCTGTCCGCAGCTACTGAAGCATGTGTTCCATCCCTGGCTAGCCAGGGAGCTACCCACATGGTGCAGCAGACCTCTCCTGTGTAGCCCACTGCTCCCCTCAGCAGTGTATTTCAGTAGATCTGACTGTTCTGCTCCCCACTCTGTCTCTGTTGAGTCCTCACACTAACCCCCTTCCCCATATCTCTGGCCTGCACCCGAGCTCTTGTATGTGTAAAAAAATAAATTTTAAAAAAGAAAAAGAAAAGTGCTTCCAGATAAATCTTGAGAACCTTTGAGTCATACCTGAGAGTTTGCATGTTATGCCAGGTCAGTGTTTCTTTGTAGTTCTGAAATCAACTGTTCTTTTAACTTCACAATGCCCAAATTGATTGGAAAGTTCTCTTCTATAGAGAATCCATATTAATCTGCCTGAGTCCTTTGGAAAGCTTCCTCTTCAGAAAAAAGGAGATAATGTTGGTGAAGATACGTAGTACAGAAAGTGTGATAATGATATTGTGACTGTGGGGGAAATGTATTTAGGTTTTGGAAGAGTATACTAAAGTATTTGAGCATGAAATGTCATGATATCTATAATTAACTCTATAATACTTGAGTAAATACGATGAAATATTAAGAATTATTAAATCTAGTGGATGAGTATGTGAGTGTTCATTATATTACTCTCTCTATGAATCTGTATGTATAAAAAAGCAAAAGTTAAAGTACAAAACAAGAATGTGCAGGTGTGGGGGAGGGATGGGGGTAATTTTGGCATTCCAGGGCAGTTTTTACAATGCTTTTGTTAGTTGTTGGTAAACAATGACACTTTGTAATTTGCCTACTAAATGTGAGAAATACGTTTTGCTGGAGAAAAGTGGTCTGTTGATGAATGTTAGAAATGAGGGGTGTTTTTTTCCTCTTGCAAAATGAAAGATATTCATGATATGTAATTATCTAAAAATATTCCAAAGACTCTCCCTGCCCTTTGCATAAATAGGGTGTATGAATCCCAAGAGCTTCGTAGCCCAAACCCTTCTCAGTGATACTCTCAGCTAAATCCCACAAGGGGCTCTCTGGCCAAGAACACTAAAGGATTCTGGGTGCCTGACCCACTTCTCTCTCTGAAATCTTGACTTTTACTTAAAAAGAAATTTTTCTGGCTATATATATCTATCAAAAAAAACAAAAAACAAAAACCTAAACATTACACCTATCCAAATTGGCTCAGTTTAGTTTGCAAGAATAGGACTTCTACATAATAGGTTCTCAATATATGCTCGTGCCTTCCATTCTCCAGTTTCAAAACTTTTGAGATGCGTGCTGTTTCCTTAGCTATCTTTTCGAAGCAAATGTCCCCCATTCTCTTTTACTTACTATATGCTCCAGCTAAATTGATTATTCAACTACTAGTTAAGTCTTCTAAATATACTGTACCCAACTTTTCTTCCTCTGACATAAAACCTTTGTAGCAAAACACCAGTGGACAGGGTGATGTCCTGGAAGGTCAATTCCCCCTACATTCCTCAGAAGGTGAAGTCAGGAATTCATGTTTCCCTTACCTTCTTGTAAGTGGCTAGGAAAGCCACATTGTGTTTTCTTTTAATTTCCTGCCCACAATATTTCTGATAGCAGATGTGTGAGCCAGTTCTCCCACACCAACTGGATGTCCAACCACTCAATTCAGTTATGACACCATACTATCTACCCGGAGTTCTGGTCAAGGTAAGGGTTCCCCAGACTGCCCTCACTTCACATTCCAATCACAAGTCCCGGATGTACTTCTTACTCACCCTCTGTAGATTGGGATACTCACATGCACTTCTTGGGTCCAATAATTTGGGAAAGCTCTCATGGAAATCAGAGAAACACATTTACCAGTATATTATATGACAAAAGATATGATAAAAGATATAGGTGGACATTCAGATGATGAGATACATAGAGGATGGTCTAGAAGGGCCCCAAGTATAGGAACTTCTTTCACCTTGCACTTGGTCCAAAGTTTTGTTCATCAACCTGGAAGCTCTCTGCACCTCATAGTTTAGGGATTTTTATGGAGGCTTTACTAGGTAGGCAGGAGGGACTGTTAACCTAATCACCAGCCCCAGTCTTGTTCCTAGAGGGTGGGGCTGGAAGTATCAAGCTCCTAATCATGGGTTGGTCCTGAGTTCCTCAGTTGAAACAAAACCCTCCTATCACCCAGAAAGTTCCAATTGATTTTGGAGCTCTGAGTCAGGAATATGGGTCAAAAACCAAACAGAACAAAAGATGTTCCTAGCACTTTTATTGTTTAGGAAATTATAGTGGTTTTAGGATTTCTGACCAGGAGTTAGGGATGAAGACCAAAATATGTATGTCTTATTATATGGCAAATTCACAATAAGATATGGAAAATATCATTGTTTTAAATTGGCAGTTGTGGGCCTCCCTGGTGGCACAAAGGGTTAAGTCGCAGCAGTATGAAGCTATCTGCAGCCACTGCATCACTGCCAGGGAGCTAACCCACATGGCACAGCAGAACTCTCCTGTCTTGCCCACTGCTCCCCTCAGCAGTGTATTTCAGTCAATCTGCCTGTTCTGCTCCCCATTCGGTCTCTGGTGAATCCTCTCACCCCCTGCCCTCTGGCCTGTACCCCAGTTCTTGTGTGCATAAATACATAAATCTTTAAAAAAAAATAAATAAACCCTGATGCTGGAGCAATTGAGCATGCTTTCAGACTAGATTGAGTATGCCTTCCTGCAGAAGGTCTGCAAGTATCTTCAATATTCCACCCAAAAGGAGTGTAAAGGTTTTGTGGCACAGCCAACCCCAAAAGATTTTGATTTGTATCCCAGGCTGTAAAATGGGATGATCATAATTTCTTCCCCAAGATATTTGGGTTGAGATTAAAGACTTGAGCAAGAATGCTACTGGAAATATCCAGCAATCAGGATTATTTGGGTACTGGCCATTCAGAAAGACAAACCATGCTAAAGCAGGGGTGCCCTGAAGCCCCTGATGTGGTATGCCTTTTGTTACATGACATGCCCCTGTTGATGTTAGGGGATCCAGAGGAGGGTGTGTCTTTAAGTATTTTAAAACCCATCTGTGGAACTTGGGAACCCTGGGCACCATTCTTCCTGCCATGTTGTTATATTGCCTCATTATAATTTACTTTAAAACATTTTCTTATAAACAGTGTACTGGTGTGTAAATTAACTTTAATCTACACTCTAGGGGAGGTTAGTTATCATTAGACTTACCCTATTAGGAATTCACACTCCAGGGGTGGTTAGTTATAATTTGAAGTGCCCTAATCAGGAATCCATACTCCCCAGGTGGCTACTTAAGCATTTCAAGGATCTTTATTAAAATTTATACCAGAAGTTTCATTAATTAGCCAGAGGGATATTAAAAATAAATTTCATTGGTGAAAGATGTCCCAGATATATGGCTGGCTAGAAAATTTCACAGCCATATCACTCTTGTGAGAATGAGGTAAAAAACACCTAATTTCAGTGTAAATTTATGAGAGCAGGGATTTTTACAGGCTTCATTCATAGCTATATACCCAGTGCTAAAAGGAGTGCCTGACACATAGTAGACATTTAATATACTTGATAGATGATGAATAAGTTGCAATAGATGGTGAATAAGCTGCTAGAAAGTTCAGCAACCTGCTACCTTCTTGGTCTAAGTTCTGTTTGATCCTCCAGTGCCTTCTGTTCAATTCTTGGAGGCATCTACTGATAGTCTGGAAGGTATCTTTTTTTTTTTAAGATTTATTTATTTATGCATACAAGAACTGGGGTACAGGCCAGAGGCATGGGGAGGGGGTGAGAGGATTCACCAGAGACAGAGCAGGGAACAGAACAGGCAGACTGACTGAAATACACTGCTGAGGGGAGCAGCAGGCAAGACAGAGAGGTCTGCTGCACCAATGTGGGTAGCTCCCTGGCCAGGGATCGAACTTGTGCTGCAGTGGCTGCGGATAGCTTCCCAGTGCTGTGCTTAACCCCTTGCACCACCAGGGAGGCCCTGGAAGGTATCTTGAGGACAAATGCTCATCTTCAAGCAGTGCTATTGGAAATAAGTTTGTATGTCTTCCCCACCCCCCACTTGCTAATAAAAATTTATACATTTGGAAGAATTTAGGCCAAGTCTGGCTTTGCATGGAATTTACCACTTGATATGAATGTTGAGGGGGAAGACTTGCTTGTTTCCACCTAATCCAATCAATGGATGCTACTAATACTTACTAAAAGATCCTGACAGTCACTGAAAGCCCAAATATACTGAAATTGACTTGACTTGCAATACATGGGGGAAACTGTGAGATAGAAATACATAAAAATTTGTATATTGGTGCTGGTAAAAACAAAGAGTCCCATAGCTACAAAAGGGATTCGTGCTTTCCGGTACTGTGGAGGAAATCTGGGAGGCTGTCATCAAAAAGCAAAGTTAGGAAAATGGGATATTTTACCAAGAAGACCTTAAAGAACAAGAAGAAGGTTGACTAAGGATGAGAATTGGAAACAACCTTAAAAAAACAGGGGATAAGATGAAAGCATGAGAGAAATCAACAATGCAGATGATTTTGGCATTTTATTTTATTTTTCTTTACATTGTCATACTTTCTAATATTATTTTTTTAACTATTTTTAAAATTAACTTTATTATTTTTTTACATCATTGTTCATTTGTAAACAATATTTGCTTTCCCCCACCCCCTTCAGGTGTAGTCCCCATAGAGTTTCCTTCACCAATGCACCTGTGCACCATGACCTCAGTCCTCTGTGCTCCTCCCTTCCTTCCCCTGATACCTCTCCCGCCTCCTCCCCTGCAGTATGTCTCTGTCTTTGATTTATAACTGTCCCCTTTTGCTTTGTTGTGTTTTGTACTGTTGTTATTTTTTGACACTGATGTCTTATTTGGTTCCCCTTTATTCCTGCTGTAAGTGAAACCAACCGATATTTTTCTTTTTCCTTCTGACTTATTTCACTGAGCATAATTCCTTCTAGTTCTATCCACGTTGCTGCAAATGGCATGAGTTTATCTTTTCTGATTGCTGAATAATATTCCATTGTGTATATATACCACATCTTCTTGATCCTAGCCAGGACAACAAGACAAGAGAAAGACATACAAGGAATCCAAATAGGGAAAGAAAAAGTAAAACTATCACTATTTGCAGATGATATGATAATATACATAGAGAACCCTAAAAACTGCACCAAAAAACTATTCAAAATAATCAACCAGTTCAGTAAAGTAGCAGGATACAAAATCAACACTCAAAAATCAGTAACCTTCCTATACACAATCAATCTGAAGAAGAAGAAATCATGAAAACCATCCCTTTTATAATTGAAACAAAAAAATCAAATACTTGGGAAGAAACCTAACAAAAGAGGTGAAAGACCTATACAAAGAAAATTATAAAACACTGTTAAAAGAAATAGAAGAAGACACAAAGAAAGGGAAAGACATCCCCTACTCATGGATTGGAAGAATTAATACTATTAAAATGGCCATCCTACCAAAAACAATATACAGATTCAACACTATTCCAATAAAAATCTCAGTACATTCTTCAAAGAAATAGAACAAATACTGATTAAATTCATATGGAACCACAAAAAAAAAACAAAAAACCAAAAACACGAATAGCCAAAGCCCTACTGATGAAAACAAAGAAGAAAGGAGGTATCACACTTCCAAACTTCAAGCTATACTTCACACCCGTAATAATTAAAACAGCTTGGTATTGGAACAAAAACAGACACACAGACTGGTGGAACTGAATAGAGAGCCCAGAAATTAAACCACACTTATAAGGACAACTGATCTTTGACAAAGGAGCAAAGAACATGCAATGGAACACGGACAGTTTGTTAAATAAATGGTGCTGGGAAAACTGGACTATTACATGCAAAAAAATGAAACTAGAGGGCCTCCCCGGTGGCGCAGTGGTTGAGTGCTGGGTTGCGAAGCTACCTGCAGCCTCTGCACCGCCAGTTCGATCCCCGGCTGCACCCCGACCACCAGGGGAGGGTCCCGCATGGCGCGCAGACCTCTCCTGCCACCTGCTGCTCCCCTCAGCAGTGTACTTCAGTCCTTCTGCCTGTTCTGCTCCTCGCTCTGGCTCTGGTGAATTCTTTCACCTCCCACACTTCTGACTGTACCCAGAGCTTGTATAAATAAATAAAATCTTTAAAAAAAAAAAAATGAAGCTAGACCACTACCTCTCACTCATGCACAAAAGTCAACACGAAATAGATAAGAGAACTGGACATAAGACCTGAAACCATAAAATATATAGAAGAAAATACAGGTAAAACACTACAAGACATACATCACAATAACATCTTTAAAGATTCATCAACCAAAGCAAATAAAGTCAAGGAGAAGATAAACACCTGGGATTACATCAAACTGAAACGCTTCTGCACAGCAAAAGAGGCATTAACCAAAACAGAGAGACACCCCTCTGACTGGGAAAAAATCTTTGCACTCCAGTCAAATGATAAGGGACTGATCACAAAGATATACAAAGAACTCACACCACTCAACAAAAACAAAATAAACAATCCAGACAAGAAATGGGCAGATGAACTTAAAAGACACTTCTCCAAAGAGGAAATGCAAATGGCCAACAGGCATATGGAAAAATGTTCAACATCCCTTATGATCAAGGAAATGCAAATCAAAGTCACACTGAGATACCACCTTACACCAGTAAGAATGGCACATATCAAAAAAACAAGCACAGCAAATGTTGGCGAGGATGTGGTGAAAAAGGAACTCTCCTGTATTGCTGGTGGGAGTGCAAACTGGTCCAATCACTAAGGAAAGCTGTCTGGATGCTCCTCAGACTACTAAAAATGGAGCTACCATAGGACCCAGCAATTCCACTCCTAGGGATCTACCCAAAGGACACAAAAACATTGTTTCAAAAGAACAGCTGTACCCCTATGTTTATTAGAGCACTATTTACAATAGGCAAAACCTAGAAACAACCAAAATGCTCAAAATAGATGACTGCATCAAGAAGATTTTGGCATTTTAGAAGTCGAAAGGGGAGAGGCAGGGAGGCCAGAGGAGAGAGAAAATGCAGGGAAGAATGCAGTGCAGAGTTAGGTCTGAGACTTATTTTCATTTTCATGTGATAGTGGGTTTGTAAGATCAGAACTGAGAGTACCCTCCAAATTTGATGATTGATGCTTGTACTGGGAGCAGTTTTAAAAAATGTGGAGGGGATGGAATGGGTTTCATTTTGCTCTAGAGAGGTACTATATGGGAGGGGAGACTATAAACAAAAAAATATATACTTCATATTTTTAGAGTTGGATGACATTGGAATCAATTCTTATTTGATAAGTCTGGAAGGATTTAGGCAAGCACATGTACTGAGAAGAAAGAGTCAGGATAGAGAGTGAGACTCAAGTTGCAAGAGAAAATGCGAGCTAGGTGGGTTAAGGCATAGGGGAAAGGTTTGTTAATTTGTCATTAAGAAAAAAAGGCGGGCCTCCCCGGTGGCGCAGCGGTTGAGCGCTGGGTTGCAAAGCTGACCGCGGCCTCTGCAGCGCTGGTTCGATCCCCGGCTGCTCCCCAGCCACCGGAGGAGGGTCCCGCATGGCGCGCAGACCTCTCCTGCCGCCCGCTGCTCCCCTCAGCAGTGTACTTTGGTCCTTCTGCCCGCTCTGCTCCCCGCTCTGGCTCTGGTGGATTCTCTCACCCTCCCGTGCTTCTGACTGTACCCAGTGCTGGTATAAATAAATAAACAAATAAGTCTTTTTTTAAAAAAAAGAAAAGAAAAAAAGGCATTCTAGGGGCCTCCCTGGTGGCAAAAGGGGTTAAGTTGCAGCTCTATGAAGCTATCCATGAGTTTGATCCCTGGCCAGGGAGATGACTGCACGGCACAGCAGACCTCTCCTGTCTTCCCTGCTGCTCCCCTCGGCAATATATTTCAGTCAATCCGCCTGTTCTGCTCCCCACTCGGTCTCTGGTGATTCCTCTCATCCCCTGCACCTCTGGCCTGTACCCTGTTCTTGTGTGCATAAATAAATAAATCTTAAAAAAAAGAAAAGAAAAAAAGGTGTTCTAAAATATAATCACTTAAACATAGATGTTTATTTCTCTGCCATTTAACTGTCTGGTCAGCCTAGCTAGTGTGGCACAGCCACATTTCTCAGGGACACATATTCCTGTCACATTGTTGCTTCAATGACGCTACATGTCATGGTTGTTCTTCTAGGAGGACCGCAAGTACAGGGCCTGGGACAAAACAAGTGCAAGTTGCACCTGTTGTCTTGGTTTACTTTCTCTTGGTGAGAATTTAGTCATGGAGCTACCATTCAGTGTTCAAATTTCTGTACTCCAGTTTTAAATATCACATTTCAGTACAGTTAGATACATGCCAACAGTGTAAGCTTTAATTCTATAAAAGGTCAACTAACACGCTAAAGGGCGATGGGGAAGCCCAGTTCACTAGTCTTCAGACACTGGTCTTCAGCTAGCATTGGATCAGAAAGGAATGTATTTTGCTACTTGCTGCTAACACATTCTTCTACTCTCATAGCTCCACAAACCCTGGTGGACTGGCATGCTGAATGTAAAAATGGGGATTGTGCTCATGAAGTTAGTCATTTGTTAAACAGCATGGTGAATGTTAGAAGTAGTGAAATTAGGGCCTCCCTGGTGGCACAAGGGATTAAGATGCAGCACTATGAAGCTATCTGCAGCCATTGCAGCATGAGTTCGATCCTTGGCCAGGGAGGTGACCCACATGGTGCAGCAGACCTCTCCTGTCTTGACTGCTGCTTCTCTTAGCATGTATTTCAGTCAATCTGCCTGTTCTGCTCCCCACTCTGTCTCTGGTGAATCCTCTCACCCCCCCACCTTTGGCCTATACCCCAGTTCTTGTATGCATAAATAAATAAATCTTTAAAAAAAAAGTAGTGAAATTAAAGTTATTTAAAGTATGAAAATTGTCTACAATAGTTGAGAGAATTTTGTTACCTCTTATTTCAGGATTGACTCCTGATATAGGATTCCTAGGCTTCCCTGTGTTGAGCCATTCAGATTTCTGAGTCATGAAGGTGATTAGCACAGAACTGCCTCTGAAATGTTTTTGTATCAGTCCTGAGTCATGACCAATGCCACCGCAACTCCCCCAGTAAGAAAGAAGGCCCGATTTTCACCTTGTTCACTTTTTTTTTTTTTAGAGGCATGTATTATTTATTTATTTGTTTGTTTGTTTTTTGTTTATATGTGCACTGGGTACAGTCAGAAGCGCGGGAGGGTGAGAGAATTCACCAGAGCCAGAGCGGGGAGCAGAGCAGGCAGAAGGACCGAAGTACACTGCTGAGGGGAGCAGCGGGCGGCAGGAGAGGTCAGCGTGCCATGTGGGACCCTCCTCCGGTGGCCGGGGAGCAGCCGGGGATCGAACCGGCGCCGCAGAGGCCGCGGTTAGCTTCGCAACCCAGTGCTCAACCGCTGCGCCGCCGGGGAGGCCCACCTTGTTCACTCTTGTTGTGAGCAGAGAAACCTATTTTATATGGCCGGGCAAACGTGATTATAGAGCATCTTGTCATGGATGTCTCATTCCTCCCTCCTTGAAGCCACAGGCCCCTGTCCCATTCCTTAGCTCAGGATAAATACCCTCATTTTGCCCTATCTGCATAACAATTTACATCCATGTAGATTCTCCATTGTATGTGGGCAGGTTAAATTTGTTTTCTCCAACTAATCTGTCTGATGGTAATTTGATTGCCTGAGCAGCTGGAGACAAGCCCAGAGGGGTGTGTGTGTGTGTGTGTGTGTGTGTGTGTGTGTGTGTGTGTGTGAGTGTGTGTGTATGTGTTGGGGGTGTTTCTTTCTACCCTACATGTAGTTGACGATGCTCAGCCCCACCCTCACATCTATACTTCACCCCATGAGCAGGGCACCCCATGAACAGGGCACAGGAAAAGTGACAGCAGGGAGGCAGGCAGTTTTCTCAGGAAGGTGTGACCACTTCTGCTGGCAGCTCATTGGTTAGAATTCAGTCACATGGTCAAGCACCCCTTTCAGGGGTGCTTGTGAATTGGGGTTTTTGGGATCAGGCCTGGAGTCTGAGGACCCCATGCGGGCTCTCTTCTCAGTTCTTGTCTTCGGTGAGGAAAGAATTCAATGTCAAGACCAAAGTTATAGAAAAGCAGAGATTTATTGCTATCAGCGGAAGGACAGGAAAGCACTCTGAGCAGATGGTGCTGAGTGGATAGCCACAGAGGTGGTGAGAAGTAGGTGTTTGTAGAGGTACAACAGGCAAGAAGTAGGGGTTTGGTGGCCTTCGGGTATCTCTGCAATGTGTTTCTTGCTGACTGACTGGGCTCATGGTGGTCTCCTAGGCTACTGAGGCCCAGTGAGTCATCCCACATTACTCAGCCTACCTTCTTGAAGCCAGCTATGGTCCATTGCTATTATGCTATTATGTTGGTGTCCTGAACATTCCATTTTTAATTGAATTGGGGTGGGCAGCAACTGCCTGGTCTGCAGTTGTTTCTAATGCAGGCTGATAAGTGGACTTGGGGCTCGGGGCACGCTGTTCCTAACTGACTGCCGGTACCCTTTTCCTACTTTCCTCCTTCACTTGGGTGATCAAGTGCCCTGCAAATGTACTTGGTGGGAGACAGGGAGTTTTGGGGGAGCAGAATCTGCAAAACCCAAAACAATACAACCCAACAAAATTCTTTTTAAAAAATGAGTCGGGCCTCCCTGGTGGTGCAGGCGGTTGAGTGCCACACTGTGAAGCTGTCCGCAGCCTCTGCAGCACCAGTTCAATTCCGGCCGGCGAGAATCCCACATGGTGAAGCAGATCTCTCCTGTCTCGCCCGCTGCTCCCCTCAGCAGTGTATTTCGTCAGTCTGCCTGTTCTGTTCCCCGCTCTGTCTCTGGTGAATCCTCTCACGCTCCCACGCATCTGGCCTGTACCCCAGTTCTTGTATAAAAATAAATACATCTTTAAAAAATAAAAAATAAAAAATGAGTCAAAGGACTACAGGATGTATAAAGGACTACAAGGTAGATATAAAAGTAGGTAATGAAATAAGGGCAAAAGGAGGAAAAAATGAGTATAATAAAGTTAGTGATTAACAGGTATCATTCTACTTTGGTAAGGGAAGGAATGGATTGCCCTTTTTTTCCTTATTTATTTATTTATTTATTTTTAAAGGATTTATTTATTTATTTATACAAGAACCGGGGTATAGGCCAGATGCACGGGAGGGTGAGAGGATTCACCAGAGACAGAGTGCGGAGTAGATTAACAGACTGCCTGAAATACACTGCTGAGGCGAGCAGTGGGCGGGACAGAAGAGGACTGCCACGCCATGTGGAACACTCACCGGCTGGCTGGCCGGGATCGAACTGGTACTGCAGAGGCTGTGGACAGCTTCACAGGGCGGCACTCAACCGCCTGTGCCACCAGGGGAGGCCCTATTTTTATTTTTAAACAATATTTGCTTCCCCCACCCCCTCAGGTGTAGTCCCCATTGAATTTCCTTCCCCAAGGCACCCATGCACCATCACCACAGTCCCCTGTGCTCCTCACTCCCTCTTTCTGATCCCTCTCCCTCCTCCCCTGCAGGATGTCTCTGATCTATAACTGTCTGTTTTTGCTTTGTTGTGTTTTGTACTGTTATTATTATTACTATTTTTTACACTGATGTCTTATTTGGTTTTCCTATATTCCTGCTATAAGTGAGACCATCCAATATTTTTCTTTTTCCTTCTGGTTTATTTCACTGAGCATAATTCCTTCTAGTTCCATCCACGTTGCTGTGAATGGCATGAGTTTATCTTTTTTGATTGCTGAATAATATTCCATTGTGTATATGCCATGTCTTCTTGATCCAGGCATCTATTTTTGGGCATTTGGGTTGCTTCCAGGTTTTACCTATTGGCCTTTTTTTTTTTTTTTCTTGAAGCCAAGGTAATTCATCCAAACTGCTGATACAAATTTTAAATATTTAACCCATCAAACTTTATGTTTAAGTTCTTCACTGTCTTCCTAGAGATTTGATAGGTAAAGTACTGACTGGTATCGTAACTTGTTGGCTACAAGAGTTAATCCGTCAGCTTTTAATATTTGAGAGTGTTGAATGCTGAATACAGTTACTTGGTTAGCAAGTCAGTGATAAAAGAAAGAACAAAAGTTGTGGTAGTTATATTACTTGCCTTTCACATTTTGCCTACCATTTCACAAAAAGTTTATAGAGGCATTTTACTAAATTCAAAATGAGAGATTATTCAAAATACCAGTTGTGCCCCTGATGTCCAGGTGCAGAGAAGCCAGCCACAGCAGTTAAGTCTCATGAGGGTTAAACTGACAGACATTTTTACTCAAAAACTATGATCATCATCATTTGGTTGTGTTTGGGTCGGAAAATCTACAGGATGGGGAAACTTTCATCAAATTTCTAGTTTGTTCTAGCTTTAAGAGTTTATCATTCCAAGGCTGAAGCTGTCCGCAGCCACTGCAGCGGTAGTTCAATCCCCGGCTAGGGAGCAACTCACATGGTGCAGCAGACCTCTCCTGTCTCGCCTGCTGCTCCCCTCAGCAGTGTATTTCAGTCAATCTGCCTGTTCTGCTCTCCATTCTGTCTCTGGTGAATCCTCTCATCCCCCATACCTCTGGCCTGTACCCCAGTTCTTGTATGCATAAATAAATAAATCTTTTTTAAAAAAAGAGTTTATCGGGCCTCCCTGGTGGCGCAGCGGTTGAGCGCTGGGTTGCGAAGCTGCCCACGGCCTCTGCGGTGCCGGTTCGATCCCTGGCTGCTCCCCGGCCACCGGAGGAGGGTCCCACATGGCGCGCAGACCTCTCCTGCCGCCCGCTGCTCCCCTCAGCAGTGTACTTCGGTCCTTCTGCCTGCTCTGCTCCCCGCTCTGGCTCTGGTGAATTCTCTCACCCTCCCGTGCTTCTGACTGTACCCAGTGCTTATATAAATAAATAAAAATAAGTAAGTCTTTAAAAAAAAAAAAAGAGTTTATCATTCCATTGTCCTCTGAGACGCTACCTCTTTTCAAGCACACTTTCTTTACCCACAAGTCAGTCAGAGAATGAGGTCACTGTGCTGCCATTGATCTCACTCCCCAGGGCGGCATCCCCACGCAGAATGAGGAACCTGAGAGAAAGACGTAGAATGTGCTGGGGCTGCATATTTTTGAGCCGTTTCCAAAAGTCAGTCTCTCTCTCTGTGTCCCTCCTCACTTGCAGGAATCTCAGCATGCCTCTAAGAAGGGTCTGTTGCTAGGGTTCCAGCATGTCTGGGCATGTCTGGCAAACTGGTGAGGCAGGACTGAAAGAAACCTGCTGACAAGGGGCTGAACTTGCTTCCTAGAACAGAACTCACTTTAGTGCAAGCGGATTCGTCAGTGAAGCCCTCTTAAAGACTTAGTCATTGGATGGGGAGTAATAAATGCATCATGGGACAGCTGTTACTCACTCAAATCTGTCGCCAGTCCAGGTCCATGAAAGTCTGTCTGGTCCCTAAGAGAAACAGACCTCTGAATCAAGACATAAAGGACTGTTTCACAGAAAACCAAATGTGAGATTGGGCACAAGCGGTTGGCTCTGGGTTCCCCTCAAAGAGGTCCACGCCAAGATCACTATTTCTTCAGGCTGCACCTGAAGGGTGCTTGATTCTCTGACTGTTGGTTGCATTAGGGATCCCCGCAGGAGCTTGCAGAGCCTGGAAGAGTGAGGCAGGGGAGGGGGGCTCTCGGGGAGCAGTGTGTTTACGTTTGAGAGACACCCTCTTCCCCCAGTGGCTCTCAGAAAGCCGAAGGGGCTTCAATATGCTAGTAGGCTTGTAGGTAGGAGAGGCAGTGAAATTCAAGTCATCGTTGCTAATTGACCTCATTAGTACTGAGGTAAATGAGTTTGAATACTATTCCTAATCAAATAGCTCTTAAGCTATGATGTGATACTGTGCAACTTATAATTATGGGTAACATCGTACACTTTTCAAGCAGGAAGGAGGAAACGGTGGAACAGTGATTCAATCAAGGAAGGACCAGTATTTCTTTTTTCCTTAAATTTCCAGTGGACCGATTCCTTTGTAAAGTACAGTGAGTTACCCGAATAAGAAAATAAAATGGAATAATGACATCAAAGATATAAGCCCCTATATTTTATTATTAGGTTCAGCAGATGTCAAATTATTCTGTCAAGGTGTTAGAAAAGTTTCCAGAAGTCAATTTCAGTACTTCTCCAGCTGCAGACACATAAGGCACAGTTTGTGGATGGGCATCTAATCTGCAGACCCCACTTCTTGTGGTTTTAGCCAACCTCTCACCCTAGGCTACTTGAAGGCACTCGTCAAACATCCCAGCCATCCCAGGTCCTCTCGGCCAATGGTTATGCAAGAGAGTGTCCTGCTCTAAGGATATACTTGCAGAGTATTTGTGTTTGCAAGTAAACGGACCCAGGAGAGTGAAAAAGGGAGGGGAGATAGAAAGGGACAGAAGAGGGAACTGAAAGGCTGAGGGATGAACACGTGTAAGTGTGGGAAAATGTTAGTAACTGATGAATCCAATTCTTTCAAGTCAGAAAATTTGCAGCTAAGCAAAACAAAAGTCATTACTGATGGAAAACACACGATTTTACTCCCCAAAGCTAATTCTAACAGAGTTTATTGGAGTCTTGAAGAATAAATAATAGTGCACTTAGAGAGTTCGTTTGTAGCTTTGATGCCTGTCACTTCTGTGCGTTTAATCTCCATTCACTTTTACTCTTCACACCTTATGCCATAGTTCTTAAGCATTAGTTACTTTAATCATATCAAGGTTTGAAAAAATACCCATTGTCTTTCAAAGTCAAGCCTTTACTGCAAGATTTTCTGCAATCTAATCTTTAACTTTTCATTTTCTAGCTTTGCTTTCTTATGATTACTACATTATTGTGAATAAATTTTTATGCTACTCCACGATAATGCTTCCCAGTCCTAGAATTCTCCCTCACACAGAATTCTGTTTCATCCACTCTTCAAGAACTAGCTCAACTGAATCAAACATAGATGTCATTATAGATCTTAGTATACACAAATCCTACATTCTTCATGAAGTTTTCCTTGATTGACTCAGCCAATTGTGAATACCAGTGTCTAGTACTTAAATGTCGTGCCTGGCACATAAACTTAATATATGCTTTTGGGTTAAACTCTAATAATAGAGTTCTTAATTTACAATACAGGACGATAACATACATTCTTCATCTATCTCAAAAAGTAGCTTTGAAGTTAAAATGTTTGAGGTTAGTATTCTATACCATATGTGATATCTGCAAACCATCATGCCCCATACTATCATGTATTATTTTTGTTTCTGCTTTCTCTTGAGGCAACAGAGGAATCAAGAACAGCTGCCCCAAAACTGAAGGCAGCAGATATAATACTGGAGTACTCGTGGTATTGGAAGACTTTCCAAAATTGTGTTTGAGAAAGGAGAGTCTGTTCTGGTTCAGGTTCTGACTTTGCTTTGGTAGCCACCCCTAAAACTGATCTGCCTGAAAATATGCCCCCCTGGGGGTCAGCGTGTAATGGGGGGTGCTTACCAATCTCAATTGTTCTAAGGACCCACCCTCCCCCTATTTTACAAAAGAAAGGCACAATTCTTCTCTAGCCTAAATCTTACTAAGGTGCCATACCCCAGGGATGCAAAATCCTCCAGGACACCCAAAAAGGGAACAATTGACTACTGAATGAGAATGGATAACACATCCTTTTACAAGTCAGGGGGTTTTCAGTTACTTGCTTTCAACGAGGTTGAAAGAGGACCCAATCAGAGTTGTCAGCTGATAGATCATTAAAAGTATTTTTTCTTTGTTAGATCTTTATGTGATTTTTTGGCATATAATTTGGAAGGAGTTCAAAGAATTAGGCTGCCTTACTATAACAAAACTCCATTCATTCTCATCTACTTATTTATGCAAACAAGTTTCCTCAATGCTTACATCCATGGGATTGAAAACTTGGAATTGGATTGAAGCAGAACTCTCATTTTAGTAGCACTCATCCACTGAGTTTAAAAAAAAAAAAAGCTGGAAAAAATTCTGCAAGATGCATTTCCTCCAAAATGTTACGTTTGCGTTTAGTGCTTATTTTTTAAGAATTCGAACTATATTTGTTTCCATCGTTGACAGGACATTTAAAGACAACACCTTTTAATTACACGATGAGCATCAAGGGAGTGCAATATAAAATGTAGTATTAGGATTAAATTCTGAAGATGTGGCATATGAGTTCCAGAAGATAAAGGATGGAAAATACCCAAACATAAACGAGATTGTATTTAAAATAGTGGCTATTGGTGGCATTAAACTGCCATGTCTTCAGAGTTCATTGGCTACTTTAAAAAGTGCGAGAAAATAGTCTCAACAAGCTGGAAAAACTGTATATCACCTTAAACTGTATAAGAATGTACAAAATTGTTTTGGAGGGCTCATGGGCCAAGAAGTTTGACGATCTTGAACAGAAACGACTGACTGAACCACCCCTTGGGGGGGTCTCAAACGCAAGTTCGATTGAAACCTGTAGCTCGCTGCGGCTCCCTGCACTGCACTATTTATTTTTATCCACATCAGTTTTCTCTCCGAGCCGACCGTCAGCGCTCGGAAGCCCGGGGACTTGCTCGACCGCGGGCTCGGCGCCTGCACACGCCCCGCCGACCCCGCCGGCACGAACGACTCCATCCCGACGACTCCGGGCGCCGTTCAAATCCCGGGTCCGCAGCAGACCGAGGCTGCGCGCGCCCGCCGGCGGCGGGGGGGGCGGGGCGTGGGAAGGCGGGGCGGAGACTCCAAGCCGGCGGCGGGGGCGTGGCCGGGGCGCGGGCTCGGCTCCCGCCGCCAGGGAGGTGCCGCCTCGTGCCGCCGCGCAGGCGCGCTGGCGTCTCCGCGTGAGTCGCGCACTGGCGCGCGTGTCCCCGCGCGGGCTCCGTAGCGCGTGTGCGGGCTGACGCAGCTCGCGGGCCCTCCTCCTGCTCTGCGGCGGCGTCGGCGGAGTTTGGGGCGTTGGGGAGGGGGCGAGGGAGCCAGAGTCAAGAGACAGGGAGAGAGAGGGAGGCGGAGGCGGCGGCGGCGGCGGCGGCGGCGGCGGCGGCGGGGGGAGGAGGAGGCGGAGGCGGAGGAGCAGGCGCCGCCATGGCCGCCGCTATCACCGACATGGCCGACCTGGAGGAGCTCTCCCGCTTGAGCCCTCTGCCCGCCGGCAGCCCCGGCGCCGAGCCCCCCGAGGACGAGCCGGACGAGGAGGAGGAGGAGGAAGAGGAGGCCGAGGCCGAGGCGGTGGCGGCGCTGCTGCTGAACGGCGGCGGCGGTGGGGGCGGCGGCGGCGCGGGGGGCGGCGAGGCGGAGACGATGTCGGAGCCGAGCCCCGAGAGCGCCAGCCAGGCCGGCGAGGACGAGGACGAGGACGACGACGACGAGGAGGAGGAGGAGGAGGAGGACGAGAGCAGCAGCAGCGGCGGGGCGAGGAGGAGAGCAGCGCCGAGAGCCTGGTGGGCAGCAGCGGCGGGAGCAGCAGCGACGAGACGCGCTCGCTGAGCCCCGGCGCCGCCAGCAGCAGCAGCGGGGATGGGGACGGCAAGGAGGGCCTGGAGGAGCCCAAGGGACCGCGGGGCAGCCAGGGCGGCGGCGGCGGGGCGGCAGCAGCAGCAGCAGCGTCGTCTCCAGCGGCGGCGACGAGGGCTACGGGACCGGGGGAGGCGGAAGCAGCGCGACCTCCGGGGGCCGGCGCGGCAGCCTGGAGATGTCGTCGGACGGGGAGCCCCTGAGCCGCATGGACTCGGAAGACAGGTCGGTGCGCGCCCTGAGGCGTTCCCCTCCCTCCTCCCGCGCGCCGGGCCCCTCAGAGGGGACTTTCGGCCGACACCCCCCGCCCCCGGCTCCCCTGCTCCCCCCGCTCCCCCTCAGAGGGGACTTTAGGCAGACACCCCCTCCCCTCCCCCGCTCCCCCGCTCCCCGCACCCGCGGCCCCTCCCCCCGGCGCTCAACTCGGAAACCGCCGCGGGCCGCCGCGCCCCTCTCGCCGCGGATGGCGGCGCCCAACTCTAGACCGTTCCCCCCAACTCTGGTCTCCCCGCCTTCTTCCCCCGCGGCTCTGCGCGCCGCCCGGACCCAAGGACAGTTCGGACTCGCGAACGGCCCCCGAAGTAGGCCCCGGCCCTCGGGCGGAGCCCCGGGCGGCCTTGGGGCACGCACCCCGGCGCGCGGGGTCAGCGTCGCGCGGCCGTGGTCGCGAGCGCCGGTCGGAGCCTGATGACAAGTGTTTTCCAACATGGCTGGTCGCGCCGGGTCTAGAACTTAGTTGTCCACGGAGGAGACTCCCTCCCCCCCACCCCCCGCCCCGCGTCCCCCGCCCCCCGTCTCCCTGATCTGCCTAAAGCAAGGAGAAGGTTAGTCTTTTCTGTTTTAAACGATGCTGCCAAAGTTCCCCATTTGTAGTCGGGAATGGGGTCTACAGCGAGATTTTCATAGCGGCCCCCATTTGTCTTGCCGTCCAGTCTGGGAGAGAAAGTTGAAAACTCGCCCAAGTCATTGTCGGAAAGAATCGTGCGGTGATACCTTTTCTAAAAATTCCTCACCGGGTCGAGGAGAATGGGAATCGCACCCCCAAAACACAGGTGTACAGCCCATTAATGTGCGGTTTAAAGTATTTATATGGTAATATGTCAGCCTTCCAATCCCAATCCTGATTTTAGATAGCATTTCAAGTCATGTGCTGAAGAGGTCTCTGAAGAAGTAGCTTTTTTTTTTTTTTTTTTTTTTAAAAGCTTGCTGGAAATAAAGTGGAGCCCGACGAAAAGGTCTTTCACTTTTTCGGGTCGTTAAAAATTTTATTGTAATGTTACGTTTTGATTGCTACTATCATTACTTTTTGATCTCTTCGGAAAACTTATTATTTGGTTAATGGGTTTTTAATGTACTTTTTGAATGGGGCCATGTCATTAATATTATATCGCTTCTCAAGTTTATTACATTTATTTTACCATCTACTAATATTTTGATGAGCAGTAGGAATTTTAACAATTGAGTTGATTTTAAAAGTTTAAATATTGTCAAGTTCTGGGACTTGTGATTGCTAACTGATAAAAATGAACGCTTTGGGTTATATTTAATGTCTTTTCTTAATGTTAGCATACAGAGTCCTAAATATTTTGGAAATTGGATTAGATTCCGTTTGACATTTACTTTAAAGTCTTATTTAAAACATGTTGGGGTAAAACAGACTAATAAACCTGGGGAAGATTTTACTGATCTGTGTAGTCATAGGCAATGTCTTTAAGAAAATTAAAAATTGATGTGAACTGCCTGATAAAGCATGTGCTATTTATAATTTTTTAATATCTTTTATTGGCAGCATTAGGTGTTTGGAAGTTGATGTTAGTTATACAATCAGAGTCTACCACAGTCTTCCATTTACTTGGCACACACAACGCCTAGCTCGCCCAGTTTGAATGTCTCACTCTTTTCTTTTTTCTTTTTCTAAAAAAGATTTATTTATTTATTTATTTATTTATTTATTTATTTATTTATTTATACATACAAGCAGTGGGTACAGTCAGAAGCGCGGGAGGGTGAGAGAATTCACCAGAGCTGGGAGCAGAGCAGGCAGAAGGACCGAAGTATGCTGCTGAGGGGAGCAGCGGGCGGCATGAGAAGTCTGCGTGGCATGTGGGATCCTCCGCCGGTGGCAGGGGAGCAGCCAGGGATCGAACTGGCGCTGCAGAAGCTGCTGGCAGCTTCGCAACCCAGCACTCAACCGCTGCGCCCCTGGGGAGGCCCTGTCTCACTCTTTTCATTCTCACAACTTTGGTGCAAGGTAGATACCTGTTAACGTTTATAACAGGTGAAGAAACAAGTTGACTGTCTTATTCAAAACAGTAAATACAGACTACAAGTGGTGGAGCTGCATTTGAACAAAAGTTCTCAGATGCCCTTATTTCCACTTTGAAAGAGTTAGAAGAATTCACTTTAAGTAACAAGCTGTATGTATCGAATGTTATTTTTAATTTTTAGTTAATATCCATCCTTTACACCCCTAGGAAGGGGTGAATTATTGGTAAAATAATTTTTCATAAAGAGCAGTTTTGGCTTTATTTCATATTTGTTAGACATTCATGTGAATATCTGGTTTTTTCCTTATATTTCACGTTAAGGAAGCAATGATGTTGGTACTACATGGTACAAGGTTAAAACTTAACCAACCAAACATACTTGCTTTTTCCTAATGCTTACGCATTTGACACTACAAAATACTGTAATCGATTTATCATCTCAGGGTAATAGATTTATTTATGACTTGCATAAATAAATTACTAGTGAAACTGGTTATGGACTTCATAATCTTAATTTTGAAATGTCCCCATGTTGCCTGTGAGGTTATTTTTGTTAGTTATTTTGAATTTGGAACGTACCCGTAGTTCTTATCAACTGTCCTGCAGATTACACCAATGTAATTGGATTTTATAGATTGATTTCATGGTAGGAAGTCTTTATTTTTGTAGCTGATGGAAGGATATTGTGGTTTTAGAGTGCTTTTTAAAAAAAGAGGCATTTCTATGGCGCTGATATTAATATTAGAATTTATCCTTTCTGTTAGAATACCTATTCAGGTTTTCTGTCATTTTGAAATGGATTGTACTTCCTGAGTTTATTTGTTGGATTCTCAAATAGTTTTAACTATAAGAGCTTTTCAAAAAATGTTAAGAATCAGGTAGTAAAGCATGTGATCCAATGTGTCATTTCCTAAACATGTATTGGAAGTGCTGTGGTGAAAAATGATTGTAAAATGATTAGATGACATCTGAAACAAAGAACATTATTTTCCCTGGGTGGAAGTTATTCAAAACTAGTATAAATACATTCATGTGTTTCTTTGGGTAAATTTGAAAACCTTGAAGTTGATAATGTAGTTTACTTTAACTTTGGTTATAATTGGGGGAAATAGATAGCTGTGTAAGATCCCTAAGTACTTTATAAAAAATTACACTTTTAGGTTAAGTTTAGACAGTAAATTACCTTAAGAGAGTTTTGGAATTTAAAATACCTTGGGGGTGTGTGTGTGTGTGTGTTCAACTAGAATATAAGGGGCGTGTGTGTAGTTTTGGAATTTAAAATAACTTGGGTGTGTGTGTGTGTGTATTCAACTAGAATATAAGGGGTGTGTGTGTATGTATTCAACTAGAATATAAGCCATGACTTAATTTGAAAAAGCCAAGCCAACTCTTTGTCACTCTTACCATCTTTTCTGGATAAATCCAAGTGTCAAGTTACAAGTTGTGTGTGTAAGGATAGGGTGATATTTGGTGATAGAGGCTAAACTTGTAAATTACATTAATGCTTGAAGGCTACATGTTGAGGTTGTGGGCAGTATTAGGGATCTGTGGTTGAGGCCATGAAAGACTTTGTCTAGTAACATTTGGGTCACACTTCATGATGGAACCCCAGTATATTTTGCTACCCCTTTCATTTCTGAGGCAGCTGTTCAGTGTCCAGAATCCATTTTTTAGCTTCTTTCATTTTTACTAAATTTGGGGAAGAGAGCTAATAGTTCTCAGTTTTCATTTATACTATAATTAAATTGCAACTCTGTTAAGATAGGTATGATTCAGTGCTAAAAACTAAATGGAAAACATAAAAAGTACAGATTTCAGGGTTGAATTTGTATGGCGAGAGTCTGAGGCGTTTCACTTTTTGGAAACATTACTACCACCTTATTGATTCAGTTAGGGCATCCTGTAAGTAAGCTAATTTGCTATAAGGCATAGATATGTACTGTGTGCAGAACTCTTAAGACAAAATGCTTTCCACTTCATCCATCTTGTCTGTTGCTGCTAGACTTTTAATTCCAAGGTGTAGATTTTGCCATGTCTCCTTGCACAAAACTTCATTAACTTTAAACAGGCTAGAAATTTCAAGCTTACCTATTACATTATTTATTGATGTGTAACATGTCCCCCAAATTTAGCAATTTAAAAAATAATAAACATTTGTTATCACGTGGTGAGAGATTCAGCTAAATCTGTTGGTCATCTGAGTGCTTGATTGGGTCTGGAAAACCTATTCCAAGATGGCTCACTTACGAAGGAGCTCTTGTCAGGAGGCCTCAGTTACTCACCAAGTCAGTATCTTTGTTAGACTGTTTCCCTCAGAGGAAGTGATCTGAGAGTAAGGAAGAAAGCACAGTGCTTCTATATGACCTAAATAAATCTTTCACACTTTCTTAACATATCTTCATTTAGCAGACAAGTTTTTCTTTTTAAAATTCATACTCTTATACATAAAATTGCTTTACATTTTTGTAAATGTACATTTTCAGAACTCATCAGAATACCACAGTGAATTTTTTTTAATTGGGCTTTAATTTTTCCTTTACTTCCCATATTTGTACTCCTACCGCCTTCTGTAAGTGGAAGAAATATTGCAGTGTAAAGAGCTTGTAATCTGGGTTCTAAGGACACAGTTGGAATTTTAGTATTGCCACATAGATTATGATTTAAGTAAAAGCATAGAGCATTAGTTCTGAGGTGTTCTGAAGTCCAAAGGAATTTTGGACCTTGGTTTAAGAGCTCTGTGAACTAACAAGTCACTTGAATGCTTGCTTTATCTTTATTGTTTTAGATGGTGTTTTTGAAACCAGGACAGTTTAAAACAGCTCATTTCTTTCTTTTTTTTTTTTAAGATTTATTTGTTTTATACAAGAACCGGGGTACAGGCCAGATGCGCAGGAGGGTGAGAGGATTCACCAGAGACAGAGCAGGGAACAGAACAGGCATACAGACGAAATATACTGCTGAGGGGAGCAGCAGGCGTGACAGGGGAGATCTGCCACACTATGTGGCACCCTCGCTGGCCAGCCGGGATTGAACCGGTGCTGCAGAGGCTGCGGACAGCTTCACAGTGCTGCGCTCAACCGCCTGCGCCACCAGGGGAGGCCCCAAAACAGCTCATTTCAATCCAGTTAATTATTTGTGTTAAGGTGAAATACCAATTACAGAATTTATGTAAACAAAGGACACTAAATAGGGTCAGGAATTGGATCATTATATTTGTGAATGAATTTTTTTTTGAAGATTTATTTTTTTTATTTATGCGTATAAGAGCTGGATTGTAGGCCAGAGGTGCAGGGGGAGTGAGAGAATTCACCTGAGACAGAGTGGGGAGCAGAACAGGCAGATTGACTGAAACACTGCTGAGGCTAGCAGACGGGAGAGCTCTGCTGTGCCATGTGGGTTCATTTCCTGGCAGGGGATTGAACTCATGCTGCAGTAACTGCGGATAGCTCCATAGTGCTGAGACCTAACCCTTAGCGCCACCAGGGAGGCCCTTGACATCGGTGAATTTAAGGCCAGCTTTCTCTGGGAGTGTACTTAGTAATACCTGTGAGATTTGTATGCAAAATTTCTTGTTTCCCTGAGTACGCATCTTGGATATTCTCATAGAATTTTTTCTAAGTTGAAAACCTGTTGATTTAGAGAAGATCCAGAAGTGATAAATGATGGGATAAATTAGAAATTGTAAATTTCTATAAAAAGCATTTTTAAAAAACCTGAGTGTGATATAATAATGTTGCAATGGATGATTGCGGTTTTTTTGTTTTTAAAGTTGCTAGGAGCAATGGTTAACATTTTATCAAGTAAAGTGGAAATTTTGAGGTTACAGAGGGGAAAAGGTATAGAGGTGAATGCTGTATGAGTCAGAATATTTGGATTTGATCTTTGGTTCTCAAGCTGGGTGACCATGAGAAAATTATTTAAGTTACTTAATGTCTTACTACCATAGGTTTCTTATCTGCAAAAAGGGGTCAGTAAAACTTCCTATTCTTTTCATAAGCAATTACTATGTGGTAGGTGTTTATTCTAGAGATGTGTGTGGAACTCCCGTGAAGTGCCAGCTATGATTCTAGGTACTGGGTGAATAAAACAAATCCCCTCACTCATGTGGGTTGGGGAGGTGGACTACACAAATGTTCTCATATCTGGCGGCTGTTAGGAAGCATTGTAAGATCTGAAATGCCAAAATATACTGTACCAACTATTAAATATGCGGCAAGTATCTGTAAATGAGTGTTGGAGGAACTTGCAAAAGTGTAGCTAGATCAGTAATATTTCACTCCACATCTATCATTCTGTCAATTTTCTATAGCATTTATCTTTTCTTTATGGTCTACTTAAAAGACTTCATAATACTTATTAATAGTTTTTAATATGTATGTGAAGCTGCTGCTATGTTAGTAAAAAGCTTGGAGGTTTGTTGTCTAGTAATGTTAATGGGTTTGCAGTGAACCAATTCCGTATTGAATTGTGTTTGTGAAAATAATAATTATATTGACCTTAGAACAAAATGGTCAGTTTTAGGCATGCATAGGTGATCAGATCAGATCGATGTTTAGATGTTTGAAGTCATTTTTTGAGTATTTACTGCTTAGTTGTGTGTGCTGTGCACTGATAAGAAAGAAATGTTATGGTGCCTTCTGAAATGTTTACTTTTTAAAGACAGGAATGAGAAGATGAATGTATAATTTTCCTAGTTTTTCTGTAAATTGCTTGTGGCACAACACATTAAAATTTAAACTAGAGGAGCCTCCCTGGTTGCTTAGGGCTTAAGTCTCAGCACTGCCTCCACAAAAGGCCACCACGAGGGCCTGAGTTCTATCCCTGGCCAGGGAGCTAACCCCTATGGCGCAGCAGGCCTCTCCTGTCTAGCCAGCAGCTCCCCATTGTAGTGTATTTCAGTAATCTGCCTGTTCTGTTCCCTACTCTGTCTGTGGTGAATTCACTTAACGCTTCCCCCACCCTCCTACCTCTGGCCTGCACCCTAGTTCTTCTATGCAAAAATAAATAAAATCTTTTAAAAGAATTTAAACTAGAAAATATGACTAGAATTTAAACTAGAAAATATAGTCAATGACTAAGAGTTTTGTTGGTAGAGAGGAGCTGGATTTTAGGGTTAGGTGAATGATGAGAAATATCTAGAAAGCCTAAATGAGACAGAGGAAGGAAGCATCTTAGCATATTCAAGAGACTTCTGTCTAGCTTAGGATGTATATTGGAACTGGACAATAAGAATTAATGACTAATGGGAGACCTTTCATGCCAAGACACATGCACACTTCTTTCTGGGTATAGGTTTGGGTATCGAATTCCTTTGCCTCTCCCCAACTGCTGTCTCTGTGATTCCTAGTCACATTTGGATGTTATCTTGAACATTTTCTCAAGGCAGTATATTCCTGGTTCTTTGATAGACATATTGCTATCATTCAAAAGTTCTTCATTGTCCTTATCACAACTTGAGTGATTCTTACTGTTTCTCTCCTGCTACGCGGTGTGCTTCCTGAGAATAGGAACCATGTCTGTTTTGGTCATTGCTCTATTCATAGAACCTGGCACAGTGCTTGATACATTTTTGGGATTCTCAAGTTTATTTTGGAGAATGATGAAACTGTGTCACTGGAAAATTAATCATATGTGGCAGAGGTAGAGAAGGAAAGTTTGGGAGCTGGGAGACCAGTTAGGTTGTAGGGATAGTGCAGGTGTGAAATGAAGAGATTAGGCTGGGGTAGAAGTTAGAGGAAAAGTTATACTTAGGAAACTGAAATCAGAGGAAAGAAAAGCTAATTTCCTGAGTGGTCTGTAATAAAAATGTTATTACTGTTTCTGAATAATAAGTTTTTCTTTAGGACTTTAACGGAACAATAGCTTACCTTATTTTTCCAGACATATACATTACTAAAACCTAGAACAGGGCCTCCCTGGTGACGCAGGGGCTTAAGCACAACACTGTGAAGCTATCCGCGGCCTCTGTAGCATGAGTTCGATCCCCGGCCATCCAGGGAGCTACCCATATGGCACAGCAGACCTCTCCTGTCTCGCCCACGGCTCCCCTCAGCAGTGTATTTCAGTCAGTCTGCCTGTTCTGCTCCCCACTCTGTTTCTGGTGAATCCTTTCACCCTCCGCACCTCTGGCCTGTACCCCAGTTCTTGTATGCATAAATAAATAAATCTTAAAAAAAAAAACACAAAACTAGAACAACTTTGGATAGTGAGCAAGTATGAGCCTTAGGTCAGAAAGGCTTGCATTGAGAACTTCTCAAAAGTTGTTTGCTTGCTTGTAAAATAGGAGAAGTAGCTTAGTAAGATAGCTATGGCTAATTGACTTGGGTATGAAAAGTGCCTATGGGTGTGTTTAACTATGGGTGTATTTAACTCATTCTTCCATTTCTTATGCATGGAGATGTGGAAAGAATACTGTAGTGAGAATAAGTAATCAGTATTATACTGACTTTACTGGAGACTGCCTGCAAAAATCTGGCAATTTATTTCATTTCTCTGAAGCTTGGATTGGTTCTTTTTCTTAAAAATAAGTGTTTTTTTAAAGTGTTTTTTATTCATGAGTATTAATTGGGAGTTTAGATGTGGTGATTCTGTTGTTTATTTGGCAAGTGAAACAGAAGTTCCTTTTCCTGCCCTTTAGACAAAACCCCAGAAGATTGCAGATGTAGCTTTGCTGTATCCAGTCATTCAAAGATATTTTAGATAGGTTCTTCTGGATTCAAAATCATCCTAATTTTGCTTCATATTTACGGTGCTGTATTGAAATAATCAGATGTGTTTGTCTTCTCTAGACTATAACATTTTTAATGTTAAAATCAGGTCTTTATACTTACATGCTTACCTAGTCTACTTTATTTTTTTTTAAACACTTTTTTTTTTTTTATTTATAGAGGCATGTTTTTCTTTCTTTCTTTCTTTATTTGTTTGTTTGTTTGTTTTGTTTATACATGCACTGGGTACAGTCAGAAGCGCGGGAGGGCGAGAGAATTCACCAGAGCCAGAGCGGGGAGCAGAGCAGGCAGAAGGACCGAAGTACACGGCTGAGGGGAGCAGCGGGCGGCAGGAGAGGTCTGCACGCCATGTGGGACCCTCCTCCGGTGGCCGGGGAGCAGCTGGGGATCGAACTGCTGCGCCGCAGAGGTCGCCGGCAGCTTCGCAACCCAGCGCTCAACCGCTGCGCCACCGGGGAGGCCCTTACCTAGTCTACTTTATACTGCTTATATTCATTCACTCTGTGATTGGTCGAATTCAGCTGAATGAGGAAGTACTTCTTTCTCACCAGTGTGGCTGCATGAAACCAAAGAAAACCATTCTGTGCCTTGCATCTTCTCCCAGTGTTTTTTAATAGCAAATGTGGAAACGGTGCTTGAGAAAAGTTATGGTCATTTGATTTAGAAAAGCAGGCTTCCCTAACCTACTTGGAGTTCTACAAAATAATGTCATTTTATCTTAGGGCAACCCCCCCCCTCCCCCGTTTGCATAAGAATCTGAGAATTGAACTTAGTGAAAGGATTGATTGGAAGTTCAGTTCATTGCATCCTCACAAACAATCCAAGTAGGGTGAGGAAGCAGGCAGAGATTTTTAACTTGTCCATAGTGACAGCTCCTTGAAGATGACCTTCTGGCTCTTGATGTGATCTTGGCTGCTACTCTGCCTATATGACTGTTGTAATTACCCTGGCCAGGGAAGTTTAATTAAAATAGTATAAGGGGCTGTTTTAATTTTCAACCCCTTTTTGTGGAGAATAACTTGCTTGCTAGTTCATTTACATTTCTGGGCTTTATTTCATTTTTAGTATTTATAATATAGACTGTTTAGCTTAGAACCCTCATAAGATTATGAAATATAAAAGTTGATTTTTAAGTGTTGCACCTATTTATACTTTAAGGGAATGGAGAGTTTTTATTAACATAGCTTAGTTTTACTTTTTCAGAGTCCAAGTCCCTGACTTTCTGACTTTCAGTTATATTCTGAATTCCAAAAAAAATGAAGTGTGTTACCAGTTATGAGAAAGCACAGGGATTTTAGGAGGTATTTCTCAGTAAATATATTTACTGGTTTATTTCTAAATTACAAAATTTTTGTTAGTACACTTCTTTGGCTGACTCCATAGACTTTTTAGTCCTTTAAATTCACATAGGCAATTATGCAAACATGTCTTTTGAGGTTGAGCACTAGTGTCTTTCTTGCAAAAACTGTATGTGCTAAAATCATCTGATAATTTTTATGATTTAATACTAAAAAAACATCTGAAATGAATGAGACTGCTTCTGTATAAATTGATGTTGACCTTCATAGATTTTATTTTTTTAATGCCGCTTTTGCCTAAAGAAATTTTCCTGAAAGTTTTTACGAGGGTAAAAGGTAAACTCTTTATAGATAGTCTAATTGTAATGAAGTAGGATGCTTCTAATATTACAGTCTTTTTGAAGATAATTGCTTGCTGATCTCTTAATCTGGATGAAAAATGTGGGTGGAACAATCTTAATGGGCAATAGAGTAGAGATGAGAAACAAATTTAATATAATGTATGCAGGGCTTAGTGGTGGTAGAAGAATAAGAACACAGTCTGCTTGTTTTCCATAGGCTATATTTCATCATTGTTGCGTAAAGTCCCTTTTGGCCAATTTAGTGAATGCTGCTGGGTCTTGGGGAAAAAGTCTTTTGTCTTTATTCAGAGAAATAATTGTGGGGATAGAGAGTAGTCTTTTTCTTGATTAGAAAAATCCATTTTAGCTTTTTAAATTATAGTGATAATAGCTTGTAATTACAGTAATAATAGTAATAATAATATCTTGGTTTTGGCTAATGATTTTTAGTGTGCCTCCAATTTTTATGATTATCTCAGTGTGACAAAACCATATATTTTACTTGCCTTAAAAATTCTACTTAAATCTGTCACTTAAAAACTATGGGAGCATTTACTGTATGCAAGGCACTTACTAGGTTTAGGAGTTTATCCTAAATGAGAGGTTTCTAGTTGGTGCATAGTACATACACATCATTCTGATTCCTTCTATCTTACCTGAGTAGGAAGACCTTAGGGAAAATTGACTTGAACATACCATATGTAATAGAACAGGCAGTTGTCTTTACTCCGCAGCCCCCCAGTTTCTGAGTTAATGATCTAAAAGCTTATAGAACCACAGCAGTTTGGAAGGCAAACTAGGTGGTCTTTCAGAAATCTAATGATTTCTTACAGAAATCTAATTTAATCTTCATTATTTGTTCTTGCTAAATAAAATTTTTAGTTTTTGTCCTTTGTCTCAGGAATGACTATTTGGAGTTGGATTTTATATTCATATTTTTAGGTTCCTATTTGTTTCAGTGGCCTAAGTTACAAATTTGGGACAAGTCCTGCCTGATTGATGGTAGTGTTGCTTTCTATGGTTGTCCTTAAACTTGTTCTTTTTTTTTTTTTTTAAAGTGAAGCTTACTGATTTGTTGGAACTAAATATTTATCTTGTTAGTAAACCTGTTTGCCTAATGAGTCAAATCATATATAAATTCTAAATCTCCTGTTTGTGTGTGCACTGTAGATATAGAAAAGTAAAGAAACAACTAGATATAATTTGTGTTAGATATTTTGATGTATTTCAGTATTTGTTAAATCATTTTTTTTTTTTTTTTCAGGTATCTTCTTTGTATAAATGTGGCAGTAAAGTTGCTTGGCATTACTGTTGTGCACTTGTGTGACTTTGGGCAATTCAGTTAATTTTTGTCTCAGTCTCAAACCTGTAAGATGAGGATACTGATAGTATTTTCCTCATAGGGTTTTGTAGGATTGTTGTAAGTATTAGAAGTTAATACATAATCAGATTTGTTTCAGTTACTCTGGCTGCATGACAAACAACTCCTGTATATAGTGGTTTAAAACAATTATTTTGCTTACAAATATATGAACTGAGCAGCACTGGGCAGGATTAGATCATTCTTGCTCCACTTGGTGTCAGCTTGGAGCCGCATAAAGGCAGTTGGTGAGGGCCATCTCCAGAAAGCTCCAGATTCACTCCTGCATCTGTCTCATCTGGTACTTGGGCTGAGAAGACTAACATCTGGGCACTGGAACCAGCTGGGGGCTCCCCGCATCTCTCTTTAACTGTTTGTACTTTCTTCAAAGGTTTTTCAGCATGAAGGCTTTAGGAGAGCCAGATTTCTTCACATGGTGGCTCCTGGCTCCCAAGCTGTGTGTTCTGAGGAGCCAGACTGAAAAAAAAAAAAAAAAAATGTATTTTTTATGATCTAGCCGTAGAAGTCCAAAAGTGTCAATTCTGCAGTAGTTTCAGGACTAGGCAGATCCAAGGGTGGTAATGCAGACCTCCTGATGCCACATTGTCAGAAAAGTAGGTGGTGTGGATTGATGTCTTTGGAAAAGACACTATGATAAAAGCACATAACAATGCAGGATGTGTCGCAAATAGTGTTAGTTGTTAGGAATAAAACATGGAAAGTCAGGTTTAACAGAGTGCTCTATTTTTGATATAAAACTTAGAAGTAAATTACATAATTCCTTTCATTGAGAGAAGGTTATAAACTGACAGGTACACTGTTCACCATTTCTCTTGAAGTACCTATTTCTTTTAACTGATTCAGCTTTAACTTTTAATTCATTTGACAATTCCTGGAATAAGGAGCTGGGCACATAATTATTGTCCATTCCAACAAATGGAGGTGAAAAATGGTATGCTAGCTCAAGTAGAGACTTAAGATTTCTTTTTCTTTTGAGTTTCACTCTTAAAGTTGTACAGTGTCAGACATGCCAAAAATAAGGATCTTCTTGAGTAAAAGCTTAGCACTTTTAAATCGTACTCTAATAATTTTGAGCAGATAGGGAGAAACAGTCTTTTTTAGTAATGAGTGGCAATTTGATTATGGATGGAAGGCACATCACCTATTAGCCTAATAATAGTTTTCCTTGTTGTAGGATTAGATTGGAAATCCCTGTGTATGATTATAATGTTTATCTACAATCTGGTAAATACTTTGAAAGCTACATATACTTATTTCTATTCAAAGTGTATTAATCAGTTACAAAGTTAAGTTTATAATGCTTACTCTGACCCTTTGTAATCTTCTTTACTTACACAGAAAGGTTTTTGTCTCCTTATACCTCATTCTGTTTTCTTTGTTTTATCTTGTTCCACTTTTTCTTTTTTTTTAAGATTTTATTTTTATTTATTTACGTATGCAAGAACTCGGGTATAGGCCAGAGGTGCCTGGGGTGAGAGTGGGGAGCAGAACAGGCAGACATACTGACATACACTGCTAAGGGAAGTAGCAGGCAAGACAGGAGAGGTCTACTGCGCCAAGTGGGTTAGCTACCTGGGCCTAGAATATATTCTAAAAACAATTTACAGACTTTGAGTAGTGGGTGAAATCATTTTCACAAGTGAATTTTTATATGTAATTCCAGTGCATGAACACATTAAAATATTTTTTGTAAGTTCAAAAGTTTTAACATTAATCTGTAAAGTTAGAACAGTAAGGCTTTTTATATGAATTTAAGTTTGAAGTGGGGTTTGTCGATTATACAAGCTTGTTTAGCATCCCAGTTTATTTCCGTATTCTGTTTTGATGCTTTGTCTTAGAAATTTGACTTGCAGATGGGAACAACTTATCTTGAAGTCACTGCACCTTAGTTTTTCTCATCAGATCTGTGAAAGGGGATCAGTTTGAAATTTTGTTTGAAAGGTGCCAATTCTTAATGATTTTTATTTCTTTATTTCATATCACAAATGCAAAAGTGATCAGAATCTCAAAATTAAACAGTACAGTTTTTTTATTTGTAAATTTCACATCGGCCTTTTAATTTGTTACCATACACCTGGCTATCGTCCCCTAGGAGAGGAGAGCAGAGCATACGAAAGTAACCGTGTTTTTGGAAGGCAAGTAATTAATTAGCTGGTTAGGACATGAGGTGTGTGATTTGCAGATCCAGTTTTATGTGGCGCCTTAAATTTGGATTGGGGAAACACTGTAGAGCTACAGCCTTCCTTATTGGTGACATTTATAGGGAAATCTTCATTTAATTTTTTTTTTTTTACTATCAAGAGCAAATTATTCTTGATTTCAAATAATATAGCCCCTTTAGGTCCCTGCCCTCAACCGCCTCTTTAAAATTAGACATTTCAGTAACTGAGAAATCATTTAAGAGTAGGGGGAAGAAGAGAAGTACCCAGAGTTACCAAGAAAATCTACAGAATTTCCTTATAGATAAGACTGCAGATAAGACTGAACTTCAAATTTAGCTGTTAATCTCAGAATGAAAATTTTGTTTTTTTAATGGAAAATAACTTTTCTAGTTAGAAAATAGAAGTGTGTCTCCCTGGTAGTGTAGGAGTTAAGTCTGTCTCAGCACTGTCACTACAGCAGCCTGAGTTCAGTCCTGGCCAGGGAGCTAACCTATATATGACACAGCAGACCTCTCCTGTCTTACCTCCCCTTAGCAGTGTATCTCAGTAGATCTGTCTGTTCTGCTCCCCATTCTGTCTGTGGTGTATCCTTTCACCCCTGCACCTCTGGCCTACACCCCAGTTCTTGTATGAAAAAATAAATTAAATCTTTTTTTAAAAGTGTGAAAAAAAATGTGTGCTGTTTTATTTTTTAATTTATTTATTTTAAAGATTTATTTATTTATTTATACAAGCAGTGGGTACAGTCAGAAGCGCGGGAGGGTGAGAGAATTCACCAGAGCCAGAGCGGGGAGCAGAACAGGCAGACCGACGAAGTACACTGCTGAGGGGACCAGCGGGCTGCAGGAGAGGTCTGCGTGCCATGTGGGACCCTCGCCCTGGGGGCCGGGGGATCGAACCGGCGCTGCAGAGGCTGCGGACGGCTTCGCAATCCAGCGCTCAACCGCTGAGCCACCGGGGAGGCCCATGTTTGCTGTTTTACATTTAATGTCTTTAATGTCTAACCTAATAGCTACGTTCTCATTTCTGCCTCTGCATACATGTAATCTTTTGCACTGAATTGCTTTGTTTGAACTATGTGAAGAAAATTGGCTTCATACAGTTACTTAGTTGGAAAAGGAAGGAGTATTTTAATAGCTTTTTTAGACAGTTGTGTGGCTATTTGATAATGTACCAAAACTTGATAGATGATGGTGTTTTAGAGATTATTTGCAGTGTGGAACCTGAAACCATACCATGTCAGTGAACTTTTCTTATTTTCTTACTTTGTGATGTTAAGACCATGATCTTGTCCTTGGTCATGATAACCTAGCATCCATGTATTGCTTTCCTCTATTCCTGTATCTTGTTATTTAGCAAGCTGATCTTTAACTTTCTTATTGTTGACAACCCAGTCAGCCATTGTCATGCCCACTAAACAATGTGTTTTGCTAGGAAGCATTTTGAGTTCTCAAAGAAGGGGGTGTTTTGGGATCTATGAGTAAGGTCCCAGAAGGAATTGATCTTCATAATATCTGCATAGTTAACTATGTTGTGGTGAAAAACTCTGGTCTGGCAGGTAATTTCCTAACAAAAACCATGGAAAAGAGGAAAAAGGGAATATTAAGCTGAAAATAATCACATATATGTCCCTTACTACTGTATTGCAATTCCTGGCAATGTTTGTTGGAGACTTAGGGGTGTTCTTTTATCATGACTGTGTGCACACGTGTTATCATTCTACAGTTTGAGAGAGTTTCTTATATAGTTTGGTCAGTTTCAGTTTTGTAATAATAGAGATCTTTAAGAGTATTGCTACTTAAAATATTATAGCAGCATGATCAACGAGTAGGCGCTTATTAAAAATATAGTATCCATGTCCTACCCCAAACCTACTGAATCAGAACCTACAATCAGTAAGTTCTTAGGTGATTCATACACATACTCATTTGAGAAGTATTGCTTTAGATTATTGAAACTCTGAAAAGTATGAGTGCATTTTGCATCTATGTTTTTCTTCCTAATACTGGTTGCTTTTGTGTGCATTTTATAGACTCACTACTTGCTCATTGGAGAGGGAATTAAGTGAGTGAAACATTTTAATATATGTATGATCCTAGCAATAAAAGATCATCATTCAGTTCTGGTCCTCTTATTACCTTACTGTTATAGGAAGAAGGACTCTGCTTTCCTTGAAAATTGTGTGTAGCTCGGGGTCTATCATTCAGAAATTACCTCTAACTATGCCTCGTTTTCTCTGCACCAGGTATTTATTAGTCTTAAGACTTGGAGAGAACCAGTGATTACAGCATTATTCTGGGGCCAAAAAGGAGCCTGAGGGTTTAGGACTGGCTACATCCTAGATGTTGGAACATGGAGAGGCTATGAAGCCGTTCTTGAACTGGCCCTGCTAGACTGGGAGGTTCTGTGGTGATGCTGTGCATGTGGGTGGTGTCTCTTGAATCTTCTAGAGCATGGGACTTAACTTTCACCTCCTCTGCCATTGCATGTGCAGTTTATTGCATGTGTTATGCTGTTCTTTTACATCTGTGTTCATATGAAGTACTATTTTTTTTTCAGTGAATGATACTACATGTAGGTGGGCTGATTAAACAGTGTACAGTGTTTATAATTTGAACATGTAAGTTTCCCTTTCTGTAGTAAAGGTAATAAGCAAAAGAATGCTAAGCACTGTATAGATAAGATTGTATAACTAGTTGATTCTGTCACTTTGTGTATGAGTCTCTTGATTTTGCTTTACTTTGAGAAAACTTACTTGATTGCATTTTCAACTAGTTTTGAACTTTTTAGTAAAAGCACTACAGCTATGTAGTTAAGTGACAGAAAAGGGTTAATACTGTGAAAGTTTCTCTGCCCACCCTTTCCCCTTCCCCCCTTGCAAGTAGCATCTGTGGTATTTTGTGTTTTTCTTCAAAGGATGTTTTTTGCTTTTAGAGAGTAGCTGTATATCTGTAGATTTCCTTAGCCCACTTAGCTATGTAAGTTGGAACATTAATACCCAGCACTTTGTGGTTTTTGAATTTAAGTACACCTTGGAGATTGTGCCATAATAGGTCATTGAGGTTTAACTCTTTTCCTGAGATTGTTTATAAATTGAGTGTGATTGGTATGGTTGCTCACTTAAAACGGTTACTGTTTTATTTGCTTTTGGAGTTAGTATAATATATGAAAGCTTTATAGTTAAAAGGAAAACATAACCATTTTGTGGCTTAGGGCCTCGTGAAACTTGCTATTTCTAGGACTTAAATAAAAAATTGTATTTTATTTATTTACCACCATACCTGCAGTTTATTCCTGCAAAATCAAACAATATATGAACAGAAGAGCTGATGCATATGTGAAAGTATTCTAGAGATTACAAACTTTAAAAATGAGTTTTACAGTTGAAAGTTAAATCCTACAATGACTGGTAAATATTTAGTCAGATGAATGCAAATACTCGAATATCCTTTTTAAAGAGTTTGTATTGGTTTTAACATTATATGGATTTCAGATGTATAGCACTCTAGTTTGACATGCTGTATATGTTGCCTTATGACCTCCACTATTGACTATGCGTAAAGGGAAATCTGAAATTTCAGATTTCCTTTTACAGGATGTCTGAAGCATCCTGTAAAACCTTCTCCTAGCTTTTTTCATTGGGTGCATTTGATGTTAGGCACAAATCATTATGAACGCATAGGATTGTGGTGCTTATTTTTATTTTTAGAAGGCATGTACTGAACTAATCGCTTAAGTATCATGTTTGTAGTTTGTAGCTGGTTCAGAAAGACAGATTGTATGTAACAAATAGGACAAAACAGTAATGTTGAGTTCTGATTTACATATACTTTTTTTCTGTCTTTGACATTTTCCATAATAAAATTTTGCAGGGGAGGTTTGTAGAGAAGCATACCCTTTATAAGTTAAAATTTTTAGTTTACCAGTACTTAAGTAGCAAGCAGATAACAGCTTTTGACAGTGTTTACCCTGAAAACTGTCACTGTTAACCTTTCTGTGAGGATTGAAGCTACTTCGATGTATTTTTTTCTACTGGGTAGATACTGACAAAAAGTAAAGTGAGTTGCTTTTAAAATGAGGGCAAAGTGTTCATTTATTAAGATGTGAAATTTTGAATACTCACAGTTTTGTTACTTGTGTTACTAATATAGTTTTTAGTAAATAAAAGTTACTAATATGTAATACCTTGTTTAGTAAATAAAAGGTAGTAGAGTGTTATTTTCAGTCTTGTTTTGGTGGGTAGAGATTAGTCAAAAAAATTGAAGGCTTGGAAAAGACATTTGGGTTTTGGTAAAATCAGGGAACCTTTACTGCTTTTTCCATGTTTACTTTTTTATTTAGAAAGGGAAAGAGAGCAAAATTTCCCAGCCTCTTTAAGATGGAAAGAGGTAGACTGTGGCAGCAGTTGTATCTCAGGTTAGTGAATAGAAAAAAGAGACTTCATGTCGTCAAATGATTTGCAGAACTGTAAAGATAATCTCTTGATACTGAGTTATTTACAGCTGGATGGGATAATTTTACTTTGTCTTGATTTTTGGAATTATGGTAGGGATAGTGTGTGTGTGTGTGTGTGTGTGTGTGTGTAATTATGGTAGGGATGAAGTGTGTGTGTGTGTGTGTGTGTGTGTGTGTTTTCCAGTAGGGTTTAGTTTATATATAGAATTGGGGAATTCACGTCTGCCAAGAGTTGCTTAAATTATCCCGTATCTAGTTTTGACGTACCAGTGTTTTTGGCCTTGATTTGTACTTTATTGCCAACTAAATAATTTCAAAGTTTTATTTATTTATTATTTAAAAAAAAACACTTATGTGTTTGTTTATACTTGCACTGGGTACAGTCAGAAGCGCGGGAGGGTGAGAGAATTCACCAGAGCCAGAGCGGGGAGCAGAGCAGGCAGAAGGACCGAAGTACACTGCTGAGGGGAGCAGCAGGCGCAGGAGAGGTCTGTGCGCCATGCGGGACCCTCCTCCGGTGGCCGGGGAATAGCTGGGGATCGAACCAGTGCCGCGGAGGCCTCGGGCAGCTTCTCAAACCAGCGCTCATCCGCTGTGCCACTGGGGAGGCCCTCAAAGTTTTATTTTTAAGGGAGAATGTGGTTAGTATGTTTTGTTTGGAGCAGAATGTCAAGTGGTAATCTTAATTAAATATTTATAAGATCATATTCATTTAGTGAATTCTAGGAATAACACAGCCTTTTTTCTTCTTTTGTAGCATAAGCAGTACTATAATGGATGTAGACAGCACAATTTCCAGTGGGCGTTCAACTCCAGCAATGATGAATGGACAAGGAAGCACTACTTCTTCAAGCAAAAATATTGCCTATAATTGTTGTTGGGACCAGTGCCAGGCTTGCTTCAACTCTAGTCCAGATCTGGCAGATCACATCCGTTCCATACATGTAGATGGTCAGCGAGGAGGGGTTGGTTTTATCATTTCTTTTTTTCACTCCCTCTTTCATTAGTTTTATTAATTTATAATTGCTAGCTAGGCTTTTATTCTGAAAGAAATTTGGGATTATGTTTACACAGGCTTTAGATTTTCAATTTTTTTTCTTTGATTTACTTCCAACATACTGCATGGAGTCAAATCAAATAGATCATATTATGTGTTTAATTTTAATTTGTTATTAGGTATATTGCTTTTAATTAATTAGACTTTCTAAAGTATAGTGGGATTATTACAGACAAATATGTATTCCTAGGTGCTAATGTTTTAAGATAAGGACATTAGGAATTGGCACTGTTTAGGATTTTTCTTGTTAGAGTGGTCCTAAATTATCTCTGATGTTAATATTAATTGGAGAGACTAGTGGTAGCAAGACTAGTATATGAAATTCCTTTATTTGTGAGACTTGATTATCTTTTTCAGGTTTTGGTTTAGCTAAAAACTTCTGATTAGTCAGTATTAACCTGTACACTTTCAGGAATATATTTAATTGTGCTATTTCATAAAATTTGTTGGGATAGTGAATAAAAGAGCCAAGCAAGTTAGGCAAATCGTGGTGTAATGGACTAAGATATTATTTATAATATTTGTAATTTCTTTAAACCATAAGTTTGTCTTGAGTAGTTGCTAGACTTAGTATATTTTCTAGAAATTAATGTTATATTGTAAGTACAAATAATTTTGATTGGTCCACACATTTTCTATAGCATGTCACCAGTAGTGACATGCTATAGAATGGTTAAAGTCATAATTTAAGTGAGTAGGTAATGGTTTTCAAGATTGTATTGCTATTTATATTAGTGATTATTTAAAAAAAAAAAAATGCAAGCATATATAAGTACCCCTAACATTTTAACCATTTAAAATTTCTTTAAGAAACATTTGTTGTTGTCACAGTGTTACAATGTGTCAGCAATCTTTTGATTATTCAAACCTGATAAGCATGTTTTATTTTTATATTAACTATATATTGGATTTTGGTAGAAATCAGGTAGTATATTGATTGTGCCTGTCTTATGGTATTGTCACTGCATAACCCAACTCATTTTTGGCGTGATCTACTTTAACAAATTGGTTTCCTGGTCATGACAAGAGTTATCTTTTGTGAGCCCAGTGCTTGATGTCTTCTGGCATATATTGCTGAAGTTGTCTTTTGAACCATGGTGTGTGATGGTTTTTTATCACTTAATTTCATAGAGGATCAGAAGCTATGTAGATTGCTAAACTCCTTTCAGAAGGAAGGGGAGAATATTATAAGTCATGAATCCTGCAAGCAGAGTTAACACATAGCCTTATATGAGACTGTTTTCAGCCCTTTTCAGATTTACAGGAAAAGTGCAGTTGCAGATTGAATGTATCATTACTGCAACTACATGTACCTTATGTTCTAGAGCTTGCATGTAATCTTGGTAGTTCTGTAATATGTATAAACTTGTTGAAATGAACCCCTCCAAGTCATTTCTTTTCTCGTATTACAAATAAGATTTTCTGGGTAATTTTAAAGATAGTGGTATTTTGACTCCAAAAAGGAGCCCTGATCTTTGAAGGACACTAGTAGTTAACGTACAATGTAAAGGATCAAGGAATTGTACAAAATACATCTTTTTTATTTCTGCATCCCAGTCATTGGTGACTAAACTTTCTGAATGATAAGATATGATCAGAACTAGTAGGTGATAAAGTATGAGACTAAGTTTTTTGAATGATAAATATGATGAGGACTTGAAAACTAGATACTACTGTGTAAAACACAGTATATAAGACAGGAAATAATGATCTGGTTTGTGTTTTAAAATAATGTAGATGTTGGGTAGGTTATTTCTTTTTAAATATCCTCTTTGAAGGGAGCATCTTAGATCATTTAATAAACATTTCTCAGTGTTCAGGTCAGGGGCGTTAAGACATTCACAGTGTTGTGCTGCCATCAACACATCTATCTCCAGAAGTTTTTCATCCACTCAAACTGAATTCTGTACCCATTTCTGTACCCATTAAACAGTAACTGTCTCTGTTCCTTCTGCCAGTCCTGGCTCACCTCTGGTCTACATTCTTTCTCAGTAAACTGTATACTGAATAAACTCAGTAAACTGTTGATACCTTGTGTAAATGAGAAACATTTGATTTGGATGACTTTTTCAGGTTTTTAAACTTTTTCTAACTAAAGCATTAGACTGTCACTGGAACAGAAAAGTGAGAAAAAATTGGTAGCTTTGAAGACTGTGCTTCTAGTAATTGAAGATGACAATTTTACTGGAGGAGTATGTTAGCAAGATGTAACTTCCTGTTCTTTTTCTCATCCCACGCTAATCTTCACCACGGGAAAAACAAAACCACTACCATATAACACCTTAAAAACACCCTCCCCCAATTATGTTATGTGGTCTTTTCATTATATTTAGAGGCTGAATCAGTTGGAGTTTAGATTTTCCCTGTTCTTTTTTCACATATCAAAATTACAGTAAATATTAATGACCATTTAAAAACTTTTTAAAATAATTGTGAGGGTGCTTTCTCCTATTTAAAGGCTACGAGCAAACAGGTTTAATCTTTTTGTGGACTATACTAGAATTGTGTTCTTGAGTACATCTAGACATGCCTGGATTTTATAGACTAAACTGACTATTTTATCGCTCCATTTTCAAATTCCAGTGTCCTCTTCATACTTCATTCTTGGTAGGTAGGGAACTTCATCTTGTAGGATTCAGTGGTTTAGTACATCCATTATTGTTCTTATTTTTTCTCCTGTTGTAATTATTTTTCACTTTAAAAACAGTTCTCAGAAAGAAATCTGTTCATGTTTCTTAATGCAGGGGTTATTTTACATGTCATTTTCTTAAGTTTATATATGTTTGTTATGTTTGAGAGGAGTAAGCCAGAGGGAGATTTTGGGTGCATGGTTGGATGTTATTCAGAGACTTGAATGAGGCAGGTGTTTTACCTTTATATGTCATATAAGTAACATTTGTACACTCAGGGTTAATTAAGTGCTGTTAGAAAGTAGAATTAATGTGAGGGGGTCATTCTTGGGTTTTGATAGCTAACTGGTGTCTCCCGAATATAACAACACAAAATTGGTCATATCTTTTCCAGTAAATATCTTATTCTTGTAGTTTGAGTGTAGTGTGTTATCTGTTTTATTAAATATCTCTTAATAGAGGAGTTTGGCAATACTACTACATTTAATGGTGGTTAAAAATAGTAGGACATAAAATTATAGCTGTCATTTTTAGACAGATCTTGAGAGAGCAAATGGATTTGATATAAAATTATTAGATATAAAAATGTTCTGCTTCTCTTCTGTACTTTCCCGCTTTGGAAATAAAGGAGCTGTTTTTTCCTGAGAAATATTAGTCTGAAGGAACTGTAATCACTCATTCAGCCTCTTCCTGACTGTAGATGGTATTTCTATTGCTTTATACAAAATTTTTTTGTATAATTTTACTGCAAAAGGAATTAATTCCTTAGCAAAAGAAATTACACTGCTTATCAGCTCTGTGTTTAGAATTTATTTGGCTGATTTTAATTCAATAATAACTGGAATTTCCCTTATGAATACTTAGACTGTTAGGTTGCACTGTATTCTTTTGCAGTGGATTTTAAAGTTTACGTACAGAAAATTTTGATGGATTTATTTGCACACTTGAAGTGTGAAGTGTTAGTGACCAGATAAGTGCATCTTTGTCTTAGCTGTCACATAAGTTATAAGTATAGGTTGTGCATACGTTCAGGTAAATATACTGTGTCATTGTTCAAGGAAATTGATCAAAGTGAGGGGCACTAAGACTACTCTTGGTTCCCCTGTTTCTACCAGCCTTCCTCATTTTGGATATTTTGGAAGAGTCCCTGAAGGTTAAACTGATCTATTCTGACAATATTGTGCAAAGTTTCTAGAGGAATTCTCAACAGAAACGCCATCCTCCCAGGAACACTGACATTTCAGTTAGACTTCTACATCTTTTAAGTTAGGTCATTGACAATTTGAAATTTCTCTGGTGGTTCAAACTACTGTTTTAATGGTGGTGAGGTGTTTTGTTCTTAATTTTCTTGGAAGGTCTGGATGTGAAATCTGATGGAAATCAAAAGGACCACCAGTGTCTAATATACACCCAGTTGCTTCTCTCCCCTCCCCCACAATTTTAACATGCTTTTATGAATATATGATAAGAGATTTTTCATGTGAAAAATGAGCCTCTTTATCCTGGAATTTAATTGTCATATAAAATCCCTGGAATTTCTTTAAGCCAGGAATCACCTTGACCAAAAGCTATTCAAAAGACTGGTGAGTTTTTTGACTTTCCTATTGATATAATTCCTGGTGTCATCCTTTAGTCTCTTTGTATTTATGGGTTTTTCATCAACTTCTCTTTACTCATTGATGCCATGGTTGACACTTTTAATGGGTCAACTTCTGGCCAAACTGCTGAGGGCCCACATTACATAAGTCACTTCACTCAAATCTTCACACACATTCTACTCATCGTAGACAATATGTCTCCATGTCTCTGATATGATCAGTTGATTTACATGTGCCAGGCCAGGAAAATGAGACATACAGGCAAATAGAAATCCTCTCTGAACTCTTCCATGTACTCCTACTTTCCGTAACTACTTCCTGCTAAATCACAGATCTTTAAATAGAAAGTTCCAGGAAGTGTCAGGCATATCTTAGAATTCCTTTTCGTATACTCAGAGAGCATTTCCAGGGATGTACCTGCTTTCAGTAGCTCTTCAATCATGGTATTTGCTGGGACATCTAGATTTTTTGTTTGTTATAATAGAATATTATTCAGCAACTGGCAGATGGAAGAGATGCATAGGACAAGGAATAGGAAAAAGCATATGGAGCTCCTGTGCCCTCTCATGTGTGTCACACTCCCCAAATCTCCAGGTGTTTTCCAATTTTGGGAGCTCCCCAGTTTTTCTGTTAACTAGTTCTGAGAGAATAAAGCCTTTAATTGTTATTGTTAGCAAATCTATGATCAGTACGTCTATTTAATGTGAAAGGGAGAAGAGAGATGTGTTTCCTTCACATCTTCATAACTACAGAGTAAAAGAAATAAATGGGTAGAATTTAGGCCATCTACTTTAGTTTTATTTCTGTTACATCTAATATTACCTAATATGACATAAGTCTTTTGTTAAGAGACATTGGTCCATGAACCTCTGTGCCTTACTATACTTTTTAATATGGCTAAATCTTAATTCATTAAAAAAAAAAAAAAAACAAAACCACAAGAGATTTGAATAACTTCCAAATTTGGTTTGAATTCTTTGGATGTTTGGTTTTCTGGGTTAATTTTTAGAAAGACCTTTGTCAGATTTTCTACTACCTCTTACTTAGAGGGTCTTCCTGATATTGATTAGGAAAGGCAATTAGTTTTTAAACAGTTGCATGGTTTTTGTGGATGAGTTGACGTATGGATTTTTAGTGCCCGTTTTGTATCTCAAGACTACCCTTGTGCAAATTTAGTGTTTCCCTCTCCATTCCCAGAATTATTTTTCAAATATTTCCTCCAAGTGCAGCTAAACATAGTTAGCTTTGGCCTCATTACATTTATTTCATTTCTTACAAAATTCACTAAGTTAAAGGTTATGTATCATTCTTTGCCCCTGAGGGTATTGTCCTAATAGTGTTAATAGACATTTTTCTATCTAGAGACTAGATCATACTTACTAACAAGTAAGAGAAAAGAAAAGGGTCTGTCATTGCCTCTGTGTTCATGTTTATTCATAGACGAAAAAAATAAAAGTCAGATTGTTTATGTCAGATGTGGTAGTTGGATAATTTAGGTGGGTGTAGTGAATATGATAGTGAGGTCACTTAAGAGTCTTATCAACAGAAGTCTTTATAAACTCACAAATGGGTTTATTTTGTTCCAAAAACTTGGTTTAAATACTTCCATTTATGTGGTATGACATGAGAAAAATTTAAACCAACTCCTGATTCAGGTTTATTGCTTGCATTGAAATTTTAAGGCATTCTGAGTCTAGTAGTCTTTTGATAGGAAATATATAAATAGCACTGATTATCTGCTGGTGATTATTTTCTTTTTATTTACTCATTTAAAAAGTAGCTTTTAGTAGAAATGGAATCTTTTCATAGACATGTACTAGGGTTAGGAGTTTTAAGTATGAAAGAGGAAATGCTATGCTTTCTATATCTGCTTAACTCAAACTGGCAAATCTGTTGTAGGATCAGGATAGATGTTACTTTCTCTAAAGCAAAAGTAACAGTCTTGTCTTGTTAGATTTATCTGTAAAATAGTTTTGGTTTCTAGTGAAAATTGAACTCATGTATTTAATTTATTTTTTAGTCTCAATTAAATTATTTTAGACTTAATCCTCATCTTTTAAAATGTTGATTTTTAAACTGACTTTAAAGAAGGGTTTTTCAGTTCTTTGTGTATTTTTGTTTTGTATAGTCTTATAAAGTGAGGCTCTATATTTATAATTGTTTTTTACCTTAGAAAACAACAGAGTCTATAAAACTGTTTTTCTGAAGGTACTGACTGCAGCAGGTCCACACTTCCTTTATTTACTAACATTGGGGAGCACTTTTCACTATTCAGTTTGACTTTGTATTTTATATATATATATATATATATATATATACACACACACACTTAGGAAATTGTAAGTTAGGAAATATATTATTCGCCTAGGAAATTGATTGTCTCACTAGGCAGAAGATGATAAAGATTAGATTGTTCGGTGCTTTCCCAACCCAGTCATACCCAGTGGCCTGAATCAAGAGCGTGGCTCTACTATCATGATAAAGTTGTTCATGTTGTTTGCTTTTGCATCTGTAGTAATTTAACACTTTGTATTATATTTTTCTTCATGGTCAAGATAATCTGAAATCATTTTTAGTGAGGAAAGTAGCAGTAGAAGAGTAAATATTAGTATGCATCTAAGAATAGGAAGAGTTAGAAAAATGGTAATTTGATAAATTTGTTTTACCCACTCATTGTAGATGAAATTGTGATCTTCTCACATTTGCCTATTTTGATATTTATTATTTCTTTATACCTTTATGTTTTCCTGGTATTTATAATTAATACATGTTTGTTTCCTCATGTAGTCATGATACATAATGTGATTAATGAATTAGTTCATAGTCCAGTTCCTAGGGACATGCTGCTAATAATTTGTATACTTCTTTCTGAATGGCAGTTTGTGATTGGTGTTGTCAGTTTCTAATTGAGCATATGCAGAGCAGCCTTGAAGGGAGAGGTAACACTCCATCACATACTCATACTGCAGGTTCAGAAAGTGTAACTCTATTAAGCATTTTGATTGGCTTATACATGAAATGGCTCTTTTTGTCATTTGAAGACTTGCAGCCTTTTCATTTGATCTTAGAAGGAAGAAAACTGTCGCTAGTGATAAATTATTATGACTCTTTTTTTTTTTTTAAACAGGTATTTGTTTGCTTATGGAAAGGTTGTAAAGTATATAACACTCCGTCAACCAGTCAGAGTTGGTTACAGAGGCACATGCTGACACACAGTGGAGACAAACCTTTTAAGGTAATTGTATGAGTTTGCTTTTTAATTTTATCTTCAACTTCACTTGGCAGGTTTCTTAATGTATACTTTTGACCCTTCCCAGAAAATTTAAAGATAATTTAATCCAATTTGAAAGGAAGGTGAAGGAGAGGACAGAAACAGTAGGCAGACTTAAATGCATGGCATTGAAATTGGTTGACTGTTAATGCTTTGTGTTCTGACATGTTGTCTTGCTGTTAGTTGTTCTATCCTTTTTTATTAGTGAACAACGCTGATGATTACCTGGAAAAATGAAATTGTGGAACATTAGGGAATTTGATTCCTTTTATTTAGTTTTGATGGTCATTTTACTAAGCTTAGTTGTAAATCACTGTCATATAAGTATATTCTGGGAAGTCTGTGAAGAGTCTCTATGAAAACCATTTTACTGTTTATCTTCATTAAAAATTAAGCAAATTATTTTGGTGTGTAATTATGAAGACATAGAGTTTAAAAAAATTGTGTTTAAGGAAGTTTAATAGTTGTTAAATCTGTGATATTTACCATTGGAAAGGAGGAAGGAAATTGTCATAAAAAGACAAAAATTAAGGGACAATACTTAGAAGTTGTTTACTCAGTCATAGGAATCATTTAAATCAGACTTTTATTGATCTCAAAGTACCTATTTCTGTGCTGGAACTTTCATTCTTTTAGTTTATACAGATGTAAAAAGGTTAAGCAATGAAATCTTTCAAGTGCTGTAATAGTGAAATGTCTCCTTTAAAAGGTCTAAGGAAACTTGAATTAGGCATCAATTTAATTTACCCAGGGAAAAGTAGTAGTTGAGTGGAAACCCAACTACTGGGTAGTTGAGAGGAGGTGATGTTTGGGGCAGCACTTTTAATTACTTTTTTTGGGGAGGGAGAGTTATTTTAGGTATAATAGTGTATATGAAGCTATTTAAAAACACTTAAATATTCAGACATTTGAAGATACACACACACACACACACTTTCAGTAAAACAAAATTTCCTAAAATGTCCCTTTTTAGTCTTTTCCTCTCCTTTACTCTGTGCCCTCCCCCCCACACTGTGTGATTTCTGTCATCCTGGCTGAGTGTGTGACCGACCTCTGGTGTCTGTTTTCTTTCAAGGAAAGATCAGTGAGGTCAGTCCATATTATTATATGTACCGTTCATCTATTTGAAAGTGCTGTGTAGTATTTCTTTGAATGAATAAACCAAAGTTTAACCATTCTCATACTGATGGCATTTGGGTTGTTTCCAGTCTTTGGCTGTAAATTAATCAAGGTGGCCTATGCATCTTCTTTGATGGTAAGCCTGCTTATTTCTCTTGGCTGGAATTGGTGAGTGATAAAATAGGGCATATTTAGCTTTAGCAACTTATATATTTTTCTACAAATTGGTGGTTGTATTGTTTTACAGTTCCATTAGTAGTAATAGAGTTTGAGATGCTGTATATCTTGCTATTTAGACTTTTAATTATCAACCATTTTGGTAGATTGTATCTCATTGTGGCTTTCCTTTTTATTTCCCTGGTGAGAAATGATGTTGAGTACATTTTGAGGAGCCATGATGACTATTTGAATATGCTATTTTGAGTGAAATGTTCATTCCATCCGTTGCCTATTATCTTGAATAGTTTCTCCATTATTATTATTTAAATATGTAGCGTATTTTGAATTCGAGTCCATTGTCAGATAAATGTATTTCAAGTACTTTCTTCCTGTTTGTCTTTAGTTTACCTTGCTGATGGGATATTCTGGAGAATGGTTTTAATTTCAGTGAATTCTAATTTTTCAGCTTTTGTTAATTGCCATTTTCTGTTTTAAATCAATTTTAAAATTAATTATCTTCTTTTTTTTTAAAGGTTAGTGCTTTTTGTAGTCTGTTTAAAAAAATCTTTGCCTTTGGTATATGAAGATAAGAGAGCCTTACAGAAAAGCTAAGCATATTGTTTTATGGTTTCGGGATGTTATTTCAGGGATATGTATGTATATAATATACATACCATAAAATTTATCAAATGTGTACTACTCAGTAGTTTTTAGTATGTCCACAGATTGTGCAATCATCAATACTTAACCTGATTACAGAAAAAACTGTTCTTTTGGAAGGATGGAAGGAGGGAGGGAGGGAGGAAAAGAGGGAGGGAGGGAGGGAGGAAGGAAGGAACTAAGGAAGGACAGAAGGAGAAACAAACGATTAAGTTGACTATTTAAGGGCTAGCATTTAACTGCTTATATGGAAAATACTGAAAATATTTTATAAAACTTCTGACTAGTCAGTTTAGACTAAAAATTAAATATAAAAGCAATTGATTGCAGAAGTTACTCAAACTATTCTGGTATTTGAGTAATGAGCAGTGTGAAGTAGGAGTCAGAAATCATGACAGATGCTTGACTAATGCTGCTTTGTGCCTTGCATGCTACATATTTTAACTGGGTTACTCCTGTACAATACTTAGAGGCAGTTGCTGTTGTTGCTTTCATTTTATAGGTGAGGAAACTGAAGAAAGACGAGATTAATTATTTTCTGTGGTCATGGGCAGGTAATGACAGTTGAAGATTGTGGTGGTAGTATGAATTCAGTATTTAACAACGTGCGCTCTTGAGTAACTTACAGTGCAGACTGGCTTTTCTGCTGTATATACTATATATTGGGATATTGTTATTATCTCTTACTACTAGTCTGACAGTGTGATTATTGTAAGGCGTTTGCAGGGTGTTTTTTTCTTTCTCTATCATCATTAAAATATGCTGCAAAAATTTCCAAAATAGTTTGGTTTATTCCAGTTTTGAAAACATTGTTGTGGTTGCTCAATAGATAGATACATGTTTTGTATGGGACAATTAATAAATAACCTTGATGAATTTTTAAAAAATTTAATGGATATAGAAGTATTTGATTTACAGCTGTGTTTCAGAGGTTTAAGTTTATAGATCTGTTATAGGCAACCCCTATATAAAACGGGTTGCCTGGCTGTGGGTCCTCACCCCCCCCCGCGCTTAAAAGGGACTTATTAATACTCCACTACAGACACACACAAAAGGTTAATAAAAGGTTTATTTACAAGGGAAAGGGAATTAAGGAAATGTACAACTCAGGGAGAAAACAGGGAAATAAGTCTTTAATGCGTCCTACCCGATCTGCCGACCTGGAAACCCAAAGGCACTCTCAGAGCCTGCCGGATTCTGTGAGCTGGCAGAGAGCCAAAATGGGGGAATCCTCTCCAAAGCCCACATGTCTGGCTTTATACCAACCTGGCTGCTTAACCCCACCCTCAGGTCCCAGCCACCTTCCCTTTGGTGGTGATGGGATTTGGAGTTCCCAGTGTCTTTGGCTTTGGTCTGGAGTGGGGGGTGGAGTCCACAAAACCTGTATGGAATTAGCTTTAGGACATCCTTTTCCCCCTAACAGATCTACAAATAAAACTTATTATACCACTCCTATTACCAAAGCACCAACAGTCTTCCACAATAGTCCATTGAACACCTTCCCTTGCTCCCTACCTTCTAATACCACCCCCCTCCGCTCCCCCCTCCCCACTTTCTGGTACCACCCTCTGTTCTTCAGTCTGATTTCAAGGGTTTGCTTTGGTTTGGTTTTTGTCTCTTTTCTTTATATTCCACGTATGAGTAAAATCATCCTGTAGTCTTTCTCCTTCTGACTTATTTCACTTAGCATCATCCCATCCAGTTCCACCTATGTTCTTGCAAATGGCAAGATTTCATCCCCCCTTTTTTTTTAAAGTCAAGCAGCATCCCATTGTGTAGATCTACCGCATCTTTATACGTTTATCTGTTGTAGAGCTTATTTCCATAGTTTGACTATTTAAATGGTGCTGCAATGAACCTATGTGTGTGTATATCCTTTCAAATTAGTGTTTTTGTGTTCTTGGAGTAGATAACTAGGACTGGGATGATATGGGAGATTTACTTTTAATGTTTTGGGAAATCTCTTAGAAGCTGTTTTCCTTAGAAGCTGCTTGACTGTTCTGCATTCCCACAATCACTGCATTCCCACAATCAGTGTATGAGGGTTCTTTTTTCTTCTAACTCCAGTTTCTGGTCTTATTGATACAGGCTATTCTCACAGGTGTAAGAGGGAATATCCCATTGTGGTTTTGATTTGCATTTCTGTGGTAAGTGATAATGAATGTTTTTCATGTACCTGTTGGCCATATGTATGACTTCTTTGGAGAACTGTTTAGCTCTTAATGCGCCCCCCCTTTTTTTAAATTGGGTTTCTTATTGTTGAGTTGTGTGATTTCTCTGTAGATTTTGGATATCACCCCCCTTTCAGATGTATGATCTGCAAAAATTTTCTCCCAGATAATGAATTTTTAAAAATGTCTATTGTTTACTGAAGAACATAGACTTGTTCTTTAGGATAAATCCTGTGTAAGGAAGCAGGGATAAAGAATATGGAAAGGGGGCCCCCTCTGGTGGCACAAGGGGTTAAGTGTCAGCACTGTGAAGCTGTCCACAACTACCACAGCACAAGTTTGATCCTTGGCCAAGGAGGTGACCCATATGCAGCAGACCTCTCCTGTCTAGCCCACTGCTCTCATCAGCAGTGTATTTCAGTCAGTCTGCTTGTTCTGTTCCCCACTCTGTCTCTGATGAATCCTCTCACCCCCACACCTCTGACCTGTACCCCAGCTCTTGTATGCATAAATAACTAAATCTTTAAAAAAAAAAAAAGAATAGGGAAAGGACTAGTAGCTACCCTTGTTACCTACTGTAGCCTCTCTATGACAGATCTTGGAAGTTCAGAGCCAACGAAGCTTTTTCTTAATTCCTAGTTGTCTCTGACTCTGCTCTATTCTGTCACATGGAAGTAAGTATAACAATTTCATATATGTGTATCCTGCTTTCCAGTTCTATAATAGACAGCATTTCATGTTTATTTACTTTTTAATGGTTGTATAATATTCCCACACGACTGTTTGACTTTAGTTAAAGGTTGTTCTTTATATGGGGGAAAATGGGACAGAAGTTAAATATCTGCTAAGAAAAGACATATTAGTTGATATTCTACTTATAGGGGTTTTTGTTTTTTCCATTGGTCTATTAATTAGTCATTGCTTTATAGAAGGTACTAGTGTTTTCTTATTTTATTGGCTTCTAATTTCGTGACTATCATTTTATTACTCATCTAATTAAGATTTTTATATATTGAGCTTTGCAATCTTTGCTCATATTGCTTCTAGGGCATCTGTCTTAAGATTTGAATGGTAAGAGTCTCTTTGGAGTATTGGGAATGACAGAGGCTAAAAAAATAAGGTCTAACTGATTTGATACAGGAAATAAAGTCATGGAAGTATCATTTTAGGATTAAACCTAGTTTTATGTTCTCTAAACTTGCAGGACTAATAAGAAGGTAGTGGGGCCTCCCTGGTGGCGCAGAGGGTTGAGTCTTGGCACTGTGGAGCTGTCTGCAGCCACTGCGGCACAGGTTCGATCCCCAGCCGTGGAACTGTCCCAGATGGTGCAGCAGACCTCTCCTGTCTTACCCAGGGACAGACTGCTCCCCTCAGCAGTGTATTTTTTTTTTCCCCTAAAAAGAAGGTAGTATCACATGAAAATAATTGATCTTTTTGGTTTATTATGAAATTTTAATAAAATGTACATTTCGTTTCTTTGACAAGGGTTTTTATATTTATCTCTGATTTTTAAAGGAATGATAATTCCTAGATAAGATTTCTCCCTCCTCTCCCCATGTTCACTGTTATACACATATACCCCTGCTTTGTATGTACCTTTAGAGTTTGTGGGGAGGAGCTTGCTGCTGCCATTTTGTTAAACACAGCAAGACATTTTAATTATTAAACTGCAGAAAACTGTATTCACAGTATGGGGATTTTTATTCTTTACAGTATTTTTTTTTTTTTTTTTGGTATGTTTGATACTGATTCTTCTACTTATCTGGTGTATTATCTTGAATAAGTGGCTTCAACTTCCCCTTTCTTACTCAAGTGAAGAAAATAAAAACATATGGTGATTGCTTTCATTTTTTTTTTAATTGCCAGTGTGGCAGTGGTTCATCTAGTTAAATTTGTTATAAAGTTAGATTGTTAAACTATGGAGTTGTACTTTTCAGATAAGTTCAGTAGCTTTGCTTTTTCCCCCACACAGATTTCTCCCCTACTTAGCATTTCGGTTTACTTTGAACATATTATTTATAGTTGTCTCTCCCCTCACCCTCCCCATACCCCCTTACCTGAAATGTCCCTTTGCCAGGTCTTGCTTTTTGAGGCTTCAGTTACCTGGGTCAAGAGCAGTGTGGAAAAATTATGTTCAGTATGATATTTTGAGAGGGTTCACTGTATTTACATAAGTTTATTACATTTTATTGCCATTGTTCTATTGTTGCTAATCTCTTTATTATGCTTAATTTATGAATTAAACTTGATCATATGTATAGACAATAGCATTGGTACGTTACTATTTGGGATGATGAAACAATTTCTTTAGTTCCTTTGTGGCCTGTTTAATAATGGGCGTTATTACTGATAATTTTTAAATCTTTGCTTTTTTCAACTTTATTGAGATATAATTGATAAACAGAATTGTAAGGTATTTAAAATGTACATCATGATGATTTGATATATGTATACATTGTTAAAAGATTCCCTTCATCAAGTTAATGAGCATGTTAATACACATTTCTTTTTCAGTGAGAATCCTTTGCTTTTCAACACATTCTCCATAAATAATACAAAGTCTTCAACATCCTGTTCTGCTCTTTAATTCTCCATTGCCATTTTGTATGTTTGTGTGTGTCTGTATTTGAAGCTTTTATCTTCCTTAACTCTGGCAGCCAATATTTATAAGAGTCCCACTTGACTAAAGATTGTACAATTTAAGTACAAATAAAGATAGTGGAAGTGCTCATGATACTAAAAAAGATAACCCCCAAATTATACCCTTCCCCAACAGAAAAGAAACACTAACTGGTCACTGTTAGAGAGTGGCAGGGATCTCACTATTGGTAAAGCTGGCAAGAATCAAGAGATGGTGCTTCCTGTATTAGATGAACTATCCACATCCTTCCTGGTGCTCAAGTCATGTTCAAGACGTATTAATTTAGAATCTCTGAGGCATGCTTTTAGGTATTGCTTTATTTATTTATAAAGATTTATTTATTCAAGGGCTGGGGTAGAGGCGTGAGAGGGTGAGAGGATTCACCAGAGATCGAGCAGGGAACAGAACAGGCAGATGGACTGAAAGCGCTGCTGATTGGAGCACAGGAGAGGTCTGCTGTGCCATGTGGGTATCTCACTGGCCAGGGATCGAACTCAAACTTGTGCTGCAGTGGCTGCTGATAGCTTCATAGTGCTGTGACTTAACCCCTTGTGCCACCAGGGAGGCCCCTATTGCTATATTTAAAGAAAACCTTTCATTTTTTTTAGACAACACCCAAGGTTAACTTCTGTTCTGCACAATATTTCTCTTGCAGAACAGAGTATCACTTATTATATCATTAAGTGAACTTTTTTAGTACTACAGTAGCTAATTCTAAACATTTCTGTGGTAAATGTGATTACTAATTTAGTTGTCTTTAAAAGAAAAAAATAAGCCACAGAGGAAGAAAGATCTACGCTCTGTTTACTATGTGCATGTCACTTATATGATCTGGTTTTTATTGACTGACTTCTCTAGGCCTCCTTGACACCACATGTGTCCATTCTTTTTCATCCCTCCCTCCCATCCACTAATTCCCAAATTCATTGGCTGCTTCTCTAAGTCTGTTTTGCTGGCTTCTAATGTATTCTGTATGTGGGGTAATGCTCTCAAAAGTTCTCATGCTAGGTGTTCTCATCTAGTACTTGGGTTTAAGATTTCTTCCTCCTCCCTCCCTCCCTCCCTCCCTCCCTCCCTCCCTCCCTCCCTCCCTCCCTCCCTGTCAGAAGCGTGGGAGGGTGAGAGAATTCACCAGAGCCAGAGTGGGGAGCAGAGCAGGCAGAAGGACCAAAGTACACTGCTGAGGGGAGCAGCGGGTGGCAGGAGAGGTCTGCGCACCATGCGGGACCCTCCTCCAGTGGCCGGGGAGCAACCGGGGATTGAACCGGTGCTGCAGAGGCTGCGGGCAGCTTCGCAACCCAGCGCTCAACCGCTGCGCCACCGGGGAGGCCCTCATCTAGTACTTGGGTTTTAAGTACTGCTTATATTCAGATTGCTCCCAGATTTTTATCTCTAGCCCAAACTTTTCCTCTTGAATAGAGTGTTAAACTTGGTTGTCTGATAGAGTATTTAAATTTTTTAAAAATTTATTTATACAAGAATTGGGGTACAGGTCAGAGGCACAGGAGGGTGAGAGAATTCACCAGAGACAGAGCAAGGAGCAGAATGGGCAGATGGACCGAAGACACTGCTAAGGGAAGCAATGGACGAGATAGGAGAGATCTGCCACGCCATGTGGGTTTCTCCCTGGCCGGCTGGGAATCAAACTGGCGCTGCAGAAGCTGCGGACAGTTTCACAGCGTGGTGCTCAACCCACTGCGCCACAGGGGAGGCCCTCAATTTAAAAAAAAAAACACAAAGATTTATTTATTTATTTATTTATACAAGCACTGGGTACAGTCAGAAGCACGGGAGGGTGAGAGAATTCACCAGAGCCAGAGCGGGGAACAGAACAGACAGACCAACGAAATACACTGCTGAGGGGAGCAGCGGGCGCAGCAGGAGAGGTCTGCGTGCCATGTGGGACCCTCGCCAGTGGCTGGGGATTGAACCGGCGCTGCAGAGGCTGTGGGCAGCTTCACAGCCCAGCGCTCAACCACTGTGCCACAGGGGAGGCCCCAAGATTTATTTTTTATTTATACAATAGCTGGGGTACAGGCCAGCGGCATGGGAGGGTGAGTGGATTCACCATAAATAGAGCGGGAAGCACAACAGGCAGAGGAACTGAAAATACTGCTGAAGGGAGCAGCGGGTGAGATAGAGGAGGTCTGCCACACCATGTGGGTATCTCCTTGGCCAGCCAGAAATCGAACCTGCAGAGACTGCAGACAGCTTCACAGTGCTGCGCTCAACCTTCTGTGCCGCTAGAGAGGCCCCTAGAATATTTCAGTTTTAACTTTGTACAAAAACTTGACACTTTTCCATTCCAAACATGGTTCTCTGGATTCAGCAAATAATATCATTGATCCAGTTACTGCAACTGTAAAAGCCCTGCATTATTGTTGCTTCCTCCCTTATCTTTTATACGCTCCCTAAATGCCATCAGAAATCCTGTTAATTTTACCTTCCATTATATTTTGAATATGATTAGTTCTCCTACTCTTTTCTCTCTAGTTCATCTTCTGTGGTTCTATTAGTCACTGTTGAAATTCTTACTAACATCTTACTCTGCAAATTACAGTGCAAATTTCTTAGTATGACACATAATGAGGTCTTTTTGCCTGCCTTTGTATTCATTCCCTTACCATACCTGTATAGGAAATCATGTTCTAGCCATACTATACTACTTGTAGTTCTCAAATGAAGCATTTTTTGCTGTAATTGTAGTTTTATAGAGAATGTTTTCTGCCTGGGATTCTTAAAAGATTTTTATTTCAGAAAAAGTTGTCAAAATAGTAAGAGTACCCATGTACTTTGACCCTGGTTTCTTTATCCTGATGTTATATCATCTTAACATTATTTTGGTACTTTGTAAAAACTAAAAACTATCTGAAATTTTTGTTTTCCTTTAGCTAGATCTCCTGCTAATATTACTGTAAAGTCAGTGAAACTAGAGCTTTCAGCTGTTTCAGTAGCTAGTTTTTATAGCGCTTCTGGGAATTTAAATATGAATAAAACTTAATACTAGCAGAGAAAGTCTTAGTATTGCTTTATTGTAACAAATCTGAAAGAAACAGTAATTCCGTGTTTCAAATTTTAGAAAGTCTACTTTACCATAGTAATAACCAGTATCTATATGTGGAGAGTATTTCAGTAGATTTGGGAGATAGAACATTTAAAACATTGAAAGTTCAACAACCAGTTTTTTTCCTTAATGCGCGGAACAGGTTGCTTTTCACCAAAAGACCATGTGTGGTGGTGAGGTCAGGGGTGGTTATATGTGTAGGTGAAGATGGAACATTAACATTTGAACACTGCTGTTACGTCCAACATCATGAATTCAGTGACAAGGAATGAAGAAGGTTGTAAGGCAATTTGAGGCAACAGCAGTTTCATCTCTTATTCTCTGGGATATACACTTAATGAATAGAAAATTGAGTAGATGACTCTTAAAAATGATTTTTTCTTTTAGAGTATAATAACTTGTATTTAAGAAAAATATGTGCTATTATATTTCTTTTCATAAAATCACTTTTTCTAAGTTCTTACTGTACTTTTGTTTTTTTATATTTATGATTCTTGATGATCAAAATCAAGAATAAAACAATTTTTTATTAGAATTCTCATTTTTTGTTTCATTTCCAGAGAATTGGTCCAACACTGATTAAAATAAATTTGATATTTACTCTCTCAGTTCTAGATGTGACCAGTGTCCATTCTTTGCAGTATTTGTTAAAAGTCAATATTAAATTTATTTAGCTAATTAATGTATTATATTATGTTTATTGATTTACAACACTGTATACATTTTAAGAGTGTAAGTTCACACTTCTGTAACTATACATGTGTATTACCACACCACCTCTACCACCACAGTACCAGTGATCCTTGAATATGGTCCATTAGCTCCCTCCCTCCCACCCCCACCCCCATAGCCTCTCTGTACTGCAGTTAGATTTTGAGGATTTGTTTTGGGTTGTTTTTGTCTGTTTCTTTGCTTTGTTTCTTTATATGCCACATGTGTGAAATCATCTAGTATTTGTCTTCTGATTTATTTCACTAAGCATAATACTCTCCAGTTCCTTCCATATTGTGGCAAATGTTAAGAGTTCAGCCTTTTGGGGGGGGGGCATAGAAAAACTGGGGTGTGAGCCAGAGGTGGGAGGATTTACCATAAACAGAGTGGGGAGCAGAACAGGTGAATTCACTGAAATACACTGCTAAGGGGAGCAGCGGGAGATACAGAAGAGGTCTGCTGTGCCATATGTGGGCTAGCTCTTTGTGGCAGGGGATTGAACTCAGGCCATGGGGTGACTAATATTGAGACTTAATCCCCTAGGCCACCAAGGAGGCCCCTTTGTTTTATTTTTTTTTAAAACCCTTTGCACTCCGAACCATTCTGGACATTGGCTACCAATGTCCCCTGAGAGGGGACAGCGGAGTGCAAAGGGTTAATTAATAGCCACACAGCATTCCATTGTGTAGATCTACCACATCTTTATTCATTCATTTGTTGTTGAGCACTTAGGTTGTTTCCTTAGTTTGACTGTTGTAAGTAGTGCTGCAGTGAGTGAACTTAAGTGTGACATATATCCCTTCAAATTAGTGTTTTTTTTGTTCTTAGGGTAGATATCTAGGAGTGGGATTGCTAGGTCATATGGGAGATTTATTAATAATGTTTTGCAAAATCTCTATACTGTTTTCCATGGAAGCTGGATTGTTTTATATTCCTATCATCAGTGTATGAGATTCCTTTGTTCTCCACACTTTTGTTTCTAGCTATTGATACAGGTTATTCTCTCAGGTGTGCGGTGGCATCTTGTTGTGATTTTGATTTGCATTTTCCTGATGATGAGTGTTTTTCCATGTACCTGTTGGCATCTATGTATCTTCTTTGGAGAACTGTCTGTTTAGCTCTTCTGTATACTTTTATACTGGATTGTTTCTTGTTACTGTTGAGGTGTGAGATTTCTTTGTAGATTTTGGATGTTAGCCCTTTCCGATGTGTATAACACACAAGAATTGTCTCCCTTCTGGTAGTGTGTTTTTTATTTTAATGATAGTTTCTCTAATTTTTTTCTATTTATTTATTTATTAAAGATCTGTCCATTCATGCATACAATAGCTGGGGTACAGGCCAGAAGTGTTGGGGGCGAGAGGATTCACCAGAGACAGAGTGGGGAACAGAACAGACAGAGTGACTGAAATACACTGCTGAGGGGAGCAGGGGGTGAGACAGGAGAGGTCTGCCTTGCCATGTGGGCAGCTCCCTGGCCGGGGATCAAACTGGTGCTGCAGTGGCTGCAGACAGCCTCATAGGTTGTGTCTTAGCCCCTTGTGTCACCAAGGAGGCCTCTAATTTTTTTTTTTAATTTATTTTTTATTTATACAATAGCTGGGGTACAGGCCAGAGGCACAGAAGGGTGAGAGGATTCACCAGAGACAGAGTGGGGAGCAGAACAGGCAGACAGACTGAAAGCACTGCTGAGGGGAGCAGCAGGTGAGACAGGAGAGGTCTGCCTCACCATGTGGGACTCTCCCTGGCCTGCCGGGAATTGAATCCGCGCTGCAGAGGCTGCGGACAGCTCAACCCGCTGTGCCACCAGGGAGGCCCCAATAGTTCTAATTTTATGTCGTCCCACTTTTTGCAGACTCAAAGGATCCCATAACAAACTGAATCTCACCTGCTGGATAAGGATGACCCTGAGTGTTGTTCAGGAGATTCCCTCTGAATTTAAATCTGAGTTCTTGGATCTAAACTGTTACTGTCATCTGTGTCTTAATTGTAGTCAAGTATAATTGTAGCTGTGCTACAATTAAATGTGGTGGTTTTCAATAAATTTGTTTACGTTTCTGATACTATAAACTGGGAACACAGGTTTTCTTGGGCCACAATAGATGCATACATCATCCATGTTTTTAAAGTAGGAAATACAAGACTGATGTCTTCTAAAATTGAAAAGAAAATTAAGAATTGTATGACTTACTCTGTGGCCATACTGTGTAGTAGAAATACATATGAATCAATAGGCCATTAAAAAAATTCCAGTGTTATGTGAAAATAAATAAAATTTAAATAGGTGAAAATAATTTAAATAATGTATTTCACTTAATACATTATATGTGATATAAATTTTCCGTTTATAATACTTTTCATTTTAAGTGCTCAGTAACTATGTCTAGTGACTAGAATGCATTGGATAATGTAGAAGTAACCTGTTTGGGTATATACTTCAAGCATTCTCAAGTCAGTCATTAAATATTGGTCTATATTTAGATTTTGCAAAATTTGCAGTTAGGGAAAGAGATTCACATACCCACAGTGTTCCAAACGTAGCTTAAACATTTTGGGTAGCTAAATTGAATCAAGTTTTAAAGTAAAAATTAGATTTTTTTTTTTTTTTTTTGTAGTCCAGAGCTCTTTTATTTCTTTTTGCACACCTATCATGCCATGAATTCATAGGGAATAGGTTCTAGCAGCTCAGGCTCCTTCCCATTGGTTCTCACAAAGTGTGCTTCTCTAGGTGGAGCAGGCTGGCGCTTCAGCTGAACCCAAGTACCCTTCTCTTTGGCTTCCTTTTTCTTCTGATCATTTTCTTTCACACGTTTCAGGAAGCTATCTCGGCTCTTAGAGTGCTTAATGTGCTCAATACGAACATTAATTCTCTTTGCAAGAATCTTGCCCTTTACTTGCTTGTTTACAACAATGCCAACTGCATGCTGGGTAACATTATAGACTCTTCCGGTTTTGCCATGGTAACATTTGTGGGGCATTCCTTTTTGAACAGTGCCCATCCCCTTGATGTCAACAATATCACCTTTCTTATAGATTCGCATGTATGTGGCCAAAGGAACAACTCCATGTTTTCTAAAAGGCCTAGAGAACATATAGCGGGTCCCTCTTCTCTTTCCCTTTGTGTTAGTCATTTTGGCGACTTACTGGAAGATGGCGGTTCCGGCCGAAAGGCAAAATTAGATTGTTTTTAAAGGATATACAAATAATCACAATGAGATACAATTTCTTGCACACTAGGATGACTTTAATAAAAAAATGTGAAAACAGTATATTGACTAGGAGCTGATGAATACTTTAGAGTATCACCACATAGTATACTGTAAAATAGTATGTCATTCTCACCTTAGTAAACGATATTTAATAAAATCACATTATGGGCCTCCCTGGTGGTGCAGGCGGTTGAGCGCAGCGCTGTGAAGCTGTCCGCAGCCAGCTGGGGAGATACCCACATGGTGCAGTAGATCTCTCCTGACTCACCCACTGCTTCACTCAGCAGAGTATTTCAGTCAATCTGCCTGTCTGTTCCCTACTCTTCTTGGTGAATCCTCTCACCCTCCTGCACATCTGGCCTGTACCCCACTTCTTGTATGCATCAATAAATCTTTAAAGAAAAAATTTTTTAAAAAAGAAATCACATTAAAAATCATGTTTTTCGTTATCACAGCCTTAATTAAGTAGCAACAATTGCCTGGTGGCTTTTGTAATGGACAAGGGTAATCTGTAACAACGTAGTACAGAGGATGAAAGTTGTTGAAAAAATAACATTTCTTGGTATTCAAAATATTTTAAGAATTCAGTAGCCATTACACACAAAACATGTAATGATCAGAATCTGTAGCTGAACATTCTATCACACTCTCTGAGGACCACATTATTGGTATGGCTGTTTAAGAACTCAAAACAATTTTAAAACACTGGATTTGACTAGTTGGTCAAGGTTGCTAGCCCATATAATGCCCTGCCTCTGACTGTAGTCCTATAAAGTTGTTGGTTTAAATATATGCCTGGGTGATTACCTATAAGCTGTTTCAGGCCAGGAACTATCTCTTATTCATCCTTATAATTCTAGTATCTTGCAAAGTACTGGATATAGAACACATTCATGTTTGAACTAAAATTTTATCCTCTTGTCACTTAAATTTGTAGCATGTACACTTATATGGGCTAGGATCCCCCTCCCCCACCATTAGCAATGCTGACTCAATTAGAAATACCCTTAATGTGTCTCTTGTATATCAAAATAGAGTATTTATTAATGACACTATATAAGGAGCTTGCTCTGAAGTGTTTCAGGCAGCATTGGGTTAAATACATCTGCTAATATATTTAGTAATATGTATGTCTTGCATCAGGATGCTTTTGGTAATACATTCATAAAAGTATGTTCCTGTCTTCTACATGTGTAGAGAGGCTGAGTCACTGTAAACATGTAGATATGTAGTGAAAGTGAGGTTATCCTCACAGGAAGTTTAGCCTTCTTTTCATTTGGGTGAATTTAGAGAGATTTTGTGAATAAAATTGTGATTTCTACTAATAGACGGTTGTGTTGTATTTTTAGAAGTTTAAAATACTAGCAGTACCTCAATTGAAAGAGCCTGGAAGCATGTAGATAATTCGTGCTATTATGTAGATAAACTATAATGTAGGTTGAACCTCCTAGGGATAATGTGATGGGTGAATTTGGTGTTAACATTTGCATGCTTTGGGACTTTGGTTTCAAGTCAGAAGCTAAGTAAATTGATACATTACTAATAGAAAAGACACTGTCAATCCAGCTATGGATTTTGCTGTTTGGGCATCATTTTGGAAAATGGTGTTTTAGACAGTAACAGTCATTTGTTAGAAGATCTGCAAATATTTCTAAGATTTAACTAGAAATCACACATTTGCATTGTGGTTAATTTGCATATTGTAATTTTAGTGATAGCCACATGTTCTTCATTCATTGCTGGAATAGCAAATCCAGCTTGGTGACTTGATTAATTAACCATTTTTTCCTCAATTTTGCAAGTACAGAGGGCTAAAAAGCCAATATTTCTTTTTCTTTTCTTTTTTCTTTTTTTTTAGTAATTTTAAAAAATTTTTTACATCATTGATCATTTTTAAACAATATTTGCTTTCCCCCACCCCTCCTCGGGTGTGGTCCCCATAGAGTTTCCTTCAGCAGTGCACCTGTGCACCATCACCTCAATCCCCTGTGCTCCTCCTGCCCTCCCTCTTATCCCTCTCCTTCTTCCTCCCCTGCAGTATGTCCCTGATTTATAATTGTCCGTTTTTGCTTTGTTGTATTTTATGCTGTTACTATTTTTTTACACTGATGTCTTACTTGGTTCCCTATATTCCTGCTATAAGTGAAACCATCTGATATTTTTCTTTTTCCTTCTGGCTTATTTCACTGAGCATAATTTCTTCTAGTTCCATCCACATTGCTGCGAATGGCATGAGTTTATCTTTTTTGATTGCTGAATAATATTCCATTGTGTATATGCCACATCTTCTTGATCCAGTCATCTAGTTTTGGGCATTTGGGTTGTTTCCAGGTTTTAATTATTGTAAATAGTGCTGCAATAAACATAGGGGCAAAGCTGTTCTTTTGAATCAATGTTTTTGTGTCCTTTGGGTAGATCCCTAGGAGTGGAATTGCTGGGTCCTATGGTAGCTCCATTTTTAGTAGACTGAGGAACCTCCAGACAGCTTTCCATAGTGGTTGGACCAGTTTGCATTCCCACCAGCAATGTAGGAGAGTTCCTTTTTCACCACATCCTCCCCAACATTTGTTGTTGCTTGTTTTTTTTGATATGTCCCATTCTTACTGGTGAAAGGTGGTATCTCAATGTGGTTTTGATTTGCATTTCCCTGATTATAAGGGATGTTGAACATTTTTTCCTATGCCTGTTGGCCATTTGCATTTCCTCTTTGGAGAAATGTCTTTTAAGTTCTTCTGCCCATTTCTTGTCTGGATTGTTTATTTTGTTTTTGTTGAGTCCTGTGAGAGCTTTGTATATCTTTGTGATCAGTCCCTTATCAGTTGACTGGAGTGCAAAGATTTTTTCCCAATCAGTGGGGTGTTTTTCTGTTTTGGTTAATGTCTCTTTTGCTGTACAGAAGCTTTTCAGTTTGATGTAATCTCAGGTGTTCATCTTTTCCTTGACTTTCTTTGCTTTGGGTGATGAGTTAAAGATGTTATTGTGATGTATGTCTTGTAGGGTTTTACCTATATTTTCTTCTATATATTTTATGGTTTCAGGTCTTATGTCCAATTCTCTTATCCATTTTGAGTTGATTTTTGTGCACGGTGAGAGATAGTGGTCTAGTTTCATTTTTTTGCATGTGGTGGTCCAGTTTTCTCAGCACCATTTATTGTCCGTGTTCCATTGCATGTTCTTTGCTCCTTTGTCAAAGATCAGTTGTCCTTATAAGTGTGGTTTAATTTCTGGGTTCTCTATTTGGTTCCATTGGTCTGTGTGTCTGTTTTTGTTCCAGTACCAAACTGATTTAATTATTAGGGCTTTGTAGTATAGGTTGAAGTTTGGAAGTGTGATACCTCCTTTTTCCTTTGTTTGCAGCAGTAGGGCTTTGGCTAGTTGTGGTTTTTTGTGGTCCCATATGAATTCATCAGTATTTGTTCTGTTTCTTTGAAGAATGTCATTGAGATTTTTATTGGAATAGCATTGAATCTGTATATTGCTTTTGGTAGGATGGCCATTTTGATGATGTTAATTCTTCCAATCCATGAGCAGGGGATGTCTTTCCATTTCCTTGTATCTTCTATTTCTTTTAACAGTGTTTTATGATTTTCTTTGTATAGGTCTTTCACCTTTTTGTTAGGTTTATTCTCAAGTATTTGACTTTTTTTTGGTTTCAATTATAAAAGTTGGTTTTCTTGATTTCTTCAGATTGATTGTGTATAGGAAGGTTACTGATTTTTGTGTGTTGATTTTGTATCCTGCTACTTTACTGAACTGGTTGATTATTTTGAGTAGTTTTTCTGTGGGGTTTTTAGGGTTCTCTACGTATATTACCATATTGTCTGCAAATAGTGATAGTGATAGTTTTACTTCTTTCCCTGTCTGGATTCCTTGTATGTCTTTCTCTTGTCTTATTGAAAAAGCAGTATTTAATGGAACCTACAGGGGTCTTGCACAAGATCAGCCCTGAGCACAAGTCTTCTCTGAGGGGCTAGATGGCTGTGCTTTAAAGGTGAATATTGTATTTCTTTCCTGTTAGTAACAGTATAGAACAGTAGAGAGACTGCTGAACGTTTTGAAGTTGCACACGTCTTCAGATATACTTTAAAAAAAAAAAATCCAGGAATCCAGGTAATTGTCAGGATATCTAATTCTTGGTGTACAAACAACTTATTGCTCCTCTGAGAAAAGAGATGAATTCACAACCAAGTTTTTCTGGGCAGAGGATCCCATTTGCTTGTATGTGCAGAGCAGTAAACTCAGGGCTCATCAAACTTCATTTTGTTTTCCAACTCTGCCACTGCTTAATGTGTATTGTTTTGGGTAATTTGTGAAAGGGCTGTACTAGTTCATCAGAATTCCATGCTACAATTAGGTCTATAATGCTGCTGGTAGACTTAAACAAATACAGATAATCATTTATCACATGTGCTTGTGCCTTCAGCAGAGTCACTAACATCTTTTCTTATTTTCATCCAGTGTGTTGTTGGTGGCTGCAATGCCAGCTTTGCTTCTCAGGGAGGGCTAGCTCGCCACGTACCCACACACTTCAGTCAGCAGAACTCCTCAAAAGTGTCTAGCCAGCCAAAGGCCAAAGAAGAATCTCCTTCTAAAGCTGGAATGAACAAAAGAAGGAAATTAAAGAACAAAAGACGGCGCTCATTACGTAAGTGTTTTGCTTTAATTCTTTGTGTTTAGATGGTTTGTGTTTGTGTCTTGGACTTTCAGGAACATCTAGTTTTCACCTTTCTTTAACTTGTACACGTTTTTGTTAACAGTAATTAACAGGGTACTTAATTAACAGGGTACTTGTGTGTCAGCAAGACACAGAGGTATTTTATATGTAGTAGCAAAGGGAGTGAAAGTATTATGTGTCCTTAGAGTATAAGACCTTACATTTGGATGTTGTTTTAATTTTGCTCTACGAACATTTTAAATGTGGCAATGTTGGGTATTTTAGCAATATATTAGAAAATTGGATCTTGATACAGGTAAAAGTCACTGAAAGTCAAGCAGCTTATATACATACTCCAAAGTGGTGTGTGTAGTTAGCAGAAGTATTTGTAGTCTGTCTCAGCACTGAGATTATCTCGTGTAGAACATACATATAGTGGTTATGTGCTCAATTACCAGATTATGAGATGTATGCTAGATATTTAAGATAATAACTTACTTAGATGGCATTTAGTTTGTAAAAGTAGAGATTAGTAAGGCTTGTAAAAATTGTGATTAGGAATTGACTTTGAAACCTCAGAGCTTTGCTCTGTGCCTTTTAGTCAGCTAACCAAGTACACCCTGAATGAAGGCATAATATTTGAGGGAAGCTGTCATTGAAATGGGGTCTACTGTATGGGTCAACTAGAAAAGAAAAAAAGAAGGGCCTCCCTGGTGGCGCAGGGGGTTAAGATTCAACCTGTGAGGCTGTCTGCAGCTACTGCAGCACGAGTTTGATCTCCGGCCGGCCAGGGAGCTACCCACATGGCGCAGCAGACCTCTCCTGACTCACCCACTGCTCTCCTCAGCTGTGTTATTTCAGTCAGTCTGCCTGTTCTGTTCCCCACTCTGTCTCTGGTGAATCCTCTCACCCCCCCATACCTCTGGCCTGTACCCCAGTTCTTGTATGTATAAATAAATCTTTAAAAAAGAAAGGAAAAAAAGATTGCATCTTACCCTTTCTCTAGGCATTTGATTAGAGTGTAGAAGAGACAGCAGACACTTAATTTGTGTCTGCACGTTATAAAGCTTTTCTCTCAAATATTGAAATTTGTTACTGCCAAGCTACAGTGGACAAATGAGCAAACCAGAAATGACAAATAAACTTAAGTTTCGTATTGTTGAAATAAACTGAGTTGATTTTTTTCAGAGTTGGTTATTGAATTTAAGTTATGGATCCATTTAACTTCTGTTTATAAAAATCGATTCCTGGTTATTTTACTTGAGTGTTGATTTTACTAGCTTACAGTAACACAGAAAATTATAAAATACATACTATGGTGCTCAAAATTTTCCCACCTATATCCTCTAATCTTGTCATTATTTTCATTTCAGTGTATACACTGTAATCATTTAAACTTACTGATTTTTTTCACACTACTTGCTTGATAATACCTATGTAGCTTGCTAGTCTGTTCTGTAAAGAGAAGTAGGTGTTACATAACAGGGAGAGGGGTACCCCAGAACCCCCAAACCTGCCTGCTCTAAATAGGCTGTGCCATACACTGCTCCAATAAAAACACATAAGACCTTTAATGGAAGGGAACGTTAATACAACTAGCACTCGAAGTTACCCATCCCCTCGTGAGTAAATGTCCAGCCAAACAGGGTTGGCCCAAAGCAAGGCCTGAAAGCCTGCCACAAGTCTAAAGCACCTTTTGGTGGGGACCCATAGAAAAGCATCAGAAAGAGTCAGACAAGTCTGGGAGGAAAAGAGTAAAATCAAAACCAGGATAAAAGCTGCCACTGTTAACCTCCCCACGGGTCTCTCCCCACACCAGGACCACAAAGCCAGTGCAGCTTCTTCACATGTCTCTCTGCTCCATGTGCCCCCTCCAGGTCTCCTTCTTGCTCTATATCCTACTTCCTTCCTACCTGAGTCTCCTCTCTAGCTTCTCTTCCCTACTCAGCTCCACCCTCCTTTGGGTGGGGTAGGAAATCTGGAACCTTCCCTTTTTCTGGGGACCACCCTGTTACATAGTTTCTGTTGAAAGTCCAGTCTTTTGCTTAGGACTAGTGGAGGACTGGTGCCTGCTTAAGTGTATTATTATTGCTTTTAACAGTGGTGCTGTTTTTCATTATTAACCGGTAAGGCAGACGATATGTAGGGGCGGGTGGGAGAAGAGGTGGAGATTGAAAAAACCCTTTTCTGTTTCCTGTTCTATTGAGGAGAGTGGAGAAATATCAGTAATGTTTATGAGTATTAAAGTTAAAAGGTTCACAGCCTTCACTTTGGGTAGCTACTGTTAATACAGTGCTGTGATGTGAGCAAGCAGAGTTGCTGTTGTGGTTCATCCCTTCTTTAAAAGTATACATACCTTTAGAAAAATATTAAAGTAGCCTCTGTGCTAGTATCGTCCTCATGTTATTCAGGAAGGTCTTTTTTAGTTAACAAGGTAAAAAGCATTATACATAGTAGAATAGTGTAAATAATATTGCCTCATATAATTTTTACATTTTATTTAAATTATTTTTTACTTTTACATACTTAAAAGTGGTAAGAATAATACAGTAAACATGAGTATGCTCTTCACTTAGAGAATTACCAGTGTGCTACTTTTGCATGATCTCCCTACATACTTTTTACCCCCTGAATCCAACATACTTTAAGAATCTACCATCAGGGCCTCCCCTGGTGGTGCAGGCCGTTGAGCGCTGCACTGTGAAGGTGTTTGCAGCCTCTGCAGCGCGGGTTCAATCCTGGCTGGCGGGAATCCCACATGGCGCAGCAGACCTCTCCTGTCTCGCCCGCTGCTCCCCTCAGCAGTGTATTTCACTCAGTCTGCCTGTTCTGTTACCCACTCTGTCTTTGGTGAATCCTCTCATCCTTCCGGGATTCTGGCCTCTACCACAGTTCTTGCATAAATAAATAAATAAATCTTATTTTAAAAAAAAAAAAAAAAGAATCTACCATCATATGGATTCACTTATAGAAGGAATATAGGGAAATCAAACAAGGGATCAGGGCAGTCGGCAGAGACAAAACTAGCAGGTAAATTATAAATCCAAGACACATAGCTGGGGTGGTGGTCAGAGGAGAGGTCAAAACAGGAAAGGGAATATGGTGCCCATTCACGGGTGATGTGTTGGTGGGAGCTTTGTGGGGACTATACCTGAGGGGAGAAATCAGACATTGTACAAAAATGAACAATAATGTAAAACAAATAAAGCCACAAAGAAAAAATAATGCAGAAGAGGATAACCAAGGACTGTGGGATAACAATAAAAAAGAAAAAAAGAAAAATCATTCTTGCATCTAGGAGAGGGATGGCAGTTACACAATATGTATGATTTTGAACTATAGAAAAATAATCAAAATTTTTTAGATTCTGTCTCATCAATTAAAAAATGCTTTAGCACCCATTTCTGACATTTGGTGTACATAGGCAATATTACTAATGCAAGTTAAGAAACAGTTACCAGGGCCTCCCGGGTGGTGCAAGGGGTTAAGATGCAACCTATGAAGCAATCCACAACCACTGCAGCACGAGTTTGATCCCTGGTTGGCCAGGGAACCCACATGGGAGGAAAAAGTTATAATTTTACCTAATGCTGAGAAATAAATTCCCTTCAAAACAGATCTGTGGGGCCAAAAAAAAAAAAGTGCACTTTCTCCATATTCACCAAATATACTTTTTCCTGTCTCTGCCGACTGCAGCAGACTTCTCCTGACTCACCCACTGCTCTCTTCAGTATTGTATTTCAGTCAGTCTTCCTGTTCTATTCCCCTCACCCCCCACACCTCTGGCCTGTACACCAGCTCTTGTATGCATAAATAAATCAATCTTTAAAAAAAAAAAGAAAAAGAAACAGTTACCAGGGAGGCATATTGAAAAAAATTAAAAAATCAAGTGATTTTCTTCTCTCACTGAAAGGGGTCACGCCAAACCCTTGTCTTGGGGACTGTGTTCTTGACATTCTTAGTAGTGGACAGCATGGGTAAGATCTGAAAGTATAGAATTTCATGTTTTTATTGAGGGCCCTTTTCATTATTGCGGATTTAATTCAACTGATGAGTTACGTGTTTAATCTTGAATGAGGAGAGAGTGTCTGATTTAGAAGACACTCTAAGTGCTTATCCTTCTCAGGAAAAAGTATATTTGGTGAATATGGAGAAAGTGCACTTTTTTTTTTTGGCCCCATAGATCTGTTTTAAAGGGGATTTATTTCTCAGCATTAGGTAAAATTATAACTTTTTTTCCTCCCATAGATGCCAGATATTTTTATCTTACTGATAATCCCATTTTCACTGCATGCTTAGTCTTGTGGGTTCTGCTTGCTTATCGTGAGGTGGTATTTTGCTGATTTCCTTTTGAGAAAAATCTCATGAGCAGAGAGATCTAGTTGTTTTCGGTATACCCATTGGCGAAATCATCTCCCCATGAAAGCTCTAGTGGATTTGTATATCTGTTCTGAGAACTGATGAATAGTACAGGTAAATTGACTGCACGCTGTGGTAAATCATCATGTATGCAGGTCTTAATATGCTGTACCAGGGAATCAAGCCATTTCTTTTATTGTCTATAAGAGTAAATATTAATTACAGATGATCATGAGAAAGTACATATATTTTTAAAAGGTACAATAAACCTAAGGACCTTGAACTTGACTTTGTAGAATCTAAGAGAGTAAGAGATTTTGATGGAGGAGTCATTTGCTCCAACCACTCAAGGACATTTAATGAATTGTCTGTAGTAATTATGATTTATTCCTTACCCAGTGTTGGTTGCAAACACATGAGATTTTTATATGGCTCTGAGATGATTTGTTTAGGTGATTTTAAGTGTAAATTTGATGAATAAAAATACTATTAGAGGCAGACTCACAGTGGAAATTATTTTTCTTCAGTGTGCAAGGTAGCTAAGGCTAAGGTGGGAAGGAATAGACATAGGGGAAGGACTAACTGAGTTATGAGTTGGGCTGTGGGACTGCATGTAGACTGTGCCTAGGAAAACAACTCAGGCCACAATGTGACTAAGGTCTGTAGTAATCATCCAGAAGAGAAAAATTGGGGCTCAAATGAAACAGCAGTAGTGCGCACATGCAACTTGGAAATGAACTGAGTGGGTCAGAAGATCTTGGATGTGTACAAGTGTCTTCTTTGCGTATCTAAATGAAATGACATATATCATTAAATGTTCCTGGTGAGATAGAAGTAGTATATTTGAAGAACCATAAAGATCTGCTGATATGTTTCAGTCTAAAAGTATAGGATACATGGTAGAAACATTGAACTTGAGGGAGACAGTCTTGCTTCTGATCATAACTTTTGTTCTATACTTGGTCCTCTTCTGAGACATGAGAGATCTTAACAAAATTAACCCTCTAGATAACAGCACTGGTGTTATTAAGAATAGGACGAAGGGGCCTCCCTGGTGGCCTAGGGGTTAAGTCTCAGTGTTTTCACAGGGACAGCCCACCGCCCCGTTTGATCTTGGCTACAGGGTGCAGCAGAACTCTCCTTTCTCACCTGCTGCTCCCCTCAGCAGTGTATTTCAGCAGATCTGCCTGTTCTGTTCCCCTCTCTGTCTCTGATGAATGCTTTTACCCCTCCACCTCTAGCCCACACCCCAGTTCTTCCATGCATAAATAAATAAGACCTTTTTTAAAAAAAGAATAGGATGGAAAAAATAAGGAGTAGAGAGTTATTTTTTCATTTGTAAATTTGTGTAGGTAAAAAAACCCTTCATCATTATAAATAATGCTATATTATTTTCAAGTAAATAGAGAAGTCATTATGAATAAAATAAATCACTAAAATATATACTGGATACTTACTTTTGTCATAACTGTAATTTTTTAATTACCTGACAATAAAAATATAATTATTATCATGAAAAAAAAAAGAAAGTACATATATTTTTGAGTTTCACAATTCTGAAATAACTAATTTTCCTTATTTTGTACAGCATTCTTAAGAATAAAATACATTTTTATAACAGTGGGATAAAAATAAAATGTTCCTATCAAATTAAATCTTTCATGTATAACTTTGTTGTGATAGCATTAAAAATTGCTTACTCTAAGCTTGTAAGTTTGTTATTTTAAAAAAGTAGTATAAATTTTTTAATGTAAATTTTTTCTGACAATGTATTTTCTGTATTTGTTTTAATTATAATCTATAGCTGTTGTTTCTCCATTTTATAAATAATGAACCTGGTTAAGGTAGATCAAGATAGTTGTCTGAAGTCACACAGCTAACTGGTGGATTGGAAGTTAAAATGAATTTTGGTGGACTTACTGGTGTTCAATTTTATAATTTTCTTAGATCTATAATTTATAATTTTCTTAGATTGTTAATCAAGAAAACTCTGTCAAAACCCCCAAAATAACCCTACTTTATCAAATTTGGAAAATTTCTGATTACATATGAATATAGGATATTGATGAAATGTATTATGTTTGACTGTGGTGAGTTTATGATCTCTCTGTAAGGTGTACACATGGATTTGCTTATCAGAGTGCCATAACTGGTGCTCCAGACGTGTTGGAGTCAAATAAAAAGTTATATAAAAAGGATGGTAACTAAAATGTGGGATCGTGAGGCCTAAAGCTGGAAAGGGCAGAACTAGAGAAGCACATATTTAACTCACTTTTACAAATTTGTTGGAATTTTGCTTTTTACATCCTTGTCAGACTCCTTGTTTTGAAAGCAAAGATAGATACATAATTGTTTCAATATTCTTATAATGTTTATTTGTGAAAAAATGAAATATTTGTTTGGAAGACATTTTTCTAAATATTCTTTACCTCTTTTTGTATTGACTTTTAGCACGACCACATGATTTCTTCGATGCACAAACACTGGATGCGATAAGACATCGAGCCATATGCTTTAACCTCTCAGCTCATATAGAAAGTTTAGGGAAGGGACACAGTGTTGTATTTCATAGTACTGTAAGTATTTGATTTTTTTCCCCCCATCTATGTATATATACATAGGTTTTCAAGTTTGTGTGTTTTGACTTTCATGATCATTTCTAAATTGCTCAGGATCTAACAAAATACATTTTAACAAATCACAAAATCTTTTGCTTTATTAATACTGAAAAATTTGCACAGTTGGTTACCATATAAATATTTCCCATGAGTCTATGTTACATGGTTGAGTATTTTTGTCTTGTTTGAGCTATTTAGGAGTATTGGGTGATTGTGCTACTAGGCATTTGAAGATCAAGCTCTGACCTTAAGTAAACTAGGTGTCTTTTCTGATCTCTGTTTTTGTCATTGTAAAATGAGAACATTAGCATCCTCTTTGTTCACTTTTTTGTGTGATGGATGGAAAATGTGCATCAAAAGTTGGTGTTAAGTAGAAAATAAGATAATGGCCATCAAATTAAAGCTTTATGAAGGAGGGATTTTTATTTGTTTTGCTTGTTGATGTAGCCCAGGTATCTAGAACTGCACCTGAATTAGAGTAGAATAGGCATTCAGCATATATCTGAGTGACTGCTATTCAACAGTCACTTTCTTTTTTCAACAGAAAAAGAAAAGTATCAAATTTAAAAAGCAGTAGTTTAATTTTGATAGTTAAATAGGAATTAATAGTGCTCTTTTTTTCTTTTTGAGCCCCTTCCCATTTTATCTTCCAGTCATCTTTAAATCAGTGTAGTTTGGGCCTCCCTCGTGGCGCAAGGGGTTAAAGCACCACACTGTGAAGCAATCTGCAGCCTATGCAGCATGAGTTTGATCCTCTGCCGGCCGGCCGCAGGCCAGGGAGCTACCCACATGGTGCAGCAGACCTCTCCTGACTCTCCTGCTGCTTCCCTCAGTAATGTATTTCAATCAGTCTGCTTGTTCTGTTCCCCACTCTGTCTCTGGTGGATCCTCTCACCTCACGCATCTCTGTACCCCAGCTCTTGTGTGCATAAATAAATAAATCTTTATGAAAAAATAAATCAGTGTAGTTTGGTACAGGTAAGTTAATAGAGGAAGATTTTATTTTATTTTACTTTTTTTAAAGATTGATTTATTTATTTATACAAGCACTGGGTACAGTCAGAAGTGTGGGAGGGTGAGAGAATTCACCAGAGCCAGAGTGGAGAGCAGAGCAGGCAGACTGACGAAGTACACTGCTGAGGGGAGCAGCGGGCACAGCAGGAGAGGTCTGTGCACCATGTGGGACCCTTGCCCAGTGGCTGGGGATCGAACCGGCGCTGCAGAGGCTGTGGGCAGCTTTGCAACCCAGTGCTCAACCGCTGCACCACCCGGGAGGCCCAATAGGGGAAGATTTTAGACTCAAATCTTGTTGATTTGAATCCCTGGATACACAGCATATTTGATTTTGTTTGCTAAAATCTAAAACATGCTTTTTATTTTTCACAGTATAGTTAAAATGCATGAGGATTTAAATACCAAAGATCAATGTTGATAGAACTGTCTTGTTTGGCTTGAATTTTTAGTTTTGCTATTTCTTAAAATATTTTCTCCCCTTCTTCCCTCTGCTCCAGTATAGTTACTGCCTAGTTTTCTATTTTTACTTTTGCCTACTTAATATACTCATTTATCTCTATTGTTTTCTCATACCCTTTTGATTTCTTTCTTTCTTTTTTTTTTTTTGTGTGGGACCCTCGCCAGTGGCCGGGGATTGAACTGGCGCTGCAGAGGCTGCCGGCAGCCTCGCAACCCAGCGCTTAACCACTCCGCCACCAGGGGAGGCCCTCCTTTTGATTTCTTATTTGTCTGTTTTTATTTTGTTCCATATAGATCACCTATTAACTTTCTGGTGCATGCTGATGCCTGATGTGCTGCTGTGTCTGTCTCTGTTCTCCTCCCTATCCTCTTCCCCCTACCCCCCCACCTTTTTTTTTTTTTTTAAATGTAAAGAGTAACTACCCACACTGCTGATTGTCCCTGGTAGATTTTCGTTTTAAAGATTAGAAGAATGTTGTAATGATTTTGTGATAATCAGCATAAGGTTTGAATGGTAAAATACTGTAACTGTTCTCTAAAGAAGGTTGAAAGAGGATCTTGTATTTTATTTTTATGCAATAATATCTCAGTCTAAAATGAAATAACAAAACAATGTAGAGTGGGGTTTTTTAATAGAGTAAATTAAAATGGAGTCATACATGACATAATTTAAAGCAAATATATCAAATGTTATGAAATTAAATTGAGAGCTTTCTATTAGCGTCAAACTATCACTGTCATCTAATTTGAAATTTCCAGGCCATGAAAATTAGGAATTACAGAGATTGTGTCTCTGTGACAGTACAGTTGTGGTAATTAAGTGTTATTCCATAAGGGTTTGTAAACCTTTGCCCCTGTTCCATTCATGGATTCCAGGGTAAGAACTTTCGTATTATTTAAATGAAATGTTTTATAATAACAAAAGGAAAATAAAAAACAGACTAGTAGCTAGTATCACTAAAATTCAGGTTAGTTTTTTAATGTATAGGGTAGAATTGTTAATGCTGGAAATTAGGTTGGTAAGGGTATGAGTGAGAGTAAAGATACAGAAAAAGATTATTTACTTTTAGTTTTTGAAATATAAAACAACCTAGATTTATACTTTAGTTAAAAGTGCAGGAGATTTTAAATACAAAAGGGCAGTGTTGGTTATCACTTCTGCCTCTTTGAATCTCTACTTTTCCTAACTCCTATAATAGGGTTTTATTGCATTTCACTTTTTCTTCTCTGTATGTATCCTTACTTTCCATTCAAAATTCCCAATTTTGATTTCGAGTCACAAAATTAAAGGCAAGAAGCTAAGTGGTTAGGCACAAAGGAAAGGAAACCTTTTCCGAAATAGGAGTACCTGAGAGATGTGTATTTGGGTTGGAGGAAAGGCATGCCATAAGTATGTTTTTTTTTAAAGGACATTGGATGCACAGTTATCTAAATAAGGATGAAAGAGCTGGAAGGAAAATTAAGGGTTTGAAGAATAAAGTTAAATGTGCCAGTGCTTGGGATTTACAAACCAATGACAGTTGAATTCCTCCTTTCATGTTTGATAACGTAAGTTTATGGTGTAGCAGGCCTGTTGTTATTTTTTTCAAAGGTCAAAAGATGTATTCACCAGACCCCAGAGTGTGCACTTAAATGTTGAGCAGTTTTGTTATGTCAGGCACTAATGATAGAGCAGTATAGTAAACCATGCCTAGAATCTGTTGGAAGAAACATGAAGCACAAAATAGTACAATTCTTTTTTTTAAAAAAAAAAAAAGATTTATTTATTTATGCATAGAAGAACTGGGGTACAAGCCAGAGGTACGAGGGGTGAGAGAATTCACCAGAGACACAGTGGGGAGCAGAACTGGCAGAATGACCAAAATACACTGCTGAGGGGAGCAGCAGGTAAGACAGAAGAGGTCTGCTGCGCCATGTGGGGTAGCTCCCTGTCTGGCCGGGAAAGGAACTCATGCTGCAGTGGCTGCGGGATAGCTTCACAGTGCTGTGCTTAACCCCTTGTGCCACAAAGGAGGCCCAAAATCAGTAAAATCCTAAAAGCTTCAAGGAAGTTGAAAGCATGTCGTTTAGTTATTAGAGGAATGGGCATCATAACCGGATGCTTGAAAAACTGAGGAAGCTGGTGTGACTGGAGGAAGTGAGGCAGAGGAACTAGGGAATTGAGTCAGATGGATAATAGGAAGAACCTTGAGAACATGCTTTTTTTTTTTTATTCTGCATGTGATGGGAAGCCTTGAAAGAATTTGATAGCTGTAGTCTTATGTGACTTTTTTTTATTGTTAATTATTTTTATTGAGGTCTAATAAACTGCACCCATTAAACAACACTATGAGTTTGACAGTTGTACTTACCTATGAAACTACCCCCACCTCACAAAGTTAAGTTACAGAATGTTTACATCATTCAGAAATTTCATGATGTAGCTTTGTGATTAATTCATCTCTTTCCACTGTCTACTTTAGAAAACCCACTGATCTCTTCTTGATCCGTGTAGATTTTTTTTTTTTAATTTTTCTAGAGGCATTTTTTTTTTTTGTTTTTATTTATTTGTTTGCTTGTTTGTTTTGTTTATACATGCACTGGGTACAGTCAGAAGCACGGGAGGGTGAGAGAATTCACCAGAGCCAGAGTGGGGAGCAGAGCAGGCAGAAGGACCGAAGTACACTGCTGAGGGGAGCAGCGGGTGGCAGGAGAGGTCTGCGCGCCATGTGGGACCCTCCTCTGGTGGCAGGGGAGCAGCCGGGGATCGAACCGGCGCCGCAGACGCCGCGGGCAGCTTCTCAGCCCAGTGCTCAACTGCTGCGCCACCGGGGAGGCCTGATCCATGTAGATTTTAATGTGCTCACATATGTCTCTGTGTTGAGAACAGATTTTTGGCCATGTGGAGGATCAGTTGATCAATCTTTTCAGATGAAAAAAAGACTTGAAATGGTGGGGTAGAGGTGCTGCAGAGAATTAGGAGTATCTCTTGAAAATACTGCCGAGAATTATGGATGAATTGGATATTAGGTATGATAACCAAAGGAAAGGACAGTTCCATTGTTTTGGGGTTTGGCAACTGGCAAAGGGATGGAGATGCAATTTACTAGAGACTGGGATGGGTGCAGATTGGGGAAGAGGGAAGAATCAAGAGCTGGAATTTTGACACGTTCTGCAGAGCTCATGTAAATGAATATAAGAGTCTGAGTTCGAAGAGGTATGGTTACAAATACAGATATGGGCGTTTTCAACTTAACTAGTGGTAAAGATATGAAACTGGATAAGATCACCTGGGAACTCAATATAAATAGAAAATAGAGAGGAGAAATCTGAGGTTTGGGACTCACGAACATTTAATGACTCAGAGCGCAACTGATGTAAGGAAAATAATATTTAGTAGTGATCAAGTATTTCTACATACACAGGAATAGTGACTAAATAGTGGAGCGTTTTCCTTGGAGCAGTTCCTTGTGATGGAATCCTTAAGACTCTCCATGGCAGAAATAGTCATTCACCAAACAAAAAGAACTAAAATAGGGGAGATCTTAGAAGCTTGGAAAGAAGATGAAAATAATTTTTCTAGTTATAGAAGACGTATGTGAAGGTTTAAGAGTATGATACTTAACATTTGCCATCAATTGAGAAATTGAGCAGTAAGAGTGATTTGCACTCCCAGGTGACATTGGGGGCGCAGGGGAACCTTGGCTGCAGAAAATTCAGAAAAGTAGAGTGTATTCTGAAGTATGCTTGAGTAGAAAGGAAGAAGGCATCCATAGTGGAAAAAGGCCTTTGGACACTGGAGTAAGTAAGTGCTCTAGGTGAGCGAGGTCTCCAAAGTTCCCTAAATGAGGGAAGGTGTTAATGGAGAGAGTATATGTTAAACAGAATGAATCACTTCTCTTGATAGTCCAGATGTTCAAACCTAACCAAAAATTTAAATTTAAATTTGCTGGTTATCAAATTAGATTTTATAGTAATAACCATGCAAGTAACAGTTTGCAGAAAAATATGTATGTGAGGTACTACGCTGGCAGAAAAATGCATATGTGAGGTACTACGCTGTACAGTTTGTCTTGGTCTTTAATTGAAACAATTTCTTTCGAGCCTTCTCCAGAAGAGGTCAGCAGAATCCTAGTTACTAATCTCTTTGCTTGCTGTGCTTGGTTGCTTTGCATTGTTTTTATATCTTCTTTCTTTACAGAGGTATTTTGTCTTAGCATCTTCCAATTTGTCCTTGGTCTTTTTAAATTAGTTTCATTGCTAAGTCAAGAATTAGGGTACTTAACTACAGATTTTTAAATAGTGGGGGAGAAAATGTTTATAAAGTGATGTTTTTATTCAGTTTATTGAGGATGACATAACATTTTGTGTGGCTGTTTGGAACTTCTTAGTAAAAAATACTGAGATTTCTGTGTAAGCACTAAATTGCTAATTTTCAATGTGGAAGCTGTGAGAGTTATAAAATACCATACAATACCAATATAGCTTTTCACATAAAACTTATTCTTCAGAATGAACTTAGGTGGACTCCTTGAAGTTGAACCTAAATAATATCAGGCTAATGTTCATAAAGCCAGCTACAAAGAGGCCCCTCTCTTCAAGCAAATAACAAATGCCTCTTTTTTTGTTAGATTAATAAATTAGAGAAATTTACCTTTATAGCAGTATTAAAATTTACTTTTCTTTAAAATACTCCAACCGTTATAGAATTTCAGTTGGCAGTCAGTCTAGCTAAACTACAGATGTAGCAAATAGTCAAAGAGAATTTTCAGTTTCTTAATGTATATCTATAGATTGGGTGTTTAGCTCCACAAAGCATCTTGAGTTTCCCTTTCTCACTCATTTGAAAATGTATCAAAGATGAAATTGCCACATAGCAGGGAAGAGAGTAGGATGTTGTGATGGTAGTTCAATCCAGGACTTGAATATTTACAAAGTCCTTGATTAAGATCAAAAAATTTTTTGAATAAAATTTTTTGTTGATTTTCCATTGGTTTACACAGCTATGATTTTTGGAGTACATTGTCACTCTTCAATGTAGAATGTTTTTAATATATTAAAATAATGTTTTAAAAGTTTTTTGTGATTTCTTTCATATCATTACTAGGTAATAGCTAAGAGAAAAGAGGATTCTGGAAAGATAAAACTTTTGCTTCATTGGATGCCTGAAGACATGTAAGTATTTTCCTTAAATTTTATATTAAAAATTACTTATTGAATTAAAATAAAAATTCTTAAATTGCAAAACATTTTAAGATGTCAGGATTAAAAAAATGACTTGTGAAAGTCTTATAGTACCTGGTTCAAGGTAGAAGCTTTATAACTAGTATTTTATTGTATTAAATAAAAGGGTGGCATTTAAAAATTATTTTTAGGATGTGATTGTTTTTAGGATATTTAATATCCTTTAAGTAGTTTGTAAACAGCCTTATGTGTGCCTTTTCTTGAATAACTTTTTAAAATTCTAACAGTCTGTGATATTGTACAGAAAAAACAACAGGCCAGTCTTCTAGTAGCATCACATGAATTTCAGTAACTTCTTATAGAATTTCTGGCTCAGATTCTCCTTAATTTATATATTTCATGTTTAATTTTTCCTTTATCCACTCATTACATTTTATTCTTGTTGCAAAAGGTAACAAGGTAAAAGATGTATTTTGGATAAAATTGGTAGGTACCATGAATACAATAAATTTAAATGACTTGTATCTCATCATGTATATTTACTTTTTCAAAAATTAACAGTATGTAGTTAATGTTCATCCTTGTGAGTAAATACTTTTCTAAGTATTTTCTAAGTGTTTCTTTCCATACTCTATTTTAAGGAGATGGCAATGTAATGTGAGTTCTTAATTAGATTTGGGAGTTTACAGTGCACTTTGTGTATCATTGTGAAGAAATCTGTTTAGCTGTTTTAATTCTGTGATTATCAACCTTCTACCACTTTTTTCTTTTTGCTCTTCCACCCTCCTCCCAAGTTTTGTGGAAATACTACTGTAAAATATTTTGAAATGGCCATATAAAGTTAGTTTGTGGAATAGACATTGCCTACTTCAAACTTTGTACCAGTTTGTAATCCCCTCTGTACATTAGAGTTTATTTCTCTGGTTTATTATTAACACTGGCTAATTATCATTCTTGCTTTTTGGGTTTTTTTAATTACTAAGATAAATTTTAAACTGTTCCTATCTTTTGCAAATTTACTAATTTGGTGAGTGGACACTGCTTTGACTCCCTGTTTCCTTTTCCTAGGGAGTTCATGTGTTTCATGCTGATTTGTAAGAGTTCATTTTATATTAAGGTTATGAAATATTCAAAAATCTGTGTATTCTTACTATTTTGTAAATTGATTAGTTATACAGAATGCATTTTGAATTTCACTGTAGAATTAACTTTTCAATTCCGTTCTTTGATTTTGGTCTTTTTTTTTTTTTTTTTTAATTTATTTGTACAAGAACCGGGGTACAGGCCAGATGTGCGGGAGGGTGAGAGGATTCACCAGAGAGAATGGGGAACAGAACGGTAGACTGATGGTATACACTGCAGAGGGGAGCAGCGGGCGCGACAGGAGAGGCCTGCCACGTTATGTGGGATTCTCCCTGGCCGGCCGGGAATTGAACCTGCACTGCAGAGGCTGCAGACAGCTTCACAGTGTGGCGTTCAACTGCCTGCGCCAGGGAGGCCCTCCCCCCCCCCCTTTTTTTTTTTTAAGGGGAGTATATCTGATAGGGTTTTTACTTATTTCTCAATAAAAAAGTGTGCTGTCATATTTTCATTAATTCAGGTTCTAGAATGAGTTTTACTTGGTGAGCTCAAAGACAAGCAGTCTGGTCTAGTATGTGTTCATGAGTTTCTTGACTTTGCCACCAGAAATTGCTTATTCATTCCCAAACTCGTACTTAAAATTTTAGCCTGCTATTTCTTAGTTGGGATTCCATCATAGGTAGGTAGATTGATGAGAGTCCTTGACTTCTAAGGAGTTTGTTAACCGAAGTCAAACTGGCAGGAGGGACTGGGGAATGTGAAGGCATATGAAGAAAAAATGTAAAATTGTGACTTGTTTTTCAATTCACAGTCTGCCTGATGTATGGGTGAATGAAAGTGAACGACATCAATTAAAAACTAAAGTAGTTCATTTATCAAAGCTACCCAAAGATACTGCCTTGCTTTTGGATCCAAACATATACAGGTAATTTAATTCTTGATGTTTTATTTTTGGAATTTTGATCTGAAGTCTACCTAAATTCTGAATATAAGATTAGGACTTGTTTTTAAGCATTGAATTTTGGTTCCAAGCATATATTGCTTTCTGAAACTTTATGTATGGAAGTTATAGTGATAAGATTGATAACATCTTAGTAAAGTTAATATGCTATTTTAATTACAGATGTATCTTAAGTTGCTTAGATTATATGTACACACAGTATTTTAAAATGAAGTGCATTTTTAGCCTGTAATTCTTTTTATAATGTCAGGTTTTTATGGAACCGGGACTGTATCTCATGTGCCCTAAACACCAGAGAGATGGCTGAATTCTTTAAATTTACATGCTTTCCAAATTTTTCAAAAGAGCAGTTTAAATATTGTTGTGTTTTAAAGATTTGTTAATGCTTTTCTGATCTTAGCTTTGTTTTAGTGTGCTGTCCATTTGAAGGTATGGGGGTGGGACAGATGAAAGAGACCAGCATATTTGACTGAGTGCTGATTCATTTTGTTAGGTACATTACATGTACTTCATCCTCACAGCAGCCCTGTGGAGTAGGTGTTAACTCTATTTCACAGACTGGTAAATGGAAGCAAGAGGTTAAATACTTTGTCTTAGGTTACACAGAGTATTTGACCAGACTCCATGCTGCCTCCATCTAAATGATATATACTAGGGTGAATTTAAAAATGCTTTAAAACTAGTTTTTAAAAGATACTCTTAATAATCTTTGTTTTTTAAATAAATTTAAATTTACTAGGTATTTTGCATTGTATAATAATATGGTGATATAAGAATATGGTGATATAAAATAATTGATAATCTCAAATGTGAACTTTTACCTATCATAAAGAGAATATGTCCTTTTTAATTGCTACAAAATAGCATTTAAGATTCTGACTATGCTGTGACTCAGCTTTTTGGAATGTTATTCTATATAATATAATTTCTGTAATGAGACATCTTGGAATAAAATTCTAATATAATATCATTTCTGTAATGAGACATCTTGGAATAAAATTCTAACATAATGGGCCTTGGCCTGTGGAAACATTGAGGCTTCGAGTTTTACCTTCAAGGAAATGACTCGGACATACGCTCCCTAAAATAAGAAAAAGTCACATGTACCTTTCTCTTTATAAAGAAAAATAATTGAATATTCTTTGTTTACTGATACCTTATTTAGAGCTTATTTCTGCTTACTCTTTGAAGGGATTAATTAAAATTAGCATTCATAAAGAGTGATTATTTTGGGAGTGCCACTCTGCTACTAGAACTGGTAAATATCCCTTAGACAAAGAGTTAATAAATCTTAATTTGAATATTATGACTCAGTTTTGTGCTTATGTCCTTCATTGTGTTTCTTCCTCTCTTAGACTCTTCTTTTCACTTAGAATCTGCATATACTCACACTGGTTTTTCTTGAGCTATATTGGAAGTAATTCAGATATTTTAGTGAAAAGAGACCTAATAAAATAACCTTCAGGCTCAGAACTGATGTTAAAAAGTGATTGGGGAGGATTGAATTGCAGTTCTTAAAGTGTAATTCTGCAGTTCTTTCTCATTTCATTCATGGATAGTGAAGATGTTTTAACACCTGGAGGTGTGTTTGTGGATTTAATTTTAACTGTAATCCTCCTTCAACTCTTCCCCCCATCTTAGCACTTTACTTTAGCAATAAACTTTCATGCATCTGCTATACCAGAAATTAGAATTGAGTCTACCCTAAAGTGGAACAGGGTAATAGAATCAACTGCATTTGCCCTGGTATAACAGTGTCTGACTTTGATCAGAAAGACGTGAAATTAAGTAAAATGAGGAGAAATGTATTCTTAGGAGAAATTTGCTACTTGTGAACATCTCACAAGCATGGCAAACCTTTCAAAAATATTTTCTCTTCAAAATGAGACTAAAAAGAACTTATTTATGATTTAAACACCTGTCTTACTTTAAAGTGCTAGTTTAAAATAGATGTGCTGGACATGGAATTTTTGAAAGAAACACATTAGCAGACTATAAAATGATTTATTAAAATGCTATATTATGTAATTAAATTTGCACCTGTTGTGAGACTTTTGAAATAAATTTTAACAATTATCACATTGCCTACATATAACAAATATTTTAAATATCTTTTTAAGTATTCAATGTATTTTTGATTCGGTTGAATGAAAGAATATTCCTTTTTTTCTCTTTCTTCTAGAACAATGCCGCAGAAGAGGTTGAAGAGGTAAAAAATAAATAAATACATAAAAAGCAAACAAGCGGGGACACCTGCAGTCTTAGTCACTGACAATGGGTTTAGTAAAAGTTGCACATTAGAGTCAACCCCCTTCCTTTTTTTTTTAATTCAGTATTTAGAATAATATTTATGCTTAGTGTAAACATTCTGTGAATGAAGTAGGCTCTTCTGTGGAATATATTAATATATTACTGTATATCCACATTTTCATGGAATGGTACTGTGGGAGACTGAGCAAACACTCTTCTGGCAACTTAGTGGAACAGCTTCTTAAAGGCTTTGCATGCTCGCTGCTTTAAGCTGCTTTTTTTCCCCCTTTAATGAGTACAGTAGGTCATATTGAAAGGAAAAACAATGACAACATGTGCCCTTACAAATACCAAAAGCACTGTAAGGATATTTTTCTTGACAGTGTCTATTGATTTGAAGTCATGTTAGGAAATATTTAACAATGAAAATTATCAGAGATAATTTACCTTTCAACTATGATAAATAGATGTGATTGGTTGCCATTTGTGTTCTTTTGCAGAACTCTGATAAGAAAAGTGTTCAATTTGTATTTAAGCAAACAGTGAACGACATTTGCAATCAACTAAAAATTCGTCTATCGAATTAGGGCTGAAAATTTCTGTTAAAGAGTGTTGCAGTATGTCTGGTGGCTCCCTTTTCAGGACTAGGGCTTTCTCATGGAGTACAGTATGTTAATATTTACCTATCTAACTAATCTGTTAACGGTTTTTGAAAAACCTCTATTTCAAATTATTTGAATAATCTTCATGTTTTCATTTTAACCTATATAAGACTCTAATTTTTTTTTCTGAGGAAAACATTTGGTTTATGATTTTTTTTAAATATAAGATAAACTGTATTTTTTTGTTTTTTAAGTATCTTCAGACAGAATCTTTATGCACCAAAGTTGGTTTTGAAAGGAAAATAAAATCACTTTCTTGCTTGGTAAGCAAGAAGCCATATGGATTTTTTTTTACTTACAGAAATGGAAATATGTGTAACTTGTTAGTATTGTATCAAACAAATGTTGCATAGAGATAATAGAACATTGCTTGTAAATAATTCAGCAGATTTGTAATATATTTTTATATTATGAAATGTACTGTAGATGTTTTTCTAGAGGCATGAAAGTTAAATGTATATATTATGGGTAGAAATAATATTGAAGGATATTGTAATTCACTAGTGCTGCCAGAGGAATTGTTAATAAAGCACCTTCTTTAACAATAAATGTCTTTTACAGACTTAAGGGACTATGTACTACTGTTAATATCTATAAGAACAAAACACATTGAACATCCTTCCAGAAAGTCTTTGAGGGAGGACCTATACACATAATAGAATTATGGCACTCATTTCTGACAGTGACTGTGAAATCAATTATTTCCTTACTGTTGGAAGGACATATTGTAAAGTATGTGGTTATATGCAGTCAAACTGCAGAAAATACTCCTGATTTGAGGAGTTTTCACTTTACTACGATATAAAAACCAGCAGTTTTTACACTAAATTTTTTAAAGAAAGAATAGACAAAAATATAGAATTAAGCCTTTGGTTCCAAAATGGGAAAGGTTCCATGATACATAAATCATTTCTCATTTACTTTAAAAAATAGTAAAAAATTTTGGGAGACTTTATTCATTAACAATGGGGTAAAGAGCTATATACATGAAATGAGTCATATAAAATTAAATGAAGTGCAAATAGAAGCACTGCTACTATAAGACATTCTGGAATGGTTGTTTAATAAGGGTATTATCCACATGACCTGTAGTAAATGTGATTTTATTTTTAAAATGAAAAGAAAAGCAGTGTGTTTTCTTACTTTTTTTCCTTTTGCTTAAGCACTTCATCAATTGCTTTATTCTGTATCTACAAAGTACTCTGCAATCTCTTTTGTTGTTTTTAAATTTTGATTTGTTAAAAAATTGCCAAATAGAAGTCTTTCAGATATATAGTTTGTACCTGTATTTTTTATTGCCTCATGTTCTTGTCATTCTTAATTGACCGATGATTGTAGACCTTGCCTGAGTATTTTTTCTAATAAAACAAAGCAAATCATCTTTAGCTTCAAAATTGTAACAATTTCACTTAAATTTTAAAACGACATCTGAAATATACATCTAATATTTTCTTAGGGGCACAGTGAATAAATTTGTTTCTTTCATTGTGAAGAAATATTTAGATGTCAAAACTAAATTTTACAGTCATATATTAGTCTCTGAGTACTTGATCGTTCATAGTCCTTGCTGCTTATCTGACCTTGGTCTGATACTGTTATTAACATACCAAAAACAATATGGAATTGAAATAGTTTCATAACATGTATGTATACATACACACACAAGCAACTATGATTGGGAAATAAGTGTGAAAATTTATGTTGTTTTGTTGATGTCTACCCATCAATAATTCAGAATCTACTGTGTAGTTCAGCAGACTTAATGACAGCTCACTGGCATCCTCATCATAGATGTCTTGTTTCTGCCTTCTCCCTGTAGTAGCAGTGAGACCTTAGTGGCCTATAAGCCTAAAATTATTTACTGTCTGACTTAATAAATTTGCCAGTTCGTGGTATGATCATAATTTTTTAAGAAAAGTAAACTTAGACCATACAACTTGCATTTTAATATGATAGTATTATTAACATTGGTAATAAACCAGTACTTTAAATTGCTGTGAAAACTGTTCAATATACTTTATGGTAAATACTGCCATATTAGGTAGTTGCAACAAATGGTGCTTTTTTTTTTTTCTTCCGAACTTTTACATTGGGTTTCTTAATGGTTATTAACATTTCACCATTTGTGTTTTGTATTTTGTTTTACTAAGTAGGACTAAATGAGATTTTGTATATCAGATCTTGTTTAAACCACAGGGCACATCTCAAAGAATTTTGGAAGTGGAAAATATTGTAAAATTTAAAGTTGTTTATTTTTCTAATAAACTTACTTTTTCATATATAAATCTTCCCTAAAATGGAACAAATTACTTCTGAATTTCAGATGGAAGGAACTTGAAATGGATAGTAGTTAACTCTCAATGCATATTTTGGATTTTTTTTAACACTCATTAAAGGCATTGATAATCATGTCCGCAAAACCTTTGACTGTAAACTTTATCCCTTTCACACCTTAATAAAGTATTTTATATATGCAAGTACTCTTAAAAGGTTAGAATTTGCCATAGTTATTTAAAACATCTTTTGTTGTTTGCTATTTCAAATATTTTTTTTAAGACGTGGGCAATAAAAGTGTTACATGCTTGAATAAAAAATGGGAATATATGGTTGAAGTCTTTAAAATAGTTGGTGGGGGGGTGCTATTTATAAGGTCACATTTTCAAAAAAGTAATTCCTCTACATAAGTTCTCTAAAAGGAAAACAAATGTTAACTTTAGCTAGATTCTCAATGTGAAAAGCTGATATATTTGTGTAAACAGACTGGTGAATTTGTAAGTAGATATATGGGAACATTTAGACTTTTACAAAATTGAGCTAAGTTGTATATATCATTGGAATGCTTTGGGTTTTTTCTTTTTTTTTTTTAGGGAGGAAAACGTATATTTTGGGTGTTTTCAATGAAAAATATTTTATATTCTACAAAATGTAGAAAATAGTTCTTGAAAGACAATAGCATTAAGACAGCTCCTATTTGTGTATTTTGGGTGTTTGATAAGGACTTCCTGAGCTGGAGGATGGTGACTGGCATTTCCATACATACAAATGTCCTGCAGTGCTGGTCATCATGTCCTGGTTCCCAGGGTAGTTTTTTTGTCATATCTGATGATTATGAGCCCCAGCAGCTTTGAAATGTAATGATATGCTATATCATTTTTTATTAAAAAATTTTAAATTGTAGTTTGTGTGCTCTATAAACTCATGGTTCTAAAGTGATTTTAATTTCTTTTGAAAATCATTAAGAATGAGTAAGTTGATTTCAGCGGAGTTCCATCTTCAGCTTTTTTCCTAGGCCTGCATTTTCCTCCATACCAAACTGTTTTTTTGCAGAGAAAGAGGAAATAAAGATGCATTGTGATACACTGAAGTTGCTTTCAGTATTTCTGCTTATAGCCAGCCCTTAGCATGATACATGAACAAAATAATTTTAAATATTTGTTGAATGAGAGTTCTAGGAGAGTACTTGTTACAGAAAAATATTTTTAAAGAATTATGGCCATAAAACACTACCAAGGTTGAAGCAACTTACTAACTTTCCATCAACCTGTGAACTGTTCTTTGTCTGAACATTCTCAACATAAAAGGTTTTTGGTGCTTCATTTTTACATACTCAGTTGTAATGTGATCATTTTGGTTTAATTTTATTAAGTCCTCAGTCATGTTTACAGAGGAGCACTAATTAAGACCTCAGCTATTATTATAAGAAAGATTTTTATATAACACACTTTTCTAAAAGCATTTTACCCAGAATTTGATTTTTTTTTTTTTTTGGGAGTTCTTTTGTCTTGGTTCCAGAATATTGTCCCCCAAGGGACCTTTTTTCCTCCTCAAAGTTTATATACTTCTGCTAAAGAGAAACCTGTCTTACAAATCATACAAATTTATTATGAAATTGCCATAGATTTTTTGTATTTGTATTAAAACCATTTCACAAATTCACTTATATTTGTATGTTTAATGGATCTTGCCTGAGTTCGTTACATGTCATGGGCTTCTTTAGGATAAGCATCATGTTTTGGTAGGGAGAGTGTATAGATCGGGAATAATACTAGTAAATTGTAAAACATGAACATTTTACTCTTGACTTCTGGGCCCATCCACCTTGTGTCGTCTTGATTATCAAATTAAGACAGCTTAGTTGGTTCTGTGCTTTGCTGTCTTATTACCTCCATAATACCTTTAAAAGATTGTAGCGAATGTGATAAATGTCAGTTTTAGAAGTTACAGAACTTAGTCCGATTTGTATATTCTTCCATATCTGTCCTCCACTAAATCATCCCAAATGTCTCATTTCTTTTTAAAATGTAATTCAGAGGTCAGTTTTTTAAATACACATTTGTCTTAAATACAGTTTTTTAAAAAAGATTATTTATTTGTGCATATAAGAGCTGGGGTACAGACCAGAGATGCAGGGAGTGAGAGGATTCACCAGAGACAGAGTGGGGAACAGAACAGGCGACAGGCTGAAATACACTGCTGAGGGGGGCAGTGGGCGAGACAGGAGAGGTCTGCTGCGCCATGTGGGTTGCTCCCTGGCCGGCTGGGGATTGTCTTGTCTCAGAGACTGCAGGTTGCTTCATAGTGCAGTGCTTAACCCCTTGCGCCACAAGGGAGTCCCCTTAAATAGTTTTTAAAAATTTTAATTACTACAATAAGAATTGTTGAAACAAAGATACTAATATTACAGAAGATAATGACAATGAAAACTCACTCTACTGATCACCCTTCACTGGATGCCAGATTTGATATTTAATATTTTGTGCAACTATTCCAAAACTTTTCCTTTGTCAAAGTTGTTATTGTGCACCCAATTCTAGGATTTGACCATTACTCAGGACATCCCTTTAGACCTTATTTTTTTATGGGTAGGTGTGATGTACATAGATCATTTAACCATTCACTGTTGACATTGAGAATGTGCACAGATTTCCTGCTATATAAACAGTGTAGCTGCATCCTTGTAAAAATACTTGAAAAGATATTTCTATTCTGCAGTTTTCTGGAAGGGACTATTAACCTACTTAAAACACTAGTCTATGTAAAGCATTAGTTGTGTAGGTTTTGGTAATGCCAAAATGTTTTTCATCAAATGTGGGGCTAACATAAACTCCCATTACTGAGTAAATACGAATGAATATTGATTCATTTCCCCTGCATTGTACCAATACTTAAGTATTAATCTCTCTTCAAATTTTACTCAATCTAAGGTGGAAAAGTGGGTTGAGTCTATGAATTACCTGGGTTTTTGAAAAATGATTGTGATTTTTGGGGAAGTAAAACTTAAACCCCATATACTTGTGTTTTCATTTTTAAAACTGGCTTGGTGTTACCACTTAGCTGATAAGATTTGTTGCGGGGTTAAAAAATGAGATTCACTTTTTGATTGAGCATGGCTTGAAGACTGCTCTCTTAACCTTCAGTGTCCTATGATTTCTTCAAAATCACTCTGGTTGTGGGTCTTGTTATTGGAAGATCTCATGAAGCTTCTTAGTTTTTCTGGTTATTCTTGCATTATAAAAAGCCCTCCAGCCACATGCAGTCACAAAAAAAGTTCTAATTTTAACATTCAGTAAGTGTCTTTTAATCCATTTAGTTCAACAATTAAATGAGTTTTGACAGATGGAGATAACCATATAGTGAACACAATTAAGGTAAAGAGCATTTTCATTACCTCCCTTATGTTTCCTCTTGCTAGTTTCTAGTCTGTTTTCCCCTAAAGATTTGAAATGGATCTATAAATCCTTAGATATTTACACTTTGTATTTATTTAGTGATAGTATATATACTACTTGGCTGTTTGTATTTTGAGTCGTTACTGGGTCACTGAGGATCTGAATTCTTCCAGCTTTAAAGATGATTCTTTAAGACTTACTAAATACAAATATTTCTGATTCTGGACTTTGACAGCATTAGGGACATTAAGGAAAAAATTACCTGCTTAATTTCATAATTTATACTGATTTTTAAGGTAGTTGTGTGACTTAGGTTGGAAGTCTAAATATTTCCATACATTGGAGAGGTTAGAAGTATTTGTACCAACAAAATTTGCTGTCAAATTGAAGATGTCGTGAAATTAACTGTTAGCTTAAAAAATTAAAATATTGATGGAAAGCAAAATTGTAAGTATTTGCAAAATACAAAGCCACTATAGGTGCTAGGGATTCAGCAGTGAACTAAATTGACATTCTTGGTCTCAGGGAACTTAAAAATCAGTGGGTGGGACATGACTAGCAATGTGCAGGTAAGTAAAATACACAAGCGGATCTTTGTAAATGCTGGGGGGAAATAGGGCTAAGAAAAGGAATAAACTGTGATGCAGTGTAATTAGGGTAGTTGGTACCTACCCTAAAGAACTGAGAAGTCATGAAGGTACCTGAGGAAAGAGATCTGGCCATGAGAACAAGTATGAAGCAAGAGTGTTAGGTCAGGATTAGGTTTAACTGTTGTTGGTACCATCCCAGATGTTCCTGATGCTGTGTTCAACAAAGCACAAAATGATTGCAGCTTCTTGGAGTTTGCATTTTCTCGTGGTTGGAGTGAAGGGGTTTTTCCTTGAGTTGGGAAGCTGCTGCAGGGTTTTGAACACAGCACAGTTAGGATCTGAATTATGTTTTTAAAGGGTTACTCTGATTCAGGTTGAGGGTGCAAAGGCTGAGGTGGGAAGAAGTTCAGTGAAAGCCACTAAAATCATCAGTGGATTGAAACCAGCATGGATGTCAGTGTTAAAAGTTGGAACTTGGGTATTCATTTGAAAGTAGATTTGTGGAACACTGGGATGTGGTGTGAGAGAGTCAAGAACATATCCAGGTTTTTTGCCTTAATCTGCTATCCTAGTAGTGGTGGGAGAGATCGCAATGTGAGCAGGGTGATTAGTTAGGCTTTGGATCGTTTATATTTGGGATCCGTATTAGACATCCAGTGGTGGTATTACGAGTCAGGGGAATTTAATGTGGAAATGATGTAAAGTAGAACACCATTAGTGTGACTTAAATGGTTTCTTTGAATTCTCTGTTGTTGTTACACTTCCATAAAGTTAAGTTTATCATTTTGCCTCCAATGAAGAGTGCATAAACTTCCTTGAGTGTGATCTTGAGTCAGAGCAGGTCCCTGGACACTTTGAACAGTGACAGAAGAAATTACTGCTAAGTGATGTTGATGGGTGGTTTGAGTTGCTTGTAAAATTAAAAGGCAACCGCCAGTCCTTTATATCCTGTGTAGCAATTTAAATGAGACAACTTAAATCTTCCTTGCAACAATGTGGGATAAATAGGCATTAACACCATAACTTGGAATGTTTATCAGGCACCAGACTGTGTTGTGAGTTCCTTGGATACATGAACTCATTTCATCTTCCTAATCACTGGGGTGCTGATATTGTTCCATTTTATGGTGGAGGAAACAGGTTAACTGACATTTCCAAGGTCACACATACGGTATTTGAAAACATCTCTTGGGGCAGCCAAGAGAGGCTTAGGAACTTAGCAAGTGACTTTCAGATTTGATATAGGAAAGACAGGTGAAATTTGCTAGAGAAATAGTAATAATAAACAGTATGTGCAGAAAAGACAGGAGTTGAGGGTAATTGTGTAAACATTTAGTGCAGCATGTACTTGGTATTTAATAAAGAAAGAACAAATTGCTTTTCACATTTTCCATACTTGGAAGTAGGGAGAAGATTATCATCGCATGAACGGTTTTGACAGTTCTGTATGGTGTGTAGTCCGGGGGTGGACTTGTGTCTGGGTGTCGTGGAAGCACAGAAGACATCTGGCCAAATCTAGAGCATCAGGACAGGCTTCCCTCAGAAGATAACTCCCTAGAGACTGCTGCACTTAGTGCTGGGGAGTGGAGGGGATGATGGAGTTGAATGCAGGGCGATCTGCAGCAATAGGGAGTACTTACAGTTGGCTGCATTTCCATGTGTCAAAACTTGGACTTTTGTGCGATGCCAGTGGGGAACCATTGAGTGTTTCTGGAAGAGAATGATGGGCGATTTTCTTGATCATTCTGCCTGGTGGTAGGTGAGAAACGTTCTGTGGGGAGTGTTGCTGGAAGATGATTCAGAGATTGTTGCTATGCCTCGCTCTTGGGGAGGTATAGGAAAAAGGATGCACCATAATTTTCAAAGTGTTTACATTTTTATGAACAGTAGCTTTCCAAGATTTGAAAATACTGGAATTCATTCCGGGGAAATTAGTTATTTTCCTACAGTTCCTAGTCAAATTCATTATCTTTTAAATAAATTTAGACTTGCTTTGGAGTGAGGTGAAGGGCTAGATGGAGTGGTCTTTCTCGCTCTGTGTGGCCCTAATTATTACGTTTTATTTTAAAAACAGGTTATAAAAAACGACCCAAGTAATAGAGTACAGTAAATTGCTCATTTTAGGTTGGTGAGCGGTAAATACAAAACCATTCTGAAAGCATTTCAGAGCAGTCTTACCTTTGTTGTATGTCATATTCAAACTGGCAGATAAGGCCAGTTTCCAAATAGGGAAAAACAGCCTCATTAACATAGGAGTGAGCAAAAAAAAAGTTTGTTCTTTCCCTGTCTCCAGCGTTAGGACATTGACATTGTGCAAATCACTTAAAACCATGGCGAATATTTCTGGATCTAGATAATGATATTTGGTGTAGCAAGGTCAGTTGATACAGTTTAAAAGGGAATTTGGGCCTAGTAAATATCAAATAATTGAAATTTTGTATTTGTTAGGAAATGAAAAAAGGCAGAGTTGAAACATAGTGAATAACAAATGTATGTGCAATGAGGGTTTTCTGTCACTGAGTGTGGTTATGGGTCTGTCATGGATGCGGGATAAGAGAGGAGGCTGAAGTACTTCTCAAAGGCGCTCTTGGATCATTTGTTTCATCCATTCCTTGGAGAAACTATTTGAACTGGTTTCTACCTTTATCCCCTAGCCCCCCATTTTCAGTTTCCATAATAGGACAAGATAATGTTTTTTTCCCCTAATAAATATAATACAGGAAAAATGGTTAAGGTACAGCTCCTCTGAAATTTTAAATACTTACTACAGATCGGCTATACATTTGGTTGCCCATAAGCTAATATGTGACGCTATTCCGTAATACAAAACTTCAGTGTTTATAATGTCGTCTTTAATAAGCTTTTAGAATTAGCTGGTTGGGCTGGGTGAATGAGCAGACCCTTTTGCAGTTAATCCTTACAGTTAACATATGAAATAAGGGTTTCACTATTTTTGTTTTACAGATCAGATGAGTTACTCAGGTAACTTTCTCAAGACTGTGCGGCCAGGAGGTTGCTGAGGTTGAAGTTTGAACCAATTCTGCCTGATTCTAAACCCAGAGATCTTACCACTATGCCTTTTTGATAAGTGGTTAATTATTTAAATGTATTTTGCAAGACTGTTAAAAAAAATAAGCATCTCTGAAAGAAAACATCATACTTAGTGTCAAGGAAATAACCAAATTTTGCTCATCTTTCTCCTTGTATGCTTCCAAGTCATTTGCACTTGTTAATGCAACTCTGGTTGCCTAGGGATTGAAATTGCTTTTGACTTATGACAGCCAGCAAGAGAAACACAATAAAAAACCATTGGAAATATTTTATTTTCTCATTCCTTTTATAATGCTCGTTCCTTATACAGATCTGATTTCTGACCCGTATCACTTCCTTCTCTATAAAGAGCTCTTAATATTTTTTACAAGTCAAGTCAATTGGCAATAAACACCCTCAATTTTTGTTTTGAGAAAGTAATTCTCTTTCACTTTTGAAGGATGATTGTAGTTCCCCCTCCCCCGACACTTTAAAAATTGTACACCGATTTTCTTGATGGCACGGTTTCTGAGGAAGTAACTGATCTTTGCTTCTATGTAGGTAAAATCTGTTTCTTCTGTTGACTGCTTTCAAGATTCTTTTTCTTTTGATTTTCTGCAGATTGAGTATGACTTGCCTACGCGTAATCCTGCTAGGGGTAAATATTTTGGGTATTCTGCTCTTCTCTAAGCTTCCTGTATCTAGGTTTTCTGCTGACACTTTGGGGAAATTCTCAAGGTTTTAGCACTTAAAATAGTTCTTCTGTTCCTTCATTCCTTATTCCTCTCACATACACCTTTGTGCTTGTCCCACAGTTCTTCCATGTTCTGCTCCATTTAGTTACATGTGCATTTTTTTTCTCTTTGCCTTTCAGTTCTGAAAGTTTCTATTGATCCTTAGCATCACAGATACTTTGCTCAGCTGACTCCACTTGGCTAATGAGCACATCGTGTTTTTTGTGTTAGTTTTTTGACTCCTAGCATTTATGATTCTTACTATTTCTCTCGGCTTACATTATCCATCTATTTTTGAAGATTGTCTCCTTTTCTATTAGCATATTAACACTTAGTCTCTTAGCATATTCATCATATTTTAAATTCCCAGTCTGATAATTCCAACATGCCTGCCATAGACTGAGAAGTCTAGTTCTGATGTCTCTTTTGTCTCTTCAAGGCATGTTTTTTTAGGTACATTTGTATTTTTTGAAAACTGACCATGATGTATGTGGTAAAAAGAACTGTGGCCAACAGGCCTGCAGTGATGTGGTGATGCGGGGAAGCATGTAGGTGTGATTAGGTGAGCTTGTGCCCTTAGCTGGCACCTTCACAGGTGCTTCTGTTTTCAGGGTGGTGAGGGGCTGAAATCCTCACACCTGAATATTCAGGTTAATTAGGCTCTGTGAGTAGTTTCTCTTGAAGGCAGATCTTGTTATGGATTACAGCACATTCTGGGTGTATTTGGAAATTTTTTTTTATTAAAAGATTTATTTATGCATACAAGAACTGGAGTACAGGCCAGAGATGCAGGGGGTGAGAGGATTCACCAGAGACAGAGTGGGGGAGCAGAATAGGGGAATTGACTGAAATACAATGCTGAGGGGAGGAGCGGGCGAATCGGGGGGGTCTGCTGTGCCATGTGGGTCTGCATCCAAGTCTGCTGCAGTGGCTGGGGATAGCTTGATAGCGCTGTCTTTAACCCCTGCACCACCAGGGACACCCTGAGAACAGCTACTTTTCCCTTCTCTCAAAAGCAGAGATTTTTTCTGTTGGCTCCTGGTAGAGTGCCTGGAAATAAAATTGTGCACAGAAGTTTGACCCCCCCGCTCCCCCAAACTGGGTCACCTTAAGTTTTTTACTCTGAGACAAACTTCCTACATTCTGTCAATTCCAAGTTAGGCATTCCTACCCCAGTGCTGGTTCCCATGAAGGCGTCAGCTCCGGTAAGTTGTGATTTTCTCTCTGTCTCTCCAGTTTGGGAGGCAGAACTGTGTGATCTCAGTTCTCTGAGGGGTCTACAAAGAGTTGTTTTGTTGATTTTGTAGTTTGGCTTTTTACTTGTTAGGGCAGAGTGACGACTCCCAAGCTGCTTTAGATGCCAGGCCAGAAAGCAGAAGTTTTACATCATTAGAAATAAGAACTTGCTATGGAACGTCCTTTGCTCTGACTTCTTACTCTAATGTGAGTTAAGCTTCTACAAAAATCGGGGATATGTATTTTCACAGTTTAATGTTACTCATATCCTTTTACAGTAAATACTCAGGCAAAATTAATACTTCTGTTAAGATTTTTTTAAGTTTTGCCTTTATTCTGTTCAAAATAGAGGGACTTTAAGGAGAAATCAAATGACCAAAAAAGGAAGAATCAAGTGAGGATTAAGAAAATGCATTAATTTAGCACTTATTAATCCCCACTGTGTGTAGTGTTGTGGGCACAGGGAAGAATGTATATTCTAGTGGAAGGTAAGGGAGAGACAGTAAAACACCTGAAGTCAGTGGTGAGTGCTCTGAAGAAAAGTGCAGAAGCCAAGGAGAAAGGCAGACTGCTGTTTCCTTCGCATCACTAGGGAGGTTCTCTCTGAGGTGGTCATGTTTGAGCAAAGGCCCAGGGAACATGGGGGAGCAGGCACGTGGTGTGTGGGAGAAGCATGTTCTGGCAGGTGGTGTAAGTGCAGAGGCCTGAGGTGGGAGAAGGAAGTGTGGACTGCTGTGTGAGTAGAAAGCCAGTGTGGCCAAAACACAGCCATGGAGGGACGAAGAGAAGCATGTTATAAAGGACAGGGTTTGGCAAACTTTCCTGTAAAAGTAGTATAATTTTATTTGGTGGGCCCTAAGGGCTCAGTCACAACTAATTACACAGGAAAGCATCCATGTGTGGACAAATGGGCCTGGCCGTGTTCCAGAAAAACCTCGTTACAAAAATAAGCAGTTGACCATGTTTTGCACATTGAACATAAAGTTTGCAAAGGCTAATACAGGGTCTCGAGTCCCTAAAGGGTTGTGAGCAGGTGAATGGTGTGATAGGATTTGTTTTTATTTTTATTTTTAAAACTTCAGAATATTTATGCATACAAGAACTGGGGTACAGGCCAGAGGTGGGGGCGGGGTGAGAGGATTCACCAGAGCCAGAGAGGGGAACAGAACAGCCAGACTGACTGAAATACACTGCTGAGGGGAGCAGTGGGCGAGTCAGGAGAGGCCTGCTGTGCCATGTGGGTACCTCCCTGGCCAGCTGGGTACCGAACTTGTGTTGCAGGGGCTGTGGACAGGTGTTCTCCACACAAAGGTGGAAGCAGGGAAGCTAGTCTAGGAATGAGATGGTGGCTTGAAGGGGTATTAGATGAAGAGTGAGTGTGTGTGTGTGTGTGTGTGTGAGAGAGAGAGAGAGAGAGAGAGAGAGAGAGAGAGAGAGAGAGAGAGAGTGTGTGTGTAGGAACTAAACTCGGATGACTGTAAGGCTATATGTAAGCATTTCTGTGCATAGGAGTTGAAATGAGCTTAAGAATAGTGAGACCAAGGTGACAAATTTGTAAGCAATTGTAAGCTCTTTAATGAATGGTTGATGGGGAGTGAGCAGGAAGATGGTTGTAACTGTTGATTCTGGTCAACTTTTTGCCTTTAGGCTAAGCTTCTGAATCTCTAAGATATGTGTTTCTTTGTATAATGCTGGTCTTATAAACTTGGAAAAACTGGACTACAGTAGATACTGGAGGAAGCAGGAAAGGGTTGGGAAAGGAATGGCAGTTTCCTTCTCATGCAGCAACTGGCATTGAGCTATATTTGCTTCAGGTGTCAGTTTAATGAATCCACTGATCCAGAATATTCTTCAGTGACACAGAGTTGTCACCAAAGTCAAAAGGCAAAATCAGAAAATAATTTTCTACTATAAAAAGTGACGTTTGCGTCCTGTTATATTTGTCTATATTTTTCAGTCTCTACCATACTGCTTTATATTTTGAAAGATTTTAATAAATTGTTATAGAATGAATGTAAAACACTTCCTGAAAAACTTTACGAAGCAATTTTTCACTCTTTTATGCAAATATGTAGCATGATGGCAATAGAAAGGTGTGATTATAATTCTATGTGTTTTGCTTAGTTACAGGATTTACTCTTTTTTTGTATGTAAATACTTCTAAGTATTTTTGTATGTAAATACTTCAAGTCTGTTTAATAAGAATCTTGCAGTCTATAATTTGTATGCTGTAGCTAAATTATGTTTATCACAAAATATCATCAGAGTTATTTGAAACTCACCTAGACCACAAGGAAGCAGAAAAGTGAATCCATTTCCAATAGGATTTATGCTTTCTCTTTTAGTCTTTCAAGGATTTCATAGGCTTAGATAAGCATATTTTTTTTTCCCTTTAAGCAGCTCCATAAATTGATCTGTAAAGGCATTTTTTTTGAACCACGGTGCTAACTTTCCACTATAAATATAGTACTATCCATTCCTCTTGAAAAGTATCAGCCTGAGATCATGGGATGTATCTAGAGATACAGTGAGTAAACCAAACTTTCGAGTTAGGGGGAATAGAATTCTGTCTGCAAATGATCTTTGTCCTGACTGATGGTGTGAGGTCACTAGCAGATGAAGAACTTGTTAAGAAAGAGGATGCCATAAGCAGGTCTTTAATGTTAGTCTTTTGTTTTCTTTACAATTGACCAACCTCTTAAAAATCATTGACAGACATTAGTGACAGAGGTTGGAGATAACTAACCTATGAGCGCTGGAGTGGAGCTGGCTTTGGAAAGGTTAAGTTTTCCACAAAGGTTATTTACCTACTTGGCTCAAACAGTAATAACTTTCATATACAACCATAGTGTGTGCACACAGTTTTGAGTTTGTGATTATAGATTTTCATTTTTAATGAGGAATATTCAAACTGATTTGATTAGATAGCTGTTTTATTAAAACAGGCTGAGAAACAGTTCCTTTAGGGAATTAAGAGGGATTTGGGATTCCTTTTATTTTTCACTTAGGTACAGCCAGATAGAAGTAAGGCGAAAACTCAGGATAGTGTTTGGAAAACTGTTTCCAGTTCTACATATAGAGTATTTAATAAAAGAGGACTTCAGACCTAAGTCAATCAGTTTTTTTAAAATTAATTAATTAATTATTTTTGTGGGGCCCTCGCCGGTGGTTAGGGATCAAACTGGTGCTGTAGAGGCTGTGGGCAGCCTCGCAACTTAGCGCTCAACGGCTGCGCCACCAGGGGAGGCCCTAAGTCAATCAGTTTTAAGTGACTTAATCCAGCCAGACCAGAGCCAAAAGGAGAGTGAAGTGTGTGTGTGAGGAAAGCCTGCCTTTTTGCTTTACAGGATTATGTTATTCATAAACAGGTTATAGGTTTACAATGTGCATTTAAGTTGTATATACTTTTCTTTCTTTGAGGAAACAGGTCACATTTCAGAAGAACTGGTAGCTCTTCAGTAGTTAAGAGTTCAGTCTCATAGTAGCTGAATGATACACGGACGTGGTGCCTTCATCTCCAACAGCCTCAGTTTGTATTTCTTGACTTGAGCCCTTTATAAAAGAGAAAATTGGAGTCTTTGTCATGTAAAGTACATTTTCCAACAGTATCAAATACTTCTCTTGAACACTTTCCCAAATATGAAAGCAGTATATTTAATAAAGGGAATTTAGGAAATACAGACCCAAGAAATGTATGCTGTAATCATGTTACTAGGTATCAGTTAGGAGGATATTTTCCTCTCTCCACACAGATTTTCACTCCAGTTGGGGTTAAGAAAATATTGCTGATCTGTTGAGCATCTTCACATCATTGGACTCTCAATTCTGATAGAAGATTCCATTGTCTGTGTGCATACTTTCCTTAGCTATTGCTGGAACTTTGAGGACTTTAGTGTCTAGTGTCTCACTCACCACTGTAAGTGAAAACTTTCAGGATGTATTTGGTTATACCCCTAGATTCAATTCCTACAGTGGAAATAATAGCGTCTTTTGTTTCTTGCATTCTGGAAATGTGTGTGTGTCATAGTTTTTGTGCCATTTTCAATCCTGAATGTTATTAAAATTTTAAAAATATTGTAAGTATAAAAGAACAGCTTATTGTTTTGATTTACTCTTACTATAATAAAGGTTGGGTATATTTTTAGCTTATTTGCCAATTGTATTTTATTCGTTTATGTAAGAATATTCTTTTGTGCGTTGCAATCAGTGCTCATCTAACTTCTATTCTTTCCATACAGATTTTCAAACACAGCCCAGTCTTTTTCATTGTGGATCTTTTCCTTGTTAATGTGTAAAAAGTCCTTTCCCAACTAATATCAGAGCAAGTTACTTTCATCAGGTTCTTTCATTTAAATAAAAAAATATGTGGAAGTTCAAACACTTTTAAAAGTATAGAAAGAGCTTAAGGAGCCTGTGACCCCTCACCTGCTTTAATAAATATCAATACATGGGCAGTTCTCTTATATCTATTTCAGCCCCAGTTCCTCTTGGGATATTTTGAAGCAAATCTCATATATCTAATTATTATTTAATCTATTGATATTTAGGGTGGTCTCTAAACTATAAAGATTTCCCTTTTAAAACCATAATACCATTATCACAGGTAAAGAATTCAATGATAATCCTTAATACCTATCATTCAGTGTCTTTCCTGCTTGCCTTATTGGGTTTTTTAAAAGCTTGAAAATAGGAATCCAATAAGATCTCTGCATTGCTTTGGGATGACATCTTGTTTAATCTGTAGACACTTTTTTTTTTAAGATTTATTTATTTGTACAAGCACTGGGTACAGTCAGAAGCGCAGGAGGGTGAGAGAATTCACCAGAGCCAGAGCAGAGAACAGAACAGGCAGACTGACGAAGTACACTGCTGAGGGGAGCAGCGGGCGGCAGGAGAGGTCAGCGCGCCATGTGGGACCCTCGCTCAGCAGCCGGGGATAAAACTGGCGCTGCAGGGGCTGCAGGCAGCTTCGCAACCCAGCGCTCAACCGCTGCGCCACCGGGAAGGCCCTGTAGACACTTCTTGAGGCAAAGAATTTGCAGTAGAACAATTCCTTAACATCCTTTTCTCATAGGTGGGCACTGCTAACAATTTCTTTTGTACGCATACCTGTAAACAATTTCTTTGTATTCAAAGGGTACAAGTGTACATATTCCGACACATACATAATCTATGTATACATATTTCCCTTTTATACAAATGGCAAATTTCTTTTTCCTGATCAGTAAGCCTGAGGGATGTTTCCATAGCACCACATAGAGACCTGTCTTATTTTTATTACTGGTTACATAGCATCTTATTGTAAGGATGCACTATAATTTCGTTAACTTATTTCTTGATAGGCAAGCAGGATCTTTATTAAAATAATGCTTTATTAAAAATGCTTGTCTGTGTGTCTTGTGCATGTACAGGAATATTTTTGAAGAATGGATTTTAGAGTTGGAATTTTGACTGGGTCAAAATCGATAACAAAGTGCTGCCAAGTTAACCTCCCAAACAGCTCCAATTGTAAACCCAGCAAAGAGGTGTGACAACATTCACATTTCTAAACTTTTCTAAAGTTACATTTCTAAAATAATAGCCATTACTGGCGATTATTGCTGTTTTTTAAAATTGTTTTTAGGGGACCTCCTTAGTGGCGCAGGGGTTAAAGTCTTAGTGCTTTCAAGCTGTTGCCAGCCACTGTGGCATGAGTTCTATCCCCAGCCAGGGAGCTAACGCACATGGTGCAGCAGACCTCTCCTGTCTCGCTCACTGCTCCTCTCAGCAGTGTATTTCAGTAGATTTGCCTGTTCTGCTCCCCCTTCTATCTCTGGCGAATTCTCTCACCTCTGCACCTCTGGCCTGCACCCCAGTTCTTGTATGCATAAATAAATACAACTTAGGGCCTGCCCTGGTGGTGCAGCGGTTGAGCATTGGGTTGCGAGGCTGTCCGCAGCCTCTGCAGCACCAGTTCGATCCCCGGCCGCCGGGTGAGGGTCCCACAGGGCGCGCTGACCTCTCCTGCTGTCCGCTGCTCCCCTCAGCAGTGTATTTCGTCAGTCTGCCTGTTCTGTTCTCTGCTCTGGCTCTGGTAAATTCTCTCACCCTCCTGCGCTTCTGACTGTACCCGGTGCTTGTATAAATAAATAAATCTTTAAAAAAATAAATACAACTTAAATTTTTAAATAAAATTGTTTTTAGAGGGGAGGTAGGGATAAATATAAATAAATTTTTACTTTTCCAGCTTTATTGAGATAATTGACATGTAACATTGTGTAAGTTTAGGGTGGACAGCATGTTGATTTGATAGACATACTGCAAAATGATTACCACAGTAACATTAGATAATACTACTGTCATCTCACTTAATTATAATTTCTTTCCTGTGGTGAAAACATTGCATTTTTAATAACAATCCTATTCGCTATAGTAACCACATTGTACATCAGATCCCCAGAACTTACTCATAACTGGAAGTTTCTTCCCTTTGACTAACATCTCTCCATTTGCCTCCCTTCTTCCCCCCACATTCCTAGTAACTGACAGTCTAGTCACTGTTTTTGTGTTCTATTTATTTCAGATTACACAATAAGTGAGATTATACGTTCCTTTGACTTCACTCAACATATGCCCTCAAGGTTATCTCTGGTGTGTATTGTTGCAAATGGCACGATTTCCTTCTTAAGGCTGAATAATGATCCTGTGTGTGTTTGTGTGTGTGTGTAGGCTGAATAATGATCGTGCACGCGCGCGCGCGCGCGCGTGTGTGTGTGTGCGTGTGTGTGTAAGTGTAAGACCTATTTCTTGAGAGTACCCATTAATGGGAGGCTTGTAATGATCAGACATGATCCTTTCTGATGCTGCTTAAGATGCACTGTCCTGGTGCATCTTAAAGCACTGATTCAAATTAGAGTATGCATTCATCTCTCTTTCCACACTCTTCCTCCAAATTATTAAAAATTCACAAAATGACCCAGTGTTTTTTAGCTTCATTTTGAGGTGTGTCAACTATATTGACTCCCTTTCACCCCCTTCTACCACCCGGCAAAAGACTACTTGGCATGCGGAGAGCCTGAAGGGAACTGTGACCCTTCACCCCCATCTGGACTGGTCCTACGGTGCCTCCGAAGCAGAACTGATAGAAATTTCTTAAACACTTACATTCTGGGTCCTGTTAAAGACATTGGTGCTATGGAAGTGAACAGACAGCAGACTGCTTTTAATTTAGAGACCAAGATAGAGGTCTGGCTGTAGGACATTTCCATCATCCCTAAAATTTTCCTTATGCCCCATTTGAGTCTGTCCCCTTGCCGTTGCCCTAGACCCAGTTAACTACTAACCTTTCTATCACCAGAATAAAATGAAATTCTTTTCTAGAATTTCCTACCATGGCATGTTGTCATACAGTCATGTTGTATGTACTCTTGTGTCAGGTTTCTTTTGTTTAGCAAATTCATACCTTGTCCTTGTTTATGACTGTGCAGTATTCCATTATATGAATATGCCACAATTCACCAGCAATGGGTATTTGCATTATTTCCATTTTTTGACTATTATGAATAAAATTGGCATGAACATTTGTAGAAAAGTCAGTGTGGTCAAACACCTTCATTTCTCCAGAGTAAATATCTGGGTGTAGAATTTTTGGGTCACATGGGAAATACAAAGTAAGCAGTATGTATATAGGGTATTACTGATAAAGCAAGTGTCTCACAAACAGAGAAATGTGGAGATCATGAGTTCCATTTTAGACCATAACTAGTAAGTAGCAATTATCTGTCTTAAAAGTAAAACAGGAAGTGTAATGTGGGCTTAATGATGAGGAGATATAAATGAGCTAAAGTTATATTTTTCACAATGGGCAGGAGTTAGTCGGACAAGGTTGAAGATAGAGAAATGAAGGAAAAGAATTGATCATACATGGGTTGAACAAGATGGGGTTTTCAGGCCACAAGTGGCTTAAGTAGGAGAAGGAACATCCTTGTAGCAGAGGAGAAAGGGAAATTGGGGTGCAGCTTACATAGGTTTATACATTTGTTAGGAGGGAAATTGAGGTATAATTATAATAGCTAATACTTAACTTATTTGCTTGACCTAAGAGCTTTATATATTGTAACTCACCTAATCCACACAACACCCCTATGTGATACTATTATTATGCCTGTATTACTGATGAGGAAGGCAAAGTTCTTGACTGGTGAATTCGTTTTCAAGTTGAAGGTGAGGTCATCTATTCATATTGAAAATGGAGGTGAAATCTGAACAGTTCTTAAAAGTCCATCCACCTCACTCCCAGAACTACTTTAAATTAAAAAATACAAGGGCAATGAGCATTTTGGGAAACATGCTATTAGTGAAAATGCCTTTCAATGACTTTATTTTAGTTCCCCTGTAACAATTACATTGCTGCTGCTGCTGCTGCTGCTGGTAAATCCCTCCGATAACTACACTTCCTGAGCCACTATCAATAGAGAAAGTGTGAAAGTTGGAGTGTGAGACCTGCCAGGAAAAAAAAAAAAAAGGTGTTTCTTTCATAGCATCCAGAAAAGTCAGTCTCTTTAAAGCTGTCTCTTCCTAGGAGTTTTTGCAAAATTGCCCATCTTTGTAAGAAAAAAATCACTTAGTTCTTAGATACCTTTTTAATTCTTAAAACAAGTGAAAAAAAATTAATGAATAAACAAAACTTCTTTTGGCATCAGTTTGTGGTTTTCAGGTTTCTGTGTTTCCCTCCCTCCCCCCACAACTAAGCACAGATACCCTTTGCTTTTTGAAAGCTTGCCACCTTGCTTTCATGAAAGACTGACTTTAGCACCTGTTTTTGCTAACCAAAAGAAACCTGTAGATGATTATCACTTTTATGACAAAAAGTGCAAAATTTGAAAAATGAGAAAGCATCAGCATTGGTTTTGCAGCAGCTGATTTAGAGGAAATGGCACCTGAGCAGTAGGAGGCCCTGCCAAGCTCCTTCCTGCAGCTGCTTTCTACAGGTGTGTGTTTATCAAGCAATTCATGCTTTTTACTATGTTGTTGCTACTTTAGGTTTTTATGTGTGATTTTATATGATTTAGTAGATTATTTTTGAGGTCTGGGAATGTTAAAAAAATTTTCTAAATGAATGGCAATTGCTTCTTTGCTTTATGCCTTTTTTTTTTTTTTAAGATTTATTAATGCATACAAGAACTAGGGTACAGGCCGGAGGTGTGAGGTGTGAGAGGATTCACCAGAGACAGAGTGGGCAACAGAACAGGCAGATCAACCGAAGTACACTGCTGAGGGGAGCAGTGGGCGAGTCAGGAGAGGTCTGCTGCGCCACGTGGGTAGCTCCCTGGCCGGGGATTGAACCTGTACTGCAGTGGCTGCGGATTGCTTCATAGATTGCGTCTTAATCCCTTGTGCCACCAGGGAGGCCTGCTTTATGCCTTTTTTGCCTTAGGAACAGCTTCATAGGAATGCTGTACTTTTGGAAAGCAGGGGAAACCTGTTTCATTCATTTTGCATCATTTTGTTTTTTGATCTCTTGCCTCGGTTACTTTTTTAGAAGTAGGAGCCCCTATTTTCTTCCATCTGAATGATTTGGGTCTCATATGTATCAATTAATGAAGTAAGCAGAGAAAATTTTTGTTCCTCCCTTTAGCAGCAGGAGGGGCACAGAGCTGGTTCTCTATGACCTGAGCAGATGGGTAAAGGAGAAGTCCTAGAGCCCTCAGTGGCTTTTTCAGGCTTTTATTGAGTTTACCAGGTACATGACAGGCAGGGGTGCTGGGGGGCCAGGAGGCTGGCAGGCCTCCTAGCCCCTGGCGAATCTTCACTCTTTCTGGGCTCTCTGGCATTCTCTCGTGGCCTCCGCTCCTCTGTTGGTTCTCTTCCTGCTCTCTCGTTCTTCTACTGCCATCCCCGTGATGCCGCCCTTATAGGCCCAGTCTCAGCCCTGGTGTACCCACCTACCTATGCCCACACCTTACTCCAGGTGCCCGCCATCAGGCATGCATTCAGGACCTCAAGGATCCATCATCTATCCTGATGGCAGGAGGGCAGAAAAGCCTGACAGTTACTTACCCTACACTCCCACATGACAATTTACACTAACTTGAATATCTTTCTTAGTATAAGTTGATGTTGCCCCAGAGTGTGACAGTAGTGATGGACTCTGTTGTATGCTTGTGTGGAGTTGGGGTCATGTGGAATGAGGTTGTCTAGTCAGTCACTCTTGATGAGTACGACAGATACTTAGTTTCCACTATCCATGGCAGCTCTCGGAGAGAAGGTGAGTTACAGAGTTAAAAATGAGATTCTTGCATCAACCCAGGACTCCTGAACGAAAGAAGTCTCAATGGACTAATTATATCTGCCCAGATACGGTGTGAATGGGGAGTATTAATAGCAATGGAGAGGGAATGAAAATGAGTTAAAGTTTATGTCGTGCCTGTGGCCATATGTTTGTGGAAATGGATTTTGGTTGTGAGAAATTTTCTGTAAAGGGATTTTTCTAAAGGTTTCTATCACCGTTGTGAATCAATGAGGAAAAAAATATAATGTATTTTGCATTTTAACTTGGCTGCTGTGTTCTTAGCAAGAAAGCATCATGTACCTCCTATTACCACTCCTGCCTTGAATCTGAACCCCTGAGTCCAAGGGCGCAAAGTGTTGGGTATTGTATTTCAGAACTATTGATAGGATACAGCTGGCTGACTCAGAGAATAAGAGGCTGGGGGTGGGGGTGTTGGGTGAAGACTGAATCTAGGAGGAATCTCGGTTAACATTGGCAAGAGGGGTGAAGACCTGTACCCATTGCCATGACTGTGTAAGAGTGATGGCAGGAAGCCTGTGGAGACTGGACATGGAGACCCTTGGTCTCTGATTGAGCTGAGGCAAGAGGACAGGCCAGCTGCATCTCTGAACTGCCCTGCAGTCATGATGACCAGTGCCTGTTAGTATCTTTGGCTGTAGAAGAAAAATGGTAACCAAGCCAGCTGCCACAGAACAAAGCCTCTGCCCTCATTTTCCAAGCATTCTGTAATTTCCCAGAATTCTTGTGAATCTTGGGGAACACGTGGAGGACCAGGTCCTGAGTAGCAAGATGGAGAACCACTTTCTTCCTCAACTGTGTCATCACAATTGTCCTCCCACCCTACTCAGTGAGGGCAGATTGGGCCCAAATTAAATTAATTTGAGTTACAATAATCAATGGAACATTAAGTCAATTACTGACCATTATGAGAGAAATCCACACTTAGTCAACTTTTTTATAATTAAAACCTATGGGAGTCTTGTGAAAAACAGCTTTGCAAACAATGCTTTGCGAAGCACTTTCCTTTTGAAGTATTATTTTTCAGTGATTAATTATGCTCACACCCCCTAATTAGGAAATTGCTCCCCAATACATGTTAATTTTTAGGCTTTTAGTAAAACCAGAATTTTTAAAGCCTCTTAACATTTTTTCCCCTTTATCTTTGGATAGAGTCTTGTCTGTCATATTCATTGGCCAGGTGATCTCAAGTGAAGCCTGCTGGCAATGCATTTATAGATTTAGGTACTTATTTACTCGCTTACATTTCTTAAGTAATTTTTTTTTCACTGAGGTAACAGTTTACAATATTGTATGTGATTTAGAGGAGTACGTTCACATCTCTTTATGAAACTGAGCAAACTTGCTTGGTGGGTCCTCACCATCTCATTACAACTGGGTGACATGACCCACAGCAGACTTGGGCTATGAAACAATAGTAGCAGGATTTATTTACATAGGGAGAGAGCAAAAGGGAGAGAGATAAGGGAAAGAGAAATTACAGGTTGGCCCGGATGGCCAGATATCATCTGTCCTACTCTAGATAGCATATACTGAGCAGAGACCTAGGTCCAAGCAGAAGCTGAATGTGGCCAGCTGGCTGCTTCTGATTGACACCTCTCCTCACCAGCAGCTTAACTGTCAAAAGCTCAAAGGCCAGCCCTTTTCCTAGTAGCCCCTCGGGGTGGATTCTGAAAAGCACTGCCTCCTACATTCAAGTTGGAATATAAGCACCACCCTGGCTGGGGGTTTCCTTCTCACTGTTCCTCTTATACTCAGGTGTACCCGATCACAGCACATCCACCATCAAAACACTCACGATCCTCCACCCTCAGCTGGAGCCTCAGCTCTATAGTCAGATCTAGGGTTCTTTGTCTTAGTTTTCACTGTGCCTTTGTTTTGTTTTTCTATATTCCGTGGATGAGCAAAATCATCTGGTATTTGTCTTCTCTTTCTGACTTACTTCACTTAGCATAATCCCTTCCAGTTCCATTCATGTTTTACCCAAATGGCAAGGTTTATATATATATAAACCTTGTTATGGAGACATTTGAAACTCAGTTTCTAGTTACCATGAACAATATGCTATCTAATAGGACAGATGTTATCTGGCCATATGGGCCAACCTCAGTGAAAAAAAAATTACTTAAAAAAATATATAGATAATTAGTATTCCATTGTGTATATACACATCTTCTTTATCCAATCTGTTCCTGTACACTTACATGGATTCCATAGCTTTGCTTTGTAAATAGTGCTGCAATGACCACGGACATGCAAATATCCCTTCAAGTTAGTGTCTTTGCATTCTTCCAGTAGCTGCCTGGCCATGGCCGTGCTGCATGTGTGGCAGATCTGCTTTTATTGTTTTGAGAAACTTCCATACTGTTTTCCACAGGGGGTGGGCCAATCTACATTTGCAACTGTGTATAAGGTTTTTCTCCTTATCTTTGCTTATTTTATTTATGCATACAGGAGCTGGGGTACAGACCAGAGATACAGAGGCATGAGAGGATTCACCCGAGACAGAGTAGGGACCAGAACAGGCAGACTGACTGAAACACAGTGCTGAGGGGAGCAGCGGGGCGAGTCAGGAGAGGTCTGCTGTGCCATGTGGGTTGCTCCCTGGTGGGCTGGAGATCGAACTTGTGCTATAGAAGCTGTGGGTTGCTTCACAGCGCAGTGCTTAACACCTTGTGCCACCAGGGAGGCCCTATAACTTATTTTTATAGTGTTTTGCGCCATAAAAAACTAATTTAGAAATCAAAGATCTTGGCTTATGGGTTGTATGGGGAGTCTTGCTTTTCCACCCATTCATCCTCCTCCGTGGCTCTTTAGTTGGTGGAGAGGAGCCATACTGGACGAATTTCTGTTATTTCACCATCACCTGCCCTTTGTGCTTCTGGGTCTGTGAGCACATGGTTCCTGTGACGGCTCACCCCCCCCACCTTTGCTCCTCCAAAGCTGACCTCGATCATCTGTCCTTCTGATTTTGGTTGCACATTGGTTCCTCAAGTCGCCATCCCTGGCACCCCTCTATCCTGGTTCGGTTCTCCTGTTTTAGACTCGGGTCCTGTGACATCAGAGGACGCGTTGGTCACATTTGTGTCCATCTGTGTCAGCGCGTCTCCTTCACTAGACTGTCAGTTCCATGCAGTCAAGGACCTTATTTTCTTTGTCCTCCCCACTCCCAGTTGTGTTTATGTTGCCTGGCACCACAGACACAAAACAAACTAGAGTTGCAAATAAATGTTATTTTTACATGTATTCTTGGCTTTTGTTATGGAGACATTTGAAACTCAGTTTCTAGTTACCATGAACAATATTTTCTAACTTATAAGACAAAGCTGCAGATAGGTGTAACCCCCTGGTGTTAATAAGCATGGGCTACAATTTGATTCTTGGTTCATTGCCTGTGGTGAGTTCCTTGATGAGGTCGTTGGAGATCAGCTCCCTCATCACTTCAGTAAAGATAATAATACTGTTGAGAATCTGTTACTAGTTAGTTGCTGTGGTCGGAAAGCCAATTGTATGTAACTGGTGTTTAGTTTTTATTTAGACAGAATATATATATATATTTTTAAAGATTTATTTATTTATTTACACAAGCACTGGGTACAGTCAGAAGTGCGGGAGGGTGAGAGAATTCACCAGAGCCAGAGCAGGGAGCAGAACAGGCAGACGGTCGAAGTACACTGCTGAGGGGAGCAGTGGGCGGCAGGAGAGGTCTGCGCGCCATGCCGGACCCTCCTCCGGTGGCCGGGGAGCAGCCGGGGATCGAACCGTGCCGCGGAGGCTTCAGGCGCTTCGCAACCCAGTGCTCAACTGCTGCGCCACCGGGGAGGCCCTAGACAGAATATATTTTGATGTCGTACTAGTTTCAGAAGGATTTGTCTACTCAATAATGGTTACCTAGGAATTTAGTCATTGTTCAGGATGGCCTGGGAGCTTGAAATATAGAATCCCAGGCTCCCCTCAGACTTAGCAAAATAAGCATTTTAACAAGATGTTCAGGTGTTTGGCCTGACCCTTAAGTCTGAGAGGCATTGCTTTAGACTGCAGTATATTATAAGCACTTGAGGGCCGCCAAGGAAAACTACTGGTAAGCATTTGTTTATTCATTCACTCCATTTATTCATTCATCCATCCACAAAACAAATACCTTTGAAGTTTACAATTTTTATTAGGCCTTGGTAATGTTGATAATAATAACAATAGTAGAAGAAGAAGAAATAAGGAGACACTTAACAGACTGTCTTATTTCTAATTCTCACAACAACCTCAAAAGGAAAGAGGTATAACCATGGACCCTTGAACAACCCCTGCTTAGGGCTAACCCCACACACAGTTGAAAATCCATGTGTAACTTTCGACTTCCCAAACACTCAACTTATAAACTGCCTGTTTTTGACCCAACAAATCCTTACTGAAAACATTTATTTTCTTACCTGTGAATGGACCATAAACCATGTGTGCAAAGGTTTTGACAATTTTTTTTAAGAATTATTCCCTTTTTGTATGATTTTTTAAATTTTTATTTATTTTGCATAGAAGACGTTGGGGGTGGTGGTGGTGAGAGGATTCACCAAAGACAAAGTGGGGAGCAGAACAGGCAGATCCACTGAAATACACTGCTGAGGGAAGCAGCGGGCACGACAGGAGAGGGCTGCCTTGCCATGTGGGTTAGCTCCCTGGCTGGGAATTGAACTCATGCAATTGAAGGCCCACGGCAATGCTAGCCCTGAGACTTAATCCCTAGGCACAAAAGTGTATATTTGGATAGTGTACATTTTATGGTAGTAAATCATAAAATACTGTTATCTCCATATAGTTTATGCATTCATGCCACACCTAACTTCATCTTCATTTTCCCCCTATTTTAAGGCCATCTAGTTATTCTGAGAGTTTTTCAAATTGTCCCAAATGTCAAAAAAATTTCCAAAGCAATTTTTTGGGAAAAAAAAAAAGGTTCATGTATAAGTGGACCTTACTGTTCAGATGTGCATTGTTCAAGGCCAACTGTAGTTCCATTTTACAGACAGACCTTGGGAAGTTAGGTAACGCCTGCCCACAGTTTCAGCCAGATCCCATCTGACAAGTTCCCGAGCTTTCTATCAATACTATTCCTTCCTAAAAGTGAAGGATGTATGGTGATCCGATCCTTTGAAATTTTAGATACTTTCACAGCTCATTTTGGGCATATATATTTTTTTAAAAAGTGGAGCTTGATCTTGTTACTTATAAACAGTACTTTCCTTCACAGGGAAAATGGATGTAGAGAGGATTCCTAAATAAAAGTATTACTTCTCTGCCCATATCAAATGGAACAAACGGAACAGTATGCCAGTTTATCTCACAATCTCTGTGGAGGAGTAAGATCAATTGTTGAAATGCAGTCTGAAAGATCCACGAGAATGGCATTTTATCATTGCATCAAATCTTGTGTTTGACCTCAGAGGCCCCGGTAGTGAGTTCAAGTGAAAAGCCAGATTGGGAGGGCTGCTCGCGCTGCCCCGACCTGGCAGTGTCTCTGGATCTCAGCAAGTGTCACTAAGGAGGTGAGCAGAAGAACACGTCTCGCAGGCTGGTCTGTGAAGTGGGGCAAGATACCAATTTTACTACCCATCACAAATCACTTGCTTCTGTCAACACAATGCTGCCTGCGGTCCTGCTCTGTGTCTCCACCTTCTTGTTTGCCGGGAAAGAGATTCCAGCTGGGGCCATTGACGCAATGCAGTGCCTTTGATTTCTACTCCAGGGTCTTAGGGCAGGCGTGTTTGCTGCGCAGTAAACAGAGTTTTTCGGGTCATCGTCATCTTTTCCAGTACTGCAAGACAGACTGATTTCAGCACCAACAAGCAAAGATTGTTTCCTTGTTATTATCCTCCCACCCCCCACCTCTCAAAGTTCCATGAAGTTGACCAATTCAGGCCAAGCCATGAGGATGTTTTAGGTCAGGATAATTCACGCTTTCTTAATGCCAGGGAACTCGGGGAGCTTTGTGTAGGGTGCTTTGGAAGAGCCTGCTTTCTGTTTGTGCCTTTTCAAGAAATGGTGCACCCGCTCTTAATCCAACACGAAAGGGAAGGTTCTCTGTGCCAGCAATCCCACATGAGAGATGGAATCCTATTCAATAAACCTGGGGGCAGCCTTTTTTCTGAAAGCTTGAAGAAAGAACAAAATCACCTAAAATCACATTCCTGGCCATCTCCCTCAAACTCATGGCTCTCATTAGTCTAGATACACACACGCAAAGATGCTTCTCTGGCTCATCTGGGATGGCTTCCAGGTGGTGGTGATGAGTGTTAGATGTATGGCAAGTTCTACAGCTGACTAGGCAGACAGCAGTTTCGAAAAAATGAGGTGTAAGTATTTCTGGGTGGGAGTAACCAACCAGGCTTGCTCCAAGTCATGTTCCAGTTCAGAACAGCAAGGGCAGCCACTCAACAGTGAAGGAAACAAGACCCTTGGAGGGTTTTTTATTTTTTGTTCCCCGGTTACTGAGGATTGCACTTTTTTCCCTTCTCACATTGAACCCAGTGCCTTTTTCTTGAGGAGGGACCCATGTATAAATAGGGTTTTGCTCAGGGTATCTTGCAGCTGCTGCGGGAAGCTCGGGGACTTCCAGCCTGACCCCCGAGTCCCAGCGAAACACTCCCCTCCTTCCCACTTGCAAGTTTTCCCATCCTGTTAACATTCCTCTTTAAAATGGAAACACACTGTTTCCATCTCAGCACCGCTCACTTGACCTTCTATATCACTGATGATTTGTAGAAAGAAAGAAGGAGTCACTGCCTTCTGAATTCTTTCCCAGTTTCAGCTTCTTCTGCCTTCGTTAGTGGGCCCCTTCGACCTCTACCCCTGGCGAGAATTCAACAGAGACAAGCACTCGGCCAAGAAATTAAGCTGGATCAAACTTCTGAATAGTGTCCAAAACACAATATCGGTGCTTCTTCCATCCCAAGGAACGACCAGAATAACCCCCGAAGTTTACTTCCCTCAGCAGCACAAGCATGACAGGGAACATGGGGGTGTTAGCACATTAAAAAAATTTTTTTTAATGAATAATATCCTCCGGTTAAAAAAAAAAATTTTGTTCACATTGCAAGTTGCAACCATCACAAACCCCCTTCTTCACGTCTTTCCTCCTTACTCTACAGAACACGATTTTCTTTGAAGTCTGTTTTAGCTTTCATAAAAGACACACTTCAGCCCTCTACCCAAATTCATGACAGTTATCTTTAGATTTACGACAAATCTTAGACTTGTCTAGGGCAAAAAATGTATATTTATTTAAACGTGAAAGCAATCTCCTGAGAGCCTTGTGTGGGAACCACATTATTTCAGTATTCCTGTGCTGGAAAGGCTGTCTTTTCAAGTCATTCTTGGCTACCGGCCCTGGAGAATGAAGCCTCGTCCCAGCGGGGCAGCAGGAGAAAAATACTAGAATAGAAATCAAGAGAAGTAAAAATCCTAGTGGACAGGGTTTACATGCACTGCCTCTGTTCAAAAGCACCATTTTAGTGATCAGCTAGAAAGTCCCGGCTCAACATCTACTGCCAAATGTCTCGTCATCTTGAGCAAGTCATTTTCTCTGGTCTCTAACCCGGTGAGCTGATGGCTAAAATTGTGCATTTGAACTGAGGCAATCAATGCATGTAAACTCTGTTTTGTTCTACTTTTTTTTTAATTTTTTTTTAATAGAGGCATGTTTATTTATTTGTTTGTTTGTTTGTTTGTTTTGTTTATACATGCACTGGGTACAGTCAGAAGCACAGGAGGGTGAGAGAATTCACCAGAGCCAGGGCGGGGAGCAGAGCAGGCAGAAGGACCGAAGTACACTGCTGAGGGGAGCAGCAGGCGGCAGGAGAGGTCTGCGCGCCGTGTGGGACCCTCCTCCGGTGGCCGGGGAGCAGCCGGGGATCGAACCGGCGCCGCAGAGGCCGCGGGTAGCTTCACAACCCAGCGCTCAGCCGCTGCGCCACCAGGGAGGCCCTATTTTTTTTTTTTAATTGATGTGTCTGCTTCTCAATATAATCTTACATAAACTCCAGGACGTAATATAGATATGCATATATTCTATACAGTTTATGAATTCAAAACGGTAACCTTTATAAGTTAGGCAATGAAAATGGTCCATTTTTGTGTTTATAGAAAATAGAAATGGGAGTTGTATGATTTTGCAGGGCTGATGTAGCAAAAGGCCACAATCTGGTGACTGGAAGCAAGAGAAAGTTATTCTCTCCTAGGATCCTAGGGAGATTTGAGGAGACTTCCATGTATCCGTTTTCTTAAGTAGGAGCCAAAGAAAATCTACTCTAATAAATCAGGTCAAAAGTTTACTGGTATGCGAATCTCAAGCTCAGTCTAAAAAAGGAAATTGGGATATTTTATAAAAGGCAAAGTCTCCTCTTCCATGGACAGTCCAGAACACTGTTTCTTCAGAAGTGAAGAGGTATCCCCTACTATACATTCAAAGGGCACTTAATCTAAATATCACAGCATCCGAGTCTTTCCAGCACGTGCAAGCTAGAGTACTTTACCTTCCATTTTACCATCATTGCATTAAGGACTCAATGGAAAAATGGACAGTGGTGTGGTAGCAGGGAAATATTGTGTAAAAAAAAGTATAAATATTAATCTAACATCTAAAAATTATTGAAAGTGAGCTAAGAATAAACAAAAAAATTTTTTTAAATAATAAATTTTATTTTTATATTCCCCATACAATTGCAACCCCCCCATTCTGACCCCAATCCCTCCCCTCCTGCCCCCCACCCCCCAAAAAGTGTCTCTGGTTCATAGTTTCTTGTTGATTTTGATTTTCACTTTCTTATAGTTATTCATTTTCCTGGTCCCTTATTTAAGTTTTCTAGATTCCTGCTATGAGTGAGACCGTCTGGTATTTTTCTTTTTCTTTCTAGCTTATTTCGCTGAGCATGATCCCTTCCAGCGCCATCCATGTTGCTGCAAATTGCATGTGTTTATCTTTTTTGAATGCTGAGTAATATTCCATGGTGTATATGCACCACATCTTCTTGATCCAGTCATCTATTTTTGGGCATTTGGGCTGTTTCCAAAGCTTAGCTATTGTAAATAGTGCTGCTATAAACATAGGGGTGCAGGTGTTCTTTGGAGTTGATGTTTCTGTGTCCTTTGGGCAAATACCTAGGAGTGGAATTGCTGGATCATATGGAAGCTCTATGTTTAGTAGGTCCAGAAATCTCCACACAGCTCTCCACAGTGGTTGGACCAGTTTGCACTCCCACCAACAGTGCAGAAGAGTTCCTTTTTCTCCACACCCTCGCCAACATTTGTTGTTGCTAGTTTTTTTAATATGTGCCATTCTCACTGGTGTAAGATGGTATCTCATGGTAGTTTTGATTTGCATTTCCCTGATGACAAGTGATGTTGAACATTTTTTCATATGTCTGTTGGCCATTTGCATTTCCTCTTCAGAGAAGTTTCTTTTTAGCTCTTCTGCCCATTTTTTGACTGGATTATTTTCTTTGTTTTTGTTGAGTCTCATCAGCTCTTTGCAGATTTTTGTGATCAGTCCTTTATCATTAGTGTTTAAACAAAAATTTTTTTAATGAAAAATTTGAAATCAATAATGTTGGCAAAACTGACGAATTACCATTTCAGTTGGTTCAATGTCTTTGAAGAACTATTTGGCAAAAAGTAATGAATTATAGAAATCTTAGTCTTTCTCCAGTGATTATAATTCTGTTAATTTGTTCTATTTAAATAATTCCAAAGAAAAAAAAATGGACTATACTTAGAAAGATTGTCTTAGCATCTCTGTTGAAGAGATAAAACCTATAGCAAAAATAGACAGGGTGGGAGATTAATCAATTTGTATTCTGCCAATTTAATAGACTATTTTGCAATAATTAGGAATAATAGTTTTGCAGACTGTGTCTATACAGAATAATTTTAAGTAAAAAAATTAAGAAGTACACATTAAAAAAATTAGAGATTCTTTTGAGAAGAGCATGCCGGGGCTCCCTGGTGGCACAAGGGGTTAAGTACCACACTATGAAGCAATCCACAGCCTCTGCAGCGCGAATTCAATCCCTGGCTCACCAGAGAGAAACCCACAGGGCAAAGCAGATCTCTCCTGTCTCGCCCTCATCAATGTATTTCAGTCGGTTTGCCTGTTCTGTTCCCCACTTTGTCTCTCGTGAATCCTCTCACCCCCTGCATCTCTGGCCTGTACCCCAGCTCTCATATCCATAAATATAAATCTTTTTTAAAAAAAAGAAGAGCATGTCAATAGAAACTATAGTAAAGTCTTTTCTTTTAAGGCTGTCTTTAATAGCTATGCTAGTAGTTAGCAGACCTTTTCTCCTTTTGCTTACCCCACACAAATTTTCAAAAAACAGTTCAACCAAAAATAAGAAGAATTTATTTAATTTTTACAAATGCTGATTTAGAATAGTGTTCTATGTCCTGATACCTTGTTTGTTAGATATTCGGTGCTCCCATGTTTTGCTGAGAGAAAACACAATTAAACCTCCCATAGCTGTAGTTGGAAAACCATGTCCATTTCACTGTGAAAAAAATATTGTGGTAGCTTGTGAAGGCACAATATTCTAGTTGCAAATTTACTGAATTTTTATGTAGAGGAGAGAGAGGGAGAGGGTTGTATAAGAAAGTCCTATGTGAAGAGTATGTGAAATCTGGGAACCAAGAAAAATAAAAAGTAAAACACAACTCCTGAAAAGCCATGAAGGATGAAACAGGAGGTCTTTGAAGATCATTTAGATGATAATTTGATGATCACTTTGGCCTATAGCAAACAGCACCAAATGCTTGCATTTTTCTAACATGAGGGGGCAAGGTAAAAAAAAACACAATTTGACAAAAAAATTGATCAAATCCTTTTTACTCTGGTACAAATATTGGCAATGTAATTTCCAAAAGATAGATCATCCTTTTATTTTATTTTATTTTTTCCTTAAAGGAATTTTCACAGATCATTTCCTTTTTTTTTTTAAGGATTTATTTATTTATTTATCTATTTATTTATTTATTTATACAAGCACGGGGTATAGTCAGAAGCGTGGGAGGGTGAGAAAATTCACCAGAGCCAGAGGAAGGAGCAGAACAGGCAGACTGACAAAATACACTGCTGAGGGGAGCAGCGGGTGCAGCAGGAGAGGTCTGCCACGCCATGTGGGACCCTCGCCGGGGACTGGGGATCAAACCGGTGCTGCAGAGGGTGTGGGCAGCTTTGCAGCCCAACACTCAACCGCTGCGCCACTGGGGAGGCCCTAGATCATCCTTTTAAACACACATTTTCTCCCTGAATTTTGGTGCTTTGGCTAGCAATGTGGGGCAAGTAATTGGAATACTGATGTAATTTGGCTTGTGGTGTCATTTAAACAGAAAACAGAATTTTGTTGGGTTTGTTTAAGAACTTGCCATGATATAACTGTGTAAAGTTCACATTTTCCCCCTTTTATATCTCATTTGTTCAACATATAAAACAAAATTGAGCTTTTACTGCCCTGTGTTTTCTCTCTGAAGATCTTACTGTGTGTTTATTTTGAAAACAATTCTGTTGATAAAAGCACAAGAGCTGTGGTTTGTGACTCCAAAGAACAGGGTATATGTCAGAGAAATCAAAGATGAGCAGATGAAGTCAAATTTGTCAACCTGCTTGGGAATTGATAATCAAAATATTTTGGGGAAAAATGACTGTCAGTGTTGTTCAGAGAGTAAGAGACATAACCTAGAGACTTCCATTTGGGAAAGCTCTAGTTTGGAGTGCCCTTCACATTATAGCTTCTAAGACTAATCTTTCTGTAAGCTTTCTGTTCAACTTGTATTACAACGTATGGTCTCCAGATCTCTTTGCCACCTGAAAAGTGAATATGGACAACAGCCAGATTGTTCCTGTTCTTTGTAGAAATTTATTTTGGATGAACATTTTTTGTCTCTTCTGAAGTTCTGTATGATTTTTTAAATCATAAATTTTTAAGTTTTGAATTGTTCATCTGAATACATTTATCAAAGATGGTTTCATACATACCAGGTAGTCATAGCAGTGTCTTCTCAGAAACTCTGCATCAACACCTAAGAAATCACTGTCCTTGCTCTTTTTCAGACGAGTAAAACAGGATCTTCTCACATGCAAGTGAAATTATGGAATGGAACTGGAAGCAGTGAGGCTTAGTAGTTGAGAGCTTGGGTTCTGGAGTTGGGCAGACTGGATTAAGATCAGCCCCACTACTTTCAACAACATTCTCCATGAAGATAGTACATGAATACCTCACTATTCCATCACTGGATGCCCATCCTCATAGCAAGGGCCACATTTATCTTAAGCATAATAGGCCTGGACTGTTCCACTGCAAGTGGACAGGTACCCAGATTGAGCTGGCACAGTAATGCTTCCTGTTCTCAGACAAAATTGGATTCAACTCAAATTTTGCTGTTAGGAATCTGTTTTGCTCCATTTATTTATTTATTTTAAAAAGATTTACTTATTTTCATGCATACAAAAACTGGGTGATAGTCCAGAGGTGGGGGAGGTGAGAGGATTCACCAGAGGCAGAGTGGGGAACAGAACAGGCAGCCTGACTGAAATACACTGCTGAGGGGAACAGTGGCCAAGCAGTGGCCTCATGAGAGGTCTGCTGCATCATGTGGTAGCTCCCTGGCTGGAGATTGAACTCGTGCTGCAGATGCTGCAGATAGCTTCACAGTGCTGTGCTTAGCCCCTTGCACCACCACGGAGACCTTGTTTTGCTCCATTTATTTGATTCTCTTTTTCATTGTGTTGACTTCCATCTCTAACAGCCTCTCTCTTTGCGGTGGGAAAGAGAGTGGAGGCATCTTTCTAGGAGATTTATCTGCTTCCTACATCTCAGTATCTCGTTAGCAGGATATAATGTGTTCTACATGGGCCACAGGAAAGAATGTTATCAGCCATTCTGACTCTATCCCTGGGCCCATCATTGTCTCAGGATCAGATACTTGGTCCTGTTTGAGTCACATAGCTTCCTTTGTGACCTCAAAAGGGGGCCTGTTGACTGAAACTGACTACAGATACATGTGGTGTGTAGGAGAGAGATGCAATTTGCAAAATGACATGTATATAGGAAATAAAAGCAATAGATGAGCATTATTTTGAGCACATCCCTTGTGTGTCCCTTCACAAAGGACCTCGAAGATTTTTTTTTTTTGAAAAAGATTTATTTATTTATGCATCCAAGAGCTGGGGTATAGGCCAAAGGTGTGGGATGGGGGGGGGCATGAGAGGATTCACCAGAGACAGAATGGGGAGCAGAACAGGCAGATCAACTGAAATACACTGCTGAGGGGAGCAGCAGGTGAGACAGTGGCTGTGGATAGCATCATAGTGCTAAGATTTAACTCCTTGTGCCACCAGGGAGGCCCAGGACCTTGAAGATCTTTGAATTAGTTATGGCATAGACTGGGTTGTGAGAAAAGTCATGATGCATTTTGTCATAGAAACACAGAAAAAGGGCCTCCCCTGGTGGCGCAGGCATTTGAGCGCAGTGCTGTGAAGCTGTCCACAGCCTCTGTCGCGCAGGTTCGATCCCGGCCACCTGGCGAGGGTCCCACATGGCACAACAGACCTCTCCTATCTTGTCCGCTGCTCCCCTCAGCAGTGTATTTTGTCAGTCTGCCTGTTTTGTTTCCCACTCTGTCTCTGGTGAATCCTCTCACCCTCCCGCGCATTTGGCCTGTACCCCAGTTCTTGTACAAATAAATAAATCTTTAAAAAAATTAAAAAAAAAGAAAACAGAAAAAATACATCATGACTTTACCAACAACATATATATATATATATATATATATATATATATATATATATACCTCATCTGTATCAGTTAGCGTTTGCTGCATAACAAACAATCCTCAATTTTATAGATTTAAATAGCAGTTTAATTAGCTGGGAAATTCATGCTTGATGTTTTGGGCCAGGCCCAAGGGGGTAATTTATCTGCTGATGTTAGCTGGGTTGACCCTGTTTCCAATCAGCTGGTGATGAGATGTTTGTCTGAGGTGACAGGACAGGCTTGATGCGAGATTCCCAGGGCAGCACAGGACAAAGTCCCAGGTGAAAGTGCTTTTCAAGCTTCTGCTTGTGTGTGTCACTGGCCAAAGCAAGTTCCATGGCCCCTGTAGATTTAAGAGTGAAGAAATTAATTCTACCTTTTGGTTGGAGGGGATATATTTGAGGTCATGTTTGCAACTCACCACATGTTTTATGTGACCTACAGAACAGGATCTCCTAAAGTCTGAACTACCTGTGTTGAACAGTCCTGGAACTATGAAAATCCTGTCAAGTCTAGGTAGGATTCCTAGAGCTTTTAGTTATAAATCTTATTTTAAGCCAGTCCTCAAATTCTCTTCCTACATGTCACAATGCTATGAATACTAGTTTGATTTATTTTCTTGTTTGTTCAGAAACTGGTAGAAAAGCCCTTGAACCCACTTCCAGAGAATCATTCATTGCTTGTTTCTTGTTAGTGACTGGAATTAGATGCTACTTTTACCAACAAAGATATTATTAGAATCCTAAGAGTTCTAATAACTTTAGAGACTCCTAAAGGTGATATGTGGTCCAGTTTTAAGGAAAACACAGAATTGTTGTGGTTGTCTTTTTTTTTTTTTAAAGATTTATTTATTTATTTATTCAAGCACTGGGTACAGTCAGAAGCATGGGAGGGTGAGAGAATTCACCAGAGCCAGAGGGGAGAACAGAGCAGGCAGAAGGACCAAAGTACACTGCTGAGGGGAGCAGCGGGCGGCAGGAGAGGTCTGCGCGCCATGTGGGACCCTCCTCCGGTGGCCAGGGAGCAGCCGGGGATTGAACTGGCGCTGCAGAGGCCGCAGGCAGCTTCGCAACCCAGCGCTCAACCGCTGCGCCACCGGGGAGGCCCTGTTCTGGTTGTCTTTATTAAGAAATTAATCAGCAGGTTCTTCTGGACTCTATGGAAATATTATTTCTTCTGTGAAATAATAGCTTCAGTTTCAAGACTCCTCCTTCCAATTCCAGGATATCCAAGGCCTTCCTGTTATCTGTAAAGCTGACCTGTCTTTTGAGTAATTTTAAGACTCCCTTAAATTTTGTGTATTCTATATTGGTGACAAATGGTCTAAAGGTGGACATTGAGCCACTGAACTTGTTGGGATTATTGGATTTTGGATTCTCTAGTGTGTAGAAAGATATAGTTTGCAAGCCTAGCATAATTTTGGAGAAAAATTTGTAAAGACTGATTGCAATGAGAGCCTTGAGGCCTTTATGTACACAGGTGGCATAAGGAGATACATGCTATGTATATTTGGATAGGTTTCTCTTCTCTCCAGCTGTAGAAGATACTTCTTTAAGTATCTAATTTAATTATTTCTTCAACAGAGTCTTTTTCTGCAATGCCTTTTAGAATAGCCTCATGTGTAGCAAGCACATTCTTTTATCTGGTTTGAAAAGTGCCTCCACCTCCTTTTGTAGAATTGTTGACTTCCTTAGCCCAAATATGTGGTTTTGTGAGGCTTTATTTTATCACAGGATGTACCTCTTTTCCTAGCCAGAGGGCTTGATCAGGAATTAGTGGAGCAATTGGGGACATTATCCTGCCTTTTCTTTTCTTTTTTTCCTTTTTTCTTTTTCTTTAATTTTTAATTTCTAATTTTTTTATTTTATGTATTTTTTACATCATTTTTCATTTTTGCACAATGTATGCATTTTCATCTAATGAGAAGGGCTAGAGCTATGTCTCTTCTATGGTCATATAAGGATAGTGCTAGATTACTGAGGTACCATTGTAGACTATACAGAAACAATAATTGTTGTACTCTTTGTTCCCCACTTCCTTCTAAGTGTCTTTCCCCCTCAAGTCATCCCCATTGCTTTAAGAAGAGTGAAAAAAATAATGAGTCTTTGTGTTTTTGCTTTGTTTTTTTTATTTACTTCCTCCAAATAGGGTTTTGAGAGTCTAACGAGACGACCAGAAGGACTCTAAATACAGACTTTATACTGTATAATTAGCAATAAACTTAAGGAGGAATAAGATGACCTCCCTGGGATCTCAGAAGGCACTGGGTGGAGGACACCCAGCAGGGGAGATGGGGCATTGCTTATTGCATCTCAGAGGTGGAGGTGAGAGAGGCCACGTAGACTGTACATCAGGTTACCCGCCCACACCCTGAAGCGTTGACCAGCCCTGGTGAAATTGTCCTGACTGGAGATTTCAAGGGTCTAGTGCACTTCTCTCTCTATTTATCCCTTTTTTCTCCAATGACACGGGGAGAAGAAGCCTAGGATAGAGAAGATATCTTATTGTGGTGCACTCTTTCCTCAGCTCCATCCAGTAAGCAATCTATTTTCCTATTTGTCGATGTCACATATGATATTTACATGTATAACAGATATGTCTCTGCAGGCTACCATTTAAAATGAAGCTTCAGGGCCTCCCTGGTGGTGCAAGGGGTTAAGTTTCAGTGCTCTCAAGCTACAGGAAGCCACTACAATGTGAGTTTAATCCCTGGCCAGGGAGCAACACACATGGAACAGCAGACCTCTCCTGTCTTGCCCACTGCTCCCCTCAGCAGTATATTTCAGTCAATCTGCCTGTTCTGCTCCCCACTCTGTCTCTGATTAATTCTCTTATCTCCCGCACCTCTGGCCTACACCCCAGTTCTTGTATGCATAAATAAACAAAAGTAAAATATTAAAAAAAATTAAACGAAGCTTCAGACTTTCCTGCATTTTCCATTGAAAGTGAATGCTAGAAGAAAGGGAAAGAGCTGTGAAACATACCCACACTCTGTGGAGTGGGCAGTACTGGAAATCCGAAACTCATCAGACATGAGCTAACGCAGGTTTTCAGTAGCTGGTAGAATGCAAACATGGAACTTAGTAAATGTGGGTGGAGAAGGTTGTAGAATCTGGCAAAATAGGGTTATGTACATGCTACTTGTTGAAAAAGAAAAACAAGCTGGGTAGAATGAGAACAGAGCAGATGGGTCACACAGACATTTTTGGAATATTTGGAGAACATTACGGATTAAAGAGGATTTCCCCAACTTGCCTGGGAAGCCAACGGCTGTTTCTATGAGAAAATGCATTCCAGTTTTCAACTCAGGGGATCTGGAAAACATCTCCCTTTGTCACCACTGCAGAATGATGGACAGGAATTCTCCCTTTATTCTCATCTCTAAGATGGGAACTATCTGCTCTGTGAGCTGTAACCCCACCGAGTGAGGCAGGAAGCAGCCAACCCAAAGCCCACGGTGGTGGGTGGGAGTGTTGATTTCCATCTCTGTGAAGAAAGAGAATTTTACAGCAATGAGAACAGGATCTCTGGTGTCAGGGTCACGTCCATACATATCTCTATGAGAAGTAAACAAATTGAGAAAAGGCAGGAAGAAGAACTTGGTGGGAAAGCAGGCCTGGCTTCCATCCTTGATTCTGCAAGTGCTGGTCAGGGTACAAATAGCTAATAATGTCACAGCCTTCCTGGCCCGGAATATGGCAATGACACTGTATCTCTTTTTTTCATCTGGGGGCAAGTGAGAAAGACTTGGTACTGAGCCTGCTTGTGGAATTGGGCAGGCTGAGCTTGGCCAGTGTCAGGGTCTTTCTGTGGACAAAGGGAATATTGTTTCTCAGCGACGTAGTTGATGGGACATCACCATAAGTTAGCCTTTGATTCCTTACACAGATTTCGTTCAAAAAAATCTATAAGATATTTTGAAAGAGGGGACAATTTTCCCTACATCTGTTACCAACCTGCAATCAGTCTGTGGGGGAATAACCGATCTTTAAGTCCAGAGAAAGGGAAGCATTAGGTGTTATGGGAAAACAGACTGGTCACTCCTCTCTCTCTCTGTTCCTTTACCTCTTCTGTTTCTTCCCTCCATTTTCTTACTTTTAAGAGATAATTTAATAGTTTAAAGATGATTTTTTTTTTGTTAAGAACATCTTTAAATAACCGTAAAAATAAGGTTGTTGTTTCAAAAATTTCCCGGCTGGAATGCTGTGTTTAAAACACTGTGTTTTCATGGCCAGGGCTGTTTATTTTACATTTAGAGATGTGGGCATGTGGGAACCATTTGCAGAAAAAAATTCACCGTTTGCTTCTATGACTGATACAATACAGAAGCAGCAGGTCGAGGTTCCCCAGCTGCCTTTCTAAAGCTGGACAGCCTGTTTTTTATTACACTGGCACGTACATTTATGAGGGGCAACAGAGGATGTTATGGAGAATAATGAAGAGATAAATTCATTCTGTCTCTAAAAGTGCGTGTAAAACTGTATGTAACATCTAAAAATGCATGTAATAAGAAAGTTTTCTGAGATCATTTGGGGTGGAATTCTGTGGATATGCTTACAACCACCCCACCTCCTGGGTCTGAAAACTACAAATGGGTTATTAAAGTCTTGTGCCTTCATTTAGACTCGCCACGCGTCTCCTACCAACAACTGATTGCAAGAAGCTGCCAACTTATTTCTCTACACTCAATTTCAATTGCTCCCTCCCCAGTCAATCCATCCTATCTCCTGGCTCCAGAGCCTTCTTAGAATCTGCAGACCTGACCACGGCTACCCCTGTCTTAAAATTTTGTAGTGGTTGTCCCCTATGGCTTCTGGAAGAGGGAAAATCATGTGGTTTGTTGGCTGAAACCAGCTTTCAAGTATATTATAGATATAAAATTTTTTGACCACATGCTACAAACCTGAAGAAACATGCAATTGTTGCCCTCATTTAAAAACTGGAGAATCTGAAAAATCTGAATATGCTGCTATTATAAAACTGGAAGCCAAGGCAGCCCTAACCTCACAGTCGTGTACAAACAGCTGACCTGTTGCATTTGGAAGGACACTGTTCCTCCAGTTTCCCACAGGCTCCTAAGCGGCCTGGATTTCTCTCTCTTTTGCATGATCTCGTTTTGCTCATTCCACCATCTGTTTGGCATTGACAAACGTTTAAATGTCCGGCTCCTGACTCTCATTTGTAAGGACCATGTGACTCTTATTAAGTTCTTAAGGCTCATTTCTCATGTTTTCTCCTCTTGAACTTTATGCTCCAAAAATACAGTTTCCTCCTAAGACACTGTGTGATTTTACCATTTCTATCTGAACCGCCTTCTCTGCTTGCCAGACTTTTTTTTTTTTTTTTTCCTTCTGGAAAGAAATTTCTTGATGTCCTGAGAGCTAACTGTTTTCTTCATGGTCTTTTATTCTGAACACCGAATCTACTTCCATTGAGAGGTTTTGGTGCTCTGTATTTTACTTACTGACGTAAAATCAGAAGAAGCTTTCTGTTATGAGCAGTAGGCATGCAATTCCTTGTGGGGGCAGCCCAAGCCTCTGTGGGGGGTGTGTTTGACAAGCTTGCTCAGGGAGTCCCTGGGCCGAGGAGCCCAGGGCCCTAGCCTCAGAGAATGAGATCAAGTCTCCAGTGAGGTTCTGGTGGGAGCTGGAGGGGCGGTCATCTGTGTGGTAGGGCCAGAGGGTAAAATTAAGAAGACACTGGAGAGGAAATTTGACGGGAGGAGAAACATTTCAAATGGAGTATTTTTCAAGCAGAAGCTACAGAAGAGCTAAATTTAGAATGCATTGAAAAGAACGAAGAAATTGACCCTGGAGAGAGGGCTAGTGGTGGAAAGCAGGGGGGTGGGGGTCAAGGGTGGGGAAGCTGTGGCTTTTCATATTAGCCTTCTGTAGTTGTTGAGTTAAAATCAAAATCATATAATAGTTTGATAAGTAATCAAAAAATGTATTTAGGAAGCCATACTGCATTTAGGAAAGCAATGACAATATGTGGTGTGACCCTCCTCTTTGGCCCCATCAATCTCCATGGATAATTTTAAAAATCACCAAATTCTTTTGGGAAAGCAGTGAGGAGGCTGGCTTCTAAAATTCTGGCTGCTGTGAAACCAGAAATGTCAGCGCATGAAGGTGAGCGCAGCTGACCTCTTAGCTACGTTCCTAGTTTTTCTAAGTGCAGTATTGAAAGAATGGATCAAACCAACTCCTGTGCTTGATGAAAAAGATGTTAGAGAAGGCTTGAGGTAAAAACCAGAGACCCTCCTCTACTGTTTATTAGTCCTGTCACACTTTCCATGGTCACCTCTTGAATTCTTTTCAGTGAATTTTTGACTTAGTGGTTATTTTCCCATCTTCATAGCCCCAAACACTGAGCTGAGGTCGCACCCACAGATGGATTTTCTGCAGATGGAGGCAATATCTCCTAGCTCACGTAGCTCGCTCGGTTCAGTATTTTATTTTCTTATGGCAAGGACACATGAGATCTACCCTCTGAGTAAGTTAAAAATTAAAATCTAATTAAAAGCGAAAGTTTCATTTTTTAGTTAAAAGTGTAACCTTGAGGGCCTCCCTGGTGGCGCAAGGGGTTAAGTCTCAGCACAATGAAGCTATTGGCAGCACCTGCAGCACATTCGCTCCCCTGGCCAGGGAGGTGGCCCATATAGCACAGCAGACCTCTCCTGTCTCGCCTGCTGCTCCCCTCAGTATTTCAGTCAATCTGCCTGTTCTATTCCCCACTCTGTTTCTGGTGAATTCGCTCAACCCCCACACCTCTGGCTTATACCCAGTTCTTGAATGCATAAATAAAACAAATCTTTTTTTTTTTTAAGTGTAACAATGACATAGTCTCATTGTCTGTAGGTACCATGTGGTGGGTGCAGCAGATCTCCAGAACTGCGCCATCCTGCTGGGTGGAAACTCCACGCCCATCGAATGGCACCTCCTCTTCCCCTCCTCTCAAGGCCTGCACCCACCCCTCTACTCTCTCACTCTATGAATTTGACTCTTTTAGGGACTTCATATAAATGGAATCAGTATCTGTCCTTCCCTCAAAGGCATATTTCACTTAGGTTGCCTCAAGTTATACAAACTTTCTAGAAACTGGTCTTTCTCCTATGAAGAGATAGAGTTTTTGTTCCTTCCTTGACACCTGAAGGACTTTTTTTGGGGAAGGGGCAGAGAACAAATAAAAAATGCTACTATTATTTTATCTTTAGAGCTGAGATTCCCAACTGGTTATAGGCACTGCCGCCCCCGACACTAATGTCATTAATGACTTAATTTTGCAAACAAGTCCTCAAATACCAGGGGGCACATTGCTACTCTTGCAGTTTTATAGCTGAGAAATAAGAACCATGGTTCCTCTGTAACCAGAGCACAGTTCTCGGGTTCAGACTGGACCCTGCCTTGCCATACTCAGGAGCACTGGGGTAACAGCAAGCTCTTCCTCTGGCCCCAACCACCTGAGCCCCAGGTGGCAGTGTCCCGGCCTTAGCAGCACCGTTACCTTTGGGAATTGAAATGTGGTCCAGAAAGGCTGTCGGGAACTGGGAGTACAGTGGTTCTTGGGGCAATGTCATTTCATGGAGCGTTGTTTGCTTGTAACTTTGATGAGAAAAAAGAGCTCACTTTCTGATGGGGGCCACTGTGTGGAGGGAGTTGCATGTTCTTCCCTGTGCCCACAGGGGCTTTTTCTGGGGACCCCACTTCTTCCCACTGCCTGCAGTTGTGTGTGTGAGTTTTATGTACATCTCCATTATCCCCGTTGCAGTGAGTGTGAGTGTGGGTGTGAGTGTGAGTGTGATGCACCCTGAGAAGGAAGGGTGGCCTGTCCAGGGTGGGGCCTTGTCTTGACTCTGGGTGCCCTTGACCCTGACCCAGAGTAAGCAGCTGGAGAATAAATGAATGAATGGCTGGGTGAGTCCAAATGACTATGTATTCTTTTTTTTTTATTTTCTTTTTTAAAAATTTTATTTTATATGTTTTTTACATTTTTCATTTTTGCACAATGTATGCACTTTCATCTTGGTTATATTTCCCATACAATTCCCACCCTCCCTTATTTTGACCCTAATCCCTCTTCCCCTCTCCCCCAGTAGTGTGTCTCTGGTTTATAGTTGCTTGTTGATTTTGATTTTTACTTTATTATAATTAGTTTTTTTCCTGGGCCCTTATTTCTGTTTTCTAAATCCCTGCTATGAGTGAGACCATCCAGTACTTTTCTTTTCTTTCTGGCTTATTTCACTGAGCATGATCCCTTCCAGCTCCATCCATGTTGCTGCAAATTGCATGAGTTTATCTTTTTTGATTGCTGAATAATATTCCATTGTGTATGTGTACCACATCTTCTTAATCCAGTCATCTATTTTGGGGCATTTGGGTTGTTTCCATAGCTTAGCTATTGTAAATAGTGCTGCTATAAATATAGGGGTGCAGGTGCCCTTTTGAATGAATGTTTCTGTGTCCTCTGGGTAAATACCTGGGTGTGGAATTGTTGGATCATATGGAAGCTAGATCTTTAGCAGTTTGAGGAATCTCTACACTGTTTGCACTCCCACCAGCAATGTAGGAGTGTTCCTTTTTCACCACATCCTTGCCAACATTTGTTGTTGCTTGTTTTTTTTGATATGTGCCATTGGGATTACATCAAACTGAAAAACTTCTGCACAGCAAAAGAGACATTAACCAAAACAGAGAGACACCCCACTGATTGGGAAAAAATCTTTGCACTCCAGTCAACTGATATAGGACTGATCACAAATATATACAAAGAACTCACACGACTCAAGAAAAACAAACAATCCAGCCAAGAAATGGGCAGAAGAACTTAAAACACATTTCTCCAAAGACAAAATGCAAATGGCCAACAGGCATATGAAAAAATGTTAAACATCCCTTATCATCAGGGAAATGCAAATTAAAACCACATTGAGATACCACCTGACTGTATGTATTCTGTGGGTGACCAGAGTGATTTAAATACACACATACACACACACAAATCTTACCATATTGATGGTTGTATCCTTCAATGGAGAAAGGTATTAGTGGTGTGCATTTCTTCTAGAGCAGACAGCTTTGGGGAGGGGAGAGAAGCGTTCAGTAACAGTGACTGTTACTCTCTACAGAGGTAAAGAGAAAAGAGAACAGAACATGCCCCTGAACATTTAAATAATTGAATTCCTGGTGAAATAAGTCAGAGCGAGAAATACAAATGCCATATGGTCCCAGCATGTGTGGAACCTAAAACAACCGAACTCACAGAGATAGGGAAATGACTGGTGGTCGCTGGGGGCTGGGGACATGGGTGAAGGGCATCAGAAGCTCCAAGCTTGCAGTTGTAAAATAAGTCCCGGCTGTGAAGCACAGCTTAGAGATTGCAGTTAACAATTCTGTAGTATATATATTCGAGAGTTGCCAAGAGAGTAAATCTTAAAATGTCTCATCACAAGGAAAAAAGAAAGTTGTAACTGCGTGATCTGAGATGATCACTTTTGCAATAAATCTTTATCAAATCATATTTTGCACCTGAAACTAATACAATGTCACATGTCAATCACATCACAATAAAACTGGAGAGAAGGGCCTACCTCGTGGCACAAGGGGTTAAGCATGAGCACTGTGAAGCTATCCGAAGCTACTGTAGCATGAGTTCTATTCCTGGCCAGGGAGGTGACCCACATGGCTCAGCAGTGTATTTCTGCCCATTCTGCTTCCCACTCTGTCTCTGGTGAATCCTCTCACCCTCCGCACCTTTGTCCTGTACCCTAGTTCTTGTATGTATAAATAAATAATAAAATCTTTAAAAAAAAACTGAAGAGAAAAGGAGATTAGAATGGTGGCTGTCAAGGCCTGGGGGGAGGAGGGTGAAGACTTGTTTGATGAGGTTTCAGTTTTACAAGATGAAAAGTTTCTAGAAATCTACACAACAATGTGAATAGGGTTGACACTACTGAAATGTGTGGTTAAGAATGGCTAAGAGGGTAAAATTTCTATTATGTGTTTTTATAATTATAAATTCAAAAACAGAAATGTTAGAATACTGGATCTCTGTTGTGTGCAATGGCTAGAGGGTGGTACAGAGAAATAGAGGATGGGCAATATAGGAAAGGTAAGATAAAAGGAGCATGAGATAAAGTTTGGATAGAGAAGAGAGAAACATAAAGTTGGAGTCATAACTTTGTTTCTTTAGGTTTGGAAAGAAACATAATTTTTGCATTAATGTGAAGGATGTTATTTTATAAATCCCAGAAGTGTCTGTGACAATTTCCTAAAAGATGTAAAGAAAGAGATTCCCTATTGATATTGTAACGGAGAGGAAAAATGTAACACAGGGAGTGAAGTTGTGGTTCCTTTTTGAAGTTCAGAAGACCAAAGAAAGTTCGAGTTTTACAGAATTGCCATTTTGGGCTTTGCTTTTGTGGGTTTAATATCAAGAGAGGCACCATCATTTTTATGAGGCTGGATGGATCGTTTCTGACATCTGTTTAAAGATTCTGAAACAAAAACAGTACAACATCAAGTTGTTAGCACATGGCCAAGAGCTACCCAGGGACCCTAAAATATTAAGGGGTGCATGTTCTAAAGGGAGTCCAGCCATCTGCTCTACAATGGTTAAGGAAGCAGACTCTTAGTGTGAAAGATTTTTAATAGAATTAGCATGCATAGAGGGAGAAGAGAAAAAAGTATATTAGCTTTCTAATAAAACTCCCAAAATAACCCATCCCTTCATGAGTAAATAGCCAACCAAATAGGCTTGGCCCAAAGTGGGGCTACCAAGACCTGAAAGCTTGTCATTAATTTTGTTCAAGCAGGGAGGCATAAGAAAGGGGTTAGGTAGCTCTCAGAAAGCTGGGACCAAAGAAGAGATTAAGAATTCAAAATACACGAAATAATCCACCATGAAGTCAGGACAATGACTGCCATTGTCTTTGCCAAGGACCAAGAGTAGCCTCTCCACGTGTCTCTTACTCACATGTCTTTTCCAAGTATCTCTTCTAAAAGTCTCTACATGTCTTTCCTCCACGTTTCTCCACCAATTTGCTGGGTGCAAGTAGAAACAGGGAAATCAAGAGGAGGGGCTGACTTACCTTCTATGTTATATGGTCTGCTCAGTTCTGCCCTAGTTCCCAGTAGCAACCCTGCTCAGGAAATCTGGCCCAGGGCATAGTGGGACTTATAATCCAAGGTGGCTGCGTGTAAGTGGGGGTGGGAAAAATGACACCCATTCCGTGCTCTGCAGTGCTCCTTCCCTTTTCATGGAGAAACCTATGTAACAGAGTGTGGTTTATGGATTAGATCTACCTTCTAAATGTTTGATCCTGTACATCCTCGGTACGTGCAAAGTGAAATAAAAAATATGGGATATTGACAGCTGACAAAAGACAATGTACTCGCATCTCTGTTAGAAATAGCTTTGGATCAACTTACTAAAAAACAAAACAAAAGGCAAATCAGGGAAATTTTACTTTTCCAACGAAGTCGGCAGATTTATGGCAAAGAGACTATAAATCTATTCAAAATGCCTTGCACCATGCTATAAGCATTTGAAGGTGAAGGTGAGAGAAAGGACTGGAAAATGACTAACATCCAAAGCTATTTCACTGCAATATGAATAGAGTATTGCTGCTGTCAAAAGCATCCCCAATAATTCTTTGAGTTTAAATATACTATAATAGATCAAAAACAAATAAAATGAGGAAAAGTCTTTTTTGACAGTATGAATATGTATGAAAATTAATAAAAGAAGTCCTTTGTCATTTAAAAACAAAGTTAAAAGGAATCCCTGGACTTCAGTCTGCAGGCTGGGATGAACCCCAGTGTGTGCAGGCCCAGTTAGGATGGGGAGGGATGTGGTTTGCAGCACTGCCTGCCCAGGTGAGGCTCACCTAGTCCTGGGGGAGGGGGTGCTTGGGTTGTGTGTGGGGAGCAGTGTGGGGAGGGGGCTGGTGGGGCGTGGGGAAGCAGGTCTTTCTCTAATTTCTTTTTCTCAGACGGAACAACATTTGGAATTGTGTTAGGCAGGAGGAGGGGCTGCTGAGTCTCAGGAAACTTCATGATACTGGACATGACCTCGGGTGAGGCTGACCAAGTTGTTATAAAAAACGACACAAAAAAATGACATAAAAAGAGTAGCATTTCCTCCATTGGAGATGCGAGGCCAGGTCACCACCCACACTCTGATAGTGACTGTCCCTGCCTCTAAGAAAATCCTTCCCCAATACATGCTTTAGATGAACTAATGTTTTCACCTCGAGCAAACCCTTTAGGCTAATCACCCTTAGGCAAGTGACATGGACTCCATTGTGAGGAGGTCACAGGCACGAGCAGGTCAGAGTTCAGAGATGGAATGACCTCATGGAAAGAGAGAGAAAGGACCCAGCCCCTTAGTGATGCGGAGTTAATGCTGCTTCAGTAGCGCCTCCACCTGCTTCTCAGGGCGTGGCCTGCAGTCCCTCCCTGCTGCTGACTCTGCTGAATTGCTTCAGGGTTAGGAAATCCTTGCTTGGTACCTGCGGGACCAGAGCCTCCATTATTTCTCTTTCTTGGAGCGCTCCAGAACCCAGAATCTTGTAACAGGATCATCCACCCAGAGGATGCTTTTTCCTAATATTTCAAAATCCTAGTGCAGGGCAGTCCTGGGGCAGGGGTGATGGCACTTTGGTCTGAAAGAAGCAGCCCAAGGCTGGAGTTTCTCCTGCTTTCCTCACCGGTAGCATGGAGGACACCTATACCCCTCCAGCGAGGCTGCGGCCGTGAATGTGGTGACATGTGAAAACGTGCTTTGTAAACTCATGTAAAGCAGCATTCAGCCTTCATTCAGTGAACATATATTGAGTGCCTATTGCATGCCAGGCATTTGGTTAACTTCTGCTGATGCAAAGCTGTAAGAGATATGTCCTTGCCCCCAGAGAGTTTGCCCTCGAGGGTGAAGGCAAATAGCCCACAGGTGACAGTGCACTGTGATTAAGGTCAAGAAAACTGCTGAGGGCTTGCAGAGGATGGAAGGGCTCTCCTAAGGGGGACCCCTGGCCTCCCAGTGTTCCTTTCAGGCTTGCAAAGAAAATCATCCCCTACCTCACTGGGTTCTTCTAGGCTGGTAAATTAAACAAGTTTCAAAGAAATTGATAAGAGGGGGAAAAAAACAAAGAAGAAGAAACTTAACATGTCTATGTCCTGTATGCCTGGGAGAGGCCCAGTGGGACCAAGTCACTCACCCATGCGGCTTCAGGCTCCCTCTTAAGTAGCTGAGCTGAGCTTTTGGGGTACTCATGGAGGTAGAAAGGGAGGGGCAGTTAGGGAGGTTATGGAAGGCACAATAGATGAAGATATGCAGATTTAGTTTCATCTTCTCCATGGAAAGAAAATAAAGAGATTAGGACTTTCAGGGAGCCAGCCAGGTTACCCAGCCTCTAGCTGGGTACCACCATTTAGAATTGTCCTCGTGAAAACAACCTCTTGCCGAAGAGACATTATTTTGGGGTGGCAGGTTTTTGCTTCCCTACATCCTGCAATCCATGAGATGGCTTCACAGCTAAAGCACTATGTACATCTGAAAGGAAAATGGAACACACAGATGCAGGGGCCCCTCTAGCAAGAAGTTGCCTTATGCAACTTTTTAATTTTAGAAAGAGAGGCCCCTTTTGAGCAGATAGATTGCAAAATGTGTCTGCTTCCTTCTTCCCACTCTGACTAATCAGGAAAAGTTCTCCCTCGGGGTGGACCAAATCAGCCTTGGCCAGGGCCCAAGACCTGGAGGAGGTCAGCAAGCAGGTGGCCCTTGCCTCCACTCCCCTGGCTGGGCGCTGTGTTGGCACGAGCTGGGTGGATATACACGCTGGCCCGGCAGGTGTAGGTGTTTGTAGTTCCTACTTTTGAAGATTACAATAAAAAACTATCAGCAAAATGCAGCACCTGCACCCACAGGGAGTGTGTTTTAGGAGATGGATTTAATTTTGTACACTTGGTTTATTCAGACACAATCGATTAGCTCCTGGAGGAGTGGGGGGTGTAACAGGGTAATTCCCAGGGAAAGGGGAGGGTCCAGGTTCCCTGTCCCACCCCAAGGAAGGGTGGAGCTGAACAGGGAGAAGGAAAGCTGGAGAGGAGACTAAAAGGAGAGAAAAAGAAAGATCAAGGAGGATACCTGGAGGAGGCACATGGAGCAGAGAGATGAAGAAGCTGCAGTGGATTCTCAGCCTTGGATTTGTACCAGGGACGTGGGGAACATGGAAGGAGACACTTGAACAGACATGGCTGAGAGACCTGTGGAGATGTTGACAATGGCAGCCTTTATCTTGGATTTTGAGTTTGCTCTTTTCTTTCCAGACTTGCCTGGGCCTTTCTGCCCCTTTTCTATGGGTCCCCACCAGAAGGTGGCTTAAACTTGTGGCAAGTTATTGGGTCTCAGTGGTCCTGCTTTGGGCCAACCCTGTTTGACTGGGTATTTACCCATGAGGGGATGGGTAACTTTGGGTGCTTCATGTGGAAATTTTTTATCTATTCTTTCTTTTGTCCTTATTATGCACTAATTGTATTAAAGTCCCTTTCCACTGAAGGTCTTATGCAGTAGAGTATGTTTTATCTTAATGCAGCGGATGGCAGTACCCATTTAGAGTGGGTACCCCTCATCCTGCTCTGTAACAGGGACACTTTGCAGTTACTGGGGATGACACTACTATGTAGGGGAGTAAAATCTACCACCCCCCAAATGTCTCTTTGGCATATGGATTAGTTCCTAGGAGGGGCTCTGAAGGCTGAGTGGAGGTTGCTTTTTTTTAAGAGATGTTCATGTTCACAGGAAATCTGTTGTGGAAGACTAAAGATGAGACTGAGGGTAATCGCCAAGAAGCATGCAAAGTTCTTCTGAAAGAATTACAATTGTCCCATCCAAGTCACTCCCTCTAGCTCGAGGGCAGGTGTGGCTACGGAGGTCAAGAAACTGCCTTTAAGTAGTTTAAAGAAACCCCTTTAGGTGCCCCTCTGCACCCTCCCACCCTCAAGCCAAGTGCCCAAATCAAGGAGCCTGTTACTTGGCATTTTGCTGCTTTTCTTTAGCAAATCCATGGTCTTCTCTCATGAAAGCATTCTCTAAGGCATTCTCTAAGTTATCCCGTAGAATTTTCTGTGATAGTGGAATTTTCTGTGACAGTGTTTCAATGTTTCAAGTCTGTGTCTTCCCAAGGGGTAGCGACTAGCTAGCCATAGCCACTGAATACTTGAAATGGGGCTACTGTAAATGAGAAGCTGTGTTTTAAATTTTACTTATTTATAATTAATTGCATTATTTACCTGCTGCATTGGTGAGGTGACTCTGGCTTTCATCACTGTGGAAGTTTCAGGAATATAGGTTCACAGCTCTGCAAATGTGTATACCACACCCACCACCAAAGTCCCATTCACCACTCTTTAATGACATTCTCACCCTGCCCCCACTTCTTGGTAACTCCCATTTTGTGAGCAGAATCTAAGAGTTTGTTTTTGTTTTGTTGTTTTATATTCCATGTATGAGTGAAATTATCAGGCATTTGTCTTTTTTCTGACTTTTTCCACCTAGTTAACACTCAGCTTCAACCTAGGATGTTGCAAAAGATGATTTCATCTTCTTGAAGGATTAATATTCCCCTTTGTTTATATATCTCACATCTTATCTGGTGGTAGGTAGGTGAGTGCTAAGGTTGTTTCCATGGCTTGGCCATTGTAAATAGTGCTGCAGTGAGTGTAGGTGAATATATATATATATTTTTATTTATATTTAAGGAGGCTAGAATTGATAATAGAGACTCCTGGTATGTCATGTTTTGATTTCTTCCCATACAATAATTCATTTCATCCTCATATGACTGAATCACTCTATTTGTACTCTAACTCAGGGTAGCAATTTATATATAAATTATATATATGAGAGAGAATTAATATTTTCATGTTCTTCCACATACCTGAAAGTGGGTTAGTGTTTGAAATTTAAATTTAAAGCTCCATATATGGCCAGTGGCTGCCATCTTGGATCATATATTTGTAACCCAAAGACTGACTCTTTGGGTTTCCTCATTGGTCTGTTCCAAAAGCAGAGTCTTTCCTTTGCTTTCTAAGTCATCCCAGGAACTAAGCTAATTCACTCAGACTGTAACAGGGTGGTCCCCAGGAAAGGGGGAGGTTCCCTGCCCCACCCAAGGGAGGGTGGAGCTGAGCAGGAAGAGGAGAAGCAGAAGAAGAGACTGAGGAAGGAAGGAAGCAGGATGGAGCCAGGAGACCTGGAGGAGGCACGTGGAGCCTAGAGACACGTGAAGAAACTGTGCAGAAACTGTGAAGAAACTGTGCTTGTCTTTTGGTCGTGGACTGGGTGACACAGATGTGGGTGAGACCGTGGGGAGGTGACAATGGCAGCTTTTATCTGGATGTTGATTTTGCTCTTTTCCTTCCGGGCTTGTCCGGTTGTTTGTGACCCTTTTCTGTGGGTCCCCACTGGAAGATGCTTTAGACTTGGGGCAGGCTTTGGGGCCTTGTTCTGGGCCAATCCCATATGGATGGACTTTTACCCACGAGGGGATGGGTAACTTTGGGTGCTTCATTTAGAAACTAGACTCTTTGCCTTACCTGTGTTGTTTCCTAGTTTAATTAAAGTTCCTTCCCATTAAAGTCTCATATGTTTTGTGTTGATGCGGCGGATGGCAGAACCCATGTAGAATAGGCAGGTTTGCGGGGTTTGGGCTGCCCCTCTCCCTGTCCTATAACAAGACCACCAAAACAGACTGAAATTTCCAGGCAGTCTTAGACCTTGTTGATAATTCTTTCATTTTTGTTCCCAATGTCTCATATAACTAGGAAGATTCCAAACGTCTCTTCCTGATGAAGCTGATAGAGACAGGAAGACTTGCACACAAGTCCCTGGGCCAGGGAGAATCCAGGAGGAGACAATCTAAGGCAGATCTCCAACTGTTATGGCCACAGAATGGTGTCCGAAGGCACCTGGAAGTATTTTCTGCCCTGAGAGACACAGAAAGTCCAGGGGTCGGGGCCAGGTATGACATTTCTCAGAGGATGCCAACAGAAAATGGTCAAAATCAAAGCAGAGATGAAAATACCCAAACCAGGTGGAGGTCAGTCCCAGAGGGTGCCAGTGGAAGATAGTTTGACAGTGGACCAGAAGTCTTTTTGCCACACAAAATTCTGACTCCTCATAAGCCAACTGCATTGCATTTCCTCCCTTTGGTGAAAGAAGCAGAAAGGAAAATCCTGAATTGACTGAGCCTAAATGTAAATCGAGAAAATACAAAAGTAACTGAAATTGCTACCCTGAGTTAGAGAACAAATAGAGTGATTCAGTCATATGAGGAGGAAATGAATTATTGTATGGGAAGAACTCAAGACATGCCATACCAGGGGTCTCTATTATCAATTCTAGCCTCCTTAAATTTATTCAAGTTTCCAGGACTAAGTTAATTTCGATCTTAGAAACAATGCCAGAAATTATTATACCAATTGATTACCAATAGGACATGAGTGGGGTGAGGTGGGTGGAGCTGGGACTGGGTAAGATGATAATCAAGTATGCCTGGGGAGAGGAAAAGAAAAGATAAAAACTGAGGAATGATTTGTATGTAGATTTTAGTTAATGATCTTAGAAACAGATGATGGGCTCTCGAGTGACTCTGGATGCCTGTCATTATGAATGAAACCTCCTCCCCCACCATTCCAGTGGAAAGTTAGGCCCTTGCCTCCTTGTTCCCCTTTATTTTTCTATTAGGGTAGTATTCGTTGCAGTTCTATCTTTTTTCCTGTACCTCATTTTTCAATGACTTGGATGGACAGAGAAAGAAAGCAGGGAGAGAGAATGGTTTGTCATCTGGAAAGAACTGTAAAAGTTATTAGGAGCACACATTTTGGAAAAGGAATGCAAGCTTGTTTTGAAAATGCAAAAGAAAACACAAATTCCCATCTGATTTAATTCTGACACATAACAAAAAACTTTATGGACAGTCAGCCATCTAGTTCTCTGTTTTATTTGCTGGAAATGAGTCCCAAGAAGCCTATATTTTGTGACTTTATATTTTCCCTAGGTTTGCTTATTTCATTAAGAGATGGAAATAATATTTTTTGGATGTAGTCTTAAACTTGGAACATTCTAATCTTAGGCAAGTTGTTTAAATTTTAGATATAAATGTTAGCAGTGAGGGCTTCTTGGAGTGATGTAAGTTGACGTCCTTCTCAGAAGGCCTTGCTGGTGTCAGAAGAGGCTCTTTGATCAGTAATGTGACACCTGAAAGGCTAAGGACTGAAAATTAAGATCTGTAATAATCCCTGGGTAATTTTGCAGGAGGTCTCAACTTCCCTTCCTGTTTATTTGATTATCGCTGAGAGCCTAATTTATGCTAGTCATATTTATTTTATTTTATTTTTTTTAAAGATTTATTTATTTATGCATACAAGAGCTGGGGTACAGGCCAGGGATGTGGGGGGCCGGGTGGTGGTGGTGAGAGGATTCACTGGAGATAGACTGGGTAACAGAACAGGCAGACTGACCGAAACACACTGCTGAGGGGAGCAGCGGGTGAGACAGGAGAGGTCTGCTGCGCCATGTGGGTTGCTCCCTGGCCGGCCAGGGCTCAAACTCATGATGCAGAGGCTGCAGATTGCTTCATAGTGCAGTGCTTGACTCCTTGTGCCACCAGTGAGGCCCCACATAATGATTTTAAAGACGAGGAATTGAATCACAGACTTCTTTTCAAAACACTTCATTGAGTTCTTGTTTAGTTGGTTTTCTGTGTCACCAGATTCAATGTCATTGACCTTCTCTTGATGTTAATTGACCTCTTAGATGATTCACACTTTTCCCTGTCATTGTCCGTCTGAAGCCTTTTTCTCACTGCTCATAAGAAATGCCAGATATGTGGACTCTTAAAGAACCTGATGGTAGTTGTATTTTCCACCATCAAACTTGAAAGTATTTTATCAAGGAACTAAGCTAAAAGTGCTCACCTGGTCTTATTTTTCCTTGGCTTATTTCTCACTTGTCTTAGTCTTGAAACCAAGACATCTCAATGTCCATCATAGTTTTGGAAGGAATGGCTTGGCAGAACTTTCAGAAATCTTAGGAGCTCTTTGGATCATTTGCTTACTCAACATGATGGGAAAAAATGGCACCAAACTCTCTGAAACTAGCTTCTTGATAACAAGAATGGAGAAAAATCAATCCACAGAGGACATTTCACCCCTTGGTGAAAATTGAGCTTAAGAAAAAATTACTTTAAGAAAGAAATCACCAACCTAAACAATAACAGAAATGTTTCTACCAGAACAGACATTTCTAATTTGTTCCTTGACCATTAAATTCACATGAGCAAGAAAAAGGCGTTGAGAGAGGAGTGATGGAGAAAATTCTTTTTCAACATCACCATTACTGGTCACAGTTTTTCACTCTTCCGAGGAGTAATCTATGAGCTGTGAAAACAGCAAGGGAAAAATTTAAAAATATTAAATACTTCTAAATAACAATTAAAATAAAAATTCCATTTGCTTATTATAGAGTTAAGTGATTCTAAGGAAAGTATTTGCTCTTACTATTCCTTTGGTAGTTCCTTTGTTACTTTAACTTCTCACCAAAACACCTTTATGACAGTGTCTGAGTTTAGATAGAAAGAGGCAACATGGCCCAGATTTTCTTTCCAGAATGATGATGACTTTGGAACAAGAATATTTATTGTCCTTTTGACTTGTGTATAGTTGCTTCACAAAGAATGTCAAAATTGAACATATTTCATCCCTTTTTTCCTTCTGATTTTAGGGCATATGATCATTTGCCTTTCATAATGACAGAGGGGCCAAGTTTCTCCCCTTTGCCTCATCATTCTTTTTTTTTTTTTTTTAAAGATTTTATTTATTTATTTATACAAGCACTGGGTACAGTTAGAAGCGCAGGAGGGTGAGAGAATTCACCAGAGCCAGAGCGGGGAACAGAACAGGTGGATCGACGAAGTACACTGCTGAGGGGAGCAGCGGGTGCGGCAGGAGAGGTCTGTCACGCCATGTGGGACTCTCGCTGGCAGCCAGGGATCGAACCAGTGCTGCAGAGGCTGCAGGCAGCCTTGCAGCCCAGCGCTCAACTGTTGCGCCACCAGGGGATGCCCTGCCTCATCATTCTTAATTTTTTGCTTGGGTTATTTTAAGCTCAGTTTGGTTAGGAAGGGACAATTTAGCAAGTGGTGGCTAAAGAAACTGCAAGTTCTATGGGCCTCCCCTGGTGGCGCAGCAGTTGAGCGCTGGGCTGTGAAGCTGCCCACAGCCTCTGCAGCACTGGTTCAATCCCTGGCCACCAGTGAGTGTCCCACATGGCGCACAGACCTGTCCTGCAGCCCGCTGCTCCCCTCAGCAGTATATTTCGTCGGTCTGCCTGTTCTGTTCCCCGCTCTGGCTCTGGTGAATTCTCTCACCCTCCCGTGATTCTGACTGTACCCAGTGCTTGTATAAATAAATAAATAAATCTTAAAAAAAAAAAAAAGATTAAAAAAAAAGAAAGAAGCTTCAAGTTCTATTGCTTTCCACATTAGTTTGCATCCAAAATGACTGGAGTTGAGTGTCAGGAGCTTCCACTGGATACAAGAAAACAGCCAGGAGTTGACTGGCTCCGGGACTGCCTAAGGCAACACCTCTGAATGTCATGCAGAAAAACAATGCCTGACTTTTCTAAATTCTTACAATTTGTAAGGTATGTTGACTTATTTTATATCATCACACTTGGCAACCCTATGAAGTAGGCATAGCAGGGGCAGCTGTGTCTTTCTTATAGGATAAAGGAATTGAGGTTCTGAGAGATTAAGATGTTTTTAAAGTCACTCACCCAGAAAGTGGTGGAAGCAGGTGGAAGTTTCTGGAAGTTCCCCCTTTAAACCACATTAGCTGTATGCCGCATTAACCCAGGGCTATAATGACATTTTCAAATGTCCAGAGTGATGCAGTACAGCATAACTTAAGACAATAACAACAATGATTTGGAGGAGAGAGAGGGTTCAAAGTACAGCTCTATTACTTAGTTCTGTGACCTTGAACTTTTCAGTCTACTTATCTCCAAGAGGGGTGTTCTCTCAAAAATCCCAGGTGTTACACTCCACAGTGCCACAAGCATTTCTCTGATTTGTGGGCAGACAAATGTAATTTTTGTTTACCATTTTCACGAGTAACACTTGGTAGAAATACTTGCTATGTTACTAGTCAAAACAATCATGATCTTAGTCCTGAAAAACACTCACTGCATAATGAATGGATTTTTTTTTAAAGATTTTTTTTAATACAATAGCGGGGGTACAGGCCACAGGCCTGGGAGGGTGAGAGGATTCACCTGAGACAGTGTTGGAAACAGAACAGGCAGACAGACTGAAAGCACTGCTGCGGGGAGCAGTGGGCGTGACAGGAGAGGTCTGCCGCGCCATGTTGGAATCCTCCTGGCCGGGAATCAAACCCACGCTGCAGAGGCTGCAAACAGCTTCACAGCGCTGTGCTCAACCCTCTGTGCCACTGGAAAGGCCCTGGATTCATGCTTTTCTATGTTGGCACTCTTTTGATCCTGCAGGCTGGCTGTTAGGATCACTTCAAAAGGTGGTCCTAATGCAAAAAGCTTAATATCCTTGAATACACTATACACTTCTAACAGTAGCCTCTGAACTTTTTCGATTAATAAATGCTCTACTAAATTTCATTATTTTTGCCATGCACAAAAAAGAAAACCACCCGATATTTCTCTTTTCCTTCTGACTTTGCTTAGCATAATCCCTTTCATTTCCATCCATGTTGACACAAGGGGCATGACTTTATCTGTTTTGATCGCTGAGTAGTATTCCATTGTGTGTCTATTCCACATCTCCTTAATCTGTTGATCTATTTTGGGGCATTTAGATTGTTTCCATACCTTGGCTATTGTAAATAGTGTTGCTATAAAAAGGAGTGCAGGTTTCCTTTTGAATTAGTGTTTGTGTTCTTTGGGTAGATTCCTAGGAGTAGAATCACTGGATCACATGGTAAATGCATTTTTAATATTTAGAGGGTCTCCCACGCAGCTTTTCATAGTGGCTGCACCAGCCTACATCCCCACCAATAATGTTTCTTTTTTTCCACATTATCACCAATAATTGCTGTTGCTGGTCTTTTTTTTTTTTGAGATTTATTTTTATTTATTTATGCATACAAGAAATAGGGTGTGTGCCAGAGGTGTGGGGGATGAGAGGATTCACCAGAGACAGAGTGGGGAGCAGAACAGGCAGACTGACTGAAATACACTGCTGAGGGGAGCAGTGGGTGAGACAGGAGAGGTCTGCTACGCCATGTGGATCACCTCCCTGCCTGGGGATCGAACTCATACTGTAGTGGCTGATGATAGCCACTGAAGGACACAAAAAGGCTGAGAGTGGGGGCTAGGTATGACATTTCTCAGAGGATGCCAACAGAGAAAATGGTCAAAGTCAAAGCAGTGATGAAACTCCCCAAACCAGGGGGAGGTCAGTCCCAGAGCATGTTAGTAGAAGACAGACAGTGGCCCAGAAATTTTCTTGCTACACAAAATTCTGACTTCTCATAAGCCACCTGTGTTGCATTTCCTCCCTTTGGTGAAAGAAGCAGAGAGGAAAATCTTGAATTGACTGAGCCTAATTCTAAATCAAGAAAATACAAAAGTGACTGAAATTGCTACCCTGAGTTAGAGAGCAAGAGTGATTCAGTCATAGGAGGATGAAATGAATTATTGTATGGGAAAAGACTTTAAGCCCTGCACCACCAGGGAGGCCCAGTTTCTGGTCTTTTGATATAGGCCTTTCTCACAGGTGTGAAGTGGTATCTCATTATGGTTTTAATTTGCATGTCCTGATCATAAGTGATAATGAGCATTTTTACATATAGCTGTTGGCCATCTGTGTATCTTTTTTGGAGAAAGAAGGCCCATTGGACAAAAGAGCCTATTTAGCTCTTTTGCCCATTTTATCTTTGCATTGTTGGTTTTCTTATTGTTGAGTTGTGGGAGTTCTCTGTGGAGATCAGCCTCTTGTCAGATGTACGGTGGGCAAATATTTTCTCCCATTCAGTAGGAGGTCTTTTGTTTTAGTGAGAGTTTCTTTTCACTGTGCAGAAACTTTTTACTTGATGTAGTTTCAATTGTTTGTATTCTTCTTTGTTCTCTTGCTGCTGGAGATGAATTCACAAAGACATCACTGAAGCCTATGTCATGGATAGTTTTGTTTAAGTATTTTATGGTTTCAGGTGTTACTTCTAAGTCTTTAATTCAACTTGAGTTTTTTTTGTGTGTGTGGTGTGAGATAGTGGTTATTACTCTTTAAACTTAAGGTTATCTATTTTTGGGTTTTCTTTTTTCCCTACAAATCAAATTTACCAGGGGTTTACATACTTAAAATAACATTTCTAGAGAAGCAACTTCCAGGCTTCTGTAGTCTTTATTATTACTTTCTAATCAAATGAAAATTTTGCCTGTAATAATTCCCTCCTTTATTTTAGTTTGCTAGATATATATTTTTTAAGATTTATTTTTATTTATTCATGCATACAGAGGTATGGGGGGTGAGAGGATTCACCAGAGACAGAGTAGGGAGCAGATTGACATAAATAAATTGCTGAAGGGAGCCCCGGACAAGGCAGGAGAGGTCTGCTACACTATGTGGGTTAGCTCCCTGGCCAGGGATCGAACTCATGCCGTAGTGGCTGCCAATAGTTTGATAGTGCTGAGACGTAACCCCTTCTGCCACCAGGGAGGCCCATAGTTTGCAGTATTTTGATGTTATGTTTTTACACTCTTACATTTAGTATTTATTTTTAGTTTTAACAAATATTAAGGCACTTCATGGCCTAATTTTTTTTTTTTTTTTACCTATGGTCCATGGGTTTTGGCAGTAAGTAATCTTTTTTTGTTACTGTTGAGACAATTTATAGTCATATTTGTGAAACTAACAGATCCCTCTGGAGTAACAATTTCTGTCTCAACACTTTCTTACCACATAGTTTCTTAAGAAAGATTTGAGTATTTATAGGTCTTTTCTTAGACTCTTGGATCAAACTTTCTCCTCAGGATCATTTTATTATTTATTTATTTATTGTTTTAAAGATTTATTTATTTATGCATACAAGAGCTGGGGTACAGGCCAGAGGTACAGGGGGGTAAGAGGATTTACCAGAGACAGAGTGGGGAACAGAATAGGCAGATTGACCGAAGTACACTGCTGAGGGGAGCAGCGGGCAAGTCAGGAGAGGTTTGCTGTGCCATGTGGGTTTCTCTCTGGTGGGCCAGGGATCGAACTTGTGCTGCAGTGGCTGCAGACTGCTTCATAGTTTGTGTCTTAACCCTTTGCACCACCAGGGAGGCAGGATCATTTTAAAGATAATTTATAATAATGATAATTTTAGAAGAGCACTTGACATAACCCTAACCCAGTTTGCTGGGTCATTACACATAGCAAGTCAAATTGGAAAGGACCTTTTCGGGGAAATGATGACTTGTGTGGTTTCCAATACTCAGGACAATTGATTCCATCACACTGACCCTTGGTTTTTAATCCCACAGCTTTTTTCTCCCTGTGGATGTTTTGACCTTGTATATACAAGCATACACATTTTCATCTGAATTATACCAACACTGATGACATTTCATTAGTAAAATAGTTTGTGGAGTAAACTCTATTAATCAAATAAAATTCTTGCTCACTCTAGCTCATAATGGTAAACAAGGCCATCTTGTCTATTTGTGATTAAGTGGCTGTTGGCTCCTGCTCTGGGATCCCACGATCTCTACTGAAATAATGGGCCCATTGCAAAGGCAGTTTCCCCACCTTTTTTTCATCCTCAGAGTTCATCTATTATAATGCTTCAAAGATCTCAGTATTTACATAATTCTCGTGCTCTGGTAAAGACTTTGTCCTCTTCAGGAGACACAGCTGGAGATAGATAAATAACTTGTCTGTGATAATTTTAGTTTATTATACTTGTCTGTCTAGATTTTGGGCTTTTCTCTCCACTACAATATATAATATGGTATCTCAGCCTCATTGAGCACTGATTTACACCAGATTCGAGCAAACACGAAAACAGTTGGAAGCAACTTGGGTTATTAGGAAGTAGTACACTGGATCCAGCATTTCCATATTCATAACTTTAATTAACCTAAATTTATGTTCTTCTTCCTATAATCTAGTATTTTCAGAATCCATATTCACATTTATCCCCCAGCTTTCTGGTGACAAAAATTAGTCAATCCTTGTAATGTTCCATATATTTTTAAAAATATTTATTTATTCATGCAAGAACTGGGGTACAGGCCAGAGATATGGGAGTGAGAGGATTCACCGGAGACAGAATGGGGAACAGAACAGGCAGACTGACAAAATACACTGCTGAGGGGAGCAGCAGGGAAGACAGGAGAGGGCTGCTGCGCCATGTGGGTAGCTCCCTGGCTAGGGATCAAACTCATGCTGCAGAGACTGTGGATTGCTTCACAGTGCTGTGTTTAACCCCTTGCACCACCAGGGAGGCCCTAATATTCTATATTTTGACTTGACAACACAACTCAAAAGGCATACTGGAATATATTTCTAGTTGTAGTTGTCAGTATAGATACAATGGAGAATAAGACATGGGAAGAACTGGTACCCTTTGAGAAATAACGACCCCCAGGATGTATTTATGATCTAAGTTCCTGCAGTAAGTCAGGAGCAGACTCAATTTAATGCGAGAGGGAGCTATTTCACCTGGCAATGGAGGGGTAACTGTTTTAAGGGTTTGGGCTACCAATTATTTCCATTCTTGCTCTTAGGATCTCTTTCTCATCTAGTCCTTAACTTGTACTTAAGAGAAGGGCTGTGAAACTAGGGTAGCCATAGAAACCCTTTATTTGCCTTGAACCAAGAATTTGAAATATTGAACTTGGCATTTTCTTTCTTTAAGCTTTCCTGTGTGGAAGCAGGATTGCTCAGTCTTGCCAAGAGTAGGAGCTGCATTTGCGGTTGCTACAGGTGATCATAGGAGTAATCCTTCTGCCCGTGTTCAGTGAACTACCAACTCTTTAATGGCAATGGGTTCTGCATGGCCTTCAAATCTAAATGGGGAAGAAAATCTGTCAAAGTTTCTTGTTTCTTTAGGTCTGTTGACTGCACACTCTTGGCACCAGTTACTCTGTGGTTTGCTAGTTATAATGGAAAGGGCTTTATGGAAGGGTATTAGGGAGCTCACAGAGTCTCTGGGATGGCCAGATAATTAAGCTTCAACATTAGAAATACCAATAAATTTCAAGTTGTGCCAGTTATATCTAAAGGAAATCCAGCCTATCCCCACTTCAGGGACCTATATTGTTTCCTTTTACCCTCAAGATATTTTCCAGGGAAGACAGATTTGCAGAAATACGTCTCGACTGGTTTCCTTAATCCTTTTGGTTCATGTTACTAGTGTTAGACTCAGGCAAAGATATTAAAACTGAAAGGTAAATCCTATACTCACTTTTAATTGGCAAGAAAACACTGCATTAAATGTTTTATAAACACCACGCTGTAATAAGGCCAGCGACTTAACCATTTCTTCTTTCTTTTGCCTAATAAGACTGCAGTTGACTCTGATTTACCTTTGGGTGAACTTTTGTTTTTGATAATAAGCAGATTTTTTTGCTCTGAGGCTGAAGAGTTGGTGCTTTTGCTTTTTTTAATTTTTATTTTTTAAATTTATTTATACAAGCACTGGGCACAGTCAGAAGCATGGGAGGGTGAGAGAATTCACCAGAGCCAGAGCGGGGAGCAGAACAGGCAGAAGGACCGAAATACACTGCTGAGGGGAGCAGCGGGCGTGGCAGGAGAGGTCTGTGCACCATGTGGGACCCTCGCCGGTGGCCGGGGATCTAACTAGCACTACAGAGGTTGCGGGCAGCATCGCAGCCCAGTGCTCAACTGCTGCACCACCAGGGGAGGCCCTGCTTTTTTTTTTTTTAAGATTTATTTTTCTTTATTTATGCATACAAGAACTGAGGTATAGGCCAGAGGTGCAGGGGGTGAGAGAAGTCACCAGAGACAGAGTGGGGAGCAGAACAGGCAGATCTACTGAAATACACTGCTGAGGGGAACAGCGGGTGAGACAGGAGAGGTCTGCTGTGCCATGTGGGTAGCTCCCTGGTGGGGATTGAACTCATGTTGCAATGGGTGGCGATCACTTGATAGCACTGAGACTTTAGCCCTTGTGCCACTAGGAGGCCCCAGCTTTTGCTTTTTTTTAAAAAAAGTTTTTTTTTTTTAAAGATTTATTTATACAAGAACTGGGGTACAGTTCTTGGGGATGGGGGATGGGAGGGTGAGAGGGACGGGAGGGTGAGAGAATTCATCAGAGACAGAGCGGGAGCAGAACAGGCCGATGGACTGAAGACATTGCTGAGGGGACCAGCGGGCGAGGCAGGAGAGGTCTGCAGCGCCATGTGGGAATCTCCCAGGCCGGCTGGGAATCGAACCCGTATTGCAGAGGCTGCGGGCAGCTTCATAGCATGGCACTCAACCCACTGCGCCAGCGGGGAGGCCCTGCTTTTGCTTTTTAAAGATAATAATTACCCTGTTGTCATTTAATTTTCTGACTCTGCTAGGTATTGGTAGAAAGGTAGAAACCCAATTCCTGCTTTAATAAAACAAAACTCTTTAGTAAATGAACATTGACAAAGAGCTATTTTCTATATTCCTTTCAAAATACCCTTTAGGTTCCATGCTTAGGTTTTACAGTTAAAAATAAATATCCAAATCATTGCTGATTTTAGGGTAAGTGATGAGAGTTTCAGCATTCAGATCTTTTAAACAAAGGAATTCTGCTCCTATCCAAAAAAAATTAATATAATAGGGACCAAAATGAAAGGAAACCCTAACTCTACTGGCTCTCTTCTCTGGCTAGGTTTTTCAGATATTCGCTCCGTTTTCTCCCTTCCTCCATCCTTGCTGATGGTAGTGCTCCAAAAGATTTGAGCTTATCCTTTGAGAAGCAGACCATCATTTTAGAAAAAGTACACAGTTCAGGAAATGTAAACCCATGCAAAGACTTTACTTAATCTGCCTCGAGTTAATATCCTGTTATGTTCCATTTTCATCCAAAGATCTTTCAAGCGATTGATCTCAAGTAACTATTTATATGTGACTTCCATGAAAAATTCCTAATGATGAATATTTGATTACTGATGGATTAGCGTGAAATCCGAGCACATGCAAGGGTGAAATGGGGAGGAAGGTTGTAAAGAGCATAGGACTCTATTGGTCTGGTTTTCATCATAAAGTGTTGGTGAGAATCCTATGAATGTACAAAAGCAAAGACTTTTCCCATCTCAGATCAGATTTCTGAGAACACTCTCCTGACTCTGAGATTTCCATGTGGTGGTTTATTGGATAGTTTCTCAAAATTAGTTCCTGTATGGAAGTGAAAGAAATAAGACTAAGCAGAGGAAGAAATTCAGTCATGATTGAATTTTAACAGTGGCCTCTGTGATCAATAGGAACTACGGATCTAGATGGCTCTTTGGTGATATCCCAAATCATGGCAAAAGTTCAAGGCTTTGTATCCCACCACTGAATGCCGGTCACCCCTGGGGACGGGGAAACTGGGTGGAGCAGATCCCTTCTGTTGAGGGCAATTCTTAGAAAATGATATGGCCAAGAATCCTGGAAACTCTGGAATAAATGCCCTGGTGTTGTAGGAGAATCTGGTCAGTGGACCCAATAGGCACAGCACACCACTCTTCTTTTCAAGACTGTATTTATTTTCTTTTTCTATTCCAAACAATAGTGTTAGGTTTTGTATTTTCTGAAACTGAAAATATTGCGGTTTTTGTTCAACAACCTTCATTTTTGCAGAAGAAATGACAAATGGGAAAGAAATATGTATCACAAGAAATACCAAGTTGGAGATGTTGCCCTACTCGTGAGCAGTCTGCCAGTCTCACAGCTGCTGCCTGAAGACATGACACTCCTGCTTCAGAGACAAAGGACTTCATTAATCACAGCGTAGCCAGCAATGTGACCTTCGCATTTGCACAGTTCCTCTTTCTTTTTTTAAATGATTTTATTTGTTTATGCAAGAACTGGGGTACAGGCCAAATGCATGGGAGGGTGAGAGGATTCACCAGAGACAGAGCAAGGAGCAGAACAGGCAGAACGACGATATACACTGCTGAGGGGAGCAGCGGGCGAGACAGAAGAGATCTGCCGCGCCATGTGGGATTCTCGCGGACCGGCCGGGATTGAACCCACGCTGCAGAGGCTGCAGACAGCTTCACAGTGCAGCGCTCAACCATCTGCGCCACCAGGGAAGCCCTGCACAGTTCCTCTTACCCTACCAAGTCCCATAGGGGTGAAGTGAAGCAGCCCATATGGTTGCTGTGCATAACATGGATTTTTCTGTACCAGTTGAGCAACTGTCAGCTTAGAAAACCCCAGTGTTCCATTGTGGGTTGTAAACAAATCTGCTCAAACTTCACCCCAATGGACCAACACAGATCATTCTGAAATGACTTCTCATCATTGTGTGTTTTTTCTTAATTTTAGCCTGAGCTCAGAAATGCTTAGGAAGAAATATCAGTAGAGTGTGTAAGTCATTGGATTGCTTTATTATTTAAGGTGGAGGTAGTGCAAGCACAGTGATATTTGGGAGAGAACAAAACATTATTCAAATCAGAAGACATTTTGTTTTTGCAATGGCATAATGGATGAGGGTGGCCGTTCTGGTTTCCTGTCCCCTTGCACGGGGAGCAAATGCCCCCCGTTTAGCATCTTCCATCCACTTGCAGAGTGTTGGCCACAAAAGCAGCCTTTTCTGCTGTCTCCCACTGTTGTGAATCCCTGACTCACTGTTACGCCCACCATAAGGATGGTGAACTTCATTTGAAAAAACCCAGTTTGGAGTACACCCTGACCTGGGTCTTTGTTGACTGTGACTTGCCAGTGATTACATAGAGCAATTAAGACTCTGGAAAGTCTGACTTGGCAAAATGTAATGTATACAAATACTAAAAGCATCAGACTTAGGATGTTTCAAAGCCATGATTCCATATCACCAATCCTAGGTCAAGAAAACATTTCCAGGCCTCTTTGGTTTCACCTGGAGAGCTAGGTGCCTGTCTCCCTCTGTTTAAAGATGAATGACTCTGCCTGATCAGGTGCATGAAATCTTAGCAATGGCACAGACACCACCTCTCCTGGGTTACAGAAACTTTGGAATTATTTGCTGTCCATTGTCACTGGAGTCAGTTTAGAATTGAGCCTTAAAAGGAATTTTATCATGAATTTGTGGCTATCATCTTCAACTGTTTAACTCCTAGTATAGAAAGTGCTGTTTCAATGTGGCATAGAAAGAGAGTCAGGGATTCCTTAGGTTAATTGTCCAGCTCTTTCTTAGGTTAATCTTCCAGCTTGGTCTATTGTGGTTTCATTTAGTTCCTGGTATGTGCTTCAATGAGATACAACCCACAATGGTCGCAGGGGATTGTAATAGAGAGAGAGAGAACAAGGAAAAGTTTAGTATGCACATAAAAATGAATAGATATGAATTTTATTTTATAAACAGAGGAACTGATGTTCAGCAAAATTATATACCTTGATCCAGGGCCTGTACCTGTTAAGTAGAGAGTCGAGATTTGAATGCAGTTCTGAGTCCAAATGGAGCATGGTCAGCAGGTGGCAGAGGGAGTGGTTTCTGCCTTGAGATCCAGTCTTCTGTTCATTTTTAGTTTTTATTTTTTGGGTTCTCTTGGCTAGAGGGCAACTCACTTTCTAGTTGGAACCCTTATCCCTGCCCTTCCTGAAATGTGTCTTATATGAGCTCCAACTTTCCTTAAATTTTTTTTTAGAATGTATTGTTTGCTTTGCACATCTGTTTCCACATTGCCTTTTTATTACTTGCTCACTCTGATGAAAAGCATGTCTTTGTTTCAGATATTTATTTATACATGGATCCATACAAAACCCCACAGCTAATATAAGAGTAGTGACAAGGTCTTGGACTTCACTGTCTAGCACAGCACTGATTAGAGGTCAAAATTTAAAATAAATGAGTTTTATGTCCTTTCTTGAATTATAACTTCATAGTGAGGTAAGGAGATGGAGTAACATGGTGAATGGAGCACGGTCAGGAAGTGGCAGAGTGAGGGATTTCTGCCTCTGGATCCAGTCTTCTGTTCCCAGGAGCTGCTCCATTTTGTTTTATTGAAAGGAAGGAAACTGAAATATCACAGCTCAGAATATAAGCTTTTCCAGTTCCATCATTCACCTTAGCTTGTTCCTAAGCATGTATCAAAGAATAAACTGCATTCCTAGTCTGGGATTTTTTTCCTGCAACTCTTGAGAGAGAACATCCTGTAGGATAAGGTAAAAAGTATCAGGCTTTTCTGCCCTCCCGCCATCAGGATAGATGACGGAACCCTGCGGTCCTGAATGCATATCTGATGGCGGGCACCTGGAGTAGGGTGTGGGCATAGGTAGATGGGATTCACCTGGGCTAAGACTGTGCTTTTAAGGGCAGCGTCACGGGGATGCCAGCAGAAGCTAGAGAGGAGCAGAGAAGCCGAGAGAAGAAGAGAGGCAGAGAGAACGCCAGAGAGCCCAGATAGAGTGAGGATTTGCTGGGGGCTGGAAGGACTGCCAGCCTCCCGGCCCCCCAGCACCCCTGCCTGCCATATGCCTGGTAAATCTAAATAAAAAGCCTGCAAAAGCCACTGAGGGCTCCAGGACTTCTCCTTTACCTGGTCTGCTGGATCAGAAAACCTGCTCAGTGCCCTGTTCCTGTCCTTACACATCCCAATGGCCTAGAAATTTGCTTCTCTCTAGACCTCTTTCCCAGACCAGAGGGACTGGGCAGTCTGGTGCCAGAAAGGCTGGTCATTCTTTATCTGCCTATTGTGAAAGAAAGCTGTTCTTTATTGATCAAAGTCTCTGCAGAGGAACCCCTATTAAGGGACAAAAGAAAGTATCAATGCCTCTGGATTCTCATATGCCTCTGGATTCTTCTTGATCTGGATGAGTAATCAAAGCAGCATCAGACAGCTTAGCAAAGTAAAAAAGTCAATGTAATAACATACATATGGAGCATTCACATCGCTGTAAATTGTAAAGAACAATGAAGCAGATCAGGAGTATTTATCCTGCATTTCAAGGCTAGTGACTGCAAAGACAGAGGGAGAGACATCACATGCCAGACAAGGAGTGGGTGACCTCATCCTTAATGAGAGTAAAGGTGAGGTTCTTAGGGAGAACATGTTTACTGATAAATCTAGAACTGGATGTGACCCCCAAACTGCATTCTGGGTCACACAAGGGAGAGGAGTGATTGCTTCTTTGATTAGGAAAAGGACAGATGTATAGGACCTATGATCTCTTCTTTGATTAGGGAAGGGTGAAGGATGGGATAAGAACACAAGTTTCTAGCATTCAGGGTCTTCACAGCTCGGCTGGAAAGCAATCTGCATTTACTAATAATTATGGCCTTCTGAGGCTCACAGGCCTTGATTGACCTCTACTTACCACACTGAGGTGAAAAGAGATCTACTTTGGCGTTATGGAGAAAAGCCTATCTCACTCTTTTGGGGGGACTGACCCCACTTGCTCAGAACTGACAGTATTGGGAGACAGAACTGAAATTTATCTTTGGTATTGTATTTCATGGTTTTTTTTTTTTTTCATCTAGAAGAACTGGGGTGTAGGCCAGAGGTGCAGGGGGTGAGAGAATTCACCAGAGACAGAATGGGGAGCAGAACAGGCAGATGTACTGAAATACACTGTTGAGGGGAGCAGCGGGCAAGGCAGGGGAGGTCTGCTGCACCATGTGGGTAGCTCCCTGGTGGGGCTCCAACTCAGGCCCTAATGGTGATAATGCTGAGACTTAACCCCTAGGCCACCAGGAAGGTCTATATTTCATGGTATTAAGGACTTCTTTTTTACATCTTATTTGAAATCAATTTACTTTTGTAATCATTTGATGCTGCCCAAGTAAGGAAAGGATAATTTAACACCACATTAATTATGCTGCAGCAGTAATTATGTAGGAATGTCAGGCTGCTACAGTTTGTATTTGTATTTATACTTCTGTTCTTCCCTGAAAATGTTATCAAATTCATTCACAACAATGATTTCCGCCATCCAAGACCCATGTTTTTCTTTGCTCTGCTTCCCTCTCCCATTCATTCCCTCCTTCCTGTCCATCGTCCTTTCCACACCCTCTCTGGGTCTTTCAGCTGAGACTGGAGTCACAATGCTAAATGTCTTTCTGCAAAGGCATTTGACTATATTTCACAGTGAAATTTCACAGTGAAATTGAATCGGAGGGTTTTGTAGTCTGTTTAATCTACAGCTGCTCTTGGCTCTTACTATCAAAATGAGCATTAAAATAATTGGTCAAGTATGTGATGTGAATAAAAGATTGCTGAGGGCTTAGTTTTCCTTTTAAAAGAAAAATACCTTACTTGTACAGTCTCCATTTGAGCACCAGAGAGCCTGGAGTCATATGTTAATTTTATTTTAGAAGATTAATCTTCACATTCTCTAATTTTGTTGGGACCCAGATGAATTCCATCTCTGTGATTGTGGCTTGCATTCCGGGAAAATTTGCACGCCTTTTCTGTTTTCCTGCTTTTTCATGGATATATTTCAAAATTATTGTGGTTTAAATGTTTAATTCTGGGAGAATCAAAGTGATAAAGAGCTGGAATTGCTTTATATTCTGCCATCTGTTGTACCATTTGTCTTCTGTAATGAGAACATGAAACTGAGCTCCCTACCTATTTCTCTTTAAGGCTCTGATTTAGTGCACCCCACAAGAGATGAACCATATGTAGTTCTTTCCGGCCAGTAAGGGTGAGTTGCCAAATCTTTTATGATGGCCTTCTAGCAAGCAGTAAGTTATAGGGGAGTGCAATTCGTTGATCTTCATCCCCAATTTGTGTACAAACCAGATAGTAAAACATTTGTGAATAAAGCATGTAGTAAAATGAAGTTACCTATCACATTTGGAAGGGATTTCCCTCTGTTTGCTTATTTGGTATACTATCAAGCTGGTTAATGTTTTAGAAACATTTTAGAGGGAAAACTGAGATAAATTTGATTTCTTAGCATTCTCCTTCACTACGGGCTTACAACAGGATATAAATTTGAGTCTAGGTAGATGAACATCAAAAGGAGACAGCTGCTAGATGCTATAAAAGAGTTAAATTCTCCATTTGGTTTATGATATTAGATAAAGGTTTGCTGTAAGTCTAGACTGAATGCCATGGCCCAGTTAGTCAGGTACTTTTAGTTACAGATATGTCAGGTACTTTTAGTTACAGAATATGAAGTGTGGCCCTAAGTACAAAAGAGTTAGAATCTTTTTATAAGTATTCAGTAAAAACAGGGGGAACATAAAAGCAATATAAGTTTATTTAAAAATTGCTCCCTTTCTAAAAGTGCTATTATACATTGTCATGAATCTGACAAAAAGAATAGAAAGATTGTAGACCTCATTTAAGCTTGGGATGAGAGTGCAGTGAGCATTTTAGATTAGTGTTAGTTGAATTGAAACTGGTCTAAAAAACAAGACAATACTAAGATTTACTTTCTGCATCTAAATTAAAATATAATATCATTGAGTGCTTTTTATTCATACAAAATTATTTGTTAAAGGAATCCCTGGCAGCAGAGGTAATCTGTGTACACATTCTCTAAAAAACAATAGTGATTAATGAGGAAAAATAAATTCACACAGATCCCACATTCTTGTATGCATAAATAAATAAAAAACATAAAAATAAATCTTTAAAAAAAAACAAAATAATTTTAAGTAAATATATGTAATTTTCTCTTTTCCAAATGTAATCCAGCTGACCCAGCATCCTTTAATAACAGTCCGTCTTTGCTCCAGTTTTGTACTGGAATCTATTTCTGGACTTTCTATTCCAGTCAAGCCTGGCAACTAGTACACTGGATCAGCACTGTTTTAATAATAGGGCTTGATCTCTTAGGGCTAGTTCTTCCTTGTAGCTTTTTGTCTGGTTTTCTTAGTTATTCTTTCATGTTTATTTCTCAATATGAACCTTAGTATCAATTTGCATAGCCAGGTAGTAAAACTTTCTGGCATATCTATTGGCATTATGCTAAATTTAAAAAATAAGTTGGAGTATTTTTTATGATTCTAGAGCATTCTATTTAGGATCAAAATTTGTCAATATTGTGTCTTTCAGGAATTTTTTTTTTAATGGAGGCATGTTCTATTTATTTGTTTGTTTGTTTTGTTTTATTCATGCACTGGGCACAGTCAGAAGCGTGGGAGGGTGAGAGAATTCACCAGAGCCAGAGCGGGGAGCAGAGCAGGCAGAAGGACCGAAGTACACTGCCGAGGGGAGCAGCGGGCGGCAGGAGAGGTCTGCGCTCCATGTGGGACCCTCCTCTGGTAGCCGGGGAGCAGCCGGGGATCGAACCGGTGCCGCAGAGGCTGCGGGCAGCCTCGCAACCCAGCGCTCAACCACTGCGCCACCGGGGAGGCCCTCTTTCAGGAATGTTTTAATGTTTCCTTTGTATGGGATTTGGACATCTTGTTACATTTCACCCTAGGCATCTTAGCATCTTTACTGGAATTGTAAGTTTTTACCATAATGAACTATTAGGGCCTCTTAGTAAATTTCTCTAGAAAGGGGCATCCCTGGTAGTGCAAGGGATTAAGATGCAGCACTATGAAGCTATCCTCAGCCACTACAGCACGAGTTCGATCCCTGGCCAGGCAGGTGACCCACCTGGCGCAGCAGACCTCTCCTGTCTTTCCTGCTGTTCCCCTCAGCAGTGTATTTCAGTCAATCTGCCTGTTCTGCTCCCCACTCTGTTTCTGATGAATCCTCTCAACCACCCTCGGCTCTGGTCTGCACTCTAGCTCTTGTATGCATAAATAAATAAATCTTGAAAAAAAAAATTCTCTAGAGAGAGAATGGCTGAGTGAGTCCTAATCATGACTTAACTAGTCGTGTTAAGTTATGTGCTGTTTTACTGCTACTCCTAGGATAGAACATTTAGATAATTCCTCCACACCGGTCCTCTTCAGCAGCAAGGGGGAATTCGTGGTAACTGTCTCTCTGTTCTACCTGTTGAATGAGAACGGCAGGTAAGCGTTAGTATGTAGTCTGCTTCTCTCTTCTTCCTGGATGCCTGTTGGGTCCTGAAAGGGTAGGGAAAATTGCATATTTCTGAACACTGGTGTGAAGGAGGAGACTGTAGTGCTGTTTTCTTTTGCTAAGTAACAGAGGGGACCTTCTCATGCAACTTGTAGTAATTTTGACTATATAATCAAAAACTTGTAAATGACCATCCATGTCTAGAGCCTGGCACAGGCCCTTGCGGTTAGGGAAAATTTCTGTGGCCTCATCAGGATATCAATTGAGTTATCTTCCACCTCATGTTCATTTATGCAGTATTTTGATGTACTTGACAACAGTAAAACTTTTGAGTTTTGGTATTTTGTGATCATTAAGATCACTCCTTACTTCCTTACTACACTCATTGAATTTGCAGGTTGCACAGATTCAGAAAATACATATTGACTGTTTACCATGTGACAACCAACTGACAGCATCTGTTATACCCAATTGCCTTCCTCCATCCCTGGTCCTCTCTCTCCTCCCCAAACCCAAGGTTCTGTCTTATATAATTCGGGGGTGCCCAGTAAGCTATGATTTGCATGGTAAGATGCTGGAGTCAGGATGGTGTGGATTTAGTTACATAGCTATGAGTGCGGTAGAGAATGTTCCTTAACTGGAATTGATAGAACCACACTGGAAAATGTTATGTCATGGTTAGGACATATAAGCTGCTTAGTTGTCTTGACTATCACCTTGAAATATTTGTTTTTCTAATACACTGTCCTGAGTGATTATTATTTTTGCCCCCAATGACAAAATAAGTGTACATGTCGGGTAGGTCGTAGTGTCTTGCTTTCCTTTCAAAGTAGGAATTTATCAGTTGATGATTTTCAGGATTTAGTGACATTCTCCACTTTCAGGCAAGGCCCTGCTTCTCTGTTGTAACTCCTCAAGCAGAGAAAAGGTACATGTGGTCCTGAAACAATGTGCACATCATCTGTTCTCTCCCTTCAATCAGGTTGGAATGTGTTGACCTTGCCTCCATCTGTTGAGTCTTATGAAGTATCTCCAGGGGGTTTTAAGGCCAGACAAGAAAATGCTCTGAAGGCAGATGAAAGGGAAATCTGTGCAGGGAGCCCCAGGACAAGGCAGGGGACATTTTCTTTATTTTCAGGCACTTTGTTACTTCTGGACAAACCTCTGAGGGAAGGATGAGGATGTGCTGCCTTCCTGCCAGAGGGGACCATCGCATCAAACTCTCGTTGGCGTGAATGAAACTTTTCTGTCGTGGTGAGAAAAGAAATGGGTGACACAGTGTTCTGAACCGGAGCACGTCACTGTTACCTGTCTCTCTTCATATACTTATGCATCGGGGAGGTTCTGTGTTTCACCCAGAAATCAATTGTTGCAATGCTGTACTTAGAAATATTTGACTTATATCAATTGTGGCATCGTAAAGACGGAGCATGCACCAGAATGATTATGCCAAGCACCACTTACACCTTACACAGCAAAATGCCTTTCTGTAACCCAGTAAACACAGATTTAGTCTTTTAGTGCTATATAACGAGCCTACCTCGTTAGTTACTGAAGAACGCTGGGAAAGTGTCGGTAGGAGGATGCATTGTTGATGGCTTCTTGCCCCGGTATCCTCTGTGCAACAGGCGAGCAGAGAGGAGAGGAAATTGCAAGCAGAGAGGTAGACATGAACAAAGACAATGAGGCATGTGGCCCTGGGCTTTGCAGGAGCAGTGGGCAGGTTTGGGGAGGCTAGAGCATTGTGGGGGACAGGGCATAAGGCCAGTCTAGGATCTGCTGGGTTACATGGATGTGGGAGCTTGAGAGCATGGCAGTAGGGTGAAGACGGTTGGGGTATCCTAAACTGGAAGCCAGGGAGCTGGGGCATAGGAGACACAAGCTACCTGAAGACAGCTTGTGTGCTGAATGTGTAGAGTACAGAAGATGTCAAACACACACACATTTATTTTTGTCTCCTGCCCACACATTTGTTCAGTAGGGTAAATTACCCTGTCTCAGGATGAGAACCCAAGAGGCGCATGGCTTTCTGTTTGCTCTTTGTAAGCTGGCTCTGCTAGTGCAGGCTGCCTACACACACTCCCGGCTCTGTGCTTATAAAGGGTCCCCTTCACCATATCAGTGAATGTTTCAGTATTCATTCCAAGATAAGACTCTTTTTCATGAAACCCACAGCCAGGTTCTCTCTTGGCCGCCTTTCCTCACCATGGCTTAGTGGGGGCAGGTGGGAAGAGCCACTGTTCTTAAAGGGGCAGGGAGGCCAGACTCTTGTGTTACTCACCACCCCCAACCCCCCCACCGAATGCAGCTTTGAGCCCTTAGAGGGCAGCGTTTTCTGGTTTTCTGTGACTGGAGCCTTCACTCTCTGCAGACTTGTCAGATGCTGAGAACTGCCTCTCTCCCATGTGGTTCTGGGACTTCACATTTGAAAGTTTTGGATATGGTCACCTGGCACCTTTCTTTACAATTATTATTTCTTGGAAACTCTCTGGAAAAGGGAATATTAATATCCTGTTAAGTTATGACATCTGGATGTTTGGAGTATGGAAAACTGGCTTGGAAATATGTTGGGGAGAGGGGAGGAATAACATGGTTGTTAAACAAAAAATAATTAACATTCATGGAGAATTTATAGCGTGTGAGTGCTGTCCTAAGCACTGTATAGTCAGTAACACTCTTCATCATCATCCTTCTGTGGGGTCTGAACGAATATTTTCCTACTTAATAGATGAGGAGACAGAAGTACAGCAACATTAAAGGACTTGCCCAAGATCCCAAATCCACAGTGTTGCTGGGTTTCCAGCCTCAGTCTCACTCCAGACCCGACCTCGATTGCCCTGCCACTGGGACCACTGCAAGTGCCAGAAATTGGGTGCGTGCCTTCCAAGATGATCCCTTGTGATAAGTCTGTGAGGTTTATGATCCCTATTTGAGAAATGATCCCTATTTTAGAACTATGATCCCTATTTTTTTATGATCCCTATTTTAGAAATGAATTAGGTGGATCTAGGAGTGGTTAATTCATTTGCTGAAGGCCAGATAGTGGAGCCGACATGCTCAGTGAAGTATGATTGATTCTCAACGTTTTGCTTTGAGCTTCTGAACTACTGGCTTCTTTGTGGAGACCCCAGTCTGGCAGCTCTAGTTGTGCAATTCTCTGGGGACAGCAGTGTAGAGGCCGCATCCACACCCTCTGGACTCAGGTGATGGAACCTCACTTAGCAAGTTGGGCAGCTGGATAAACTCTTAGCTGCTCTGCCCTGTCGAGTTTTGCTCAGTCCTTCTTCAGTCTCATATGGCCAGCACACCGTAGAGTCATTAGGAAGATAAGATGAGCTTAGAGAGGTGAAGCACCGAGAAGATGCCTAGAGCACAGTAAGTGCTCTACAAATATTAGTTGTTTTATTATATTCACTCATAATGGAATTAGGGAGTTTTACAGTTAGCTTATGCCTGTCCCTGGATGATTGATGAATAGGAAGGATAAATTCAGCTTGTGGAAATAACGTTTTGTGTTTCATAGCTCCCAGGGACTAAGAACTTTTGCACGAAAGTAAAATAGCTTCTGTCAAGGTGGTAATCATGCTCAGGTTCCTTTTTAGTTTTCATGTTCCTACCTTGTCAGCTGGATATACCCTTAAGCTATTACATGGAATCCAGGATTTCAGGTTTTCTAGGAAAGAGCAAATTTCAACAGTGTGCTTAGCTGGCAGGTGCAGTCAGGATAGGGCTGCTTCCTGTTCCAGTGTGTTCTTTTGACTTGGATGGATTCACTGGTTTAGTAACAAATTACTGAGCATTCTAAGTGTGTTTCACACGAGTCTGGAGGCAGCAGGGCGCATGCTCTTAGGGAGTTGACAACCTAGCAGGAGGGACAGTCTAGCAGGAGGGACAGTTGATGTGTACATGGGTAATGCATGCTAAGTCAGAGAGCAGTCAGGCAACAGAAAAATAAGGAGGGGAAAAGAGAAAGTGCTGAGGGGTATGGAATTTAAAATAGTATCAGGTTTAGGTGTGATGATATAATTGTGATTTTTTAAAAAAGATTTTATTTATGTATATAAGAATTGGGATGCAGGGCAGAGGTGTGGGGGCTGAGATGATTCGCCAGAGACAGAGTGGGGAGCAGAACAGGCAGGTGTACTGAAATACACTGCTGAGGGAGCAGTGGGCAAGATAGGTGAGGTCTACCATGCCATGTGGGTTAGCTACCTGGCCCAGGACTGAACTCATGCTGCAGTGGCTGTCGAAAGCTTAATAGCGCTAATAGTTAAACCCTGCACCACCACAGAGGCCCTAATTGTGATTTTTTTGTTAGAAAAAGAACCTTTACCATTTAGAGATATATGCAAATGTGTCTTGGTGAAGTATACTGAGCTGTGGGGATTTAAAAATATCTGGCAGTTGAACAAAGTCTTAGAGGAGGTGAATGAGTTAACTGTGCTTTAGGAAAGAGTATTGCAGGCAGAGGGAGCCAAGAGCAAAGTCCCTGAGGCAATGACAACAATGTTATTTGGTATCTACATGTTTACGAGGGTGGAATCTCTGTGAGTTCTATACATCACCATTCTGAGCCCATAACAGGAAAAGGGGAGGTTTCAGGTTCCCTACCCCATCTGAGGAAGGTGGTGCTGTTCAGGGAGGAGAAGAAACTGGAGAGGAGAGTGGAGGAAGGAAGAAGGAAGGATGGGGAGCCAGAAGAACACCTGCAGGAGACACATGGAGTGAGGAGACATGTGAAGAAGCTGCACTTGCTTCTTGGTCCTGGACTGGGTGAAACAGATGTGGGGGTGAGACCTGTGGGGAGCTTTTATCTTGATTTTGATTTTGCTCTTTTCCTTCCAGACTTATCTGGCCATTTCTGCCCTATTCCTACGGGTCCCCACCAGGAGGTGCCTTAGACTTTAGGCAGGCTTTCGGGCCTCAGTGGCTGTGCTTTGGGCCAACTCTGTTTGGTTGGACATTTACCCACAAGGGGATGGGTGACTTTGGGTGCTTGATTTGGAAATTATGTTCTTTGTCTTGTCTTTGTTGCACACTAATTGTGTTAAAGTTCCTTTCCATTTAAGGTCTTACATACCTAGAGTATGTTTTGTCTTGATGCGGCAGATGGCAGAAACTATTTAGAGCTGGCAGGTTTGGGGGTCCTGGGGTGCCCCTCTCCCTGCCCTGTAACAACCCCCTCTTCTTTGTCTTGGTTAATGTGTTTTGCTCTGTATCCAACCTTGTAAAGATCCTGATCTTGACTTTGTGTTTATATTTACGCCTGACTGCCTTTGCCCATCCTTTTCTTTTAAAACTTTGAAATGAATTTGTCTTAGGTGTGTCTCTTACATAGCATATAGAACTGAGTTTTAATTCATCCAGTTTGAACATCTTTGTTTATTCACAAGTGATTTAGGCACGTTCACAATAATATATTTTATTATTTTTTAAAGATTTATTTTATTTATTTATACAAGCACTGGGTACAGTCAGAAGCGCGGGAGGGTGAGAGAATTCACCAGAGCCAAAGTGGAGAGCAGAGCAGGCAGACCGATGAAGTACACTGCTGAGGGGAGCAGCGGGTGGCAGGAGAGGTCTGCACGCCATGTGGGACTCTTGCCTAGCGGCTGGGGATCGAACTGGTACTGCAGAGGCTGCGGGCAGCTTTGCAACCCAGCACTCAACCACTGCGCCACCAGGGGAGGCCTACGTTTACAATAATTTATAGAACAAATATGTTTGACTTAGAAAGAAGGAAAAATGTCTGGGACATGCTTTATTTTATTTATTTTTTTAAAAGATTTATTTATGTATGCAAGAACTGGGGTACAGGCCAGAGGTGTGGGGTACAGGCCAGAGGTGTGGGGGGTGAGAGGATTTACCAGAGACAGAGTGGGGAGCAGAACAGGCATATCCACTGAAACACACTGCTGAGGGGAGCAGCAGGCGAGTCAGGAGTGGTCAACCCTGTGGGTTGCTCCCTGGCTGGGGATTGAACTCATGCTGCAGTGGCTGTGGTCAGCCTCATAGGTTGTGTCTTAACCCCTTGCACCACCAGGGAGGCCCCATGCTTTAAAACAGTATCGGAGTGGGCCATCAGGAAGATCTCACAGCTGCAGTCAGGGGCTGTTGCATGTTGTGGGGAAGTGACACTCTGTGGGATTCACTATCCTCTTTGCTCTTCCCTCTTCCATCTTTGACATCTCCATGACAAAAATGTTAAAAAATGAAAAAAACGATAACATCTTAAACATGCACCCAAATTCAAACAACAGGCTTCCATGGCAAACATTCTGACAGGAGACCCTAAACCCACAAGGTTACAAAATAATTAGCAACGTAATTATTTAAATTATTCAACTTACATAAGCAATTTGTATAAAATGATTAAATTAGAAATTAACAAAACAGTGGGATGGGAGGGGTGGCTGAGCTGACCAGGCACTATTCAGGGGCAACCTGAGGGGGTGGGAGGTAAAGGAATACAATGGCACAGGGACCTGGGGCTTGGGGGAGGCAGTGACCTGGGGAATTCTGGAGAAGAGCCTTTTACACTGAGGAGCTGCGAAAGATGCAGAATGTGGGTCAAGTTCCACGACTGTTGTAGGAGGCGCGGGTTTACCGCTGTGTGGGGACAGACGGTGAGGACGCCTTGCAGTGTATTCTGTTTCTGCAGTTCTTTGCTGATCTCCAAGGTAGGGCCCATTTCCTTATTCATCATGGCTTCCCCAGAGCCTGGCAGAGACCTTGTGTTCCTGGAATGTCTAACCTTCATTTTTCCATATCCCTACCACAAACCTATAGGGTGGATAGGAAGGAATCTTTATTTCCACTGAGTGCAAAGGGGGCAACGTTTAGTCTCCCTGGGAGGCAGACATGCCGGGCTGCTTGTGAAATGGTGAAGTTACCTGATTTCAAGTCCTTTTCCCCCCAGCACAGAATTGATGAAGGAGACTGATTCCTGGATAGGAAAAGATAAACAGACGATTAAAATTTTGGTGGCACACTTTATTTGCGAGGCAAATAACAGCACTCATGCCTCATGCTTAGACTCTTAGGGCCAAATTAAATTTCCTCCAACAGCGTGTGGTCAGGGGAAAGAAGAAATCCCGTTAAACTGTAAACCCAGGCATGAAACTATTGCTCTGAAACTTGGTATCATTTACCATGGAGAGAAGTTAAGCAGAGCGAGACCCTCAAAGGCATTTTACATGCTGCTTAAAGATATACACCCAGGAATTATGTGTGCATGTCTGTGTGCACTTACGCTAAATTTCAAGTTCAGTGGTTTTAAACCTTCTTTCCATATGTAGGATTTTTATAACCAGCAAATAGATGGGACATGGGGGTTTAATGAAAAGATTTGTATGGATAACATCTGTTTCCCTTTACAGAAAATAATCTCTCCGCCTGTTGAAAATGCCCAAGTTTTCAAGTGCCCATGGAATGATTTCATTTGTTCCTTAAATTATATCATTTTTTGTACCCCCTCTCCTTTTTTTTTTTTTTTGGCATGTCACAGCTCTGCTAAAAGTTTTATTTTTCATTCTGGAGGCCTGTTTGGAATAAGGAGGAACACGTTTGTATTTTTAGTTGATTCTATATAGATTTGTCTTTTACAAATGTTAAAATATTTGAGGTGTTGAGAGGCTGATGTATATTTAGAATTCTAACTTCATGTTCCTTGCTTCATCTTTGGGGGACAGATTTAATTAACAGCCTAAATGAGTTTCTTTGCTTTCACAAGAGCATGCTTTGGGGAAATTATCTTAGAGTAAGTTAGAGGCAAGTCTGCAATTTTCTTGATCTTAAATGCCATTTGGGAAAAGAGGTTTGAGTTGGTATAAACTTGGAGATTCATTGTCTTTTAAACATACACTTTAAAGAGGTCACATTTGTAATAGAACTTATCACAGGGTTTTATTTTCTATTTTAGTCTCATCCTGAATGTGTCCTAAAGGTTACAAAAATATTACTCCCGCAGGCTACTCTAAAGGGTCAGCTGTTTGAGATTTCTATGGAAACCAAACTAATTTTAGCAGAAACAATTAAACCCAGGGGAAGGTCTATGGTCAGGCATAGTGGTAGTTCTTTGCATATAATAATGTTATCCTTGAAAAGTTGACATCAGAAATGAGGTTTCAATCTGAAAAAATTTGTGCCAAAAATCTTTTCTGCACCTGTAATTGAAAAGATTATCATCACCTGAGGTTATTTGGGTGCATTTTTTTTTTAAATTGACAAGGTTTTTTTGTTTGCATTTTAGTGATTAATTTCTTTTATTGCATCATAACCTGGATTTTTAAAAAAAATTTTGCACTTTATGAGGTTTTCATTCTCATTTACTCTACAGTTGGATTTTTGTAAATGCTTCCTGACTTGAAAAATGGCATATTGTCTGTGTTTAGTACGTAAGTTATATTTACTGTATGTTTGTGTGGAATATTGTATGTATGCTTTTCTAGAATTTCCCCATCTATTTCAAGAAGTTGTTGCTTTATTTTTTTATGCATGAATTTTGACTTTCATCAAATTAAAACACCTCTTGAATTTAATAGCACACACATATGTTGGTAGACTATCACCTTGCCACCTATATGGCAATCTAGTATTTTCTCATTCTGTAAAAATGTATGACCCCTTGCCCCAAATGACTCACCAACTTAAGAACTTATTTCTTAGAGGTATGCAGCAGTCTCATTGAGAGGCAGAAAGGCTACATGGATTGTGTCAAGGACTTTCATCCTCTCTGGAAATTACAGATGCTTTCTGATCTGTAGTCCCAGGGAAGGGGAATCGTTCAAAGGAGAGGTGATGAGACCTCTGGCTGGAGATAACAGATCCTCAATTCAAGTGAGTCTCTAGCATTCAGGGTCAACTGATCTGTGAACAGAGCTAAAATGTTTCACCAGGAAAGAACTTCATCATGGGGCTATGGGTTCAGCTCTGAGGGCTACACATACATACAGAATTCTACCTGATAGAGAACAGGAAGGTTCTGGGGTACCTCCTGCTATCCCTCAGGGTGAATCATTGATGTTGCAAAATGGGTCCTTGGAAGAAGCATGTGGAAGAAGAGGCCAGTGGGTTTTTTGTTGTCAGTCTGGTAGGTGGGGATTGGGGGTTTCTCTCCCCTATGAAAAGAGCTTACCTCTTGGATCCATCACTAATATAGGGGTGATGGGAATGCTTACCACATTGATACTGAGAAAGTCTATAAATTTAGGTAACTTTGACCTTCTAAAAGCACTTGCTAATTTCTTTAAATGATCAAACAGATGTTTAACAAGACATGAGCATGTGGAGAAAGATGCTTCTGCCTACTGCAGAGAGGGGAGCGATGATGGAATTGCTTTCTGTATGGAAAGCAACTTAGTGAACCTTTAAAATATTCACTGATTTTGACCCAGTAGTTCTACTTAAAAGAATTTATAAGAAAAAAACAAGAACTTCATCAAATTTTTATTACAAGTCACCAAAGTTTAATTTACAACTGGGGAAAGCCAAAGGGAATGTATGTTTGGCAATAGTGAGAAAAACACATTTGCTAAATTTTTCTTTTGATGAAATATAGCTTTTGATACATATTCCTCCCTACTTCCCACCCATGATCAGAATCTAGGGAAAAGGTGACATAGAAGACCTGCCAATAGTAAAAAATTTCCAGTGATTGCTAAGAGGGTTTCCTCAGGCAAAGAAAACATGGAATCTCCTTAAAATAAAAGCACTCACATCTCTTTGACAGAACACCCACGGTTATTTTCTTAGTGTTTGAAATCCACAATTCTCTTTGGATTTTTAAAGTGTAAGAGGACACCTGGCATCCACATGGTTCAGCCCTGAAGGTGCCCATGGCGTAACACTGAGGGTTCGCCCAGGTATCTGGCTACCTTCCTGTCTGACCAAATGAGTGTTGAAAATCTTAATGAAAGGAGGCTTGTTGATATTGGCTTATTTTCCACCTTGTTGAGTTTCTGTCACAGTTGCCTGACCAACCTTCAATGACTTAATTTCATTTACTCTCTTTCTGTGGGAAAGGTGGAAAAGAAATTCTCAAAGAAATAGGAAGCCCTCACAGCTAAACAGATGTATGTAGACTATGAGAATGTAGAATGGGTAACCTGAGAACATGATATGGAAGTAGTGATTGGACATCACCAAAGAGTTTTTTTTTTTAATTTATTTATATGTATTTACACTATTGTTCATTTTTGTGCAATGTTTGATTTCTCCTCTCAGGTATTGTCCCCATAAAATTACCACCACCAAGATAACTGTGAACCATCCCCATAGACTCTTGTGCTCTTCCCTCAAAAGGGCTTAGTTTTACTTGAAATTATAATTATATTAAAAAATAGATTGAAGAAAAAGTGATCTCTTTTGTTAGATGTAAATTTTATTTTATGCAATTGTTAATATACAGAACTTTATGAATTAAAATTTGAAGCTATATTAACAAAATATTTTGATCATTTGGTATACAGTTGGTAAAAATTCATGCCACTTATGTCATGAATAAACATTAAACCATTATATAGCATTAGAACTTATTCGGGTATATGTACAGAGAGGTGGGAAGCTATTTAAGCTTAAACTTAAATAGTATTTGTAGGGTAAAGAAAATGTCAGGCTTTTCTGCCCTTCCGCCATCAGGATAGATGATGGATCCTTGTCCTGAATGCATGCCTGATGGCGGGCACCTGAAATAGGGTGTGGGCATAGGTAGATGGGGTTCAGCTGAGCTAAGACTGTGCTTTAAAGGGCGGCATCACAGGGATGCAAGAAGCCGAGAAGCAGCAGCAGAAGCCGAAGAGAAGCCGAGATCACCAGAGAGCCCAGATAGAGTGAGGATTTGCTGGGGACTGGGAGGCCTGCCAGCCTCCCGGCCCCCCAGTACCCCTGCCTGCCATATGCCTGGTGAACCCCAATAAAGACCTGCAAAAAGCCACTGAGGACTCTGACTCCTCCTTTACCCGGTCTGCATGGGATCAGAAAACCTGCACTGTGCCCGTTCCTGCCATTACAGTATTATAAAACAATAGTAAATAAATACTATTTTATTAAACAAAAGAAAAAGAAAATGCAATTAAATTCCCTTCCATTTAAATAATCAAAACAGCAGCAAATTTTGAATTTTGGTTTTCCAACCCTGATTTGAAATGCTGTCCTTGCCATATATCGTGTTACTCAGATGCAGAGATCTATGTGTAGCCTTTCTTCTCTTCTTTCACATTGCTCTTTTAAGAAAAAGTCATTTCATAGCATTGGTCTTCTAGAAAAGAAAGCCAGGCAAGAATGAGTGGACCAGTATAGGGGCAGGACAGGACACAGTGCAGGTTTTCTCATCCAGCAGACCGGGTAAAGGAGGAGTCCTGGAGCCCTCAGTGGCTTTTGCAGGTTTTTTATTTAGATTTATCAGGTACACGGCAGGCAGGGGCACTGGGGGGCCGGGAGGCTGGCAGTTCTCCCAGCCCCCAGCAAATCCTCACTCTCTCTGGGCTCTCTGCTTCTGCTGCTTCTCGGCATCTTTCTTGGCTTCTGCTGGCGTCCCTGTGATGCCGCCCTTAAAAGCCCAGTCTCAGCCCAGGTGAATCCCATCTACCTATGCCCACACCCTATTCTAGGTGCCCGCCATCAGGCATGCATTCAGGACTGCAAGGATCCATCATCTATCCTGATGGTGGGAGGGCAGAAAAGTCTGACATTTTTCCTTACCCTACAACCAGGTTTGCCTTTTGAGGGCTCCCATCCCCATTTCTCCTCAGGTCTGGGCTCTGGAACTGGCCCCCCACCTCTCAGTGACTGCCTCCTAACTCCACTCTTCACAGGCTGCAGTCTCTTTCTGCAAAATGGGTGTGGCAATGGTGACCTATTGGGTAGGTTTGTTGCAAGGATGAAATGAGTAAATATATTGGAAATGCTTAGAAGAAAGTCTGGCACATAGTATGTGCTCAGTAAATGTTAGAAGTTATCGTTTCCACATGGCATAATTCTCTAGCTCTCATTTTCCTCATTTGTATAAGAATATACTTTTTTCCTGAGCTTCTTGGCATGGCTAACAAAGGAACTCTTGTCTGAAAGGATTTTCTTTCCAGGAAGAAAGAGAAAATATGCTCAAAGGCCGAAGGCTTAAAGCAAAATAAGCATCAGATGCCACTTCCGGTCTGGGACAGTAAGGAAGGTTTTCTGGCCAAGGTGCCAGCTGAGTTATGTTCTAAAGTGATGGTTGCCAGACTCGGGAATATTATAAAGAAACAACATCTCGAAAACAACTTTAGAAAACAAATACAGATGCCATACTTAATTTTGCCAAATGATGGTGGGGAGAACGGCTTCTGCCATCTGATATCCCCAGTGCTTTATAAAAGAAGGCCCTTGAAGATGAAAGCAGCTGTCTCACAGTGTAGGCACTGGCTTTAGTTGAATAAAGGATAGTGCTTTCAAGTAAATATATTTGCTTTTATGGCCATTGTCATTTTTATCACTCTGCCAAGGTACAGTTTCATTAGGGACCAACACAATTACATGCCAGTGTTTGGGAAGTATATCCTCTGACGATGAGAAGGCTGTATAGCCAGAAGTTGTGCTTGGGAAGAGAAAAAGTGATTTCGTGCATGAACCAAGGCGCAGGGGCAGAGCTCTGGGATAATGAACGCTAGCTGCTTTATTTGGCAAATGCCAAATCCTAGTTGCATAACAGAACAGTTACTTCTCACTCAGTTAAAGCTGGATGGGGACGGCAGTCTTGTTTCACCTTGTGGCTACGCCAGAGCTGTCGGAATATATCCCCCTTCAAGGTGACTGGGGGAGTTGGGGGGAGGAGAGCACAGAGGAGGTATTTGACTCTCAGTTGCCTGAGCTTAGAAATGATATAGTCACCAGCAGCCCCGGTCATTTGGCCAGCGGGGGCTGGGGAATGTGGTACCCCTCCAAGATTCTGTGACCAAGGTGTCGATCACCGTGGAGGGAAGGGAGAAAGAAGCACCTCTCAAGAGTTTGGATTATATGCAGCTGTGGATGGGAGAAAGGGGAGGTGAGAGCTAGAAAAGATCAACTGGGATAAATTGAAGGAGAATGTGAATTCTGGGCTAAGGAGCTTACGTGTTATTTATTTATTTATCTATTTATTTATTTATAGAAGAACTGGTGTGTAGGCCAGAGGTGCGGTGGGTGAGAGGATTCACCAGAGAGAGTGGGGAACAGAACAGGTAGATCTAGTGAAATACACTGCTGAGGGGAGCAGTGGGTGAGACAGGAGAGGTCTGCTGTGCCATGTGGGTCATCTCCCTGGTCAGGGGTCGAACTTACGCCACAGTGGCTGCCAGACTGAAACTTTAATCCCTACGCCACCAGGGAGGCCAGTTTAACTGTTATTAAAGATCAAAGTTTTTGAGCAAGGACTAATATCAGAAACTTCTTAAATAAAATAATAGTTGCTGTAGGAAATAGATTTAAGGAGAAGCAACAGCATAAATGAAGGTAGTGACACTAAAGTTTTAAAGATCCTATGGGAGTAGAATTGATAGAAATTCTTGGCAACTGCTCAGATATGGGGGAACAAAGGAAGCAAAGAAGGGAAAGGCATTGAAGACATTTTTAGGCCTCTTGGAAACTGGGTAAATGATATTAAATGAAGAAGAATGTCGTAGGAAGAGCTTTCTAACTCCTTTACCCTGTTCTGTCTTTCCTCAGTTCTACCATTTCTATATTCCTATTTTGTGTCTTTATTTACTTTTTCATTGTTTTATTGTCCTCCCTATCTTTAGTGTCTATAGTCAGGTAAAAACTAGACAGTTCTCCTGTCCTACTATCTCTACCAGTGTTATTGGGCCAAAGGTCTAAAAACTGTCACTGGATCAGAACCTTTCTCACTTGTTCAGGGTCCAGACACCAGCCACAAATGCAAATAAAACATCCTTTTTGATGCAGCAAAGTAGAAAAACCATTATTTTAGCCAACCAGGTATTGGGTAAGAGAGAACTAGCAGTGTAGAGGGAGTAGAAGAAGGTCTAGTTCCAGGTACCCATAGAGGGTGCAATGTGGAATTACAGCTGCAGGGGTCACCTGGGTGTGGCAAAGGTGAAATAAGGCCAGCCAAGGGGGGCAGCTGCCTTTTGCAGCAGCCCCAACAAAAAGCATTGTTCAAGCCCATGTGTATGGCTTTTTAATTTATTTTTATTTTTTAATTTTTAAAATTTATATATATTTTACATAATTGTTCTTTTTTTTTTTTTTTAAAGATTTATTTATTTATTTATACAAGCACTGGGTACAGTCAGAAGCGCGGGAGGGTGAGAGAATTCACCAGAGCCAGAGCGGGGAGCAGAACAGGCAGATGGACGAAATACACTGCTGAGGGGAGCAGCGGGCGCGGCAGGAGAGGTCTGAGCGCCATGTGGGACACTCCCCCGTGGCCGGTGGCCGGGGATCCAACCAGCGCTGCAGAGGCTGCAGGCAGCTTTGCAGCCCAGCGTTCAACTGCTGTGCCACCAGGGGAGGCCCAATTTTACATAATTGTTCATTTTTAAACAATGTTTGCCACCCCCCTCCGCCTCAGGTGTAGTCCCCATAGAATTTCCTTCAACACTGCACCCATGCACCATCACCACACACCCCCTCTCCCTCCTATTCCTCTCCCTCCTCCTCCCCTGCAGGATGTCTCTGGTTTATAATTGTCCTTTTGTTTTGTTTTGTTTTGTTGTGTTGTGTTTTGTATTGCTATTTTTTTCCCCTTGATGTCTTATTTGATTGTCCTATATTCTTCCTATAAGTGAAACCATCTGATATTTTTCTTTTTCCTTCTGACTTATTTCACTGAGCATAATTCCTTCTAGTTCCATCCATGTTGCTGCAAATGGCATGAGTTTACCTTTTTTGATTGCTGAATAATATTCCATTGTGTATATATGCCACATCTTCTTGATCCAGTTATCTATTTTGGGGCATTTTGGTTGTTTCCAGGTTTTACCTATTATAAATAGTGTGCTGTCTGGAGGTTCCTCAGTCTACTAAAAATATGGCTCTTTTTTAAGGCTCACAAAGTGGCTGTTCAGCTCTGCCCGCTTCCCAACAGCCCCCTTGCTCAAGATGTCAGAAGTAGAGTTCAGACTAGGGCACTCCTCATGCATAGGCCCTTCCTGCTTGGGTGGTGCGAGAAGTCAGGGGGTGCAGGTCAGCCCCTGGATGCAAAGCTCATGTGCCAGGAGCAGCCCCTGTGATAGTACTCTCTCTAGTGCCATCCCCATATGACTAGATAGCACCACGGTGTAGTAGGATTCTCCTACGTAGCACTGTTTACTGCTCTATTGTATCTGACTCCCAGTAGGATGTCCATACACATATATTGAATAACTGTGTGAATGAACACGTTTTGTTGTTAAGAACTCAGCTAGAAAGAGCAGGATCTGAGGCGACAGTCCACATGGATCCTGAGCCGGCACAGATGTGGTAGCAGGAGACCTTTGATTCCACAACAACTCCTGACTTCTCCCTTCTCCACATCTTCACCCTCGGTGATGCTGTCCTCTTCTCTCAACTTCTTCAACTTCTCAACACACCTTCAGAAAATTCCATCTTAAAAATCTTTTGTAATTGTGAGAATTGTGTAACGGGGAAAAAAAGAAGTTTAGAGAGCATGCTGCCATCTAAAGGACACATGCGGAAGGAGGCCTGTCTTGTCAGCTTAAGTGAAAGGAGCTTGGAAATGTCGTTAAGGTGGAGGGGCATCTGGGGTGTGAGGCCAACTCAGCCTGCTCAGAAAACCTCTTGTTCTCTTTCCTGACCTAAGGAAATGAAGGTTTTTGGGTAATTAGTGCAAAAGTCTGTAAAATATTTAAAGCCACAAAATCACATTTTGGATTTGCTTTTACTCTCCTGTATTTTTAACATGCGGGCTTGTGTTTGTGTGTGTGTGTTTGTGTGTGTGTGTGTCTGTGTGTCTGTGTGTGTGTATGTGTGTGGTAGAGCTGGGGAGGTGAACATTTTTTTTGTTCTGTGAGAAAGAGGCAAAAAACTTCAACAAAGGTTGTCTGTCGAAGACAGAAAGGAAACCTTCCCTTCCCTCCCCCTGCCACCTCCTACCTTCTACCTTGTTCAGTTTCTCATCAGTGTGTTCCCAGTACATTATTGCTTATTACTTCAATGATTTTTTTTATTTATTATTTTATTTTATTTATTTATTTTTTTGTGGGACTCCCGCCGGCGGCCTGGGAACAAACCAGCGCTGCAGAGGCTGTGGGCAGCCTTGCAGCCCAGTGCTCAACCGCTGCGCCATCGGGGGAGGCCCTTCAATGATTTTTTAAAAAAGATTTATTTGTTTATGCATACAAGAACTGGGGTACAGGCCAGAGGTGTGGAGGGTGAGAGGACCCACCAGAGACAGAGTAGGGAACAGAACAGGCAGATTGACTGAAATACACTGCTGAGGGGAGCCACAGGCGAGTCAGGAGAGGTCTGCTGTGCCATGTGGTTCTCTTCCCTGGCTGGGGATTGAACTTGTGCTTCAGTGGCTGCAGATAGCTTCATAGGCTGCGTCTTAACCCCTTGCGCCACCAGGGAGGCCTCTACTTCAATGATTTTTTTGAAATGATTTAACTTTAAAACTTAAATGGGGAATGAGCAAGAGTGATCTGGAAATCCCATGCTTTGTGAAGATCAGATTGAAAGAAATCTTTGATCAAACATAATTTATTGTGTGGAAAGAGTAATATGATCGTTTTTATGTTTTCTGTCTTGACGAGGACAATTTCCTGGGCTCAACTTGACAAAAATTCACAGGCTTAAATTTAGAGAAATAATTTAATATCATTGCTATTATCAGCTAGGTTGAATCGGCAAAATTCCAGAAAACAGTTGGACAGTTCAATAATTTTTTATTTTTACAGGTAGGAGATTTAAGAAGGATAATTTGACCTATGAGGGAGCAGCAGCCCCAAGAAGTTTACAGAACTGGAATTACCTAGAAAGGGTTCGCCCAAGTAATGTCCCCCAGTCTGCAAAGATTACAGTTGAATTGGAAGGGTTGCTTGCTGCATGTTACTTGAAGGCATTAATACCTCTAGACAAACAAAATCATTTGAGCTGGAAAAAAACTTGTTTTTACACTGAGGAAGCTACGTCATAATTGAGTAGATCTGCAAAGGAACTTGAGCTCATGAGGACTAAAAGTCTTCCAAGGAATATGAACAACTGTTAAGAAGAGGTCCCCTTCTTAGGTGTCTGGGGTAGGAGTCTGGTCAGGAGAGAGAACTAATGTCCAATGTGAGTGTAAGGAAAATGGGAACTCCAAGGCTAGAACACTCTTTGGACAAATATTGGAGACGCTACACAGTCTTAACTGGGGTTATGATTAGGGACCAGTCTTAATATTTTTACCCAGAGAACCTTGGGGATGGACTTGGAAGGAGGACCAGGTAAAGATGAGTCTGGTGGGACAGGCAAGGGACTGTGAGTGCCTGCATGAGAGGTCATGACGGATTATATTCTGCAAAGGATACTAGCTGAACAATACCTATATGTATTTTTTGAGGAGTTATTCTATGTCAGGAACAATGCTAAGTGCTTTGCAAATATGACCACAGTTGCTTTTCTCCCAAACTGGATGAAATAAGTGCTGTTTATATAATATCTCAAAACAAGAAGACCCCCCTCACCCGAGAACTTTAAGTAACTTTCCTAAATGCACACAGCTATGTGTCTACAATAAATTGGATGAGTTTATAAGTTTAACAACTACACTCTTGTTGCCTTAGAGCTTATTTTCAAAAATTTTGCTTGCATGACCCCAAAGAAATGTTGAATCAAGACTTTTATGTTGACATACAAATTTTTTCATCATAATTAAAAAATTTGCAAGTGATGTAATATATATTTGAAGCACCCTTTTAAAAAGATTTGGTGTTCTCCCAGTTGGTGGGGTTTCTCTTAGTTTTGTTATTGTCTTTTTTGCTGTGCAGAAGCTCTTTAATTTGATGTAGTCCCAGCTGTTTATCTTTGCCTTCTCTATCACTGCTTTGGGTGATGTGTCTGTAAAGATGTCTTTGATGTGCATATCCTGTAGTGTTTCGCCTATATTTCCTTCTATGTATTTTATGGTTTCAGGTCTTATGTTTAGTTCTTTAATCCATTTGAGTTGGTTTTTGTGTATGGTATGAAGTAGTGGTCAAGCTTCATTCTTTTGCATGTAGCGACCCAGTTTTCCCAGCACCATTTATTGAACAAACTTTCTTTGCTCCGATGCATATTCTTTGCTCCTTTGTCAAAGATTAGTTGACCATAAATCTGTGGGTTTGTTTCTGTATTTTCTATTCACTTCCATTGGTCTGTGTGTTTGTTCTTGTTCCAATACCATGCAGTTTTGATGATTATGGCTTTGTAGTATAGTTTGAAATCTGGGAGTGTGATGATGGCCAACAGGCATATGAAAAAATGTTCAACATCACTTGTAATCAGGGAAATGCAAATCAAAACTACCATGAGATACCATCTAACACCAGTGAGAATGGCACATATTAAAAAAACTAGCAACAACAAATGTTGGCAAGGTTGTGGAGAAAAAGGAACTCTCCTGCACTGTTGGTGGGAGTGCAAACTGGTCCAACCACTATGGAGAGCTGTGTGGAGATTTCTTGACCTACTAAAGATAGAGCTTCCATATGATGCAGCAATTCCACTCCTAGGTATTTACCCAAAGGACACAGAAACATCAACTACAAAGAGCACCTGCACCCCTATGTTTATAGCAGCACTGTTTACAATAGCTAAGCTTTGGAAATAACCCAAATGCCCCAAAATAGATGACTGGATCAAGAAGATGTGGTACATATATACCATGGAATATTACTCAGCATTCAAAAAAGATAAACACATGCAATTTGCAGCAACATGGATGGCGCTGGAAGGGATCATGCTCAGCGAAATAAGCCAGAAAGAAAAAGAAAAATACCGGATGGTCTCACTCATAGCAGGAATCTAGAAAACTTAAATAAGGGACCAGGAAAATGAATAACTATAAGAAAGTGAAAATCATAGTCGGCAGACATCTATGAACCAGAGATACTCCATAAGGGGTGGGGGGTGGGGAGGGGAGGGATTGGGGTCAAAATAAGGGGGTTGCAATTGTATGGGGAATATAAAAATAAAAAAATTAAAATAAATGGCACAAGAACTTCTGCTCAAGTAGCAGTCTTGCCTTGCAAACCTTGGTGTTTTTAACATTAAATAATATTGCATTGTTTATTTTAATCATGAAAAATTTTTTTCATCCCACTTCTCTTATAGAATTTGGTCCTAATGAATCCTATTTTGCACTTCTGTTGCTACTCACTGTGATGGTCAGTTTTCTGTGTCAGCTTGACTAGGCTGGAACATCCAGTTATTCAATCAAACATTAGTCAAGAGTTGTGCAGGATTTCATAGGTGTGGTTAGTATCCACAGACAGTTGACTTGATGTAAAGGCAATTATTACCCTTGATGACTGGGTAGCAATTTATCCAACCATGTGAAGGTCCTCAGAGCAATAATTAATGTTTCCCGAATAAGAAATTCTGTCTAGCTCTTGCCAGACTGCCCTGCAGACTTCAAACCTGCCTGCCCCTATAAATACATGGGCCAATTTCTGAAACTAAACTTCTTTTTATAAAATTATCTGTGGTTCTTGACAATCCTGACTGATACATTCACTCAAGTAAAGTTAACTGTAATGGCGAAAGATTTTGTAAATTGAAATTACAAATTACATATATTATTCTGTGACACTGAGGTTATTAGCTTAAAAAATGTTTCTCTGGCATTGAATTTTCACTATAATTGTTAAAACCTGCAGCTGCTCAAATGGTATAGCTGTATGAAAACAGATGATTAGTACAAAAAATGTAAGAAAGACAGTAAATTCATCTCTTCATTGAAGAGGATGTACATGAAACTACATTCTCCTGATTAAGAGAATCATTAAATTGTCTTTTCGTTTGGTTTTCAACCATTTTGAGATGTGAGATGGAGAGAGGTAGAACTTTCTTTTGTAAGTTGGGATTAAAGTGACTGTAAAAGAGGAGAGTGAGTTATCAGTCAGACCATTTATTTATTTAAATATTTATTTTATTTATTGATACATACAAGAGCTGGGTTGTAGGCCAGAGGTGTGGGGGGAGGGGGTGGTGGTGAGAGGATTCACCAGAGATAGAGTGGGGAGCAGAACAGGTGGATCTACACTGCTGAGGGGAGCAGAGGGTCAGACAGGAGAGGTCTGCTGTGCCATGTGGGTTACCTCCCTGGCTGGGGATCCAACTCAAGCTGCAGTGACTACTGATGGCTTCACAGTGCTGAGGCTTAACAACTTGTGCCACCAGGGAGGCCCCAACAGTCAGACCATTTATAAGAAAGTATGTATGAAAGTAGAGTATCTGAATGGATTCCTTTAAAACTGTCTGTGACCCTACACCCATGATGAAATCTGTGTACATGTGCAGAGCAGGTAGGTCCTCCTTGCTCCTTGTTTATTAGGGTGTCTGAGTCACCTTATTTCTCTCAAGTGCCTTGGCTGCTGATCTATTTTGGACTTAGAAAATTTATCAAACCTCTGATTTCTGCTTATTTTTAGTTTCTGTTAATTTACGTCTATTTATTCACTGTGATCTTTGGATTCATTATCCATTTTGGGTTTACCTTTCAGATGTATTTCTACTCTTCTGTCCCAGAGTTTCCTTGTCTTCCTGTTTTTATAACTTGGCAGCTTGTATTGTACAAAGGCCATGGTACACATTCTATTCAATAGAACCACACAACTGCTTATGACCACTAGGGGGTGCTAGGGAGATGCTGGTGGCACTGTTGTCAGTCCACCTGTCGGCCATCTTGCTTTCATTCACTCTGTCATGAGGTATCAATTAAGTTAAAAATGTTTCACTGTGCTACTTGGAAATCTGGTCTCTTTGCTTTAGTCTGTTTCCATTTATCCTGCTTTATTTTTATTTACCTTTTGGTCTTTGCCCTTTTAGGCTTAATTGCTTTTTACATTTCCTTTCTAGGTCTTAATTTGCCTCCTTACAAGATTTTCTAAATGCTAGTAAAGATCAAACCATGAAATAATATCAAAATTTAGCAAATTTTAGATTGAAGAAAGAGTATAAATCATGATTTTTTTCTTTTTTCTGTGTGTGAAATAGATTTTGGTTTGTGTAGAAGCATTTTATCATTTTAATGCTCATAAATAATGTAAACTCAGGTAATAGGCTTTAAGCTTATTTCTTTGTGAACTTTGCATTGGTATCATAACACACACACACAAACAATTTTAGTTTTGGTGCTTCAGTTGGAACTTATACTTTAATAATCTACTATAAATTCTCCAACGGTGATAAATACCTTTCAGTTTTTGGGTTTATGCATGAGGAGTTTGAAACTATGGAAGAAAAGATTGAGGGCCAACATCCATGGAAGGTTTCCCAGTCACTCTGTGGTACTCATGATCTCTGTACTTCCTTTAATTCCTTCCATCTTGTCAGCCAATGTTACTGTCCCTGGCAGCTGATATGTGGAAGAGGGAAGACATATGGGAAAAAGAGCAAGAAAGTTCTCTCTTGACATTCATCTCTTCAGAGCAGGAGTTGTCAATATTCTAAATGAACTTTTTCTTTTGTTCTGTGGACACCCATTTCCTCTCATGGTTGGGGGTTTCTCATCTGTGGTTCTCTTGTTCCAGAACACTCTTACTCTTGATTTGTGCACACTCTGGTAGTCTGGAAATCCAACTCTGGCTTCTGTTTACTGAAGTATGATTAACCTCTCCAGTGAGCCATAGTGAATGAGATTCAAGACAATCCCTATATTTGTGCTCTCTTTGTCCCTCTGTCAATCTCTGTTTCTCTCTCTCTCTTGCTCTCTCTCTCTCTCTCTCTCACACACACATACACACACACAGAGCCATTGCCTGCCTATGTGTTACTTTTGTTTTATTAAATATTCTTCAGGACATTTTATTTCTACTTATTGGGAATTTGTTAGAAACTGCCATGTGTTAGCAAATAAATACATGTGAATGAATCTTCACCCCATGCATCCACCCACCCCTGACAGAAGTTTTATTCTTAACAGAACACAATCTGCATACCATGTATGGTGGTTCTAGACCCTATGTGTTCTGCAGCAGATATTTTGTGCTTAAACAAACTTTGGAAATGAAGAATGATCCCAACACAGCAACAATCTTTTCTTCACCCTGCTGCCAAATCAGTGAGGAGGATTGCTTATGCGCAGGGTGGTCCCCTTGAAGCTCTTGAGCTATGAGGGAAGCATCATCCTTCCCCCAAATCCAGGGGAACATTGAAGGATTGGGATTCACAGAGGAGCATCAGCTACGTTCAAAGAAATTCTCTTCAATGTCCACCGATATCCAGCAATCTGTATCTTACAATTTGAATGCTCATAAAGAACTTAAGGTCCTGTTAGAGGTTTTCAGCTTATTCCTTTATAAAGTTTGCCTTTGGTCTCATAATACTTAAAAAAAAAAAAAAACTTTTAGTCTTGGTGCTTCAGTTGGAACTCCTATTTAAATATTCTGTTGTATATTGGGCCTCCCTTGGTGGCACAGGTCGTTGAGCGCCGCACTAGGAAGCTGTCCGCAGCCTCTGCAGTGCGGGTTCGATCCCGGCTGGCCGGCGAGGGTCCCACATGGCACGGCAGACCTCTCCTGTCTCTCCCGCTGCTCCCCTCAGCAGTGTATTTTGTCTGTCTACCCGTTCTGCTCCCCGCTCTGTCTCCGGTGAATCCTCTTACTCTCCCGCGCATCTGGCCTATACCCCGGTTCTTGTATAAATAAATCTTTAAAAAAATATATTCTGTTGTATATTATAAAATGCAAGTATTTCTTCACAGGTGATAAGTATCTTTCAGTTTGCACTAGTGAGAATAATTTGATGTAGATAAAAATTATCTTCATTGGAAAACTAAAATTTGCCACATAATCTTTCTCATAGATTTGGTGTAGGAACAACAGGGCACATTTCTTAATTTATTAGGGAGGAGTATCATGAGAGTCTTTTATTTTTGTTCCTTCTGGAAGGCACAAAGGATCATGTGAAGGAGATATCCCTGAGGCCTACTTAAGAGGGGATAGGTTAAGGCTACAAGATTTAAGGTTAAGTATGAAAAAATTCCAGACATAGAAAATTCCTCCACACTGGAATGAAATATCAAAGGGTCCTTCCCACAACACTAGCCATCAAACCAACTTTGTGGGGTTATTTAAAGTGCTTTATTTTTTTAAGTTTTCATTGAGCTTTCCAATTTGATGATGGTTGATTAAATCTTAGTGTCCAATTAAACTACAAAATTTCTGTCAGAAAGACCTAATTAAAATTCCTCTCTCCACAGGTAGATGAAATTATCTAGCTTTTTAAATCTATATAAGCCAATATAGACTGTGATCTATATTCTTTTAGGTGTACTATTTTAAAACTAAGCAAAACAAAAAGCATATGAAAGAAAATATCTAATTTAACACAGTGGAAAATCCTTAATTTCCTTCTGCAAATATGTAAGGCAGCTAGTGGTGACAAGCTTGGGGACAATTTTCTCATATTTCTGCATGTCTTGTGAAGGAACAAACTGACTTCTCTTTTCAAGGAAGTTTGTGTGCTCCTTCTGGATCAAAGAACAGGTTTTCATAGTTTTGTGTGGTGGACAAAATAATGTCCCCTCCAAAGATGTTCTTAATCCCAAGAACATTTAAATATGTTATCTTTCAGAGCAAATGGGAATTAATGTTGTGGGTAGAATTTAGAATGTTAATCAGCTAAAGAACTTTGAATAAGGTAGTTACTCTGGATTATCTGGATGGGCCCAGTGTAATCATAACGATCCTTTAAAGCAGAAGAGAGAGGCAGAAAAGGAGGTCGGAGTGAAGTGAAAGAAGAATTCAACTTGTCCTTGACAGTTTTGAAAAAGGGGCTACAGACCCAGGGATGCTGGTGACTCCTAGAAGCTGGACAAGACATGGAAATGGATTCTCCCCAAGAGGGATGTAGAGGCAGGAATGGCCACAGAGCAGGTTTTCTATGATCCCATGCACACGGGGTAATGGAGGAGAGAGCCCTGGAGACCTCGGTGGGTTTTCAGGTTTTTACTGGGATTTACTGGGTACGTGGCAGGTAGGGGTGCTGGGGGACCAGGAGGCTGGCAGTCCTCCCAGCCCCCAGCAAATCCTCATTCTTTCTGGGTTCTCTGGCGTTCTCTCTACTTCTCTTCTTCTCTTGGCTTCTGCTGGCATCCCTGTGATGCCGCCCTTATAAACTCAGTCTCTCAGCCCAGGTGTACCCACTTCAGGTGCCCACCATCAGGCATGCATTTGGGACCACAGGGTTCCCTCATCTATCCTAATGGTGGGAGGGCAGAAAAGCCTCATACTTTTTACCTTTCCCTACAGGGAATATAACCCTGCTAACACCTTAATTTTAATTCAGTGAGATTCAGTATGGACTTCTGGCCTCCAGAAATGCAAGATAATCAGTTTGTATTGGTTAAACCAGTAAATTTGTGCAATGATAGGAAATCAATGTACTTTGGCAGACAGGGATAGTGCTTGCCTCTGGAGCAAAGGTTAAGCATGTTTTCTATACAGTGTAATTAGGAGAATGTATTTTTTTCCAGGGCACAGGCAGGTGTGCTTATTTCCCATTAAAATTACTCAAGTTTCCTAAATTCAGGTTTTCTCTGCTGCAACACAACCCACTATGGATGCAGGTGTCTTGTGGTTCTCTTTGCTTCACCCTGTGGGTATTGGAGTTCAAATGCCCCTAATCTGGCAACTTCGTATTGCCATGACTAATATCTTGTCCTTTGTTTCTGATCTAGGAATCTCATGCCTTCAGGCAGCTTCTGTAGAACTTGGCAGGCAAACTTGTTAGTTTGCAAGTAGACCCTCGCATTGTTAATGCATTTCTGCAAAAATTTCTTTAAATAACCGTCTAGACCAGGGATAAGGAGCTAGTTAATTATTGCATTCCAAACACTGCTTTCTTCCCACACTTTAGGAATGAAGTGTCACTGAGTTTCTCTCTCTCTTTGTGAAGATCAGAGATCAGTTAGCAAAAGATTAGAAAAAAAGAGAGAAACAAAACTAGTTGTTTAGTATAGGTTGCTTGAGAAAAATTCCCTCTTCTGCAATTTACTGCTATGGCAGCTACTAAAATGTTCCTTGTTCCTTACTGCCATGCTTTTCTATTTACATTCTCTATGCCGCACTGCCAAAGAGAAAAATCCTTGAACATTTGTCTCTTATTCTATTCCCATGAGAAGCTCTGAATAGTTTGTGAATTAGATTTCCTTCTTGGTCATGCCATAAAACTCCCTGGCTTCTCCAGCTACTTTCTTGCTTTCATCCTAAAATCTGGACAAAGTCATGTCTGTTTCAGAAGTCATCTAGACCAAGGATTTTGTTTCCCAGATGTGGAAACCAAGTGCTCTAATGGGCAGGCAAGCGATTGCCTTAATTCTTTTCAGACCTAAGTATAGAGTGTCTTGGGAGAAACTGTCTTCGTCACTCTCAATGCCCTTTTCCCTGACACAGGACTGATTCAGTGGTTAGTTTGCTTTAATGGTATCGCTTTTCCTGTACATCTCCAGAAGTAAAACTGTGAAACTGAAATTACTGTATGCTGACCGTGACCAGAGAGAATGACCTGTGCACAAGTTAGAAAGGGACTCAGAACTATGTTCATAATTAATTAATTCAAGAAACATGCCAGAAGCACTCACTGAGGGTCTAATATTTGAAGTCAGGCTTTCTGCTACTGGACCAATACTTAGAGTGAAGGTTCGCAGATGGAGCTTCCCGAGGAAGGCTGATAAGGACTGTAAAGGCAGGAATAGACACAGTGCAGGTTTTCTAAGATCCCATGCAGACCGGGTAAAGGCGTCCTCAGTGGTTTTTTGCAGGTCTTTTATTGGGGTTCACCAGGCATATGGCAGGCAGGGGTGCTGGGGGGCCGGGAGGCTGGCAGGCCTCCCAGCCCCCAGCAGGTCTTCACTCTATAGGCTCTCTGGCCTTCTCTCGGCTTCTGCTTTTCTTGCTTCTCTTTCGGCTTCTCCTGCTTCTTTCTCGGCTTCTACTAGCGTCCCCGTGATGCCGCCCCTTGAAAGCCCCGTCTCAGCCCAAGTGAATCCCATCTACCTATGCCCACACCCTACTCCAGGTGCCCGCCATCAGGCATGCATTCAGGACCGCAAGGATCCATCATCTTTCCTGATGGCGGGAGGGCAGAAAAGCCTGACATTTTTCCTTACCCTACAAGGACCTTATTTGGAAAGAAATTGAGAGACATCTCCCAGGGTCTGGAATTGTGAGACTGTGGGGATTTTAGAGAAGGGGGATTTTGGGGGCACACTCTTGATTTTTTTTTTGCCAGGAGCATGTCATTTTCTCCAGTCAGTAGTGTGACTGAAACATTTATTCCTCTTGACAGATACAGTAACCAGAACTAGCTGTAGATACTCATTTTCTTTTGCAATTCTTCCTCTTTGAGAGTAAGAAAAAAAAAATCTTACTGTGCATTCTCTTCAGTGGTGGATCCACTAAATTGCTCATGCTTGTTCTGGATTCTTTTTTTTTTTTTTTAAATTACTTTATTTATACAAGCACTGGGTACAGTCAGAAGCACGGGAGGGTGAGAGAATTCACCAGAGCCAGAGCGGGGAGCAGAGCAGGCAGACTGACGAAGTACACTGCTGAGGGGAGCAGCGGGCGGCAGGAGAGGTCTGCGCGCCACGTGGGACCCTCGCCTGGCGGCCGGGGATCAAACCGGCACTGCAGAGGGTGTGGGCAGCTTGGCATCCCAGTGCTCAACCGCTGTGCCACTGGCCCATGCTTGTTCTGGATTCAGTGTTTAAAATGTGGCCCCTCTTCTGAGTATGATAAGCCCAACTCCTTTAAGAGATTTAGAAGCAATGGGGGATTATTAGATTAATGAATGATCTTAACATTCTGTGCAAAATACATTATGCATAAATTATTTCATTTTTTGTTTTAATTTTTTAATTGAAATAACATTGGTTTATAACATTAAAGAGGTTTCAGGTGTATCAGCATGACATCATCATCTGTATTAAATGCATGAAATTTATCACTAAACATCTAATTTTATCCTTCATGTAACTGACACCTTTTACCTGATTTTCTCACCCTCCTCCTCCTTTCCCTTGTGGTAACCACTGATTCCGTATTATGGTCTAAAAGTTTATTTTTGTTTTTTAAATACTCAATTTTTAAGGGAGGACAATTGGGTCATGCAGAATTTGCTTCCTAAAGGAACCTTTTCTTGATTGCAAAGATATAAGCAAAGTGTTTTATGCATTTTTGTTGTTACTCTATGTGTTTAATGTTCTGACCACAAAGCAAGCGAGACAAAGCTGCCCTGTGTTGTAGGAGTGCTTTCCAGAAGCAGGAGAGTCAGCCCCCACATCATAGCTCTCCAGGTGGAACAGCTCCATCACAACCAATGATGCTTCAGAACAAATGCTGAGTCCTTAAGAGAGACAGTCATGTCTTTTTAAAAATTATTAGTTGCAAAGGGGTTGCTATTTTTTTTAAAGATTTATTTATTTATGCATACAAGAACAGGGGTGCAAGCCAAAGGTGTGGGAGGTGGGATTCACCAGAGAGTGAGGAGCGGAACAGGCAGATCCACTGAAAGACATTGCTGAAGGAAGCAGCAGGCAAGGCAGCAGAGGTCTGTTGCGACATGTGAGTTGCTCCCTGGCAAGGGATCAAACTTGTGCTGCAGTGGCTGGCTATAGCTAGCACTGCCTTTAACCCCTGCGGCACCAGGGAGGCCCAAAGGGGTTATTACCAAAATTTTTCTGTGGTGATATTACATCCTGACGCTATCTCAGACAATTTATGCAAAGTTGAGAGACCACATGTGCAGTTCATTAACTGATAAATCTGTAGATGAGAACAAATAAAATTTTTACCAATTTTATGAGCAGTGAAACTACATTTGGATTTAGAAGCTTATGTTTATTGGCTGATATTTACCAGCTAGTTAGGGTGATTAGCATGTAATAGTAAAACATCTTCTGTCAGTAGGGAACACAGAACAATGCTTATGATCTGATTTTTATATAAAGACCTTTTGCTATAGGAGAAGCATGTTGTGACCTAATCACCCATTCAAGATATTGGTGTGCCCATCTCATTTACTCAACTTAAACCACCTGGCAACTGTTTCTAGAATTGCAGGAATGATGTTTGAGAGGTAAACTATGTGGGTATATATCTCCTAAGCGTATAAAGTACTGGTGAAAGTCAGGGATGGAAAAAATTAGTTTGGAAAAAATAATTTCCATAGATGAGCAATATAAGAAAGCAAAGAGCAGGAAAGAAAAAAATGAAGGAAATAGTGAAAATAAGTAAAATGCTACATTTCCTCCACGGGATGTTTCTTTCCTTTTTTTAAACAACTCCTGAGGACCAAGGGAACATCTTAAGTTCCTTTGCAGTTCTGTTCTAAGAAGTAATTAAATCCATATAAGGGTCTTGTCTTTTCAGAACATGAATTAATTTATTCCTATATCAACCTTACAAATTCAAATAGAAGTTCTTGTTTATTCATTTGCATACATGTAGATGTGTAAAACAAAATCTTTAAATGCACTAATGTATATGAAACAGTAGAGGGTCTGGCATATGCTTGCACTACATAAATGTTTGTTATTATTTTTTCACAAGAAGAAAAAAATATAAGCAGACTAAAAGCTTTTAAGCAGTTTATGGTTAATCTGTGGAACGCCTTTTGATGAAAGTTGGCAAGGGACACATCATTAGATTGAATGCCCTGAACTCTTTTCCCAGATGGCTGGATGACATTTTGCACTTTTTAAGATGACTTTGGAGGCTATCTTTATCTGATGGTTTATGTCAAAGCATCTCTTTTCAAGTCCCTTGAGTTTTGGGGAGTGACTGGCCTTGTTTTGAAGTAACCAACCATTAGATGTCGCTTTCTTCTCATCACATTTGGTTTAGGAAATATGCCGTGGGTTTCAGCTTTTTGGTTTTCTTCTTCTTTTTGAAATGCCTATAAATAGTCTTTATGTCAAAGTTAAACGGGAAATTTAATTTTAGATTAATAGATAAGAGACACAATACTCAACTCCTTGGAATGATGAAAATTGGTGCCTGTTTTAAGTGGCCTGACTCAATGTCCCTAGTTGACTAAATATGGAAATGCAGTATTTGTGTCCTTTCTGGCTGAAGTTAGTATAGCACTGTTGCTACCCCAGATGCATTTGCTGGTATACCTTTATTAACATCAAACACCAGTGGGTGAAAATTTGGTTCTCAGATATCTGTTTTGAGTTGCTCTCTGGACACCTCTGATTCACACCTCCCCCCACCTCCAGCCTCCCACCCTTAATTGCTTTCCAGAAGTCTACTACTTGCCTCTGTTTTAGGATTTAGAACACTACTGAAATCGTTCACTTATTTTTTTCAGCGGCATTGCACTGTAAATAACCGTGGGAACCACGGGAACTCCTTCACTCCTATTACATGTCTCCTTGTTGGAGGTCAGCAAGAGGCTGTGACCAACAGGTGACCGGTGAACTAAACTTGGCCATCGGAGGCGCCTCACTCCCTTCTCTGTCCTTGCGATGTAAGTTTTGCCCACCCTGCTGGAACAGGGAGCTGCCTCGAAGATGCAGCCTCGAGAGAATAACGTGTTAATGAGACCACCTGGACCAGGTACGCACCGGAGCGCTATTAAGGCCTCTGCATAAGCCCTCAAGATGCTGCAGGAGGGTGCAGGAAGCTGCGTGTGTCATGGCCGACCAGCCTCCTACCCCAGTCCCCGCGCTTCTGGAAACCACCCCCTACAGTGGCTCCATGGTCACGCTGGAGGGGAGTGGGCTTAGCCTTCTGCCAGGAGTCCTGGGGTCCTGGACTCCGTTTTTCGGCGTTCTTCGTATCAGGTATGTGTTTGTTAAATGGATGAGTAAATAATTAAATGGGGCAGAAAACAGTTTGCCCAGCTTTGATCACGTTGCTTGCTGTGAACAGTCTAGCTTCTTGTCTGCCCCTGCACAGGCCTGTTTTGAAAGGTGACTCATGCTGGGAAGGCAGGGAGCTAAGGGCTTTCTTCGCCAAGAGGCTGAACTGGGGCAAGCGTGGTAGAGACTGGTCTGTCGATTTCTCATCTGGCATTTCCTTTACTGCAGACTGCGCTGTTATCTAGATGGGGTGGCGTCTCCTCCCTAGGAATTACTCACCAAAATAGTCCCCTGAAACTTTGAAAAAACAGAACCTTGATGAACAGAAAGATGAGGGGAATTAGAAATGAAAGTGAGTTTTTTACCTACAATGTAATTGTTCTATTGCTCCAGTTTACTCTGTCCAGGGGGCCTGGCCCTATGTCTGTGCTGACTTTATCTCCTGGAGAGGAAGCATCTCACTTAAAAACCTCATAATTACATGGAGATTATTTCCCATGTAAGGAAGTTGGAAGGAATATATATCTCATACCCTTTTGTAAACCTCCAGTTGAAATACCACTAGATAATGATTTCCCACAAGGATTCCACAGATTAAAACAATTTAAGTGACAGTCTTAGGTCTCCAGTGCTGATGTAAATAGTAACTAAAGTCATTTATAAAGCTATCAAAATAAAACCCTGCCACATGAAATTAAGTCCTTGCCATGGGCATGTTATGTGACATCGTTACGGGATCTGAACTGTGACATTACGCCACTCTTATCCACAAGTGAAAAGTGTTTACTTTTTGAATATATTGAGCAACAAGACCAACTCAGGTTAAAGTAGTTAACACAAAGACCTTCAGAACTTCTGGAAGTTTCTCACTGTCAGATTTGGGCAGAAGCAGCATTAACAGCTGTGGAAGGTTGAAGGAGACAATTATGAAGCAGAAGGTGTAAGATTAAAGAGGATTTTTTTAAAAAATTTATTTATGCATACAAGAACTGGGGTATAGGCTAGGTGGAGGGTGAGAGGATTCACCAGAGACAGACTGGGGAGCCGAACAGGCAGACTGACTGAAATACACTGCTGAGGGGAGCAGTGGGCGGGGCAGGAGAGGTCTATAGCCCCATATGGGTTGCTCCCTGGCCTGCTGGGGCATTGAACTCTTGCTGCAGAGGCTGTGGATTGCTTCACAGCGCAGTGCTTAACCCCTTGCGCCACCAGGAAGGCCCTAAAGAGGATATTCTTGAATCAGGTTTTCTTGAAATCAAATTGACTTTTTCTGCCTTTTTTTTTTTTTTTTTTTTTTTTTGGTGTTTCTAATGATACATACTTAGAGACTTATTTCTTTGGTGGCTGTAAGACTGGGCTCCATTGAAGAATTGTAACTAGCAAGGATTATCAGTATCTTGGGTATGAGAACATATCCACAATTCATAAAAAGCTCACTTAAATATGACAGGATTAAAAAAATACACGGATGTCCTAAGCCAAAAAACTAACTTTTTGCATATTATATAACTGACCTCATCTGGCTTTTGCATTTACTGGTGTGGGAGTGAAAAAATACCAAAAAGCTGGTCAACTTAAAGTAAAACAGTGGTTTTTTTCTTCCTGTTCAACAAATGTTCTATTAATAATCATTAAAAGTGTAAACTCTAGCTCTCCTTACCTTTTTTTTTTTTAAGATTTATTTATGCATATAAGAACTGGGATACAGGCCAGAGGTGGGGTGTGTGTGTGTGAGAAGATTCACCAGAGACAGGTTGGGGAGCAGAACAGGCAGACTAATTGAAATACACTGCTGAGGGGAATAGCTGGCGAGTCAGGAGAGGTCTGCTGCGCTATTTGGGTTGCTCCCTGGCTGGGGATTGAACTTACGCTGCCGAGGCTGCGGATATAGCTTCATAGGTGGCATCTTAACCCCTGTGCCACCAGGGAGGCCCTCTTTCTATCTTTCAAGGGGTTTCTCCTTATTCCTTCTTACCAAGATAGTGTCTGGAGTCATGGAGAAGTTTAAGAGCTGTAAAAGTTTTCTTTTATTGAAGTAACAATGCAGTAGAGTGTTGGTTTCAGGTGTGCGTAGTTAAAAATCATTTCTGTGTCTACTACATTAAGTTCCTGGCTTAAAGTCTAATTCTATCTTTCATACACTTGGCCCCTTTACCTGATTTATCCGTCACCATTCCCTCTTCCTTTCTGGTAACAATTTTTTAGTCTAATGGTTTAATTTTATTTAGCTCATTGTTTTTTCTATACCACATACAAATGAAATCATGTGGTGTTTGTGTTTCTGCATCTGACCAATTTTCCCTACAGGTTCATCCATGTTGTTGCAAATGACAGTATTTCATCTTTTTTTATAGCTGTGTAGTATTCCATTGTGTATATATACCAAATTATTTTATCTAATGATCTGTTGATGGACACTTAGGTAGTTCCCAACTCTTGACTATTGTGAACAGTGCTACAAGGAACCTGGCATGCATACATGTATGTTCAATACTCTGTTTTTGTATTTTTTTTTTTAAGATTTATTTATTTATACAAGCACTGGGTATAGTCAGAAGCGTGGGAGGGTGAGAGAATTCACCAGAGCGGGGAACTGAACAGGCAGATTGATGAAATACACTGCTGAGGGGAGCAGCGGGCGGCAGGAGAGGTCTGTGCGCCATGCGGGACCCTCGCTGGAGGCCGGGGATCGAACTGGCGTTGCAGAGGCTTCGTGCAGCTTCGCAGCCCAGCGCTCAACAGCTGCACCACCAGGAGAGGCCCTCTGTTTTTGTATTCTTGATTAATACTTAGAAATAGGCTAGCTGGATCGTATGGAATTTCTGTTTTTAAATTTTTGAGAACTATCCATACTGCAGCAACTTAATTTTGATTAACTTAGTGCTTCTCATGGTGGGCTGTTCATGGTCTTCTTCCTGACCTCCAGTGCTAATGACCATTGGATCTGCCATTGCCTATGGAGGTGAGGTCTCTGCAGGTACTCACCTTCTTCTCCAGTCCTTAGGCCTCTTCTAGTAATTGTAAAAGACTTTGACCTGGATCAACAGATTGCTGCTGTCCTTACTGGTGAACAAGGCACAGTCTAGCATATTTTCTGGTATCAGAGTCATGGGGTCTCTGTCCTTTTAATTGTCTTTGAGCTGTTTTACAATTCTGTAAATAATGAGAAATTAATGATGTAAATGAGTCTTGTCTACAAAAATGCAAATGAATTGTAACTCGTGGAATTCAATAGCTTGTTGCTCTGTGGACAGATCCATTTTGTATCTATTTGTGAGTTTATTACTATGCATATTGCTTATATATATATACACAACCTTTGAGTTCTTTGATTTGTTTGTATCATCTTAACTGATTCTCTCATTAATGCATTAAATATAATCTTTGAGTGTTTTTCTTAGAGAATCATAATTATATTAAAAAAATAAAATTATTCCTTAACAAGCCCATGATCTTACAGTTTCTGTGCTTCCCCCTGGGCATATGCAAGTTTTAGGATCTCCTGTATGCCATGCACAATTAATTGTGGGCAACTGGGAATGCTGTCTTTGACTGATTTTTATCAAGTTGTGGCCCAGTAGACTGGTGTCTGGGCCCTGCTGCCTTTTTTTTTTTTTTTTTTGTGCAGTTGGGGAGAAGGGTTTGCAGGCAAAATGTTGCTCTGGTGTTTACTTTTCCATTTTTTTCCCCTACCTTTTACTGGCTACCTGAACTTTTATTTCTTTTCTGTGCATGGGGAAGCTGCTTTGACTTCCTAACCTATACCCTTTCTGCATTGTTTTACAGTAAAATTCTATTCTTAGAACTTAAAACTCTATATTAAATAAACCTTGAAGATTTTAAAAAAGAAACCTCTCTGAGAGTAAAGTTGATTATCATAGCTGTATCCAAGTATAATCTAAAACTGAAAGTTGATTTCTTTTAAGTAATGAATACCATCAATTCAGTATGAGAGTGAGGCTTGGGAAAATTGGAAACTAGATATTGGGATAAAAATACATTGGCTTTATATCTAAAATATCTTTTTTTAAAAAAGATTTTCTAAAAGCAGTTTTATAATGAGAGGAGTGCTACAGAGATTTTCCATTTCCAGTGCTCACACACATGCATAGCCTCCTCCATCATCCACAAACATTACTCACCAGTATGGTATTTTTTTTTTTTTTTTACCAAGGGCTAATTCATCATAACCACCCCCCAAAGCCCTTAGTTTACCTTAGATTCACTCTGTTGTTCATTCTATGGGTTTGGATACAGGTTTAAAGACATGTATCCTTTGTGATAGTATCACAGATATTTTCACTGCCCTAAAAATCCACTGTGCCCTGCTTATTCATCTCCTGCCTCCCTCCACTCTGACAACCACTAATCATTTTACTGTCCCTGTAGTTTTTGTCTCTTCTAGAATGTTATGTATTTGAAATCCTATAGTAGTCTTTTCTTTTATGATAGCCTTTCCCAGGTGGATTTCTTTCCCTTAGGTAATGCATTTAACATAACTTTCCATGGCTTGATAGTGCATTTCTTTTTTAGTGCTGAATAATAATTGTGGTATATTCACACAATGGATTTATTTATCCATTCACCTACTGAGAGGCATCTTGGTTGCTTCCCAGTTTTGGCATTTGTGGGTAAAGCTGCTTTAAACCTCGATGTGCAGCTATCTGTTTGGTCATTTGTTTTAACTCCTTTGGATAAATGCTGCAGAGCATGTTTGCATTAGCTGTGACTGAGCTTCCTGTGGCTGCACAACCTGCCAGCATTTGGTGTTGTCAGTGTTTTGGATTTTGGCCATTCTGATAGTTAAGTAGTATCACATTGCTATTTTAATTTGCAGTTCCATGATAACATATGATGTGGAATATCTTTTTATTGATTTCCTCAACATCTGTATTTATTCTTTGATGAGGTGCCACTAAGATCTATGACCCACTTTTTTTTTTTTTTTTAAGATTTATTTATTTATACAAGCACTGGGTACAGTCAGAAGTGCAGGAGGGTGAGCGAATTCACCAGAGCCAGAGTGGGGAGCAGAACAGGCAGACTGAGGGAGGGGAGCAGCTGGCTGCAGGAGAGGTCTGTCTCACCATGTGGGACCCTTGCCCGGCGGCTGGGGATCGAACTGGCACTGCAGAGGCTGCGGGCAGCTTTGCAGTCCAGCGCCAACCGCTGTGCCAGCAGGGGAGGCCCTATGACCCACTTTTTAATCATTTTTTTCATTATTGAGGTTTATGAGTTTTTGTATATTTTGAGGAAAAGTTCTTTATCAGATGTGTATAAATGTTTTCTTTCAGTCTATGGCTTATTGTGTCATTCTCTTGATATAGCGTCTCACAGAATAGAAATTTCTTTGATGGATTATGCCTTTGCTGTTGTATGTAAAAAGATAACACCATACTCAAAGTCTTAGGTCTCCACCTATGTCATTTTCTAGGAGTTTGGTGGTTTTGTGTTACACTGCAACTGATGTGAATATTTACAATATTTCATTCCTCTATTCTTGTGGGCATGGTTTTGGATATCTCTGTTCCTCTATAGGCAAGGTGTTTTACTCCTCCCTCTGCCTTTCTTTTTTTAATATTTATTTTTATACAAGAACTGGGGTACAGGTCAGAGGCACGGGAGGGTGAGAGGACTCACCAGAGACAGAGAGGGGAGCAGAACAGGCAGATGGACTGAAATACACTGGTGAAGGGAGCAGTGGGCGAGACAGAGGTCTGCCACACCATGTGGGAATCTCCCTGGCCAGCAGGGAATTGAACCCGCGCTGCAGAGGCTGCAGACAGCTTCACAGTGCTGTGCTCAACGCGCTGTGCTACTGGGGAGGACTCCCTCTGACATTTTTAAAAGCCTTTTCCTTTAACTTTGATTTTTCTTTAATTTGAAAATGACATAGCTAGGTATTGATTTCAGACATTTGCTCTTCTCTGAGCTTCATTGGTACATGGTTTGGTGTTAAACATTAAGCTGGGGGGAAATTCTCAGTCATTGTTGTAAATACTTTTTCTGGTTCCTCCTTCTCCTGGTATTTCCATCTTGTGCACATTACACCTTTTATATTTGTGCCACAGTTCTTGTTCTGTATTTTTTTTTTTCTTTGTTCTTGTTGCTTTTTAGTTTGCAAGGATTTTGTCGACATGCTCTAGTGCAGAGATTATTTCCTCAGCTGTGACCAGTTTACTAATAAGCTCATCAAAGGCTTTCTTCTTTCCAGTAAGTGTTTCATCTCTAGCATTTCTCTTTGACTTCTTTCTTAGAATTTCCACCCCTCTCCTTCCATTGCCAATCTAATCTTGCCTGTAGTCTATTTTACATCCATTTCAACTCTGAGCATATTCATCATATCTACTTTAAATGTCCAGTCTGATAGTCCCAGCATCCTGCTCTGTCTCTTCAAATTGTGTGTTTTACCTTTTGCTATGTCTTGTAACTTTTTCTTGACAGCCAGACATGATGCACCAGGTAAAAGGAACAACTGAAAATAGCCTTGAGAGTGGTGGTGGTGGGTGAGGTATGGTGGAGGAGGTCTTATTTCAATGAACCAATACCTTTACACTAATTCTTGAGCTTACATGTTTTCATGGTTTAAGTGGAAAATTTGGAGGAAGAAATGTATAGTTTTCTGAGATCCAAAGTGAGGTGTCTCTGCATCTGGGCAGGCCTAGCCCTTCACAAACTCAGGATGAGTTAAATTTGCCTTTGTCTTTCCATATTTGTACTGTTGTGCCCAACGTCGACCAGTGCAGCCCCCAAAGACACAGATAGCTGATGTAAGAACACAACGGAGTTTATTATGGGCTCGAGTCCGGGCTCATGACGTGCACCGATGCAACGGCAGAGGTCAAGAGCCCCAAACAGAGGAAGCAGGGGTCTTAAATAGGGTCACAAGCAGGCACAAATTTTGAAAGAAGCTGGCAATTACTCATTGGCTACTATAAAGGCATTTTGGCGCGCGCGGTTAAAGTTTCAAACTGATTGGACGGTTAGAGACGCTGTCCCATTTATGGATAGGACTGCCCTCAATGGCGGCTGGGGTGGTCTGCCTTTCGTCACCAAGTGGAGTGAGGGTTGTGACTGTTGAAACTCTCTGGAATGCGGCTGTACAAGGACTAACATATCAAGGTGGAAGATATGCAAAATGGCGAAACCTCGGCTAAGCTTGGTTCCACAGTACCTGCTTCAGAGAATTGATGTGCTCAAGGCTTTCCTTTTCTGCCCCAACTTGAAAGTTTTCTTTAGCAATTGCTCATGCCAGTCTGTTCTTTCTAGTAGGGGCACTTTTTACTCTGACCTGTGAAAACATACCTGTTCCATTTTTTCCCCCCAGAATACTGGTTTACAAGGAAAACGAAAATGAAATGGATCCAGATGTCATGGCTCAACTTTCTCAGATATACTTATACAGGGAATTACAATAATCCATGTTGAGCAGAACAGTCAAAAATTGTGGGCATAATGGCAAATGAAAGTGGTAGAGGTGATAACTGGAGGCTCTTCTCAGCTTTCTTAGGTCACAGGTCATATGCCTTTTCCACAGGCAAGACAGATCAGCTTGCATAAAAAGTCTTCTAAAATTAATTTTTGATCTTCAGGACATTAATATAGATGCCTTTCTTAGGACCACCAGGTTTCACTGGTTAAGGGTTTTGTTGGTTTTTCTCTTTGTAAGAGCTGTGGTTGGGGAGTTTTGTCATTTATGAACAAAGCAAAAATGTCAGGTGAAAGTTTAACTTTTTAAAATTTAGGACACATCTCATGGGGCCAATTATTTCCAAAGCCATTCTCTAGTGAGATTATGCAGAGGAATTTGTGAGAAATTCCAAATTTGTTGGCTTTATAGTACCCACCTGAGTTTCAATAAGTTTTTTTAAGGGTTACTTTGCCCTTTTGCATGATCTTGATAAAATGTATATAATCCTTATGAAGATTGCTGATGTAAAGGAATATGGAGAAGACTGTTTATTTCCTGTAGACCAAAGTATTGGATAAACTCAAGTTTACTCTACCTAGAATACTTTCTGAGAATGAAAAGCATGTTCTGATTGAGAAGCCCACGGTCACTGACTTAAGATTGATTATGAATAAATTTGTAGAAATAGTGCATCCATCCTAACTGCATTCCCATTTTACCGCCATTTTTTTCTTGCAAAACAGACGTGACATTTAGACATTTCTCTAATGCTATTCGCATAACAAACTTTGTCAAAGAGCCGTATGGTTTATGCAAACACAAAGATAATCTAAGGACATTGACATATGTAAGCTTAATTCAAAAAGCCTGTGAAAATAGTGGGGAGCAGATGGAGAGTTGCCATGGCAATCACTAATAGGTAGAAGAAGAAAATGTTATTTAGGATCACTGTCATTTCCAAATGAATGGCCAGATTACCAGGGTTTTTTCACCCACCCAATTGCTAGTAATAAAAACAGTTGTTGGCATGTCAACATCGTTTTTTTTATTTAATTATTTTGTAATGCTTTTTTGGTACTCTCAATATAAGTATGCACGTATTCATTGGGAAAGATTTTTTGCTTGGCAGAGGATTGAACTAGTTATTCAACATTATTTTCAACTAGAAATACTTATGCATGTTTTCTGAATGAAATTATAAGTTGAGGCTTAGTAGTTCTCCATATGTAAGCTTTTACCTTGCTATCACAGAATACATAGTTTCAGAATTACAAAGCTTTTTAAAAGATGGCTCTTGTACATTTACAGGTTAATTGCAATTCACTATTGAAAATAGAAACTTAAGTGTAGATAACAATGAAAGTAATAAAAAATGCTTAGGCCAGATTCTCTATTAGAAATTAAAATTGCTAGACACTGCTCTTTATTATAACATTCATAGTGGAAACTTAAAAATCCCAACAGGAAGTTACTTGCATTGCTCATTTTGTACCAGTGATTATTTACCATCTGATTGTTTTATGTATTCATTACCATGCCCTTTGGAAAAGTCAATAACTAAATTCTAATCCTTTCTTCTTTCTTCTGAGGCAGTTTTAGTTGCTGTGTTTCTGATGGAATAGACTAATCAAAAGTGGGAAAAGAATTAAAGTTGGGACTGCAGGGATTTGGAACATCAACATTACATTTAATATAATGAGAAGTTGAGTTAATGCTATTTTTGACTTTGAAAATGAAATAGCAAGAATAAAGGGATAAGTATCTAACAATTACTCTAATTTGTAGTAGGAATTCATATAACGTTTCTTTGCTAAATGCCAAAATGACGCAATGGAAATCAATGGGAATTGAAAATGAGAATATTGGAATGAAGAAAAACCATGCTAAATTTTAAAAAGCATGCAGATGGGTTACCATTTAAATAATTAGTTTATATGGTTTAATTTTTTCGGTAGATTTGAATGGCAGATTGCCTTTCTGCACTTGTCTTATGGCTACCATTGCAATTAAGAAATGGAAAATGTATTTCTGAGATCCAACAAAATCTGGTCTTGTCAGCATCAGAACCATGTAAGGAAAGAAAAAACAAAAACACAGACTTGAAAGGATGGCCAAAAGAGAAAGACCAGAAAGAATGGGGGAAAATTCATAAGTAGTGCAGCTGAATCTCATGAATTAATGAGCCTTAGGAAATTTTAAAGAGATCTGTCATATGTGACTGAGCAGTGATCTTGTCAGCTTTATGATAAGCTTGATGTTATTGAGATCCCTCATTTGTTGTGGGCAAAGAAAATTGAAAGTTTCCATTTTGTGAAATGCTTTGGGAATTAAAAAAAATCAAATTATACATATAGACGTGTAAACAGACCAAGAAATAAATTATTAACAAAATCCAAATGCTAACCTGCTCTCACCTCCTAATCACAACAGTCTCAAATGTAATCAATCACATCTTAACTTTTGAAATTTATATTAATGTCATCATAGAGGATGGTTTCCCTATCTTTGTTAACTGAATGTTATAGTTTTGAGCTTTATTCAGCATTTGAGTTCTTAGTGTTCTTTGGTTTGGAATGGCCACAATTTTTGGCAGATAGTAGCATGCTCTTATGAATATACTTAGACATGTCTTAAAGAGAGGTCCGCATTTCTTTTTGTACATGCAGACTGGATATGGAACTGCCAGGGTAAATACATCTTTAGTGGACCCTGCTGAATATTTTTTCCTAAGTCCTTCTATGAGAGGTTGGCTTTATTTTTTATTTTTTAAAGATTTATTTATTTATACAAGCACTGGGTACAGTCAGAAGCGTGGGAGGGTGAGAGAATTCACCAGAGCCAGAGCGGGGAGCAGAGCAGGCAAATTGACGAAGTACACTGCTGAGGGGAGCAGCAGGTGGCAGGAGAGGTCTGTGCGCCATGTGGTACCCTCGCCTGGCGGCCAGGGGTGGAACCGGCGCTGCAGAGGCTGAGGGCAGCTTCGCAACCAAGTGCTCAACCGTTGCACCACCAGGGAGGCCCGAGAGGTTGGCTTTATTGCTTGTCTTTGCCAACTCTTGGTTTTGTCAGTTATTTTTAAGCTTAGTCAAATTGGCAAATGGTAACAGTATCCTGTACTGGTTTCAATTTGTGTGTCAACTAAAGGAGTTGATCACATTCTGTTTGTTGATGCTTTGGGTGTCCTTTTTCTGCAAAGTGCTTGTTGAAGTTAGTTGTCCAGTTTTTCCATTGGATGGTCTCTTTTGCTCACTGATTTTGGAAGTTCTGTGATTCTGGAGAGGAGGTTTTTGCTAGTAAGCTGTATTGCATACGCACTGGGTGGCTTTTCCTTTTCACTTCTTAACAATATCTTTGATGAGTTGACATAATTTTCATGCAGTATAATTTATCAATTTTGTTACATTTATGGTTAGTGCTTTGTTTTCTATTTTAAATAATTCTTCTGATAATCTCCCTAGAGAATAGCTTTACAAATAATTGGTTCAATGAGATGTGTCATAAATGCTTTTTAAAAAGTTAAAACATTCACCTGAGATTTTTTTTCCTTTGGTTATAAGTGACAGAACTCTCCAGCCAAAATAGCTCTTTACAGCTATTCAAAGGTCATAAAAATATGCTTATAATTTTTCATATATGCCCTCATATTTTAGCTTTCACATTTGCATGTATATATGGGGCTGATAACTTGCTTATGGTGTAAGAGAAATTCAACATACAAGTTTTTCATGCATGTTTCTAGAAACTTTGACTAACATCTATCATTGTCCTAATTCACTGTGTATTACCTTTGCATACACCAATTGGACTCTAAATATTTGAATGAGCTTATCAGTTTCCTTAAAAATTTCCAACTGGAATTTGATTGGCATTGTACTGAAGAATTTAATGTTTTTATAACATTAAATCTTTCTAATTCATGAATCTCTATCTCTCAATAATATTTTGTAATTTTAGGTTATAGGTATTATAAATGATGCAGTAAAGTTATTCCTAAGTAATTTATGCTTTTTAAGGGCTATTTTAAAAGTAAAATTTTCTAATTGATGCCTCTGTATAATTACAGTTGATTTTTGTATATTGGCTTTGTGTTCAGAGACTATAAACTCCAAAAGTTTGCTGTCTCTTGATTTTTCTACATATTCATTATCTGCCAACAATGAAAAATGTGTAGTTTTGTTCCTTTTGAATACTCCTATCTTTTTACCTCTTACTGTTGTCTTGCTTTTTTAAAGAAAAAATTTGCTTTTAATTGCTTCTGAGGTCCCCAGCACAGTATTGAATGTTAGTGGAATTTCCTGTATCTCAAGGAAAAAGTTTTCAAAATTTTATTAAATATGCTTTCTGTAAGTCTAGAAAGGTTTCATATTAAAATGTTAGCTTTGTTATGTAAGATTTTTTTCCCCCTTCCATTATGTTTACTGAGATAAAGATGGCTTATATCATTGTGTTTGTTTTGGGGGTTATGGGTCAAAACCTCTACAAATGTATGTTTTTTACACCAACGCCCACCACCAGAGCCCCAATAATCCTCCATCATCCTCCACTGGGCCTCCTCCCTCCCCTGCTCCCACCTCATCACCCACCCCCTCTGGTTGTGTCAGTTTTACAGAAACTAGCTAGACCTTTCTTGTATCTTCTCTTCCTTTTTGTCTGAGACTAATTATGTTTTTGTGTTACAAAGTCTATATTTTTCTCCCTCAGCAGGAGATTAGGAGCTCCTTACCTGTGTCTGCCATCCACTTCTGTTCTTTTTAGATTTTTTCTTGCTTACACCATTTTGCTTCCTTGCTGAGATTTCATAAGTGCAAACTTGTTTGTACAATAATAATTTCACTTATATATGTTATATATAGCCATTGAATTGTTTAAGATGACTTCTTAATCCATTTCTACCTGTTAGAAATGCAGATTTCATAGCTCTCCTTTGAATATTGAATCAGCAATTCGGGTGATGGGGTTCAGGGACTTTCTATTTTAAAAACAGTATGCCAGTTAATTCCTTTGTGCACCAAATTTAATCATTATTACTTAAACCACTTGTAGAAGCTTCTGGTGTATTCCAAATATGTTACATATTTTTCTTGCATTCCAACATGTAATTTTAGGACAGAAGATAATGAAAAGCAATTTGTAAAGTGTAGCTTGGTGGAAAGCCCTGTGCCTGTGCTAGTGGTTTGTCTTTCATCTGTGAGGGGTAGGTTACTAAGATTCTGCCAGTGGGATGTGTCCCTTCTGTTGAACTAAGGTTATAATCATCCAATTGACAGTGTATCCTTGTGGTTCAGCCTGACTCTGGATTAGAGATTCATTTATTTCCCTACTCACTCTGAAGAAAAACCCTATGTTGTTTTACCTCCTTCCCCACTGTAACCTCCCTCCTCCCCCCAATAGTACAATACTTGGGTACAGCCTAAACTTGCTAATTATCTTTAAAAGACTTTAAAACTTATTTAACATTATATTAGTTTACATTAATATTAATGACTTTTAACATCCAATGAGATCAAAAGTTAAGAAAGGTTCTCTTGGGCCTCCCTAGTGGCACAAGGGGTTAAGCACAGCACTGGGAAGCTATCCACAGCCTCTGCAGCATGAGTTCGCAGTCAGCCAGGGAGCTACTCACATGGCACAGCAGACCTCTCCTGTCTCACCTGCTTCTCCCCTCAGTAGCATATTTCAGTGGATCTGCCTGTTCTGCTCCTCACTCTCTCTGGTAATTCCTCTTACCCCCTGCACCTCTGGCCTGTACCCCAGTTCTTATATGCATAAATAAATCTTTTTTAAAAAAAAGGTTCTCACTCTTCTCTAGCCTTTGGACAGCCTAGAGGACAGGAAGGGAAGCAGGGCGAAGGGCACAAAGTTTTGCTTTTACCCATTGTGTGATTGTAGGACTGTTTTATTCCCCTGGAACTTCGGTTCCCATTTGTGAAATGGGAATAATGGAAGAACCCACCTTGTGGAGTTACTGGAAGAAATTTTAATTAGATAATGCACATAAAAGCGTGTGTCACCTTGCAAGGCACTTAAATGCAGTAGTTTTTCTTATGTGCAATATGTGATGTGTCTGAATCAGATTTAAGACAATGTCTGGCTCAGGTTGCCTCTGTGGTAGTTATGAATATGGCAGAGAGATAAAATGTTGGAGGATTCCCAGACAGAGGTGGTGACTTTGCATGTGTGACTTTTTAGTTACATCTTTCTGGATTATCTTTGTGATACTTGATGGTGGTGATGTCGCACCTATTTTACTAGTCCAGGAATTTCAGACTCATGGAGGAAGTGAACTATTCAATATTGGAAGCAAAAAGCGGCAGAACATGGGCCTAGAGATTTGGCCCAAGTATTTAATACCTTGTCTGCAGCCCAACCTGCTTCTTGTTGCTGGGGATGGTTTCCAAAGGCCCCCTCTATGTGGCCTCCTGTTGTGGTTGTGAGATGTATCTGTCAAATTGGGCAAGTTTTGGAAAACTTGGTTCCTGAGAATTCAGTGATTGAAAAAAAAATTACAAATATTTTAAACAAAAATGATCCGTTCAAAGCATTTTTTTTCCTGATTGACCAAAACTACAAACATGAAGAGGACATAGAAGTGGCATTTAAGGGATTAGATGTAATTCCTCATGGAGATTCATGCTTCATTTTAATGGTGAATCATTCCATAAATATCCAGGGCTTGAAATGGGAGGAAACAAGAGGTTATGGTAATGTTGTGCTCTTTCTGGCAACTTAAAGCCTTCTGGTTCTCTCCTGAGAAATGCTCTGGTTTAACTATTCCAGCCTCAGAGCTCCCTGAAAAGTCCACCCAAGTTTTTCTGGAACTGATATCTCAGCACAATTTTCTCACTTTTCCCAATCCTGTTTCTTTTCCTGATCCCCAGTTAACATTTCCCAGTAAACTTCCTGAGTGCAGACTCCTACGTCAACTGTTTCCCATGGAACCCAGCCCTTAACCGTGGGGAATTGGGGGTGCTTGTTCTTACGTTCCAGGATGGCTGTCAAGGGCGGGTATAAGAATTACTAGTAAGTTGGGCCTCCCCTGGTGGTGCAGGCGGTTGAGCGCAGTGCTGTGAAGCTGTCCACAGCCTCTGCAGTGCCGGTTCAATCCGGCTGGTGAGGGTCCCACATGGCACAGCAGACCTCTCCTGTGCACCCGCTGCTCCCTTCAGCAGTGTATTTAGTCATTCTGCCTGTTCTGTTCCCCACTCTGTCTCTGGTGAATCCTCTCACCCTCCCCTGAATCTGACCTGTACCCTGGTTCTTGTATAAATAAATAAATCTTTTTTTAAAAAAAGAATTACTAGTAAGCACTGTAGTAATTCTGAGGTGTATAATATTAAATAAACTATACAAACTTGAGAAGCTATTTAGACCAACAGTTCCTAAACTTCAGATCAGAATCAGAACCTGCTGAGATTTGTTTTCCCATAAATTTGGTTTCCCATGCCTTTCTCCAGACTTTCTGAATCATAATCTTGAGGGATGTGACCCAGCTTGTTTAAAACAAATAATTCTCTAGTAATTCTGATGAAACCAGCTGATCGAAGAGCACTTGAAAATGACCAACCAAACATTTATCTATGACAGAAAGTTATTATCCCATGTGCCAGTGCCCTAACTTCTGCATCTATGCTTTAATTTAAAAGATCAAGGTTGTGCAGAACATGAAGGCGTGTGGAAAGTGCGGGGCAAGTAAGAGGGATGAGAGAGAGGATCAGACACCTTTATAGGATTTGATGATGACTGTGCTGTGGACTTAGATATGTCTAACAGCCCTTGGGACACTGAAGCAAATGTTACTGGAGTCACTGAACAGTATAGGAGCTGCCCCTGCAAAGCAGATTGCAACAGGAAACAATCGTTTTCCATCTCATGAGGCTGTCCAAGCTCAGCATGGATGGGGATTTCTGCACAGTGAGGAAAGCTTAGCTAAATAGTCTGTGAGAGTTTCTGATGCAAGAAACAGATATGCAGTTTTTATCTTCAGAAGAGAAAAGACGGTTTCAGTGGGAACTCTTCAGTAAGGTCTGAGAACATTTAACTATGATTTTTAGCAGATAATTTTTACATAGATGATATGACCTTGCTGGGTCTACAGTAAAATAATGAATAAATGCTATCACATTTTCCCTATCTGGCTGTTTTTTTTTTTTTTTTAAGCACTCTTGTCAGACTGTCAAAGAGTCACTACGGGTAGGTTTTGTGTGTGACACAATCTAAGTGGTCTTTTCCTTATCTACCCCCTACTCCGGTCACATAGTCAGTCCTCTGGGATTTTAATTGGGCAAACAGAGCTATTTTTCCTAAGGAAATCTAATCTTTTTGCTACCGAGATGAGCTAGGAACAAAAATAAGATCATAATTGTCTTGTCGAAGAACCCAATATAGGTCATAGTGGGATGAGTTTCATATACTTAATTGAATATTTTTATGAATGGCATTCCTTAATGATTTTTCATAGAAGAGACAGTGTTTTCATTTACTAGCAATCAAAGGGAGAATTGCTTTATAAACATTTTAATAGAGAAGGTATGTGTGAAGAGCATGCCTCCTATTTTTGTGATTGTTTTGTGGATGTTTTCCAAGAGCAGATGGTCTACCCACATGTGACCTTGAGGTGTTGTGGTTAAAGGGCTTCTGTGATCAGAAGTATGTGAATGGACATGTGAGCCTATTTTTAGACTCTTTGCAAAATCTATTTGGAGAGGAGTATATAATCAGAGAAGCTTATGACACATGAACACAAATATTCAGTCATTTGGATTTGAGCTCAGTGATTGGAGATTGAAGTGAGTAATAGTAGGAAGGATGATAAAACAAGAATTGTGGTGTGGTTCTCATTCCTATTATTGGGGTGTGTGATTGTCAATGAGCCTCTTTTCTCCTTGAGTACTGGTATTTCCCCATCTCTAAGGTGTTGGGATTGCTGATCTTCAGGGGCACTCTCAGTTGTAAAATTCATATTGCCTGTTTAGTTTAGGACTCATCAGCAAACCTATTTTTGGGGTTCTACCACATGTGGGTGAAAAGCTGTGCCTCCATGCTCTTAGCCACTACTGCAAGTGATAATATCTCTGTTGTGAAGTTACTCTGAGTCTTAAAATAAGAATGTATTTAAAACAATGAACATAGCACCTAGCTAGTGCATAGAAAACACACAATTATTTTACTAATTACACTTCCTTGACACTTTACTCCCCCAAAGCTCTTTGTCACTTGGGTTTGTTAATCTTAATGTGTCTGCGCGTTTTCTATGGATGCCCGTTTTAGATTCCTAAATGGATATTTTCATAGTCATATGATCCACAAGTACCAATTTTACCTGTTAATAATTTTCCATTTTCTTACATTGGTTGCTTATTGTGTTGCATTGTCTAGCTTAAGGATTGCAAGTAGTTTAAACAAGTTGGACTAAGACTTCACAGGTTGGAAGTCAGAGCACAGGAGAGATGAAGTGGATCTGGATCATGAAGTGCTTGACTTGACAATTTTGGACTTTATTATGTAGAAATGAAGAGCTAATGTGATAAATGAAATTAGATCCTTTGTTTACATCATTCAATTCCATATATATGGATTGTGGAATATACAGAAAAGCAAATATATTAAGCATTTAGGAGAAAACTATGTGACCTTAACATATGGAAGAATTTCTAAAACAAACACAAAAAGCACAATTCATAGATCCTTATCAACACATGTTTATTGAATGCCTGTCAAGCCAGGCTCTGCTCTATGTATTTGTGATAAATCAGTAGACAGAATTGAAAGGACAAAAAAAAAAAAAATCCTTCCCTTTATGGAATTTTATATTCTCAGAGTTTATAAAAAGAAAATATATACAGATACACTATATAAGAAGTTGGAAAGTGCCATTTTCTTGTGGATTATTCTCTATAACTCAGTTCTAGATGTTTTGTTTTCTCTATCAATCTCCCCTTAGTGATCTTCATGGAGGTACTTGGTAATAAATGCTATTTTTATGTTGACGGTTACCACATTTTTGTCTCTGGCCCTGAACTTCAGGCCTATACAGTCAATTGTTTACATAACAGTTTCACTGGAATGTCCTAAGGACATCTTAAACTTAACTTAGTCAAAGCCAAATTCCTGATTTCATCCACCAGACCTACTCCACCTTGTCTGCTCTATTCAATTGATATCACTTCCATGCTACCATTGCTCATAGCTGGCTCTCTGTTATAAACTGGTTCCATCTCCTATTTCCCATATGTTTTGACTTCATTGGGCTCTTTTTTGTGCTCTGTAACCTTTGGATAAACTCCTACTGGAGGGCATTGCCACTGCTTATTCCCTTTGTCTGGAATATTCCTTCTCCCTTCCTTCATCCCTTCCCCTGCCATCTACATGCTGAACTCTCTCACCTTTTCTAAGTCTTTGCTCAGATGCAAAGACTTAGAAAGACGATGAAGTCCATGAGGATGACACTATGCAACTTTATAGTCATTGATCAATATTGCCTGGTTAAATTATTTTATTAATGGTTTTGAATGGTGATATATATTTTATTTTTATTGAAAAAAACATTACTTGATAAAGCCATACAGGTTTCAGATATGCAGTTTCTCACCTTTTTCCCTGCATCTGTACATACACCACACTTACCAGCAAATGTACCGTTACCATCAAATGGTGCCATTTTAGTTCTATAAAGTTGACCTTATTTATTGGCTAGAATAATTTCATAAAAAGGAATGATCCATCAGTTATTTGGTTATCTGAGGTGTAATTACATAACAAAGGAGGGAAAATTGATTTTCTTGATGAGAAAGCCTTAGCTGTTCATGGAATACTTTTAATGATTGCAGGACCACTGATATTTTTATTTTTATTTATTTATTTTTTTTAAGGAAGAAGGGAAGTATCAAACTCCCAGACTTTTTTTTTTTTTAAGATTTATTTATTTATTTATACAAGCACTGGGTACAGTCAGAAGCGCGGGAGGGTGAGAGAATTCACCAAAGCCATAGCGGGGAGCAGAGCAGGCAGAAGGACCGAAGTACACTGCTGAGGGGAGCAGCGGGCGGCAGGAGAGGTCTGCGCGCTGTGTGGGACCCTCGCCAGTGGCCGGGGATCCAACCCATGCTGCAGAGGCTGCGGGCAGCTTTGCAGCCCAGCGCTCAACCACTGCGCCATTGAGAGGCCCTCCAATATTTTTAAAGAATTATGTTAAGTGAACTATGTCAGAAGAAAAAAGAAATACCATGTGATTTCACTCATATATAGAATATAAAGAAACAAAGCAAATAGAACAACAGCAAATCCCTTAGTCTCCGAGAACTGAGGGGAAGGAGTGGGGAATGGAGTAGAGGGGATCAATAGGTTGGTGGCATACCGTAACTACACCTTTGGTGATGGGTTTTGTGGCATAAGCAGGTACGGTATGAAGCCAGATACCTGATCCCTATACAGTGCTGTAAACCAATGTTGCCTCACTCAAAAATGATATTAACTTTTTTTTAGTCATTTGGGATTCCAGGTCAGTGGAACCGGTAAGACGCAATTTAAGAATTTATCTCCCTCTTTTCTCCCTGAGTGGTGCATTTCCTCATTCCCCTTCCCCTGTAAATAAACCTTTTGTTAACCTTTAAAACAAACAAACAAATAAATAAATAAATAAATAAATAAAATGATAAATCTAAAATATATATTTACCAGTCCATAAAAAAAAAGATATTAACATGTCATCACTTCAAAGTAACTACATGAAAAAAAGATTTACCAACAATCAACAAAATGTTAAAAGTGAGATGGATTTGAAAAACATTGTATAAATAACAATAAAATCTGACATGGCAGTTAAAATATTAAGATAGAACTAAAATACTAATAAAATTTAAGCCTTCTAAGTCTTGATGTTGCCCAGGAAGAGAGTAAGTACAAAAAGATTAGAAAAAGGAGCATGTGTCCTGTATCAGTAAGGAGAAATAAGAATAAAGAAAAATAACTCAATCCAAAAATAGTCAAGAACGGAGAATAGTAAAAAGCCAAATAAAAAGCCCTAAATAAGATGGTAGAAATGAATTCAAATATGTCAGTTATAAAAAAAAGTAGAATTAAATAGTCTGATAACAGATCAAATTAAGTCATTTTTAAATTTTTTAAAAAGATTTATTTATACAAGAACCAGGGTACAGGCCAGATGCGTGGGGGGGGGTGAGAGGATTCACCAGACAGAGCAGGGAACAGAACAGGCAGACTGACACAATACACTGCTGAGGGGAGCAGCGGGCGCGAAAGGAAAGGTCTGTGCTCCATGTGGGACCCTCGCTGGCCGGCCAGGATTAAACCAGCACTGCAGAGGCTGCGGACAGCTTCACAGTGTGGGCGCTCAACTGCCTGCACCACCAGGGGAGGCCCTTTAAAATGTTTAATATAAAACACAAATACTGTGTGATAGCGACTATCTTATGTGGTTAAAAATTAGAATTCAGAACAAATTAGAATATAACTTGGAAGGGGATTGATTTAAAAACATCAGTGGGGGCCTCCCCAGTGGCGCAGCGGTTGAGCGCTGGGTTGCGAAGCTGCCCGCAGCCTCTGCAGCACTGGTTCAATTCCCGGCTGCTCCCTGGCCACCAGAGGAGGGTCCCACATGGCGCACAGACCTCTCCTGCCGCCTGCTGCTCCCCTCAGCAGTGTACTTCGGTCCTTCTGCCTGCTCTGCTCCCTGCTCTGGCTCTGGTGAATTCTCTCGCCCTCCCACACTTCTGACTGTACCCAGTGCTTGTATAAATAAATAAATCTTTTAAAAAAAATTCTATCAGGTATAGGTTGAAACCTTATTGTAGTTTTGATTAGTGTTCCCTTAGTGATAACATTTTTTAATGTATCTTGGGCCATCTGTATGTCTTTGATGAAATGCTTACTTAGACCTGCTACCTATTTTTCAAATTGGGTTGTATGTTTTCTTTGTTGTTGAGTGGTATCAGTTGTTTATGTATTTTGAATATTAGTCCCTTGTTTGACACATGGTTTGAAAATATATTCTCCCTTCCAGTAGGCTGCCTTTTTGTCTTATTTTTTTAAAGAAATAATCCTTTATTTTAAGATTTTTGTTGTATTTGTTTTTGCGTAGAACTGGGGTACAGGCAAGAGGTGTGGATGGTGAGAGAGGATTCACCAGAGACAGAGTGGGGAGCAGAACAGGCAGATCTACTGAAATACACTGCTGAGGGGAGCAGCGGGCGAGACAGGAGAGGTCTGCTGTGCCATGTGGGTAGCTCCCTGGTCGGGGATTGAACTCAGGCTGCTTTGCAGGTGAAGGCCACTGTGTTGGTGGCACAGAGAATTAACCCCTAGGGCACCAGGGAGGCCCCTGCCTTTTTTGTCTTTTTTTTTTTTTTTTATGAACAAATTCCATCTTTTTAAAAAAATATTTATACAAGCACTGGGTACAGACAGAAGCGCGGGAGGGTGAGAGAATTCACCAGAGCCAGAGCGGGGAGCAGAGCAGGCAGAAGGACCGAAGTACACTGCTGAGGGGAGCAGCGGGCGGCAGGAGAGGTCTGCGGGCCATGTGGGACCCTCCTCTGGTGGCCGGGGAGCAGCCGGGGATCGAACTGGCGCTGCAGAGGCTGCGGGCAGCTTCGCAACCCAGCGCTCAACTGCTGCGCCACCGGGGAGGCCCCCTTTTTTGTCTTAATGATGGTTCTTTTGCTGTGCAGGAGCTTTTTAGTTTGACGTAGTACCATTTATTTATAGTTTGTTTTGTTGCTCCTGGTGTTGGAGTTGAATCCACAAAGACCTCATTAAGGCTGATGTTGAAGAGTTTATCACCTATCCACTGTTAGCATTTTGAAGATACTCCATAATTCTTATAGCTTCCATCGTTGCTATTGTGAGATTAATCAACAGCCTGTCATTCTGTTATAGGGAATCTGTTTTTCTCCCAGAGGCCTGATATGATCATCTTTCTGTTTTGGTCTTCCATAATTTCAAAACAATATGACTAAATGTGGATTTCTTTTGACTTACTCTCCTTGAGCTTGTGATTATTTATATATACATGCATACATATATATATTTATTATGTATACTCATTTACCTAAAATAAATTCTGGAAAAGTGTAAGTTCTTATAGATTTGAATATTGTGTGTCCCTTTCTCTCTTATCACGCTTATTTTATCTTAAACTCCTTATCTCTTAAAGCCTTTGTTTTCTATCTTATGTTCTTGATCTGGTGCATTCTGTGTATTTTTTTTTTCTATTTCCTCAGTTTCTTAATCATCTTCCAAGATGTTTTTCTCCTGAAAAATTCTGAATTAATTTCTTAAATATTTTTTAACTGGCTAGTTCTCTCTTAAACTTTGTTTACTCATATATTTAAACTAACATTGTAAAAATAATTGAACTTTGAAATACAATTTAGGATTGCTACTTCTGTCTTTAAATCTGCATGGTCAGTTTGGATATACTTGTGTACCTTCATTTATACTAGCAGACTGCTAGTATACATATTGTTTATATTACATAATTTTTATTCTATGTGTAATCTTTCTAACATGTAATTGCAACGTGTGTGATGCTTCATCTTCTTGAATCTGTTGGTTTTTGGACGTGTTGCTTGTTCCTTCTTTACTTTTGTTGTTTTCATTGTTGAGCTCCTAATCTTGGAATTTTATTTTTGGAAGTTATTTGAGAAGTGGGTTTAAATGTGTTTCTCCAGAGATAAAATGTGTTTGCTTTTGCCAGGCCTGGGGGCAGTAGTGACGTAGGACTACTTCAAACTGCATTTTAGTTTGGAGTTTTTCCAGTGAGGAGGTAATAGAAATTCTATTCCTGATCCCACCCAGGGAAAGTCTATGGTTATGAATTCTCAGTGGAGAATTTCTGTCCTTCTCCAGAGCCAAAGCTACAGCAGTGTATCTAGTTTATGTTCTTGAAAGGGTTTCTTTCCCCTTCCCCTTACTCATGTATGCCTTAGGCAGGATTTGTGGATCTGATTCTCTGCTCTGGAAAGTGTCCAGACTTTTTGTTCTTTCTCTCGTGTGCACATCCCATTAAAACCCAGTCTCCTGGTCACCAGGCAACAATGAAGCTGGATTTTAACTTTCATTGGAGTGTTTCTTGAATGTCTCTTGTCCTATTAGCTCAGTTGTGTTTCTTAAAAGATGTTTTTGCGTTTTAAGTAACATTGCATGAAGAAGTAAAAAATGCAGAATAGATGAGAAACCATGGAAGAAAGGCAATGTTTACAAACCAGAGGAGGAGACAAAATGAAACCAAAACAAACACTTGAAATCTGACTGCAGAACTGAAGTTACCAGAAAAGGGGGTGAGGGAGTTGGGGAGTAACAAGAGGAGGGGGCCCAGTGGACTGTGGTAAAGGATTCTGGGTATGCTGGTGGTGGTGTGGGGTGTAATATACCTATGAAGAGACATGAACCTGTACCCTAGAACATACATGATATGGTAAACCAATGTTATCTCAGTAAAAATAATTCATTTTTTAAAAAGGAAAAATACTTAAAAGAACTACTTTTAAAAAAAGGTATAGATTTTATGGGCAACTACTTGGAAGTGTTATGAAACTGTTTTGGAACTTTCATCCTTCTCGTGTTCAATAAAAATTTCAGAACAAAGGAAACAATAACCCTAGTAGAAAATCCAATGAAGACAGTTTCAGTAAAATTTGTGGGTTATTCTCACATGTGCACATGAATCTAGAAATTGTGAACAAAATACTATCAAACTGTGTTAAAAAAACATTTGCAAAAAGCAGCATTTATTTCAGGATCATAAAGGTAATTTACTACACAGAGAATTGAATATCACTGTAGAATATGTCAAAGGATAGAATCAACCTGCTGTGCTTTAGTCTCCTGCATGTGGATTTCCTGTTGTCCTAACATCACTTGTTGGGGACATATTTCTTCCCTATTATATGGTCGTTGCACCATTGTCAAAAACAATTGGCTACAAATGTGTGGATTTTTTTCCTGGGCTCCATGGACCTCCATGTCTGTCTTTTGATAATAGTCACACATATTTAGCATAAATGGTTAGTAAACAGGGGATAGAAACAGTCACAACCCAATAAAGTCTAGTAATTTGAAATCAGTAATTTAAGTATAATGTCATAGTAAAAATTTGGTTTAGAGTCCAAGACAAAGCATCAAATTAGTGATTTCTTTCTGAGAATCACATTTTTTGTAGTTCAATATGGGGGGAAAGTGTTGTTTAGAATGGAGGATTAGCATTGGAAAAGAATAATCAAATATGAGCTTTGGGAACCCCAAACTGGGTGAGCTTTAAGAATAAGACAAGGCCAAATAAGGTGAAATATTATAGAGGGGTTTTGAAAAGAAATAAGAAGTCATTGGCTGTGACTATTAGGAAGTTATTGTGAATTTTCAGAGAGGCATTTCAGTAGAGAATTGTAGATTGAATACAGAATATATGTGCTTTCTTTCTTTCTTTTTTTTTTTTTTAAAGTATAGACACACAGTTGAATGGATGCAGTGATTATAGATTTCCCCACCCTACCTGTTAGGAGAGAAACAAGATGGCATGTTAGGGAAAAAAACCGATTCAAGGGTTTGTTTTTGTTTTTTCAATAAGCAATGGTATTTGTAGATTAAAAGGAAAGAAACTTTTGTATGGAAAGAATATAGACTTAGATGGAATAATGTTTAGGATATCAATAAACTCAAAGGAAGGAAATCTTCAGATAGAGAGATTAAAGACTGATGAAATACTGTTTTGGAGAAGTCAGGAAGCCATAGGGTAAAGAATTGAGGAGAAAGAATTAACCTTGGTAAGGAAAGAGACACTTTATTATCTGATAAAGAAAGCAAAGAGTGTATGTGGCACACAAAGAAATTTAGGAGTGGGAGGCAGAAGGTTAAGGGAAATAATAGCCTTGATTTCAGTGAAGTGAGGTCATTTACTGAGACTACAGGTAGTATAAATAGGCCTTTGGAGACTTGAAAATGTAGAAAAAGTTCTTTAACTTTCTTTGGGGATGTTTGCTAATAGATTAATTGGGGATGATTAAAAGATCAGTTAGCAGAATTAAATGAACTGAAATAGGGCCTCCCTGGTGGCACAAGGGGTTAAGATGAAACCTATGAAGCTATCCGCAGCCACTGCAGTACAAGTTAGATCCCCAGCCCGGGAGATATCCACGTGGTGCAGCAGACCTCTCCTGGCTTACCCGCTGCTCCCCTCAGCAGTGTGTTTCAGTGGATCTGCCTGTTCTGTCCCCCACTCTGTCTCTGGTGAATCCTCTCAGCCCCCACACCTCTGGCCTGTATCCCAGTTCTTGTATGCATAAATAAGTAAATGTTTAAAAAAAAAAAGAATGAACTGAAATAATATTAATTGATTCTTTGCCAATGACTTTGGCATAGTAGGCTTGCCTAGATTGAGAATTTAACTTTCTTATGAACTCTGCATGTTCCTCAGCTTTCTCCCCTCCAGCTGTTATTTTTATGTGTTGCCAGGGAGAACCCCCCACCCAGGCTTTCCCACGTGTTCATTTTTCCCCTTAAATCATAGATTCAAAAAAAGATACTTCACAAATGACAAACATCACCCCTTTGATGTGTATGATTTTGTGGATTAACCATCCCCATTTTCTAATGCCAAAACATTTCCATTACCCCAGAAATTTCTAAGCCCATTTGCTGTTACTCTTTATGCCCTTCTCCTTTCAACCTCTGGAAAACATTACTTAGTCTCTGCATGGATTTGTCTATTCTGGGCACTTCATACAAATGTTATCATATGGTATCAGCCATTTGTGTCTAATAGTTATTTTCACTCAGGATGTTTTCAGATTCATGCATATTTTAGCATGTACCTGTATATTATTCCTGTTAATGACCAAATAATATTCCACTATATGCATATAACACATTTTGTTTATCCATTCATCCCTTGATAGACACTTGGATTATTTTCTACTTTTTAGCTTCTGTAAATAATGCTATGAAGAAATATTAGTATACAAGTTTTTTGGTGGATTTTTTAAATTTTCTTGGGTATATAGGAGGATTGTTGGATCATATAGTGACTTTATATTTAACTTTTTGATAAATTGCCGGACTTCTTTCTTCAAAGCCATTATATGATTTAATAAGGTTTTACATTACCAACAGCAGTGTTAGGAATGTTCGTTTTTTCACATGATAGCCAATACTTGCTAATGTCTACTTTTTTATTACAGTCATCCCAGTGGGATGTCATTTTCTGAAGTGACTCACGATAATTTATTGAAGGTTATTTAAGTCCTTTGCTCATTTGTTTGGGTTGTTTCTAGATGTTAAATCTTGATCAGATATGTGGATGTTAAATCTTTATCAGACAGGTAACTTGCAAATATTTTTTCCAATTTCATGTGTTTCTTTTTACTCTCCTGATGATGTACTTTGGTGCATAAGAATTTCTTAATTATAGAGAAGTTCAACTCATCTATTCCTTAGTTGCTTTGGGGTTCATGTTTAAGAGACCATTGCCAAATCAAAGTTCATGAATATTTGCTTTTATATTTTCTCTTGAGTTTTATAGTTTTAATTTAACTTTAAATATTCAATTCACTTTGCATTAAATTTTGCATATGGTGTCAGAAGTTGTGATTTCATCTCCTGAATGTGGATATCTAGTTGTCCTGAGATCAATTGTTGAGGAGACTCTTCCCTATTGAATGTCTTGGCATCACTGTCAAAAACAATCGGCTACAAAATGTGTGGGAATTTTTTCTGGGCTCCACTGATCTCCATGTCTGCCTTTACTCCAGAACTACCCTACACCGAGTCTTAGATCTCTGTGCTAAGTTTTGAAATTGAGAAGTAAGAGCCCTTGAACATTATTTCAGATTTCACTTTAAATCAATGACTTATAACCATAAGATTTCCATTATTTTTTTTCTGTAGCATAAATTTGTCCTAAGAAACTGCCATCTATTTTTTTTTTCCTCAGAATTTCTATTTCTTCAATTTCTCCCACTCCTGAGTCTTTGCACTATTAGTGCTTTTATTTCCATGGGTGCCTTTATCTCAGATTACCACTAGTGAAAGTAACAATTGCCCTGTCCATTTTCTTCTAGTTTAGGATGGACATGTGTTGGGGTGGATTTGGAGGGCTTGGAGTAACCGGATTTTCACTGTCCCTCAGCTAGAAAATAATTGAAACATCAAAATCTCATGATTTGGTTACCAGATGACTCCTGGGAACCAACCCCTGGGGCAGGGTTTAGCATGCAGGAAACTTACTAGGGAGTATTTTGGGCTTCAGCATTTTTGGGGAAGGAAAGGAAGAAGTATTGGGTAGTGGGAGAAACTGGTTTGTGTTGCGGTTGCCACATAATCTCCACCAACTTTGCAGAAAGCTCAGCAGTTGGGATGGTCCTTCATAGTTGTCCTGCTTGGAGAGCAGGGCCATAAACTGACCATTCACCCAATGGTGTGTGTTCTGGGTGGCGTGACCATCTTCTGCTGAGGACAATTCCTGGGGAATTGAGGGCATTAATCTGGGGACTATCTGGCATAGTGGGTCTAGCCGCTGGGGCATCAGCTTTCTAGTGCTCAAAGGATTTCTTTCTTTTTTTTTTTCCCCAAAGATTTATTTATTTATACAAGCACCGGGGTACAGACCAGATGAGTGGGAGGGTGAGAGGATTCACCAGAGACAGAGCGGGGAGCAGAACAGGCAGAGTGATGAAATACACTGCTGAGGGGAGCAGCGGGTGCGACAGGAGAGGTCTGCCGCACCATGTGGGATTCTCGCCAGCCAGCCAAGATCGAACCGGCACCTCAGAGGCTATGGACAGCTTCACAGCATGGCACTCAACTGCCTGCACCAGGGGAGGCCCAAAACCAAATAATTCTTAAGATATGCCAAATTTATGTGATTTTTAGAGAGGAGGTTGCTTAAGCCATGACACTCCAGGAACAATTGCTTGTAGACTAGAGTTTTTGTAAAAATCCACATAGATCCCTATAAACTCACTGCCCTATTATAAATATGGGGCAATGTGGGGACAACCCACAATGATGTTGATTATCAAATCTGATTGAAGTACCTGCATAAATACTATAAGGTATATATAATTCTAATTTAGGAACCCACAAATATTAGAAAGTGTAGAAAAATTATCCAGTGCATCTAGAAATAGAATATATCTAAGTTTGTTTTTCAAAGTGACTGGGTTGGCTTCGTGTTGGAGTGTTATTCAGTAGGTTTGAAATTTTTTAGAGACTTGAAGGAGAACATAAAGCTGAATGTCTTATGAAATTTATTCTTTCTACATGGGGTCCATGTGAATAGATGAGCATCTTTTTTAACTGGGAAATACTGTGCATTCCAGCTGCAGACTAAATGGTTACTTCATTTCAAGTCTCCTCACTGCCATGGAACCATCTGATTTGTGCTTGTAAGAAGGTGTGGGTGAGACTCCTGCTAACACTAAAGTCTTCAGCCAGTCTGAGTTGTTTCTTATTAGCCACTTCATATCCTCAAAGGATTTCTGAATGCCTGTCACCCAGTGCACAGTGATAGTCAGCAACTAACAACACATGATTTCAACAACATTATCTGAGATGGTCCTTTTTCCCATTGATATGAAAATGGGAGTTAGAGAGCAGAAAGGCATTAGGTGCTTAAAAAATCTTTTAGGATTGCAGAAGAAGGTGAAGTTGCTGAGGGAGAAGAATCACTGGATCAATTCCATGACTGTGTCTGTGTTTGCTTCCATCTCATAGGAGGAAATGAAAGCAGAGATCTTGACTCACCTTACAACATGGTGTGATTTTGCAGAGTTTGTGATGGTTCTAAACAGAGGAAGTTGATGGTCAGAGAAGTCTTACTCGAGGTGGCATTTTTGTTGGTGTTCACCAGTAGCCACGGTGGCCTTGGTACCAGGGTGCCATGTTGGTTCTCCAGGATGTACATCCTGTGACAGTGTTTATTGGAGATGCACATTAGGGCATTTCCTTGGGCTCAGACCTGTGGAAGAGACATGGAAGAAGCAGCTTGGGCAGGGAGGATTCCTGCTGTAGTGCAGGGGCAGCCAGCTGCGGACCCCGTGGGGACCTCTGGAGCTAGAAGCCCTGTCAGAGATGTCTAACATTGGACCAGCATTTCTAGTCCTTTCTACCTTGATCAGTCATTGTATGCAGGCTTCTCTCCCTGGCCCCTCTCCCCCAAGGTGAAGGGGTTTTCTGTGGCTGAGGTCATCACCCCCAAAGGGGTAGTTAGGTAGCTGGGGCCAACAGCACTTGCCACTGACTTTCTCAATGTCACAGGTCTCAGAGGTGCTAAGGAATCTTGGTTTTCTGATTCCTACTTAGGAGATATTTCCTCTTTTACATGCTGCCACATACCTCACATGACTCCATACTGGGACCATCACCAAGCTCTCCAGTGCGCTCTCTAGGCCTCGTTTTTGGCAGCAGTGGCTGACCTATGTGGACTTCATTTGAGAGCAATATTTTTGAAAAACCTCAGGTGGCCTAGGTTTAGCAGGGTAAGCTCCAGGATTGGCAGAGCAAAACATTCCTGGCATGGAGTCATTGCTCATTCACCAAGTTTCTCAGACAATTTATTATTAATCTGAAGGGACACAGAACCAGCCAGCTTGCTTCCCATTTTTGTTCATTTTCAGGGTGGATTCTGAGTTTGGCGTCTCACTGGCTCTTTTTGCTGCCTGAGTATGTCAGTCTTGATTTAAAAATAGCCTGAAGTCTACCAGGGTCAGTGTGTGTCGCCTAGGGCTCCACTTCTCTGCTACTCTGAGGAGGTAGGAGAGCAAGATGAAAGGAATCATTAAAGAAAAGGAGAGAGATTCTGTTTAATGGTTTACATAGATGGGTTTATCTGAGCTTTAGAAAACAAGAGTTAACAAAGAAGAGGTTAACATAGATAAAGATGGCTTTATCTGAGCTTTAGAAAACAAGAGTTAACAAAATTATTACCCTTCAGAGAACAAGAAATTGTGAGGCAGCTGTGGAAGCAGGAGAGGAGAGACAGTGATGGAAGGCTGAAGAGACAGCACAGAGGCAAAGCAAAAAATAAGTCCAGAAGTCAGCAGCTCTGGGTTAAGTTCTGACTCTATGACCTAGTAGCACATATGTTTGGATCAAAGTCTGCGTCTCTGTTGGCCTGAATTTCCTCATCTTTACATATGATTTGCCTTATTTCTTTGCATATTCAGGGAGGAGATGAACAAAATGGATGTTGATTGTGAAGTTCCACATTTAATAAAAGCAGTTTTTGGGACCCTCTCATATGCTTCTCAAGGCTTTGGATAACTCTTGAAACTCTGGGATAAATCTGAAATGGAGAGTAGTTTGGTGGGTCACATATCCTGGAGATCCTAACTATACTGGGTGGGATGGTTTAGAGGAGGAAAATTAGTTTAGGCTGGTTTCTTTTCTGTGACTTCCAGAGCCTTGACTCATCTATTCTTTTGGAAGTCCTGTGAAAATTGAGACTTCACTGGATCCTTGTAGGTGGCTTCAGTCTGCTTGACCCCATCTCAGATTTCTCAGACAAAGTAAGGTTCTCTTGGAGCAACTGACAGTACAGGAAATGAGTCAAGATGACTGGGAGTTGTTGGTGGTACAAAGTGATGTGGCTCCAACAAAAATATATTCTTGCTGTAGAAACTCAAGGTTTGAGAACAAACTCAATCTTCTGTGAGAACTCAGATTCAAGTGGTAATGACATTGTGGGATGAAAATTCTCTAAATTCCTGGAGAAGACAGACATGAGAAGACCAGAGTACTTCATGGGAGACAGAACAAAAGAAGGCTTCTTCTGGTCTACTGAAGTCATATTCTCACTTATTGTGTCTAATTTTTTCTGTTCCAGTTCATTCTTTGCATTGTCAAGTCACCTTTCTAAATCTGCTTGTTCTCTTTTTCTGCCTAACTGCTGTCTTGAGACTGAGGTTTCCAACCCCTTAACCTGGTTTATACTAGAAAACTAGGGCAGGGATCTTGTCTTCTCACTCAGAGCTGTATCTGTGTTAATCATGATAATGGCACATAGTAAATGCTCAACAAATAAGATTATTCATTAATAAGGGGTGTTCATGATTTGATCTGAAGCCATTTTTCCCATTGCCCCGTCTTTCTCCTCTGACCCCATCTGTTGGGGACAGATTGCTCTCAGTTTCCACAAGCAGTTTGCTTATCTCAATCCATGTCTTTGTAGTCTGGAATGAATTTCCTTGTCAACCATGTCTGAATATTCTTTAAGATTAAGTTCAGTTGTCCCCATGTACAGTGGTCATACTTTGTGTGCTGTAGAGCAATTGTTTCCATGTCTGCCTCTCTCATAAGATTTTCCTTGACTCATCTTTATACTACTCTAGTTTCTGAACATAATAGGCGCTTAATTAATGTGTTCTAAGTGACCAACTGGAAGCATTTTATGATGAGCCAGAAAACTTAGTGATTTATTCTCCATGTTTTCTCCCTGGTTTAATGAAAGAGCTGGAAGGAAGACTTTTTTTTAGTCAAACAAGAAGTACTATGCAAAAAAAAAAAATTGCTGGTGTTCTCAGTTTCCAAGATGAGATCTGGGGTCATAACTCATTATCACAAATCTTATAAGCAAATCTTATAATCACAAGTTTAAACTGTGATGCTAATGAGGTTTGTATTTCCCATGAACTATCCTCTGTCATGCGGGAGAAATCTCCCTTCTCAGTGTACTCTCTGTACCACCAAATGATGCCTCATTATTTCACTCATTCCCAAAGGGGATTAGTCAAAGAAGATAATAAATCTATTTATTTTACTTGTATGAGAGAATCCATTTTAATTTTTTTGGATGGTAGGACTTTGTGTAAAATTCCTAGATTATGTAAGATAATGGTGCAAACAAAATAGCATGATTTTGTGTTTGACACAGTACCTAATACAATAATACATTCAATAACTATTAAATTGTCTTAAATGAATACTTACTCATTTGTATCTTTCTTGGAGAGGAATGCTTAATGCATGTGGCTGAAATGACATTATTTCAAAGTTGGGCTAAGCACTGAAGAATATTTTTCATTTCTTGTTCCCGTGTTTCATATATACTGGTCTTAAATACTCTTAGGTGATTAGAATCACTTTAAAGCTAACCTGGACACAGAACTGGTTAATGACTTATTAGCACTCTGGTCTAGCTGAGGACAAAACAATAGTCTGGTACTTCAGCAATATTATAGTATGCAAAATAATATGACTATTAGTAATATCATGCCTGTTTTAAGGATCTAATACCAAATGTGATGCCAAGCGAGCTTATTGTGATTATTATGAGAGCTGGAGCTCACTTGAAGACAGTCTCTTGCCTGCTTACCTACCTGTTAGCTATGAACCTATACTCTCAGTTTATCATTCCTAGTTTTCACAAAGCATATTCTGAGTCTGCTGTCAAACTTTTTTTAAAAGAATTTATTCATGCATATAAGAACTGGGGTACATCCCAGAGGCACAGGGGGCAAGAGGATTCACCAGAGACAAAGTGGAGAACAGAACAGGCAGACAGACTGAAATACACTGCTGAGGGGAGCAGTGGGTGAGACAGGAGAGGTCTGCTGCGCCTGCTGTCCAACTTTTCCTAACCTTGTCTATGTACTTGTATACAGGATTGAGATTCTTTGAGTTTGTAAGCTCTGTCAAGGGAGACAGCCCATCTATGTTACAAAGCTGGAGAGTTGACTTTTTTCTTCCCGTTACATACTAGTTAAGTTTCTCTTTTTTCTTTATTAAACTATTTCCTAAAGCCTGCATTTCTGCGTACATTGTCTAATCTATATAAGTCTTACAAATATGACCATTTCTGATTTGTACACGTGAAAATGGGCCAAGAAAGACTTTGTTATTGGCAAGACCACACTACAGGTGTTCATTCACCCTTTTTTGAGCACCGATTTTATAGTTGCCACAAAGAGGTCCTTGCCTCCATGTATCTTATGTTCCAATGGATATAAGTTAATGACCCTTTGAATGCAAGATTGGCATGGAGATAGTCACCTCAAACTGTGAGAATCTTAAAAGTGGGGATCTTATCCAGGATGGTATCAATTCAATTATTGAATTGAATGGAGTTCTGACAGGCAGGATATATTCTGATCTGCTATCCCTTATTTTCTCATTAGAGGACGTGTAAAAAGGTGAATACATATGCATGGATACAATAGGTGGCGGTAAACTCCTAAGCTGATTTGCTCCATTTTTCTCTTCCCCAAATTGCCAGCATTGGCCACTTAGCTGAAGGCACTGATTTTTTTCATCCTAATAAACTTAAAATGTTTATGGTATTGGAAATAAACAATCATGTAACCTATCATTACTATCTCTGTACAAATTAATTTATCAGGTAAAGGGCCTGTGTGTGTTGGCCAGAGGGGCCCAGGTCTGAAGTGTGTGCTAAGAAAGTGGAAGTCTGGGAGGGTTATTCTCACTGAGTCCATTTTTTTTTTTTTTTTTTCTGCAAGAGCCCAAGTAACTAGAGGGACTCACCAGGGCTGATGGGGTGTGTTTGTGTGTGTGTGTGTGGGGGGTGTGGGAGACGTGTATGAAAGCAAATTGCTAAGGAACTGAGGGTGATGGAGTATGAGTGTGCATTTTTCACAGCTTTGCCTAAAGCACATTTGTCATCTAAGAGTTGTCATTTATAACTAAAAGAAATTAGCACCTGAGTGAAATTTGTGTTTCTCTTTGGGTCTGGCTCATAACAGACTGTGCTGTTGGCAAAGTGCTGGCATTCACCTTTATATTTCTGGTGTTAGGCAGGGTCAGCCAAGTATTAGGAAGCCAGTCCTGCAGATGACCCAGTGTCTATGAGGATGCCCCCAACCAGGTCTGTATAGGAGAACACCCACTTTGCTCTCCATAGTGCCTACCTCTCCTAAAGGAATTAAGGAGAGAAATGGAGCAAATGGAGTTTTATGGCTCTTATTGCTTCATCAAGGCAGCTAGAGTAGCTTTGTGGTCTTAGTTTAAAACTTGTTGTAGGACAAATGTTGGCGAGGATGCGGGGGAAAAAGGAACCCTCCTGCACTGCTGGGGGGAGTGCAAACTGGTCCAACTGTTAGGAGGAAAAAGGATGTCCCAAAGCAAATTCCATATAGGCTTTGTGGACTCCACCCCCACCCCAGGTCAAAGCCAAAGACACTGGGAACTCCAAATCCCATCACCACCAAAGGGAAGGTGGCTGGGACAGGAGGGTGGGGTTAAGCAGCCAGGTGGATACAAAAGGCAGACACGTGGGCTTTGGGGGCTCTCCATTTTTGGGCTCTCGGCCAGCTCGGAGCGTCCGGCCAGCTCTGAGAGTGACTTTGGGTTTCCAGGTCGTCGGATTGGGTAGGACCCATTAAAGGCTTTATTTCCCTATTTTCTCCCTGAGTTGTACATTTTCCTTATTTCTTTTTCTCTTGTAAATAAACCTTTTATTAACCCTTTTGTGTGTGTCTGTAGTAGAGTATTCATAAGTCCCTTTAAAGCGCGCGGGTGAGGACCCACAGCCAGGAACCCGTTTAATATCGGGGTTGCTCTATAACACAACCACTATGGAGAGCTGTGTGGAGATTTCTGGACCTACTAAACATAGAGCTTCCATATGATCCAGCAATTCCACACCTAGGTATTTACCCAATGGACACAGAAACATTAATTCAAAAGGGCACCTGCACCCCTATGTTTTTAGCAGCACTATTCACAATAGCTAAGCTATGGAAACAACCCAAATGCCCCAAAACAGATGACTGGATCAAGAAGATGTGGCACATATACACCATGGAATATTACTCAGCAATCAAAAAAGATAAACTCATGCAATTTGCAGCAACATGGTTGGAGCTGGAAGGGATCATGCTCAGCGAAATAAGCCAGAAAGAAAAAAAAGATACCGGATGGTCTCACTCATAGCAGAAATTTAGAAAACCTAAATAAGGGACCAGGAAAAGGATTAATTATAATAAAGTAAAAATCAAAATCAACAAGCAACTATAAACCAGAGACACACTACGGGGGTAGGGGGAGGTAGTAGGATCAAAACAAGGGGGGGTGGGAATTGTATGGGGACTATAACCAAGATGAAAGTGCATACTTTGTGCAAAAATGAAAAATGATATAAAAAGTATATAAAATTAAAAAATAGCTTGAACAAAGGTTTATGATATAATGAATAAAAAAAGATAATAAACCATTACTGATATAAAAAATAATGTGAGTAGTCAGGTGAAGTATTTTTTCATATGCTTAATTACGCTTTGTGTTTCCCCTGTAAAGTATTCAAATTCTTTGAGCAATTGAGCTTGAACTGCACATAAAAAAAAAGTCCTATATTTTGTTCTGTTAAAAAAAACAAACTTGTTTTAGAGAAGGGGTACGCAGAGGTGGGACAGAAGAGTGTCCCATGCAGCTTACTAACCTAAATGAGAACGTGATTCTTAGTGACTCTTGAACAATACTGAAGACCATGAAGATTAATGAAAGTCAAAATTTTATATAGGCATGTTTTCTAGCTGTGAATATGTATTATCAAAATTCAGATAACCAAAGCCAACCAAATTGAATCAATAGTGGAGTGCCAGGGCATGATCCTAAGTATTGGGGAAAACAATAATAAGCTTTGGTCCCTGAACTGATGATGCTTGATGTGTGTTTGGACACATGTACAGGTGATATTGGTCAGAGCCCTACAGGAAAGGCCTATGGTGCTCTGATGCCCTCTGGTCATTCTTGGAAGGCTCCTTGAGGAATTGATGTTAAAGCTGATACCTAAAGACTGGATAAGTATTAGCTAGGTAAAGACATAATGGCAAGAGTCCCCAAGGATGGCAGGCAGTGACTTCAAAAGCTTGAAGTGTGGGGTACAGTGTTGTGCGGTATGTGTGTGGAGGGGGGTACCTATGGTACCAAATAAACTAGAGAACCAGGGGTTCAACTAATGAGACATACACACTCTTGGTCTCTATTTTAAGAGCAATGAGATTTTATTAAGGGGTCTTAATACCAGGGTGGGGTTGACATAATTTAATCTTTGGCTTTGAAAGTATTACTCCACTTGCAGTGTGGAGGCTGGATTAGAGCAAGAGTTCAGGCTCCTGTAGAAGTCCAGATGAGACAAGAGGTTAGCTGAGACTGTGACTGTGATGTGCCTCTTGGCTTGGGTTTACCATGCATTCAGTCCTCTCCCTCCCGATTCCCATCTGCACTCACACACGGGAGAAGTTGATGGCTAGGAAGATGTTTGAGAACCTCTTCTTAGGGTCCAGTACTTAGTTGTCTTCTCTTGCTCCACACCAGGAAGGTAAATAGATTGTTAATGCTGGTTGACTAGTTGTGGGTATAGGGATGTTGAATTATAATACTGTATGCTTGAAACCTAAATAATGTTATAAACCAATGTGACTTCATTTAAAAAATAACACTCCAATAAACCCAATGCCTTCCCTGAGCACAGAGATGATGGTGGGGCAGTGTGTTTGCTTCCTCTGTATGCTCTTGTTTCCTATCATGACTTGGTTACGTGGCGTTGGTTCTTACATTTGCTCTTCTAGGTAAGTTCTCTTTCCTGAATTGTAGATGATTTCCCCAACTTTCTATCAGACTTCTTTTTCTAAATTTTCTTTCTCAAAGTAATTTTTTTCTGCCATGTTCCCTGTTTTAGTTTTAACCATCATTCTTGGCTCCTAAGCTGGGAATCTAAGATTTGTTTTTGCCTCCTGCCTCACTCCCCACTCTGGAATCTAGGCCGTGTCTCTATCTCATTAGCATTCCTTAGTTCACTCTCACTATTCCTCCTCCAGATAAGAAAATTATAATCTGCTAGCTGGTATCTTTCAATCCCAGTTAATTTTGGTACTGCCATCAGATTTGTCCTTTGTCTATCCCTACTTGTACCTAATGTGCAAAGCCTTAGCTTGTAAGACTTTTAATGGATGCTCCTTGAACTTCTCTTCAAGGTCATTTGTCATCATTCTCAGTTGAACCCTTTGTCAAACATACTGAAGCTCTTGCCACCGCTCAGGCTTGCCATGTCCTTCAAGGCTATGCCCAAGTCATGCCCAAGCTCCACCTTCTGCCTGGCAGCTCTGCTCAGGCTCCTCAAAGTTGAAGCCATCTTTGAGGAATGACTAAGCAGCAGATCCTTCTTGGCCCAGTATATTTTTCCAGGGATGAGTCCTTTCTTCTCCTGCCAGCATTCTGGAAGCCTAGAGCTGTAACCATCCAATATAACTTTCTGTCATCTCTTTGTCACATGGCATTCCATGTCTTCCAGTCTGTTTTCAGAGCCTTTTAGGTCAAGTTCTTGGTCATGGACATCCCATTGTGTCCCAGTGTACAGGGCGGTGCTTCCTCAGCCTCATGTCCACTGTCATAAACACCCTCCTTGAATGTCTGTGATTTTTCTGGAATTCTTCTGTGCAACTTGTCAAGGGTTATGTTTGTTCTTCCTCTGAGTCCACTCAGTTTTCTTGATGTGTTAGAGCCACCCATTTCCTGTCCACATTCTAGAATTTTGTTACCATCTTTCATACATTTGATCCTCTGTTTAATCCAGTCTACCATGTTGAATCACTCAGTGGTTTTCTAATGAACCTCTTTGGTATAGATCTTTAACAGAGGGGACTTGGGAGCATCAGAACATATCAGTGAATAATTCAATGTCTGTGTATTAGGGTAAGTAGCTTTTGCCATGCGGGCATTGCGAGTGCTTTCCAGCTCCATCACTCCCCACACCTGCACATCACAGTGTCACCCGGTCACACCAACATACCTGTACTTCGCTGTTTTCACACCGTTTCATAATGACGACTATAAATCCAATCTGTGGGCTTGGAATCTTCTTCTACCTAGGTAGTTTCACTTTTTTTCTGGAAGCATTTCCCTATCCAATCCCATAGTGTGATTCATACATCTTTTTAAATTCTCCATTTAATGTTTATGTTAAATTCTTACACTCTCTTTTGCTTTTGTTAATATTGGATTTCTTGCCTGGCATATAAACCAGACTGAGCTCTTGGAGGACAGGGTCTGTGTTTATTCCATTACTTGTGTAGCTCCTTGCCATTTGTACAAAGGGGGCATTCCACACCCGCTTGTTGCGTTGATGATGGCTTGGGACCCTGCTGCTGAAAGAGATAGGTTTTCCTTCCTTTAGGAAGCCTGCCACACCAGGGGTGCGCTCTTCACAGCAAACAGAGAGGATATGTGTGTGATGAACATGGTGAGTGCAGTATAGAAAGCCTCAGTTCCGTATACTGCAGCTGAAATACATTGTATATTGAAGTAAGTGGCTAATAACTGAGACTTGTTTGATGTTAAAAGCAGTGGCCTTTTATTAATTATGTGTTGCTGTAAGTGGAAAACTCAGCTAGAAATATCATGAAGGTTCTGAGAAAGGTATTCCAAAGGAAGAATGAAGGCAATTGGCTTGACTAGCTGGAAATATATTTTGCCAGTCTCTTTCTATTTTCCTGCATTTGAGTAACATTAGTTCACTCTCCATTTTTTTACTCAGGGTAAAAACATCACTCCAATCTCAGGGAAGGGAATTTTTTTGGGTGCTCGATATTTGTCTAAGCATTCTTCTCTCTTCTTCCCCATGCCTTTAGCCACACACTTAATAAACTATGGTATAGAAGGTTAAATAGTTTCAAGGACCCAGGAGGGAATTAAAAAATATTTAATCATATATATATTTAATTATATATATATATATATATATATATATATATATATATATATATATAACATCATTTCCAGGAGGGAATTTAGGGAGCAATGTGGTAGATCACTCCCCTGGACTTACATTACTTAAGTCTAAGCCCAAACTTCAATAGTATTCTAATTGTATAACCTTGCGAAGCCCCAGAGCCTCTACATATCTTATTGATAAAGTAGAATTATTACTCATAGTGGTGTTGAAGCATTAAATGAGATAATACCTATATATTTCTTAAAGAAATGCTTAGCACATCATATGAATCAGTTGTTTCTATTGTTATCTTACAGTGTCGAGGTTGTGGGAAAGAACATGACAATCCCCCATGCCTCTGGGTTCTCCTCATGCTGGATGAGTAATCACAACAGCATTAGACAGCTTAGCAAAGGAAAAATCAGTTTGTCAACATACATAAGGAGAATTTGCATCACTGTGAAGTCTAAAGAATAATGGAGCAAAGTGAGGTTATTTATTCTGTTTCAGGACCTGACAGGAGAGAGAGTGGGGAGAATTTTTTCTGGGATTATTATTATTTTTTTTGACTTAGGAGACTCGGTTCACACCTCCTCAGATGTGAGTTACCATATGACACCCACCAAAAAAACACCCATAGTCCTCAATTACTGTCCCTTAGGTCCATTCCTCTCTTTCCCCTCACCCTCCCCTTCTAGTAACCTCAGTTCTGCAGTCGTATTTTTAGGATTTACTCTAGTTTTGTCTGTGCCTCCAATTTGTTTCTTTCTATTCCACATCTGAGTGACATCATCTGATTTTTGTCTTTTTCCTTCTGATTTATTTTCTTTATACAATCCCCTCTGGTTCCATCCATGTTGTCACAAATGGCAAGATTTCTTTTTTTTTCCTAGCTGAGTAATATTCCATCATGTATATCTAACACATCTTAATCTACTCATCTGTCTTGGGTACTTTAAGCCTTTTAAAAACCAATTAAATGATCCCCCAATTATAAGATGTGCCATAGGATGGACTATTATAGTCTCCTTAAATACACTTCACCTAGATGCTTATAATAAGGACATATTTATTGCCAGAAATTATATCTCAAGCAGAATTATATTTAATGTCCTGTAGTGTAACATGACTTATCACAGGGTCAGTGCCTAAAAGATACCAAAAGAGAGCTCCTGATTTTCAAGACTACAGTTGAAGTTACTGCTCCTTATGAGGTTTTTTTAATGAGGTTTTTTATATAAGGATTTAAAAGATCCTAAGTTCTTGCTTGAATGTAGCTTTAGCAAAAAAAGCTAAAATTTAATGCATTTTCTATCCATTGAAAATGGAACCTGTAACTCCATTTTTGCTTCAACTTCCAGAAAATAAAGAGCCAGATGATTTGCCCAAGTGCTATTCCCTGTTTAACTGAGGCACCTGCAAGCACCTTGCTCACAGCTCCTCCCAAACTGTAAGTCCTGGTTTATCACTAAATATCTCAACTCACTGTGTTTAATTTAAATGAAATTATTTTTGTGATAAAAAAGCATATTCAATGTAGGAAATTTATAACTATATAAAAAGTATAAGAAGTGGAATCAATTTCTCATCAAAGGATGGCTGCTATACCTACACATTGTTCAGTGTCTTTATGTGAGTGACTGCTAAATACATTTCTTTGTAGATTGTGACTTAATTAGGATCATACAGATCTTATTGTTCATAAATCTATTTTTATATATAAAGCATATATCAATATGTTAAAACCATTTCCAAACTTATAAACTACTCTTTTAAAACTAAATATTTTTTTCTTGGCTACATAGTTATTTAATTGCAATGAGAAATGAACATTCATTTTAATTTTATCAAGTTATTATAGGAAGACATTTGTATTGTCTCCTTTATTAGTCTCCTATAATTAGCTCTGAGATAAACTTATAAATAAATCTGTTTAGCCCATCAATGGGATTACTTAGGTATGAATGTTTGTATACATTTAAGGATATATCTATCTTGAAATATTGAGTCACTTTGCTTTCCTATCAATTGATTATGTGAGTAGAGTTGAATGAGGGTTTGGAGCTCTGACCCCTACACAGTGGGAAATCCTTGCATACCTTTTGCCTGGCCCCAAACCTAACAACTTATAGCCTGTGGTTGATAAGAAATCTTACCATTAGCAAACAGCTGATGAACCATATTTTATTATTAGCATAAACTAAGCTGAGGAAAGGAAACTATTAATAAGGAAATCATAAGGAAAAGAAAGTTCATTTATAGTACTGTATTTGTCAATACTGTAAGTTTACATCATCTGTTTCCAAGAAAGTGCTTGTATAAGTGGCCCTGCACAGCCCAAACCTGTGCTATTGGAGGGTCATCTACCATCTGTTTCCTCAGGCTCGCAACAATTCTCAACAGCACAAGACTGGTGAGTAGTATCTCCCTTAAATGTAAAATTCTTGCATTACTGGTTTATTAGCCACATAATTTTAACATTTTGATGAAATATCCCATATGCTTTTACATTGTTTCAACCGGCAGCCCTAATTTCTAGACTCAGAATTACCATGCATTTCAGTTTGACTCTGCTATTAACTGTGGGAATTTGATAAAATGTAACCTTTTGGTGCCTCTGTTTTTTCATCTAAATAGTCTCAAATATGTTACTGATATATTTTGTTATATTCCAAAAGCAAGTTTGATTGTGTTCTATTATTTTTTTCTTTTTTAAAAATTGAGGTAACATTGGTTTATAGCACTGTATGTGCTTCTGAGGTATATAACACACCCTTTGGCTGTATGTAATCACATACCCCCCCCCCACCACCACCCCGCAACCAACCACCAAGGCCCTCTAGTCCTCTGCCATTGCCCTTGGATCCACTCCCCAGTTTGCTCTCCATTTTCTCTTCCCCCTCAGGTGCATCGCTCCACTGTTTTACCTCCTTACTGGCTTATCTTGGTCATTGTCATTTCTTGCTGTTTTGGAGTGCTAATTACCTGCTAAGGAATTCCATGAGCAGAGTATGGGGTCATACTTGGCTACACATTGAAATATTGAGTCAATATGCTATTGAGTCAATAGTCAATGCTAGTTGACACCAGCATTGTGCTTCACTGGGTTATGTCAATCTAGAGTATAGTGTTTATTGTTTGCTGGTGTAATATTGAAAAGCTCTCCTTGGCTTTTGATCTTTTTGGTAAATATTTCTCAAGTGGAGAAACCCCCAGTTGCTATTTCGCAACTGTAAATAATGGAGTGATTGAAAGTGATTTTTGAAACGGTCTATTTCAGAGAATTTCTTGACAGGCTAATGAAATAATGTATGGGAAGATATTTTATTACTGAGTGTAAAACAAATGTGAATTACTCCCCACTTGAATATTACCCCTGCAGTTAATCTGTGGTGGTTTTTTTATATGAAGAGCAGCATGTTTGACATGAGCGACTATCCTCCTGGTTGTCAATTTTCATTCACTTGGTGGTTTCTACTCACAACTGGTTCCCCATATTCTATAAATGTGGTTTCAGAACTCAATCCTTAGTACTTTGGCAACATGGGTGGAGGGAGATACACAAACTCACCAAAAACAGTGTTCAGAGAACTGAAAGCAGTTCAGCTGTTTTCTCCCATTTTAGCACCTGTTATGAGCAAGGTGTGAGGATAGGTCACTGGTGCTAACTGAAACACATTGATCATGAAATCATTTTAACTCAAAATGCAAGCTGAGAAATATGTAGTGTGGCCTAGTCACACCCATTCACATTCATACACAAAAAAGACAACTTCTACCACCTTTCAACAAATAACAGTAAATATTCTGTTTTCCATACAGGTTTTATCTATGTTCCTAAATTGATTTAAAGTACACTAGTTACTTGATTTAATATCACAATTATTGACTTCTTCCAAATAACCTCACAGCCTGCCATCAAGAGAAAATAAAAGACCTTGAATGCCAAAAATCAGTGAATTGTTATGAGACTGTTTTTACATGCAGGTAAGGCAGAAAATTAATAGCAGAGGCAAAGAGCTTTAAGAGTTGTGCTTGACTATTTATTGCTTAAACTAAATCTTATTTATATCATGGTGGTTCTCTTCCAACTAGAAGTTTTCTACATAGGAAGTTTCATGTGCTTTTTGGAATACAAAGTATTCCAGTCATCTCACCCACCTCCTTAGATGACGTCATTGTGCTAAATAGTGACCCAGCATTTTTGGCAATAGATAATTTCCCGGGGAATCTTCTCAGGCTTTCTGGACTAAGTGATTGATTGGAACTTTTGGTTTTTATGCGAAACATTGTCTGAGCAACTCCACTGTTATACAGGCTCCACTTTAAAGAGAATTTTTCCAAAGGAGATTTTGAAAGGAGGTGAAAAATGAACGTGCCCTTGGTTACCCAGATGTTAACCTCAACAACATCTCATAAAAGAGACAGTAAGTGCTTCAGTCTGATTTCTTCTGCCCTCTGATGTCAGGTGGAGTGAAGGGATACTTGTATCTGATATTGCACTTTCCAACTGAACTGTGTTTTCTTTCTTCTTAATAGGACTCTGTTGATAGGGCTACCATCTAGCTTGGCTGCTGTCACACTGAGGACACTTGACAATTGGTACAATTTCCTATAGTATTAATGCCCCAAACATTCTAGCTTTCTTAGAAGCTTTTAAAGAAAGATATCTACTTACTATAGACCATTAATCTTATGACTTTTTGATATGGTAGATATTATAGGATAAAATTTTAATAAATACTTAATTCAGAAAGTAATACTTTGGTATGCTTATGTGTTCTTTGTGTTAAGGGCATTAGGGGAAATGCTCAGTGCATCGAGTTATTGAAGAGTTTAGTATTTGCACGAGGCAGGATGTTGACTCAAGTTTTATGAATATTATGGAGTAACAATTTTATTGCAAAAAGTTAGAGAGACACTACTAGGCCCTTAAGACCAGCAGATGGCACTCTTACCTTTATCCTTTTGGCGACTTCCTTCAGCTAGATCTTAGAAATGTTTTGAGGGTTGTTCTTCCTTATTTTTATTGGAACACATTTATAACAAAGCAAGAAAGTTATTTTTACTGTTGTAGAGAAAAATGGATGAATGGACAATTTCTGGAGATTGTTCAATTATTTGTTAGCACGTGAAATAGTTAAGATTCATATGGATGGAAAATGCACTTCCTGCAAATGCAAATTCCACATTGTATCAGTGTCTTTTCTTCCTTTGTTTATGACTCAGAATCTTAATCTGATAAATCCAGCTGGGTGGATAATAGAATGAGAACAATGTCTCTCTTTTCCTTTGTTTGGGGGATTTCATAATATCTTGGGATCTGAAATGTAGGGCTGCAAGACACCTTAGAGATCCTCCAGTTTGAATGCACAAAATTTTAAGTGAGGAAACCATCACCCACAAAGGTTAAATACCTTTCCAGTATGAGGGTAGAAATACCTGCTTTCAAGTAAAAGCAGAAAATAGGTCTTATTCTCTTCAGAGCAAAGCTGGCACACAATAGCTAGATACTTCAGAATTTCATAAACTCTCTGGCAGTGTGGAAGGCAAAAGTGCTTTGGCTACTTGGCATGTTAGTGATTAATATGTTTTTCATGCTTTACTTTTTTTTTTTTTTGCCAAATAAAATTTCTTCACAAAGCAGTTAAGATTCTAGAATCTTCTTCAGATATAGCTAAGTATCCAAATCAGTACAAAGTATGGCAGGGGAGTATGTTCCCGTGGCAATTATTAATTTAAAGAGGGCTGATGCAACTTTAATCAAATTTAAGGATCATTCCAAGACCTACAGTACTTACATTTTGTAGATATGTGTTAACCAGGAGAAAAACTCTCATCAATAGTAACACAATAGTTACACAACAGCTTTATTAGATAATCAGGGTGAGGATTTGAATCCCAGAAGCAGTCCAACAGATTTTATTCTGTGAATGCTGTTCCAATAAACAGAAGTTTGAATTTAACTTATATATGTAGGAACAGAGAGTTGTTCAGTTTAAAAATTTTTGTAGGCAGGAGGGACTTCTAGATCTAAATTGTCCTGACCTAGTAGATATGCTTATGGTAGAGGAAAGCAATGCAGAATTTAATCTCTTCCTTTCTAAAGAAGGCACTGGAGAGATGCAATGGCTGGATACCCCACTGTTCCATTTTCTTTACCTGGCCACTTGGTCATGAGTGAGTACGAAATGACTGGCTTTGCTTTCAGGCAGCAGAATTCCTGCCCAGGCTGCGGATGGAGCTTGTTCACCTTTCAAGTCTAGGAAGATTGTTATGCTCTCTTACCTGCTAGGTCTGGGTCCGCTCCACAAATATCTCCATTGAAAATATGTCCATACATGAGATGGCAGAGCATGGAGCCATCTAACTAAGCTTTACTTCGCGATTACCTTGTTCATGTGCAGTGGAGATATTTAGGGATCCAGGGGACATTCATAGGAAGAATATGGGATTAACAGAGGGTTGGTTTCCAGTTAGCCAAGAGAGGACTGTAAGAAGTCCCTCCTGCCATGCTAAAGGAATTGCAAGATTTTCTGTGTGACACTGAGATGTAAAAAAGCATCTAATTTTTTCATTGCTCTGAATTGAATACAAATTGCTCCATTTACTTGCCTCACAGGAATCCAAAGCCAAGTTTTTTTTCAAAGTTATCCCCTCCATCCCCAATATACAGCTTGCCTAGAACAGCAGAAGAGCGATGGGGCTTAAATGAACCTGAAATATTGGGGGGGTTTCTGTTCTGGGCTCTGGTTGATAGTTGCTGAGGTGTTTGAGGTATGAGTGTGTATGACCCACAGGAAGATGGTTCCCCATTACTGTTCACTTCCTGCATGTGACATGGGCAAATTCATTCTTCCTTGCTTCCCATCCCTGGAAATCCAGCTCTCTTCAGGGTCTGGTGGGGCAAAGATCTTCATACCCTCTGCCTCCAACACCACTCCAGTGGGTCTGAAACCAAAAATGATTGCTTTTTGCTCAGGGAATTCAGACCAAGGCATGTCAGTGAGAAGAGGAAAAAAAAATTCCATTCTTTTAGCCAATGAATTTTCAGTCAGAAGAATAAGACAGTGACATTTCTCAGTATGACGCCCTATTTCACAAGGCTACACTTTGATTGTAGCCATCATTTTTAAGGATGGGTGACAGTCTCTGTGGAGGCAAAGCAAGAATTTGGCTGCTGCTTCCAGCTGTTTGTATTAAGCAGGTCCTGAGTACATGCCGGGGGGAAAAATAGGTTGAGTTTATGTGGAACAACTGTGGGAGTGCTGGCTGCAGTGGGTGGGGGAAGGAAGGTCAGTCGTTGATCCCAGAGGAGTGGCCTCTTCTCCTCTGCAGTTGAAGATTCTTGCTGCTTAATGTTCTGTCTCTGAATTTGATTTCTTATCTCTTCAGAAACTCTTCCTATAAAATGGAATTCACATTTACTGCCTACTTATTCCTCAGGGATCCTGGAGAATTCCCTGGGTTAATCTATGCTAAATGCTCTATTCCAGTCAAAAATGATACTTAATAAGGGCCATTAAGACATCACTGTTCCCCCACCCCAATTTTTTTGCAGTTGTTCTTGATGTGCTTTTTTTTTTTTCTTTTAAAGATTTATTTTTTTATTTATACAAGCGCCGGGTATAGTCAGAAGCGCGGGAGGGTGAGAAATCACCAGAGCGGGGAACAGAACAGGCAAACGGATGAAGTACACTGCTGACGGGAGCAGTGGGCATGGCAGGAGAGGTCTGAGCACCAAGTGGGACCCTTGCTGGAGGCCAGTGATTGAACCGGTGCTGCAGAGGCTGCGGGCTGCTTCGCAACCCAATGCTCAACTGCTGCGCCACCAAGGGAGGCCCTTGATGTGCTTCTTAAACCAGGGTCTGAGATAAATGTAAACCACTAGAAAGCTTGGCAGGAAGGCAGAGGGAAAAGGTGCTCCCCTTCCTCTCAAATGGGGGCATGGCATTGAATTTTGGGGGTACGTGCTTCATTTTCTTTGTTAACCTTAGTGACTGTGTTGGGCTGCCTGGGCATAGTCCCTCAGCCCTCTGGCTTCTTCTCAATCTCGATGAGCCAACAGATTGATATCAGACCATTTAGCAGATGAAAAAGACCAAATTTAATGTCAAATGAATGGAGACTCTACATGGCTATTTGTACCCTGTGCTAAGGAGTGGGATGGGGGCTTGGGGTGTTGAGGAGAGATGAGGGAAATTCACCTGACAAGGAGGGGGATAGTGTCATGTGACAGAGCCTGCCTCTGGATGTGTAGTTTCTTTCCTAAAAAGGTTATTTCTGCAGAGGTCCCTAAATCTAGGTAATCTGCATTCTTCCAGGTATGATGAGCTCTCAACAATTTTGGGGAGACAGATCCTACAACAGTACTTGGTCAGATTCAAGAGGCTTTTCATTTCAACCTCCTAGGAAGAGTATGAGCAGAGAGTGTTTGAGTAATTTACAGTAGGAAGACTGTTCTTTCCCTCCTTTTTAGTGTATATGGATTGTGATAATTTTAAAATGCCATCCCTGCCTTTTGTAAAAAAAAAAAAATCTGTGTACCGCCAACATATTTTTAGAGGACATCATATTTTCGCTCACTTCAAAGAAAACTAGAAGCAACCAGCATGTCTTTGGAGTCAATGTTTTCAAAAGATGTACGGAGACTGAGGCGTGCATCTGAATCCTATGGCAACTAACCTCTATTTATAGGAACAGCTATTTGTACCTTCATGCTCAGTGCTTTCTTTCCCCCAGCTCTGTCAGAGTGGTCCTGTTCAACCTAATTGCTCTGACAATTAGCTCCAATTTTAAGGAATGTTTTGCCAAGCCTCAGGGGAAGCAAACGGTTTGAATGGAATAATGCAGTAAGGACCATAAAGCATTCATTGTTCTACTAAAGAGAAAATTCTCCTCTTATTGCAAACACCTCCCATACCCCCCAAATCCCATGCTTGCTTGATAACATATCCGTTCTGTGTGTCTTCATTTGCGTTGAAACCATGGTGAAGGACAAATGGCTTTCTGCATATTGCTAGTATATTTCATAGCCAGTGCAAAGCAATATGCATTTTCAGTTGGGGGTTCTTTTAGGGCTCCAGGAAGCTGAGGTATCAAATGTTATTGTGTGATGTGAAGGGAAGTGGCAGGAGGTCTTTCCCGCATTGCCGCTGCTCCTGTGATCTCTACTGTGTGCTTGGTGTGCCAGGGACTGTGACAAGGACTTGTGAAGGATTAGTCATGTTCACACTTCAAAGACTGGCAAAGACTGTCAGCTCTACAGCCCTGCGGTACCTCCAAGACGGTCAACAAGTCATTCATCAACCTTCTAACTCCACAAACCACTCTTGCTGGCTCTATTCAAATATCTTCAAATCCTTGGGGCCACTGCAGACACTTTGGAGCCCTGATCCCCAATTTTGAGGGAACAAGGAGTCCTGTGTGAGGACCCCACAGGCACCTCTATATGTGCATCTGGATCTCTTCTACCATCTCTCTAGTGAGGGAGTGTAGAGTCTGTATTAAATACTCTCCTCTTCTTGTGTCTTCCAGTCCTTGTTGGGGTGCAAGGGGAAATCCCTTACCCCTCTAATTCTTCCTGGGCAGAAAGAGTATTCAAGGTAGTATCAGGCAGGTTAGCAAAGGAAAAATACATGTAATAACACAGGCATGGGATGGGGGACAGTGGTTTTGCAGGTCCTGGTTTGGGCATGGGAAAAGGGAGGATGAATCCTCAAGAAAGTGGTCCAGAGAACTCAGGCGAGACAACAGGGATGACCTCATCCTTATGCCAAGAGAAAAGTTGAGGCTGTTAATCTAGAAAGGATACACTTACAGATGAACCTACATGTGGCTGGTACCTATAAACTGCATTCTTCTAGGTCATAGAAAGGGGAGCAGTGACTGCTTCAGTTAGGGAAAAGAGCAGAAGGACTCAGACATGCACACGAGTTTCTCCTCCACCTCAAGGTCTTCATCACTCTTAACTCAAATAGCTTAAGTTCTTTTCCTAGTACCATATCTTCCTGAGGCCTGCAGCTCTGGCACTGCCACCAGGAAGGACCTACTGTTGACACGCTGAGTAAAGCCTTCCTGACCTTATTGGGGAGGCTGATTCTATATCCTGCAATCTTTTTTTTTTTTTTAAAGATTTATTTATTATTTATGCATAGAAGAACTGAGGTGCAGGCCAGAGGTGTGGAGAGGTGAGAGGATTCATAAGAGACAGAGTGGGGAGCAGAACAGGCAGATCCACTGAAATACACTGTTGAGGGGAGCAGCAGGTGAATCAGGAGAGGTCTGCTGCACCATGTGGGTAGCTCCCTGGCTGGGGATTGAACTCGTGCTGCAGTGGCTGCAGATAGCTTCATAGTGCTGTGCTTAACCCCTTGTCCCACCAGGGAGGCCCAGTCCTACAATCTTGATGGAGTTTTCTGTCCGTTTTTTGTTAGAGGTGAAATGGGGTCCGAGTGTTAGAGACACAAAGAGGCCCATGCTCCTGAAGTTCATGGACCCCCTCAGTCTCGCCTTCCTGACCCCATGCAGTATGATGACACTCACTTTCTGGACACACTATGAGGACCATATTCTGAGTTCAGGACATGCCCATTGTGAGTAAAATATCCAAGTCTGACCATTATATTTCTCTTCATTGCAGCTGATTTATGAAGGTGGTTATTTAACAGACTTGTCAGGATGCCAAATAAATGAAACAAATCAGGAAGAACTTAAAATGAGAACAACAATAATAAGACATCACATCTTCTGTCTGATTTCCTGTGCCAGGAACTGTGGCGAGGGCTTTTAAGGGAGTATTCGCTGAGGAGGTCTAGAATAACACACTCTGTAAGTGTTGCAGCCAGGATGTGAGCCCCATGGGCCTGAGTCTGGGGTTGGCCCCCTGTGATACGCCTGTCATGCCAACAAAATTGTGTAGTGAGCCAGAGAGGGCAGCCGTGGTGACGGCAGGAGGAAAGACTTGTTGAAAGACACAAATTTGGATCCAATGGTTGGCATGATCTTAGGGCGTAAGGCCACTGGCTATATTACCAACTTAAAGTCCATGGATTTCTGAACTTGAAAATCATCAAGCAAATTGGAAGGAGCAGACGCCACAGGGACTCACTTTAATGTATAGGCACAAGTAATTTGTCACTATCACTCACTCCTTCCTATTTCCAATCCATCAGACGCCTCCAGCAGAATCTTTATGAGCTGTCGTTCAGCTCCACCTCCCCACCATCACCTGCCCAACCTTTGGTTTGCAAATTCATATTGCAGATTTTCAACAAATGCTGTCAGGATCTTAGCCTTGATGGTGATGTCTGGCCCATGGAGAATCTTGTAGATACTTACTTGTTGAATGAAGTCTAATGAAAGAATGTCTCATTTTTGCCTTCTGTTCCTTCTTGTTTTCAAAACCACATTATTTTTATGCATCAAACTTTCTCATTCCAAACCCCCTTACAAAGAGGAAAAGTACAAACTGTTGAGCTATTTTTAAAAACATTTTTATTTTCTTGCATCATTGTTCATTTTTGTACCATATTTGATTTCTCCCCTCAGGTGTAGTTGCCATAATTCTCCCACCACCATGGCACCCATGAAGCATTATGATAGTCTCCTGTGCTCTTCCCTCCCCTGCAATATGCCTCAGATCTATGGGCAGCTTGCAGGTTTTGTCTTTTTCCTGACCCTTTGTTTGGTTTCCATATATTCCCCCTATAAGTGAGACCATCCAATGTTTTTCTTTTTCCTTCTGACATTTTGCTGAGCATGATCCCTTCCAGCTCCTTCCATGTTGCTGCAAATGGCATGAGTTTATCTTTTTTGATCACTGAGTAGTATTCCACTGTGTATATATACCACATTTCTTGATCCATTCATTTATTTTGGGGCATTTAGGTTGTTATCATATCTTAGCTATTGTAAATAGTGCTGTAATAAACTTAGAAATGCAGGTTTCTCTTTGAATTAGTGTTTTTGTGTCCTCTGGGTACATTCCCAAGAATGGAATTGCTGGATTATATGGTAGACTCATTTTTAGTGTTTTAAGGATCCTCCACATAGCTTTCCATAGTGGCTGGACCACAAACTGTTGAGTTCTTAATGACAGTGAAGAGTTGGAAGCTTTATTGACAACCCTCCCAAGTCTCGAGGTGAATGCATTTCTCAGACAGGAAACCAAGCCCTCAGAAAGATGCAAGGTACAACCAAGACAGAGGAGCTTCCTGATTCTCTTCTGTGTTTAAGTGATGTGTGTTGGAAGGTTGTTCTATCAATTGCTTCCAGAGAGAATCTGTGATTCTGTTGATTTGATTCTGAAAATATTCAAAGGAGTGCCTGTAGGAATGGTTCACAATTTTCTAACTGCTTCTTTCGACTGGACAAATACACTTCTTTGCAAATGGCCTGCACTCAGGCCTTTGCAAAGAGACATTGTCACATAATGTTTGCACAAGTGCTTCCTAGCTGTACCATTGCCAGCACTGAGTTCTGTGTGATTCCGCTGACATACTCAGGACTCTGTGAATTGCCAACATTCAGACATCATTAATGACCTCAGTAATGCCATTTGATAAAGCATTTACATCATTGCTTCTCTTATAACTTGTTCTTGACACATATTGCGATGTCTGCACTGCATTTTCTCACATCCTTCATTTACCACATATTTGTTGGATGGGGTGTTTCTTAAATTGTTAGTATTCTGTACTTGTAATTCCCTTTTCTCTAGAACTCACATGTCTGGTTCGCCAGGTCATAAGGCAAGGAAAATTTTGCTAAAATCACAGTAATGAAGGGCATTGCCTGTGCAGAGCGAGGTCTAAGTTAGTTCATCGCCCAGCCCCTGTGACTTTGGAAGAGCTCCCTTTTCTTCTCTGTGCTTTTGTGAAAGGAAGACATTCAGTTTGGCCTGAAAGGTGTCAGCCACTTTTGTATTTTCTCGTACCATCTCTAGCTAATTTCATTTCCATAGTGAAATTAAAGCATGCATTTACATAGCATGCTCTCTTTTGTGGTCTGAGTTGCCTGTTCTCTGAAATTAGTTACTTTCCTAAGAAACCAAGCTCCTGCCTCAGATCACTGTCACCTCATGAACCTCTGGGGTGTGACATTGACTTTCCTTTCTGTTCAGATTCCTGAATGACAACTTTATCTTGAACTTTGGGCTCAAGACTCCTTAACTTTGGTCTTATTGAACTCTTTGTTTTATCCCAGTATTGCCTGTCTTTGTCCAGCTATACCAGAAATTCCTACAAGATACTAGTCTGAGGTTAGTAAAAGGGGCTTTTGTCCTTGTTGTTCCTAAGTTGCCAATGAAAACAACATTAACTAGTTTTTAAAAGTTTTTACTGACATAGCATTGGTTTATAACATTATATTAGTTTCCATGTATATAGTATTTTAACATGTGTATACTGTATCATGCTCATCATCAAAAGTTTAATTTCCATCCATTACCATATAATTGACTTCTTTTATCCATTTCATACATCTCCCATTCATCCCTTTCCCTCTAGTAACCAATTATCTGTTCTTTGTACCTGCTTGTTTTGGTGGTTTGTTTGCTTTGTTTCTTCAAATGTGAAACAATATGTTATTTGTCCTTCTCAAATTCACTTCACTAAGTTTGATACCCCCAAGGTCCATCCATATTGTTTCACATGGCAAGATTTTATTCTTTTTTATGGCTCGGTAGGATTCCATTGTATATGTAGTTGTTGCTCAGTGTATGTAGGGGTTGGTTCCAGGTCCTCCCATACCCAAATCCATGGATGCTCAAGTCTCTTACGGAAAATAGTGTCATTTGTGCATATAACCTACACACATCTCTTACATACTTTAAATCACCTCCAGGTTACTTATAATACATAATAAACACCATCTAAATAGTTGTTAACTGTATTGCTTAGGGAATCACAAGAAAAAACAGCCTGTACGTAGTCAGTACCAGTATAACCATCATAGGTAATGCACAGAGTACATATTTTTCCACATGGCTGTTGAACTGTATGGATTCAGAACATGCAGACAAGGTCATTAATGATGTCAGTGGACATTTAGGTTGTTTCCATATCTTGATTCTTATAAACAATGCTGCAATGAACATAACAGTGTATATTTTCAAATTAGTATTTTCTTATGCTTTGGATAAAATCCAAAAGTGGAACAGCTGGATCACATAGTGGTAACCAGCTTTCTTTACTGTTGAGTGGTTAATATGCACATGCATGCTTTGGTCTTTGAAGGGTACATACTATGCTGCATACATCCACTCCTTGGTTACCTTCTAAACATCCCTATCCTCAGCTTTATGTGTATATCCTAATTACTCTGACATGATATTTCGCATCCCAGCTGCATGCTGGAATCATCTCGGGGTGCTTTCAAAAGAAAACAAGCTGCTTCAGCCCCACCTAAGACACACTGAATGAGGAGCTCTGGTGTGAGGGAACAGGGTGTTCTCAATAATACTTGCTAGGTGATTCTAAAGTGCAGTTGTAATATGAGTCAATCAATGTGCTATGTGCTATGACATTTCCCTGGTGGCTGCTATTGGTTCACATCTTAAAGCATGCTCCAATTTAAAGGCAAAATGAAATAGGAAATGCGTGATTCCAGTTGCTGCTAACTGTCAGCTAGTGACCACACTAGGCTGAAGTTGATGCTTTGGACAGCAAAGCAGAAAGAGTGACTTCTGATGACATCTTTGAGTCACAGAATAACGTTTGCGCTTCTCTGATATGAGGAAATTAATGTCTGAGCCAAGAAAACTGGAATCAGGGAGATTAAATGACTCACGGAAGAAACAAAAACCTAAACCTTACAGTTCAATGTTTTCTTTTTTTTCCCCCCTGTAAAGTCCATGCAGATACCTCCCAGGAAAATGTTGAGCACAAAAGAAATAAGGAAACCATACCTGCTCCCAAGAAAGTGAGTCTTTTTGAAGGAGATCAAACCTAGTTGTTGAAAACCTCGTGAAATAATCCTTGTAACAAGCTCTGACAGCATGTTAGAGTTTACAAAGAATTTTGACACCTGTTATCTCTTTTATCCTCTCAATAAACTCTTAGGCTGAATGTTATTATACCTACTCTATGACATAGGAGACAGGAGACAGACTTTGAAAGGGTTTACTCTTTGCTTAAGATGGGTAGTTGGTAACCATGCTAGGAACTGAATTCAAATTTTTTTTAAGACTTTATTTATACAAGAACCGGGGTACAGGCCAGATGCGCGGGAGGCAAAGGGGATTCACCAGAGACAGGGGGGACCAGAACAGGCAGACTGACAAAATACACTGCTGAGGGGAGCAGCGGGCGAGACAGGAGAGGTCTGCTGTGCCATGTGGGACCCTCACAGGCCGGCCGGGATGGAACCGGCGCTGCAGAGGCTGCGGACAGCTTCACAGCGCTGCGCTCAATCGCCTGCACCACCAGAGGAAGCCTCAAATCTTTTTAAAAATTTTTTTTTAATTTATGTAGATTTTACATTATTGCTCATTTTAAAACAATATTTGTTTCCATGTTCCCCCCCCGACCCGACCCAGGTATAGTCTCCATAGAATTTCCTTCAACAATTACCTGTGCACCATCACCACAGTCGCCTGTGCTCCTCCCTTCCTCCCTCTGGTCCCTTTCCCTCCTCCTCCCCTGCAGGATGTCTCTGGTTTATAATTGTCTCTTTGTTTTGTTTTCTTTTGTTGTATTTGGTATTATTACTTTTCCCCCGATGTCTTATTTGGTTCCTCTATATTCCTCCTATAAGTGAAACCATCTGATATTTTTCTTTTTCTTTCTGACTTATTTCATTGAGCATAATTCCTTCTAGCTCCATCCATGTTGCTGCTATACAATGGAATACTATTCAGGAATGAATCCAAATCTTTGCACTCAAAATATAGTGTCCTTTTGGCTGTTCCTTTTAGCTGTGAATGGCCTTTATGCATTGCAGTAACACCGTCTCTTCCTTTCTTGGATATAGACACAGATTCAGGGGTGAGTAATGCAGTAGTATCCCCAGTAGTAACAGTTACTTGACATACTTGCCTTGTAACCTGTATGGGGGGTGGTAGATTCTGTTCTTCCATTCGGAAGGAAAATGGTGATAGTGGAAATTGTTGAGTGCAAGGGAGGGAAGTTTTGTCTTGATTGAAATTAGAGTCTAGTGCTTCTGGAAGGATTTTGTTTGGGTTCAGTGACTCAAAATTACTATCAATGGGAATTGGATTCAGTTGTGACCGCAGGCGGCATGCTCTTATTTTATTCCTTTGTTTTGCTTTCTGACTTGTGTACTTTTCTTGCTTGCTTTTCTGAATATAATAGCTACATTCTGATGTACACAGGAAGTGCAGAGTTCCTGGTATCTGTATTTTGAAGCTTTCTACTCTCCCCTAGTCCACCAAATTCAAGGTGAACCACCTGCCTCCATGTACAAACTAAACTCCTTCTACAACAAGTTTTCTCCTAACTTCCCACAGGATGGAAAAAAATAGTCTACTGATCTCCCCTTTGCCATTGCTCATAATTAAGGGAAGATAGTAAACCAACTTAGTAGTGCAGCTGTACAAACATTCCAACTATAATCAATGAAGTTCAGATAGTGTACATATTTTCATTGTCTTTCCCCATATGGAATCTCATTGTTTCTTTTAATTAAGTTTTGAAAATGTGCTTATGCAAGATGGGCTGTTCTTTACCTTTTAATAAATTTAAACTGTGCTTGAAATGTGGGAGTGAATTTTTTGCGTGGAGAACATTTTGGAGAGAAAATGTTTTTTGGATAAATAACATTCTTTAAGAATGGAAATGATTGAATTTCTGACTCTAGCTCAGACTATGTCAGTACAAGCTTCTCCCTTGTGTTTCTTAGCAGTTACTTAATGGGAACACCTCTTGGGATGGGTGCCTACCTTAGTAATCCAGATCACTATGATACAAATATAATCATTGCAGTGAATATTTATGGGCACTTTCTATAAACAGAGAATGTTTCAAACACTGTGGTTGAGTTATGCTATTTCATCTTCAATATGACCTGATCATGTGCTTGCAGTTAACAGCTGTATTTTGCAGATAAGGAAGCAAAGGTATAGAGATGTAAGTAAACTGCTCATCATCTAGTGAACCACTGTTTTAAACCAGGCATATTAATTCTGGATCCCATACTTTTAGCCATAATGCTTTACCGCCTTCCTTCAAAAGGAAGCAATCCATCTAATTGGTTTTCCTTTAAGTGACCTCTTGCTAGAATATACTAGTTGGTCAACTGCCTCTCTGGTTGTCTACTAACTGGTCAATGAGACTTGGAATGACAACAACACAGATTTCCCTATCTCCATCACCAAAAGGCAGACTGGGATTTCCATTTCCTGGAATCAATTAGAGAAATATAAATAAGTTGCACAGCTTTATTTTAAACATGTGGACAAGATTGCCTGTTAAATTTTCTTTCTTTCATTTCTTGATGGTTGAGACACTTGCACTTTGCATGTAATCAGAAATAGGATCATCTGTTAAACATTCCATTTTTTGATGCTTTTTACTTTCCTGATCCTCTTAGAAAATAATTCATTGAGTTTCAGAGTTGCATTTTTTTGCCAACTCACATTTGTAACTTTAGGAAGTGATACATTTTCAAATGAACTGTTCCAGTTGATTATCCAGTGTTCATGTGCTCTTCTGTGCTCGGAATGTAGCCTTGCTCCTCCCTAGAAGACAAGTCTAGGATTATGATGGATAATGAGGAAAGCAGTGCACTTCGCCTAGCTCTTGGTGTTTTGTTTTTTGGTACAAATCTTTTTCCACAGCATATTTTAGATACTTTAGGGATAGGGACACAGAAGATAAATGACATTTCAAAGCTCATGCGTTTAGAGCCAGAGCTGGTGTTATGGTCTTAGGCTAGCACGTATCCAGTGAAATTTCTGTCCCTTTCTCATCTTTGTACTTCACGTGTACTGTAATCATTGTAGAAACTGTAAGCAAGAAATTGTGCTTTGAAGAATGCTGCTTCCTTAAGTAGTCGTTTACATACATACATATTTTCAAATGTATCAAATGTAAGACCTGTCTTCTGAGACCCACAGAAGTATAAGCAGGGATGATAAAGCTGTCAGATGCTTAGTCATCCAAGAAAGATAGAAAAGAGAAGACTTGGCAAGCAGGGAGGTGACTTAGGTAATTGATTACCTTGTCACTCTTAAGTTTTACTTCTCTGAGCTGCTGTTTCTATGTATCTTGGAGGAATGCAATAAGAAACACCCTGATGAAATCTGATACTGCATTTGCAGTCAGAATGTTGTCAAAGTCATTGCCTACAGCATGGTTCAGTGCCCCATTAGGGAAGTTCCATTTGAGAAATGCCAGTTAGCTCTAAATACTCAGAAAAATCCTGCTTTCTGTGAGGAACAATCAAATCTTTATTTCTTCCCCTTTTAACGAAAAAGAAATTCAACCATAATTTCCTTTCCCTTTTGACTACCCTGATAGATGTCGGGGTACAGGGGAAAATCCCCCACCTCCCTCAGTACTTCTCAGACAGGAGGAATAATTGAAACAGCATCAGGCAGGTTAACAAAGGAAAAAAATCAGTTTAATATATGTATGAAAATTTATGTGGCTGTAAATTTAATTTCTTACTGAAGTTCTGTTCATTTAGACTGTTGCTGGTATTTTGGAAGTATAGGATTACCCCCTTCAGGTGTCATTACTGTGGTACACCCACTACCAAAGCACCCAGGGTCCACCACCATAGTTCATTGTCTTCCCTTTCTCACAGATGTCAATTCTAAAGTAAAATATGACATATCAGGGATATATATCCTGTGCTAAGAAACCTGTGGCATCAAGGAGAGAGAGGGGGAGACTTCACATGACAAGAAGGGATGACCTCTTCCTTTAAAGAGTAAAGACAAGCTTTTCAGATAGTTAAGACATAACCATGAGGGGCCTCCCTGGTGGTGCAAGGGGTTAAGCACCGCACTATGAAGCATACAAAGCCTCTGCAGCAAGAGTTCAATTCCCTGCTGGCCAGAGAGCAACCCACATGGTGCAGCAGACCTCTGCTGTCTTGCGTGCTGCTCCCCTCAGCAGTGTGTTTCACTCAGTCTGCCTGTTCTGTTCCCCGCTCTGTCTCTGGTGAATCCTCTCACTTCCCGCATCTCTGGCCTATACCCCAGCTCTTGTATGCATAAATAAATAAATTTTTTTTTTTAAAAAGATATAACCAGAAAAATACTGGATGGTCTCACTCATAGCAGGAATTTAGAAAACCTAAATAAGAGACCAGGAAAAAGACTAATCAATACAAAGTAAAAATCAAAATCAACAAGTAACTATAAACCAGAGACAGACTACGGAGGAAGGGGGGTCAAAGGGGCGGGGAAAGGAAGGACTAGAGTCAAAATAAGGGGGGAGATGCAATTGTATGGGGAATATAACGAAAAAGAAAATGCATACATTGTGCAAAGATGAAAAAAGATGTAAGAATTATATAAAATAAAATATTTAAATAATAAAAAAAAATAACCATTGAGAACCTGTACCTAGATGTTACCCCCCAAGCTGCATTCTTCTGGGTCAAAACAGGGGAGCAGTAATTGCTTCTTTAATTAGGAAAACAGTAAACAATTGAAGGAAGGACAAAATTGATCTCAGCTTCTAGGGTCTTCCCTGTTGTTAACTTACAATAATCTACATTCTTTAAGTAATGGTAACAGAGTTCCCCAAAGCCCACAGAGCCTTGATTGACATTAGTTCCCCACTGGCATATTGAGAAAAGCTTCTCTGACCTCTTTGGAGAGATAGAGCCCATAAAGAGAAACTTGAATTTCTTATCTGAATACTTGTTTTACTCCCGCCTTACACATGCCTTATTTCCCCCAGGATTGATTTATTGTTATTGATTATTTACTGTTTTTCTTGAGTTTTTGCTGAGTGTTGCTTAAAATTCTTTGGAAGACTTAAACGGGTATAAAATATCTACAAATTTAATTTGTTGTGGGACTAACTACTGGGTAAGAAATGGGTTTGTTCTTTATCTGGAAGAAATTGTTTCTTAATTTTATATTTAGTTTTTTATATTATCCATTTTTGTAGAATTGATTTCTCCCCCCAGGTGTAATCCCCATAAAATTCCCACCATCAAATCACTATCTGGGAAAAAATTGATGTCATATTTTTTTTTTGTAAAAGAAATTCCTTTCACACCTTCTTTTAAGGAGGAACATATTTTTCTCTATAGTCTTTTATTTTTTAATTTTTTTTAAAAAATGATTTATTTATGGATCCAAGAACTGGGGTATAGGCCAGAGGTGTGGAAGGTGAGAGGATTCACCAGAGACAGGAGTGGGGAGCAGAACAGGCAGACTGACTGAAATATTGAGGGGAGCAGGAGGCAAGACAAGAGAGGTCTGCTGCACCATGTGGGTCTGCTCCCTGGCCAGGGATCGAACTCGTGTTGCAGTGGCTGGATGGCTTCATTGTGCTGAGACTTGACCCCTTGCGCCACCAGGGAGGTCCTTTCTCTATCCTCTTAAGGATAGTCATTGGGGGATTGTGAGTTAAATAGCTAAAAACAGAATAGCAAGAGAAAAGACAGATTTTTATTCATGTACATGTGCACGTAGGTGTGCATGGAAGAATGTTGATTTAAGGGATAGTCAGAATTTAGGACTTAGGTGAAGGGGAGTTGAAAGGGCACCTATGGGAAAACAAATGACTTTCAGGAAAGACAAACAGGTCTGTAAGAGAATAGGTGGGAAATAATTTTGTGACCATGTCTGTTTAGGTAATTCTTAGACCAAAGCCAACTTCTTGTCCCAGTGATAGGAGTAAATATTTCCTCATTAAATAGTCCCCTACTCATAAGACAAAGGAGTTTTTGGGGACTTTGCTTTATGCTGATGGGGAGGTCAGAAAGGAATGACAAACTTTCCACAGTGGTGGATTCTGATTTCCTTCACTCCTGGAGAACATTGCTCTCTGGAAGGGAAATTAATCAGTTAAACCATTTAACATTGCAAAATTTGTTTGTGGTGTAGAATGGGCTCTGGGAATGTATTTCTCCAGGTTTTAGGTAAATCTGATAATAATGGTGTTGTATCTTCTGACAAGCTTCCCACAGAGCAGCTGACATTCAGATGTCTTCAAACTCTGTCTCTCTACCGCAACTCACCTAACAAATCCTCAGGATTGTAGTTCCTGGCATCTAATTTCCTGTGCTTTTTTTTTCTTCCAAATTGTAATTTCCCTTCTTGGCCCAAATCACAAATTTGAGACTTTTGAATTAAAACCACTATGACTTAGCTTTTCTTGCACTAGGGTACAAGAAAAGGGTGCCTTTTTTAGTAAAAGAAGTACATCACAAAAGAAGTCCCTTATTTTTGTAATTTTACTTGCCCTAGATTTATTTTGCTTCTGGTCTAACTATTCTCACAGTCTCCGAATTACATTGTTGCCTCCAAGATGAGAGAGTTAAATATGAAAATAGAAGTCAATTAGAACACACAATTTCTTCACCCAGAAATATAGTACTTTATTGGTATATTGTGACCATTATCAATTTCAAGATACATCCCCAGCCTATCTGCTACTTTTATCTCACTGGTTACCATGATTTTTGCCAAATCAAATCCCATGTGTACTGTAATAACTTCCTAATTTATTGCTTTGCTACGTTTCTTGCAACCTTGCCATCAACAATTTGTCCTGGTGTGTAGATAATGTGATCTTTTAAATACCTGAGAGATCTCAAAAGGTCAAAATCCTTTCAAGGTTATCCACTGTCCTTAGGTTAAACCCCAAACTTCTCAAGAAGGCCAGCAAAGCTCTGCTGGCCCCACATCTGACACTAGATCTCACTTTTTATCATCCCCTGAGTGTTGATTCACCCTCCCTGGCTGTTGTTTTCTTCCAGTTCACCAAGCTCCTTTGTATAAGGGGCTTCCCATGCCTGGCCTGGGTTTTCTTTGTTCAGATTTTCTCAGAATTAGTTCTCTTTATTCAAGTATCATTTTCCCAGGGAATTCCCCTTTGATGACTCTCTCTCTTTTTTTTTTTTTTTTTTTAAGATTTATTTCTTTATGCATACAAGAACTGGGGTACAGGCTAGAGGTCTGGGGCTCAGAGGATTCACCACAGACAGAGTGGGGAACAGAACAGGCAGACTGACAGAAATACACTGTTGAGGGGAGAAGTCGGTGAGAAAGGAGAGGTCTGCTATGCCATGTGGGTAGCACCCTGGCCAGCTGGGGATTGAACTTGTGCTGCAGAGGCTGCAGATAGTTTCATAGTGCTGTGCTTGACCCCTTGCGCCACCAGGGAGGCCCTGATGACTTTCTCATAAGGCTCTCTCTCCTCTCTGTCCTCATTACCTTGTTTTGTTTTCTCCACAATTGTTACTGATTGTCAAATTGGTTCATGAACCTTCTGGTTCGCAAACGCTGAACACTGAGGGTTTGAAACAGGGATACCTTTTTTTTTTTTTTTTTTAAAGATTTATTTTTATTTGTTTATACAAGCACTGGGTACAGTCAGAAGCGCGGGAGGGTGAGAGAATTCACCAGAGCCAGAGCGGGGAGCAGAGCAGGCAGAAGGACCGAAGAACACTGCTGAGGGGAGCAGCGGGTGGCAGGAGAGGTCTGCGCGCCATGTGGGACCCTCCTCCTGTGGCCGGGGAGCAGCCGGGGATCGAACCGGCACTGCAGAGGCTGCGGGCAACTTCGCAACCCAGCGCTCAACCGCTGCGCCACTGGGGAGGCCCAAAACAGGGATACATTTTAATCAAGATGGGGCCAACCTAGGTGATGGGAGCCTAAAGTCAAATCCACTACCCCCAAAGAAGGGATTTTTAGGGGTTTTATATAGAAGAGCACATGCTAGGGGCTGAGGAAGGAATGTTATTTAGGACAAATGCACAAGGAGTTTCGGGAAGCAGACATCTGGGGTTGAGGAAGGCCATTAGCCTCGACCACCTCGGGGTCATTCCATCCAGTTGGTTTCTGTAAAATAAACTTCTTTGTCTTTGCATTGGGATCTGGAAGCAGAATTGATTTTAACACAGAGCTTGTGGGAATAAATATAGTTGCTTATGACTTGAATTCTTGTGCTGCTATATTACAACACTACCTGAAATTACTCATTTGCTGTTTATATGCTATCTCCTTTGCAGAATGTAAACCCAATAAAATTAGAGACACTGTTTGCTGTGACCTTTTTGCCTCCCCTAACATGTCCTCATTGACTATTTGTAAAGTGAATGTCAAATAGAAAAAGATGATTGTACAATTTTTTAAATAGACTGATAACTTTTCCAGACATATATTTTTTAAAAGATTTATTTATTTATTTATACAAGCACTGGGTACAGTCAGAAGTGCGGGAGGGTGAGAGAATTCACCAGAGCCAGAACAGGCAGACTGACGAAATACACTGCTGAGGGGAGCAGTGGGCGGCAGGAGAGGTCTGCGCGCCATGTGGGACCCTCGCCCCGGTGGCCGGGGATCGAACCGGCGCTGCAGAGGCTGCGGGCAGCCTTGCAACCCAGCGCCCAACTGCTGCACCACCGGGGAGGCCCCCAGGCATATATTAATGGAGCTCATGTGGAAAACTGATTTTGAATTTATTGTATATGAATATTTTGGAAAAAAATTACTCAAATGTTGGTGCAGACTTTCATAGAAACAATTTAAAACTTTTTGAAATAAGCATAAGCTTTCACATGAGGTGGAAGCTGAAAGGTTCGGCGCGGTAAAGAAAAGGAGAGCCAGGCTACATTTCTCAAAGGGAGGGAAAGTTTATTGCGCCCCGGGTGGACCTCACGCACCCAAGGTGGGGGTCAGTGAAGGTGCATACGTTGTTAGGGGGAAGCAGGGTTTTATAGGGTAAGGAGGGGTCAGGTGGGAAGTTGGGTTGGTATGGCGGGAAAAGTTTGTTGGGTGGGGGGGGGTAGTTTCCTGGGGCAGGCAGAGGTTCTTTGTCTGAGAAGAGACCTGTAGGGGGATGGGGGAGGCTCATTGTCTGAGTCCTCCAGGCAGGTTTTCCACATTCCTGCCCCCAGGTGGGCTACCTGGTTGGCTTCTGGCCTCCTGCATGGATCTTTCAGAAGCACCTTACTAGAACCTTCTCCCCCCCTGAATTTTTTTGTCTAGGTTGCTTACTCTTGAATATTTTTGTGTATGTTTCTTATTTAACAAGGATGTGTTTCTATATAACCAAATTCAGCCACCAAATCAGGCAACTTAGATTGATGCATTACTGTGGTGCAAACCTCAGGATCCTTTCATACATTGAATTCTTGTGCTTCTAGCAACAGGATATAGTAGAATCACTAACTGAAGTCATTTCTCTATAGCTTTTTTTTAAAAAAAAAATTTTTATGGACTTTTTAAAAATTGAGGTAATGTTGGTTTAGATTATTGTTTGTATTTTGGAAGTATAGTTTCTCCCCTTCCAGTAACGTGACCATAGCCCTTTAGCTTTCTCACTTTGGAACAGTTCTTTAATCTGCTCAACTCTCAGGATTTGCATACTTTTGAAAATAAAGGCCAACATTTCTGGTGAATGTCCCATCATTTGCTTGATTTTTCCTTGCTGTTAGACCCAGTTGTGAGTCTTTGGAAGGGTCGTTGCCAGAATGGTACTATATACTTCTCACTGCACTCTCTTACACGGCCTAGGATTGTCCTGCTAACATGTTTGATTCCTTCGGAAGGTGATGTGTGCCAGAATTTCTGGTTATAAACTTAATGTTTTCCTTTAGAAATAAGTATTTTGGGGGGTTACTTTTAAACTATATAAAACATCTCTATCCTCATCAAACTATCAATTATCCATCTACTTAAGTATATCTTTGTTCTATTCAGTGATTCATTCTCTATTACTGTCTTTATTTGGTCTGATGCTCAAATTGCTCCCAATTCCAGTTGAACTACAAAAGTTTGTTCAACCTGGTGTCTGTGTCCTTTTTACCTAGCTCCCCTCTTCTGTGTGCAGACCCAGGCTCTATGAAATGAATGGCTATTCCAGGCTTATCTTGACCTTCCAGTCTGTATTTAGCCTTTTCTCGAAGAATCCTTACTTTCATTTGGCGGAGAATGGTCCCCATGCTAGGTGTGATCATTGGTATTGAGGTATCACTGTTTTCAGGTCACAGTGGGCTGATTGAGATCATAAAAATACCTATAACATAAATACTTTTATAGTCTTTCTAGACGTAGAAAGCCTGTGAAAGCCATCTTCACATAATTCCTGTCTTTCCGGTACTTCCTAATCTCTTCTGTTGGGTGAGCTAGATGAGATGATTTTATCATTGATGTCTAATCTGGCCTTTGATTGTGAATTGAAGAAATGCAATCCAAGATGAGCTTTGTATCCATCATCTGAGAGAAGTTGTGGGTAGATGGAACGTTTTGGGGCAAGACATGAGCAAAGATTGAAAAGTGCACACTATATGTTGAATGAATGTATAATACCAAGTCACAACTATTTCACTGCATTAAGATTCATAAGAATTTTCCACTCTTTTCCCATATCCTCTTTTTTGCATTTGGGGGAATCACTGCCTTTTTTTTTTTTTTTTTTTTGCTGTCTTTTAAAGATAAGCTTCTTGATGTTCCTTAAATTTTGAACTAGTTTATTTGCTTATTTTATATGTATTTATCATTTTATATGCTTATATGATATATAACAGATGTATATAAAAAAAGAACAACTTATATCTGGGAGTAGGTGAAATGAGATGGTTAGCAATTTCAGACTCTCTGAATAAAATCAGTGCCAAATCACCTAATGTCTGGTAAATGCTGAGCAGTTGAGGGGGAGGACATTAATTTTGGTCAGTTAGATATAAGGAGTCCAGAAAAGAGGTAAGATCAAGTCTGCCCAGTGACTGGGTAACAATGCTAGACACAAACTTGGTATTTCTATAAACCCATGTGAGTTCAAGTTGGCTATTAAAATACTAAAGTCCACTTTGGTTTCATTAAAAAGGAAAATATGGTCGTTGTAATGAGAACAGGATTAGAAAATCTCATATGTGGTCTGAGCTGGACAAGCTGTGGGCTGGTTCCCCTCAGGCTGGAGGATAACTCCAGTGTGGAGATGTTGCGATGGAAGCTAATATTCCTCTACCCTTTCAGATCTTTATGGATGGGAAATAATGACAAAAGAGATTAGTCAGAAAAGACAAACTTTAATAACGTGGTTAGGAAGGCCCATTCATAGACGAATAGAACCATCCATCTGGTCATCCCAGTGAGGTTTAACAGTTTTTTTGTGAGGGGTGGGAAAAAAAAACAAAACAACTTGGGGTGGGAAAGGAAGGACAGAACATAGAAATCAGCAATTTCAAGAAGGAATTTTGCAGAGTATATCTACCTTAGGAAAGGCTCGCACCTTCTAGACCTCCTCAGAGATTCATTTCCTATTTTTAGGGGACTATCCTACTAGGTGAAAACATCATTCTTGAATCTTCTGTCTCAATTTCTTTCAATGAAAAGTAATCATCAGGGCATTAGGCACAGACTGGGAGTAGCCTGTCTCTGGCCCCCAACAAAGACTAAAATGAAGATAAAATACCTAGTCAATTAAATGCCTTGAACAAGATTTCAGATTGGTCCATTGAAATGATTAAGGTCAATAGTTAATTTGAAATCAAAAGTTTTATCTTATAAATGCACTCCCTTTGTGACTGACATATAAATGCTCACCCTCTATCAGTCTTGAGTCACATTTTCCAGAATGCCCCCAAAGCAGTTGTTTTTCCCACTCCAGCAGGAAAGAAAGCTAGTGGCCAAATAGTAAACTAAAGAATGGTTTTGCTTAATTCTTAATTTTATTTTAAAGAAGTAAAAAGATTTCTGTAAAAGAGGCATATAGAAAATATTGCAAGCATCTTGAATGGTTTAATTATGTGCCAGTGTTATTTCATTTTATTTCATTTGTGATATAGATCATTAGTTTTCTATTAGTTTTTTTAATTACAGTCATAACAGTTTACAAAGTAATGTTATTAAACTAATGTTCTATGACATAAGGGAGAATTGGCTTATTCTGACTTCTGATGTTTCTGGAAAGACTGACTTTTTTTTATGAAGCCATTCTTTTATTTTTATGACTTGAAAGAATTTAGAAACTTGGTGGGAACAATTCCTTCTTGGCTATAAGCTTAGTTTTGTTATCAGGAAATAAGATTTGGTTCAAAATCCTTGATTTTTCAAGGCTTTTTGTCACTGAAGTGATATTATAAGCTCTCTAAATGGTTATTAGCTAGAATTCAGGAATTTTTCCCAGTGTTAGGTGAAGGTGGAGCAAAAGGAGCTTCCAATACAGTGAAGCAGTAACTGCATTGACTCCTCTTTGCCACTAGATGTCCCTGTACAGATGCTCTTTCTACCTGCGAGGCCGCTTCAGGCTCCTCCAAAAACCTTTTCCTTAAATCTAATTTCGCACCTTGGGCCCCACTAGATGATTGTTCCCTCTTTCAGAGGTTTAATCCCTCAGTTGGGCAAAACAAAAGGCTAACAAAATTAGGCTTAGCCATTAGTTCAAATACGTATGTTTATTGACTGTTGTTTGTAGAAAATATGAGAAATGCTGCAGATTTAATTTAGATTTGGTAAAACCTTCAATGAAGCTTCTAGAGTGAGTAATTGGTAATAAAATGTTTGTATTTATGTATTGAATATGAGAACATCTGGCGGTCTGGGAGCTAATGAAATTTTAAAAATAGTCCTACAGATAATATTGATCCTCAAAGGAACTTGGAACTGTTGAGATTTCTTATATAACTCATTATCCCATAACTCTTCTGTTTTCTATACTTGATAAAGGTCAGTAATAACAGTGTCAGACACTATGACGTGATAGCTAAACTTGAGATATTTTTTCATAAGTTTGTTTAATTTTTAGTTCTCAGTTTGCTTGCAAAGGAGGGGATAGCTGAATGTTTTGATTCAAAATGTCTCTTGCCTAGTTAGGTTATATGGGGTTATAAGAATGGATTGGGATAATAAGGAAATGCCTTGTTTTCTGTTTTGAAATGATCAGGATCGTTCAATAAATTTTGGTAGTAAAATTCAACATTTATAATCACCCTTTTAAAAGTCTGAACTTGATTAAAAATTATTCCCATTCCTATTCCCCATTGTTTAGGAAATAATGATTTATTAGAACCAGCAAATCATTTCAAAAGTATTAGATCCTGGGCCTCCCCGGTGGCACAGCGGTTGAGCGCTGGGTTGCGAAGCTGCCCGGGCCTCTGCGGCGCCGGTTCGATCCCCGGCTGCTCCCCGGCCATCAGAGGAGGGTCCCACATGGCGCGCAGACCTCTCCTGCCGCCCGCTGCTCCCCTCAGCAGTGTACTTCGGTCCTTCTGCCTGCTCTGCTACCCGCTCTGGCTCTGGTGAATTCTCTCACCCTCCTGCGCTTCTGACTGTATCCAGTGCTTGTATAAATAAATAAACAAATAAATAAAATAAATCTTTAAAAAAAAAAAAAAAAAAAGTATTAGATCCTGCATTTATCAATTTAATATATTTTATCCAATTTTATGGTTAATTTTTTCTAATATTGATTTATATTTCATGGCATGCTACTTATAACTCAACATGGGAAGGTTATAGGGAAATAAGAAGTAGTGTCAAAAAATAAAATAAATGGAAATTAAAAAAAAAATTATGTTTTAGAGTATTTTTATGTAGACTTCCTTTTCAGTGTTGAAGAAAAAACTTAAGTGAATAGTCGGCCTACTAAAGAAATGGTAATTTGGGGGCAAACTTGCCCAATGGGAATGCATGTAAGACAGTGACCTAGGGGTTAAGTCTCAGCACTAAGGCCTGAGTTGGATCCCCAGCCAGGCAGCTAACCCTCACATGATGCAGCCCACATACAGCACAGCAGACTCTCCTGTCTTGCCCTCTGCTCCCCTTAGCAGTGTATTTCAGTGAATCTTCCTGTTCTACTCCCCACTCTGTCTCTGGTGAATCCTCTCACCCTTTGTATCTCTGGTCTATACCCTAGTTATTCTATGCAAAAAAAAAGAAAAAGAAAAAAGAAAAAGAAAAAAAGACACAGACAGAGGCAATTGTACTGTCTTAAAGGTATGAAGAAAATTTTTGTAAAATAAAAGCTGGAACATATACAACCTTGAGCACAAGGTTATATATTTGAAAATGTGGTTTGAAAATATCACTGAGTAAACTGTGCAAGCTCTTTAGAGAAGGTAAAAGTGATTATTAAGCATATGGTATCAAATAGATAAGAGTTAAGGGGGATGTGGGGAAATCAGAACCCTCATAGATTACTGGTAGAAATATAAAGTGATATAGTCCATTTGGAAAACAATCTGGCAATTTCTCAAACACAGTTACCATCTAACTCAGCAAATGCTTATATGCCCAAGAGAAATATATATTCACATAATAAGTTGTACCCAAATATTTATAGCCCCATTATTCAAAGTGGCTGCAACTTAGAAATAAATAATACAGTAACTACTAATGGACAAATGGTGACACAAAATCTGGTATAGCCATTCAGTGGAATATTGTTGAACCATAGAAAGAAATGAAATACTTATCCAATGTGAACGACCCTTGAAAGCAACATATTAAGTGAAAGAAGCCAGTTACTAGAGACCTTATACTACATGATTGCAGTTTATTATATCCAAGTCTAGACAAATCCACATAGAAAGTAGAAGAGTAGCAGCTTAGGACCAGAGGAGATGGACAGTAGGTAATAGTTTAAGAGTACAGTTTTTTTGGAGGTGGTGAAGTGTTCTAAATTGACTGTAGTGTCATTCGTACAATGCTGTAAACATAAAATCTGATGAATTATATGCTTTAAATGAGTTCTAGTGACTTACATTTGAGGCTATAAAAAAATAGAGAAGAAATATTGGTACTACAACATGGATAGACCTTGAAAACACCCTGAGTGAGAGAGACCAGTCCTCAGGGGAGCCCAGAGGTAGGACTTCAGATATCATTTATACCATGAGCACGGTTACCTAGTGAAATATGTACCACCTGCTTGCATTGGGTTAACAAAGAATATTGCCAGAAAATTAATTCAGTGGATTTGCTTAGTTGGGGGAGCATAACAGTGTTTGGGGTTCTGCAAAAAACTGCTAAAAATCTTCCTTATCTTTTGAGATCCCCAAGGTGGTGGAGAACAGAGTTGGAATGTCTCTTGTATAATATAAAGGATATTACTTGGTATTCTAGACTCTACAACTAATTTTCTGAGCGTTTCCAGATAAGGCATTTTGGCCCCATAGATCTTTTTTGTAGAAAATGAGGAGGTAGAATAAAATGGATTTTGAGGTTCTTTCCAACACTAGTACCTTTGAATTCTTGAACTAGTCCCTTTAATAGAATGTACACAAAGTATTAGGTTGAAATTGGACTGGATTAGAGGCTTATAGCTATGTCAAAATTTAATTTTAGTTCATTGGTCAGTTATATAAAGATGGAGTATGTTTTTTTAAATTTTAAATTCTAGAGCTGTAAAACTCTATTAAATATGAGTTAGCTATTATCTTTGATATTTAAGGACATTGTTTTAATCTATTGCTAGTGGGAGTTCATAGACAGCTTATTTTTGGTGTTTGATATTTTCACCTTCTGTTATAATCACTGAGTTTTAAATTTTATGTGGACTATGAACAGAGAACAAAGTTATCTTTCTGATTATTTTTGAATGACTTTGCATCAACACTGCTACCTGCTTTCTTTGGCTGTGTAACTGTTCTCAGAAAATCACCATGACATGTAAGCCAGGTTAGGGACTAGGAGAGGCACTTTTTTGGGTCAACTTTTTTCTAGTTTACATTTAATGAGTTTCTGCGGGGAAGTCTTATGGCAGGACAGCACAAGAAAGAGCAGAGAGAGGTGCTGTGGTTCTGAGCAGGAACCTGGGGTCTGCTGCACAACTGTTCTTTCTTCTCATTGCTGCTCACACATCAAGCAGTGTCCCGGTGTGTAGGTACGTGACACAGCAGGGGGGTGACATTTTCCCTGCTTACAACTTGGAAACCCCTAAAAATTTATATTCCAGAGGCCCCTAATCCAGCAGGGCATATATTCTTGCATCATTGTGTATCCTGATGGTGGCCTGAGAGTCACCTCATACTCAAAGCTGCAGAGTTGGATCTGATGTGGATGCTTCCTTTACCTATTGTAAACTCCGCCATGAAAATCATCATCATAATATATCAATATACTGACCATATATGCATCAAATGATGGAGTCAGAAGGTATCTCTGGATTTCATTGTACCTTTACATTAATTCATCCAAGCTGGTCCTTCCATTGACCCTGAAAATATGTGCAATGGGTCAATCTTAAGCAATTCGAAGTATCCTAAATTCAAAAAGCAAAATATTGCCACAGTGCATCCACCACTGCAGAACCCATGGTTTACCACCATAAACACTTGTGCTCCCCTCCCTTCTTGCCCCTTTTGTCTTTGTCCTTGTTTCCCTCTTGTTCTTGTCCCTCTCCCTTTCCCTCTGGCTGCCCCCATTCCACAGTCAGGTTTCAAGGGTTACTTTTTTAATTGTGCTTTATTGACCATTTGTATTATTTTTTCTATAGTCTCCATATAAGTGACACCATCAGGCATTTGTCTTCTTTTGACTGACTTCATCCCCTCCAGTTCCACCCATGTTGTCACAAATGTTGAGAGTTCATCTGTTTCATAGTTGAGTAGTATATGTATATACCACATCTTAATCCATTCATCTGTTTTTAGGCATTTATGCTGTTTCCATGTTTTGGCTATTGTCTACAGTGCTGTAGGGACCATGGGATTGCAAAATGTCCAGTCCCAATCTTCATTAAAAGGCAAAACTTGATTTAAAGTTGAAGCTTATGGTCTTCTAGTAATCCAGATCTGTGTGGGCTGGCACACCTGCATCCTGGACACTGGCTTACCTGTGGATCTATGATGAAATTCTGCTCTCATGCTCATCCGGCCTTTTGTTTCCCTTCTCTTGACTTGCTAACTTCACAGTGATCTTTGCCTAGTTAATGTGTGCAAAGGAGTTGCAAGCAAGGGCATTCTACTTGATTGGTACTGTGGAGATGCTGGCACTCTGGACGTGGTAGACTGGAAAGCCTAGTCTTCTTCTCGTGGACACAGGTGGAATCTTCCACAATGACAACCACATTGCAGTTCCTGCAGTTCCCCTCACATGGGCAGATGCATTTCTATTCAGCTAGTGTCTTACTTCTTCCATTGCCTGTGGAATTCAGCCATTAATTCTTTCTCATTTTCCCTGTAGGTGCTTTTAGTAGCTAAAAATTTCCATATAGATCTCTTCCACATGAGATCCACATGTATTGGAAGGAAAACACTTATATACTCCTACTTGTGTTGGTTTCTTCTCTGGAGTTCCCAATAGTAGGGGTCAGAGTCTGCTCTGAGGTCCCTTGGGTTGAAGTGAAGGGTTGAGTAACTCTCTGAAAAACTGTTGAAAGATCCCTTTCTGGGCTCCTGTAATGTTGGCGGTGTTGTTTCTTGATCCATGGTAATGGGTATTTATAGATGCTTGCTAAGTGATAAATCTTCCATGTTTTCTAACTTTACTGCGTGTTAGACATCAATAATAAGAAAACAATAATCAAAATGATATCATCCAGGTGCCAAAAATGATGCAATGTTCATCTTCCTTCCTAATCTCCAACTTCCAGTCTTTATATTTCTTTCATGCAAGTCTTTTTAGGTTATTCAAATAATTCTATACCTTGTTCTACCTCTTCATTTTAGTTTCAATAGAAAATGTACTTTAACATCTGTACATGCTTTTTACCTACAACTGAGTGACTATTAATGTCAAATACCATATTAAGTTTTTTGCCTACATCACCTCAAGACATTTTTTAAAATATACTCAAAGTTAAGAATTGCTGCCTTCATTTTACAAATGGGACAGTTGGGTTCTGGGCTCATGTACCTTGCCCATGTTTTCAGGACACAGATGACTCTGAGAGTTGGACCCAACATTCTCTGATTCTAGAACCCATGCTGTTGCCTCTGAGAACAGTCCCAGTCTCATGTGTGTGACTTGGGGACCATCTCAGTGAAGGTGCACCCACTGACCCCATCAAGTCTCCTAGTATTTCCCACTTGCCGGGTCCAGAGCTCCAGTATTGGTATGAACACAAGTCTGGTGAGCAAAGTCTCCCTGAAACTAGGAGAAATACTTGGGGTGGGGGGTCTTATTTGCTCTTGAGGTGCAAACCAGTGACTGCAAAACTAAATGAAGTAAAAGAGTGAAGTAACAGGGTAGAGCTGGGCACTCATTGATGGGGGTGGGGGGTAATTTAAGTCAATAACACTTGTACCCCAGATGGACCTGATAGCTGGTCCTGTGATAGCAATGAAGTGCCCCTGTGGTGTAGGAACCAACTAAGTGCTGTTTTGCTGATTTCCTTTTTTTGTGGTGCTAGAATATGGGACTTTATATTTTGTTGAGAAAAAGTATAAGGTACCGTGAAGTTGAGAACTGTGTCCCTGGTTTGGAACCAGAGTTACATGCATTACTGTACTTCATTTCCTTGGTAAACACAGTCCACTTAAGTTAAAATATACCCTGAAAGTATTTTTCCTAAAATATGATTTCTGACTTTCCTTATTTTAAATGTTATGAAAATTCACTAGCAAATGAGAAAAAAGAAAAAGCATAGTATAATGATTTATAACTCAACCATTCTAAGGCATGCATTGCTAACCTCTATCATTCTAAGTCTTTTTTCTTTTGACCAAGCTCAAAGCTTGTGCATAATTTCATCCTTTCTATTTTGTAAAATAAGGACCTCCTCCTTGTTACCAAAATCCTTTAAAATCTGCTTTCATATCTATATGATGTTTCATACTGTGACTAAATCACAATTTAGTTAAATATTCCCCTATTATTTAAATACTAGTTTTTTCACCCTGTGTTATTAAGGCTGCAATAAACACATCTGTGTATAAAATTTTTGGCATTATTTTGGTGTATTTCTTTAGGCAAAATTCACAAAAATAGAATTAATGGGTAAAAGGGCAAGCACATTTACAAGTTTTATTTCTCAAGAAACAACAGAAGTAGATTGTAATACAGAGACATACATAAAAATACCATTTTCTTTCCCATTTGCAAGAACAGGGGTGGACCTTGAGGGTATTGTCCTAAGTGAAATGAAGTCAGAGGAGAAACAAATAGCATAAGATTTCACTCATAGGCAGAATATAAAAAAGAAAGCAAACAATCAAATACAACAAATATAAACTGATGCAGAGAACAGGGTGGTGACAACCAGCAGCAATCAGGAAGGGGATTTAAATGGGGGTGGGGGTGAAGGTGGTCAGGGGGGTCATTTATGTGTTGCAGGATGGAAGCTAGACTCTCAGTGGAGATCATGGGGTAGTGTGTGCAGATATCACATGATAGTGTTATATACATGACATTTACATAATGCGCTGAGCCAATGTTCCTTCAATCATAGTTGATCAGGAAAATCATTTTTCTGAAGAGCAAGTGGTAAGAATATATAGTTGCATGTGTTACCTTCTTAAATTTTCCTCTTAAAATAAGCAGCACTGAAGTTAATGGAACAGTGTGAAACAATTTTATTTTTAGAGTACCTATTTGAAGGAACTCAAATTATTTTATCACATTAATTCACACAATTCTTTGAGGTAGGTGGCAAGATTATTATATCGTAATTGAAAAAAAATGGAGCTAATGCTGTTTTCAAATTCATTCAGCCAGGATTTGATAGAGCCCCAAATAGTCTTTACCTTTTTTTCAAAAAGAATTTTTATATCTTGCTGGCTGTATATTAGTGACCTTGATATGACTTTTAGCAGAAGACTATTTATATAGCAACGGGAAAGAATATAGACATAGTAAGTGCTAATCCTCCTCATAGAATTTCAGCACAGAAGAGAAGGGCATAAAGATGAAATTCCCTCATTTTGCAGTGCCTGAAAGAGTTCATGTAAAGAATGGATTAGCTCCTGCTGTTTTCCTCCTTGGATACATTAGAGCATATTTAAAATAAGCTTCATTCTTCAGTAACACAAAACTTTCACCTTCTATACATTTTTCCTTTAACTCTAGGTAGATAAGTATGTCTATACATTTTTCTAATGAAGTCTTCATTCAACGTTTATTTTAAAAAACATGTCTTATTTTTCTTATGTTATGCTTGTGTTACAAGAACGCTGCCTCCCAAGCGGCAGCCCTGAGCACAGCATGGGGTAAGAGGGTCAATGAGCAGCCTTGAGGGGCTACACCACATAGGTGTAGCCCCGACCCAAGGACAGTCTTGGATTTATCCAGAATCAGGCTCATAGAAGATGGGCAAACACACGGGGAGTGTACATGCGTGGGGATGCTAGATCTCCTGGTGCAAGCTAGGGTGGAGTAACCAGGGGTTATTGCTTGGGGGGGCTCCGTAGTTCCTGCTAATCAAAGCATACTACCTCGAGTCCCTCTTCTTATCTAACTTTCTGCTAATCTTTACAAGTAAGGTATTGGAGCTGATCTTGGTAATCTGGCCACAGTATCTGCTTGCTGTTTTCAGCAGATACTGGTTCCCCAGTATGTTCTTTTTTTTTTTTTTTTTTTTTTAAAGATTTATTTATTTATTTATACAAGCCCTGGGTACAGTCAGAAGCACTGGAGGGTGAGAGAATTATTCACCAGAGCCAGAGTGGGGAGCAGAACAGACAGACTGATGAAATACACTGCTGAGGGGAGGAGTGGGAGCGGCCGGAGAGGTCTGCGCGCCATGTGGGACTTGCTGGCGGCCGGGGATCAAACCAGCGCTGCAGAGGCTTCAGGCAGCTTTGCAGCCCAGTGCTCAACCTCTGCACCACCAGGGGAGGCCCTCCCCAGTATGTTCTCATACCAGGACTTTTGTTCTTGGGAGAGGCCTCCTTCCTTACTATATGTTTTGCTTGACCAGCAGGAGCTCTAGGCACCAAGACAATAGCACCGAGAATGAGAAAGGCTGGGGATTCCACATAAGACTGCAGAGATAATAACGCTAATACTAGGTTCATTGGTTGGTTGAGGATTAAATCTGTGGACTGAGACAATGCCATATAGCTCATAGATGAGTGATAAATTCTAGCCACAGGGATATTGGACTTGAACTTGGGTGTAGCAGAAAGTCAAAGAAGTAGGGAATCCAGGTAGCAGGGAAGGAGATGTGGAAATGAGTGGTCATGGGTTCCAGGTTAAGAATCTAGAGAAAGACTGAAATGTTAGGAGAGAGCAAAGGTCAGGCATCTTTATTTTAATTTGGAGTGCAGACAATGGTGAATGAAAAGGACCTTTCCAAGTAATCAAAGTATAAAGAACATAACTACAGAAAACATCCCCTAGGGAGACTATAGTTACCAGCAAGACTAGTTTTTGAGTGGCACAGTATAAAAGCAATCATTTTATTGTCTCTGAAATGTAAATAAACAATGAATACATGCTTTTTTTAAAACTTGATCTATTTCATATCAAAAAAATAAGAGAAAAGTAAATACTCAAGTTTTTATTATGATCATTATCAAAGGACAGAAAGTATAATACATTAATTCACTTTATTGATGGAGAGAAGAAATTCAAACTTAGAAATTGATTTCTTGACAAACTTTAGAAATTTCTAGGGGGAAGTTTCATTTTCAAAATAAGATTTTCCAGTGGCCATAGAGAGAGAAAAGATGCCATTTCCCTATGAGCAAAGAGGCCTCCAAACAGCAGAAGACAGTTCTCAGGAATGGGGAATACTGGCAGAGCTGCTGTCCCAGCACAGAGTAAGAAAGCTCTTTAGTGCCGTGGGCCAGAGCTCACACAAAAGAACAATTCATTCTTATATCTTCAGTTCAAATAAATATATGCTTCATGGATCATGAGTCTCTCCACACAAGTAAAAAATAATGTGCTTTGCCTATTGACACAGAAGCAGTAAGGTCCTTGGGTGAGAAATGCTGTGTGAGTTGAAATGATAGACAATCATTTGTAGAAGGAAGTTCAAGAGAAAGGACATCATTTCTGAAGAGAAAGGCTTAATCTGTAGAGAGGGTATTCTGCCATGTGCGATAAGAGAAAATTTGAGTGAGAACAGTATTATATCAAGGGTTACAAGGGTGATGTAACAAATGAACATCTTGGAAATCAAAGTAATGGATTTCTGATTGTACATACCAGCCCATTTGCAGTGATTCTTGACTTTAAAGGCCAAGTATAAATGATTTACTTTGACAAAGTTAAGAATTTGTAAACAATTAATTCCCGATGACTTGCGGGGGGGGGGGTGGTATTGGAATTATTTTTCTAGAACTTTCTCTGAAAAAATATTTTTTAAAGCTTAGCTTACCCTTATAGCAAGTCATTTGACCAGATAAAATTTTTCCTAACATATCTCAGACCTTCAACAATTTTTCATTCCCATTTTTTAATATCATTCATTCCCAAAACACTAGTTTCATCTTGACACTAAATCCTTTCCAAAACAGTAGACTATCCATTTCCAATATATTCCTTTCTTAAAAAATCAATGACATATCATTATTTTGTATCCTTGCTTGTTTTTCATAATATGGGATTTCTCCCTCACGTGGGGTCCCTGTAGCTGTCCCACCAGCAAAGCACCCACAGTCTTCCACCACAGTCCATTCTGCACCCCCCTCCAATGCATCAAATTTATGGACAGCTTTCAAGGTTTGAGTTTAAGACGTGTCTTTGTGTGACCTTTTATTTGGTTTCTCTATATTCCATGTATAATTGACACCATTTGGTATTTCTTTCTCCTTTTGGCTGACTTCACTTTCTCTGAAATTTTTAATCTGACAATGATTTATTCTTTATACTGTTTTTATTGTTGTGTGGTTTTCATTTTTTTTTCCTTTGGTCTCAGAAAAGGTACTTAAAATTTTTTTTTGTCATTGCCACTTTACAGGTGAGCTGCCCTTGGTATACTAATAGTTAACAACTGGCAGGAGATAAAACCAGGCAGGTATAGATGTTTGTGGAGAAATGACATTGGAAAAAAAAATGCTCAAAAGTGTAAAGGAAGAGCTTCCCTGTGACAATGAACAGACCCTGTGAATGAGCAGAAACAGCTCCACACAGGTGTGATGGCAACTGCTCTCTTATTTTTGGATGAGATTGGTTTGGAGAGTTTGGCTTTAATCATTTTATAGGCGAGAAGCCACAGGAAACATTCTGATCAGGCAAAAAAAATGTGCAACAAATTTTATGTTTAAGATATTGAAGCCAGGAGGTCTTTTGTTTATATTCAACATTTGCCTGGACTTTGTGTGCTCTAGGAAACAAGGAGGAAGTGGCGCTCTGCCATTTACCTTGTACCTGACCACTGCCTAGCCTGTTAGCTCATTCATTCATCCAGCCAATATTTAATAAGGGCCGAGTGCGAGTGAGTGTGCATGTCAGTATGAGTGCACTTGAGTGTGTGTCTGTGTGAGAGAATGAGTGTGCATGTGAGTGTGTGTGTGTGCACGTGCACATGCCTGTGAAAGACCCTGGGTCTAAAACAGTAACAAAATCATATGAAGTCCCTCCCTCCTGCAGCTGAGTTTATGATCTCAAGGGGGCAGAAAGCTGTGAAGCAGCTACTTGGGGGCTGGAGTTATTGACAGGTACAGGGAAGAAAAACTCTGACATAAAAACTTAATATACTTTTTTATGAATCTTAAAATGGTGTTATTTGTGGTGGTCATCCATAAGTAATGTTCTCTTCTAGCCAGTTAATAATTTGATCAACAAATTTGATATCAACAAGTAATTTGATCAGCAAGTAATTTGCTGGTAATTGGAGTCTTGTTAGGACACGGAATTGAAAGTGATCTTGTTTTCTTGTGCCACTTGAGAGAATTATGCATCTTAGATTCTTCTTCAGGGAAAAAAAAAAGAAGGGTCTAGAACAGAGTCCATTTTTCTGTACAATGTGCACTTGATGAGTCCTGATTTCCAGGGTTGGGTCCGAGTCTTTGGGTCACTTTGTTATAGAGCAACCCCGATATTAAACGGGTTCCTGGCTGTGGGTCCTCACCCGCGCGCTTTAAAGGGACTTATGAATACTCTACTACAGACACACACAAAAGGGTTAATAAAAGGTTTATTTACAAGAGGAAAGGAAATAAGGAAAATGTACAACTCAGGGAGAAAATAGGGAAATAAAGTCTTTAATGCGTCCTACCCGATCCGACGACCTGGAAACCCAAAGTCACTCCCAGAGCTGGCCGGAGGCTCTGCGCTGGCCCAGAGCCCAAAATGGAGAGCGAGCCCCCCAAAGCCCACGTGTCTGCCTTTTGTATCCACCTGGCTGCTTAACCCCACCCTCAGGTCCCAGCCACCTTCCCTTTGGTGGTGATGGGATTTGGAGTTCCCAGTGTCTTTGGCTTTGACCTGGGGTGGGGGTGGAGTCCACAAAGCCTGTATGGAATTTGCTTTGGGACCGCCTTTTCCCCCTAACAACTTCCCCTACTGTTCTATATGGGGGTCATTCATTTTTAGTTTGGAGGATTGAGATGAGTTGGATGTGGATTAATCATGCATTAATCTTGTAGTTTTGTTTTACCTGTGATTTGGAATTCAGTTATTACCTTCTCCACCTCATTAGCCTTTTAGTCCAGAGTTGACTGAGTAGACTTGTTGGTTGGAAAAGTTAACTGCTTCCAAACCACAGAGATGACTTCTCTGCATGACGTCAAATAGTGGTTTCAAATATCAAAGGACGTTCAGGCAGGCCAAGCAGGCCCGGAACAATAGAGACCAGTCTACTGTGGCAGCTCAGGCTTGTGGTTCTCTGCCTTGACTGGAAGTTATAAAGTTGGAGCCAGAAGCAAGACATTCTGCCTCCTTAGAGAAATCCTAAGTATAAATTAGTCAAAAATTAAGTAATTGCCATTTGGCATGGGCTTGAAAAGGTCTTAGAGTCTTGAATATATTTAAATGCCATAAATGGTGAAATTTGCAGCTCATTAAATGGGAGGAAATGATTTAAATAATAAACTCCCAAACTTCAAACTCACTGCTATTTTCTTTTACCACCTTCAATATTCAGCCAGGAAATAGTGTCATAGAAAAAACAATCTTGTGGTTCAACTCCTTGCTGCAGAAGAAGTACATTCAAGTTTATCTTAAACTAATTCTTTCAAATGAGTATCCAAGTGATCCTGAAAAATATCTAAGGGAGGTTCCATAAACTCCTTTGGTAAACTCAGCAGTGTTTGAATGACCTTGTAGTTCAAAGGTGGTTCCCAGTATTTAAACTCTGAATTTCCTGACTGATGTCGGAATATCATCCATGAGTTTGTTTTGTGAATATCAGAGATGGGAAAGAGCTATCTTGAGACTACTAAGAAATACTAACAGCGCTTTTGCATTTGCTGTACTATTTCCTGGAAGTTTTACATTTCTTATTCTTTCAAATGTGCTATAAAAATAGTTATTGAACTCATTCATTTAGGATTTTTGTTAAAGAAATTATATTTGTAAACTGTAACCTTCATGGAGCAGTCACGTTAACGGTGGCGTGTTGGCATGCTCTCTTTGTGATTTTTAATTTTTTTTGTTATGACTGTGAATGATGGGGATTATTCAGAAAAGCCTAAATGTTCTAGTTCTATTTCTTGGACTATAAATAGTGCAGATAAGATTTACACAAGTCTGTGAAGTTTCCATTGACTTTATTAGAACTGTGTTTTCCACTGGTTATTCCTAAGGGGCGAGGTCAGATCTGATATGGGGTTGGCTCGGCATGAATATCGAGTATAGTGCATACACATGGGAATGAAAGCCAGAATATGAAAAATAGGAAAAAGTGATGGTTTTGGCCCAAAATAATATTTTTGGATTCATAACCATGGTTGCTCACCTACTTTGTGTATCTGTGTGTGTGTGTGTGTGTCCATCCATTCTTGAGATTTTATATATCACTTACATGTGATAAATGTCTAGATTTCTGTTCTTGCTTAAACTCTTCTGAATGTCTCTACTTGGGAGTTTTATGAAGAACTTCTACTCAACACTCCCAAGATTGAATTCTGCTTTCAAACCTGACTTTTGCTGTCATAGTATAAGATGTTCCTATTTATCCACTCAATTGTTCAAGCAAGAGACCTTCTTCATTTCATATACTTGAATGAGTTAGGACTCACTTTACTCTTAAGTTATAGAAAGCTTCTTTTGATAGTGGCATGAATGAAGTAGAAATGTATTTTAGCGGCACATAAAAATCTGGGTTACTACTTCAGGACTAAATGGTGCCCCATAACATGAAGGACAAAGGTTCCTTATATCTTATTGCCTTGTCTGGATGGTGACTTCTAAGTTGCAGGCAGCAGGTGGAAGAAGAGAGGGGGAAAAAAGAGCAAAGGGCATGCCTGATTTATCTAATCAGAAAGATTCCCAGAAGCTGCCATGTGACCACTTCTGCTAACCATCCCATTGACCTGAATTTAGTGATATGACTAACCCTAACTGTAAAGAGAAAGCAGAAGCTACAGTCTTTGTTCCGGAAAGTACTGTGCCAATTCCAAAACGAGAGCTTTATCACCATCAACAAAAGGGAAAATGGATAGTGGGAGAGCCCCCGTATTCATGAAGACATTATTGATCATGAATCTCAAGATGATGGTGTGTACTCCCACAACACTACCTGCCCTACATAAGGATTATAACACCCAAATGCCATGAAATTACTCATCAAAGTCCATGATCTCTGGGTATGCCTGATGTTTCCATCAGCAGCAAATATAGCCTCTTGCAGTTTTGTAAAAGTGAGCTTAAAGACATTCTATTTGCCCCATAAGCATTCAAAATCTAATGACAGAGTAGGAGAAGAATAATGGCTACAAAAGTCCCCATCCAGAAAAGAGGGGAATGAGAGATGCAGAGAACTTACCATCTATAGCATTTATCCTAGTCTGCGGGACAGAAACAATGAAGATTCTCTTCTGCCATTAGAAAAGTTCCCAATTATTCACCCTACTTTCTATGACTCCTGTCTTAATCCTTTGGGATTTCTTTTTCACTCCACTCTCCTTCAGGGCTGGCTTGGCGTATACTCTCCTTGAAGATGCAAAGCTTTCCTAGTCCATTTCCTGCTAGTATAGGTGAGGGGCATTGTTTTGGGGGAAAGGGGTGCTGTGGAAAGATGCACAGTGAAATTTCCTAGAAAAGATGCACAGTGAAATTTCCTAGAAAAAAAAAATGTGGAAGTCAGAGAAGATAGCCAAGGATGGTATTCCTGGGAAAATCAACATTTAAGAGTTAGATGGAGAAAGAGGAGCTGACAAAGAGAGAAAATGATGAGAAACAGGAGAAGTGCAAAGTTGTGAAGTTATAATATCACTGGGAGGGAGAATTTCAGGCAAAAGGATGTGTTCATATGTTTCAGGGTGATAAAAAACACACAAATGGAAATGCCCATAAGGTTTGGTAATTGGGAGCCATTTGAGACAACACAAGTCTACTTCAGGGGCCAGTTGGTGGGCACAAAATCCCCAGGTGTTGGGAGTTTGAAGAGCAAACAGATACCAAGTTTGAGCCTGGTTATAAGAGAATGAGAAGTAAGGGGAATAATCACGATTCATTCTTTTTTTTTGAATAAGGTGAAAAATATATGTATTTAAAATGAGCCAGCTAGACTGTTTAGATGATTCCAATTTTGTTGGCTACATCCAAAGCATCCTAGTCAGGAGCCAGTTGAACATATGCCTTTTTCTCTCCATCGGGTCTGATCAGGGTGTTGTTGGCCAAGTCAGTGTCATACAACTTCACAGCGGGCTTGATCTGGGGCTTGTTGGCCTTGAAGTCCACCCTGAACATGGGTGTGTCATTATCTTTTGTCTTCTTCTCGGCTGACTAAGTGATTGAGGGAAACTTGATGACGGCTTCATGGTCAAATTTGTTTCTCCTGGGGGTGCTCCTTAAGGGATATTTGGGTTGCCTGTGGAGCCCAGTGTCTTGGACTCTTGGAAGGGGGTGGTGTGTGGATCTGTTTTTTAGAGGCGGTAGATGCCTTTCAGCACTGATTTCTTGGCTTTCAATGCTTTGGCTTCAGCTTTGGGAGGGGCGGGGGCTTCCTTTGCTTTCAACACCAGCTGTCTTTGTGTAAAGGGTTTAGATATTTCTTAAGAAGGGAGAGTTTTGACCTGCAAGACAATAGGGAAAGACGTCATCTATTCTGTTAACTCTCATAACCCTGGGTCAGTTGATGTGCTTCACATGGCAGGTGGCATTGCCTGGGAATTTAAGGTTTATTTTTCTTTGCCAGATAATTGACCGAGTGAAGAGGACAGCCTTACCCAGAGATCAGGAAATTAACAGACAGTGGAGGAAAAAGAACAATTTTGATACCCAGACGTGCTTACTGAAGAACATTCATTTGTAACAATATCAGTGCAACGGCTATTTGTTTTGTGCGTGGCACTATGCCTGATGCCATGTAGTGAGCATTCCCTGAGAAAAGGATCTATCCTTGTAATTCAGTCTCTATTGCAGTCAAGTTTAATGCCATGACACTCATTTAAGTCACCGATACAGCGGTCCTTGTAGGAAAATCCTCTTAGTATTTGGGTAGCAGTTTAAATTGTGTCCTTCTTGAGAAATATCATTAAATTCTTTTGGTAAACTCTAAGGCTGTTGGAATGACCTTGAAGTTACAAGGGGGTTCTCAGCACTGAAAGCAAACTTCCTTGCTGATGTCAGAATCTGCACTTATCTTTTTCCTTTTCCATGGTAATTCTAGATAACACCCTCACATAGCATCCATGTGCCAGGCACCATGGCAAACCCTTCACCTACATCTTCTCCAGCTATTTCCACAATGTCTCTTTGAAGAAAGTGCTGTCGTAATTCCATGGGTGAGGTTAAGTAACAGACTTAAATTTTCCTTTCTTTTTAGCTGCCGGGAAGCTTAAGCAAGCCCTTTCAGAAGCAACTGCCTTCACCTCAACTTGTGTGTGTGTGTGTGTGTGTGTGTCTGTAAAGGATATTTTGCCTTAGGTTATTTTCAGAATTCTCAAACATTCATTCAGATAGGATAATTTAATTTTAGTTTAAGGCTCTTCACCCCCCCCCCAAACACACACCATCCCTCCACACACATACACATAAACACACACATACTATTATATATGTAAGTTTTTATATATAAGCTACTTTTTACATAATTTCTCGTCTAAATCTTTTCCATTCCTAAAAATAGTTGTATTTGCTTTTTTTTTTTTTTTGATGTCTACACATTGAATTTTACATTTACAACATTAATGTAGTTCTGTTCTATTCTAAGTTGAATTCCTAGTTTGGATCTTAGACTTGGGATATTTTTACTAATTAAATAATGACATCTATAATTCATCTATAATTCATGTTCCTTGAGGTCAAAACATTGTCTCTATAAATATAATACTTGCAACTATATGATATTTTGGGGAGAGAACTAATAAAATGGATATTTAAAATTCAATTTAAAATAGAGGGTTGTGAAGTAAAAGTGGATGTTTTATTAATTTACCTGGTTGTTTTAGGGAAAACTTTTCTCTGATTTGTATAATTTCTTGTTAAAATATGAAATTATGAAATAGTTTTTTTAATCTATGTATTTAAAAAATAGTTTGTTCTCATTTCTTATGCTCTTTAGAGTTTCTACTTAGGAATTCTAAAAGCCTGCATGATAATAACCTCCCGAAGACTTCCAGGCTGACTATATGGATAAAACTTATTTCACCAATTGTATTAGGTCAACTTAAGCAGGTGTGATTTACTGCCTAAGGGGTTAGGAAACTAACCTTCATTTCCTCATGTTTGTATTTAATTTTGACACATGTAATTAGAAAGATAATTTATAATATGGAATGCTTCCCCATATTAATCTTTAACCATTAAAGGATAACTAAGGATAAGAAATATTTTCCAGTTTGACATTGCAAGAGTTTTATTTTTGAGAAGTTGATAATACAGATAATTGCTTTGAGTGCCAAGGTTTTACCAATTTAAACTAAGTTGGGTTATTTTCTCAACTTAGAATGAGTTTGAATGCATATGCATTGAATTGGTTTGGTAATATTTAAAACAACTATATCAGTTTACCACTGGCCTTTTGGGTGGAAATCCTTATGTAGGTTTCCAATTTATTATTCCAGAAGTAAAACAACCCTTCTTTCAGAACACACTTCATGAACAAATGTGTAAGCAACTGTTGCACAAATACTGTCTTTGAAATGGCAGTAGAATACATGAATAGTTCTTATCATTAATATTTATCGAGTCTTCTTTATAGGACTAAAACTCCCCCCTCAAAGAGGGATTTTTTTTTTTTAAAGATTTATTTTATTTATACAAGCACTGCGTACAGTCAGAAGCGCGGGAGAGTGAGAGAATTCACCAGAGCCAGAGAGGGGAGCAGAACAGGCAGACCAATGAAGTACACTGCTGAGGGGAGCAGTGGGCGGCAGGAGAGGTCTGTTGCGCCATAGGGGACCCTGGCCGTCGGCCGGGGATCGAACCGACACTGCAGAGGCTGTGGGCAGCTTCGCAACCCAGTGCTCAACCGCGCCACTGGGGAGGTCCAAGGGATATGTTTAATGGGAGATATTGAGACAACACAAGTCTATTTCATTTGATAAAACTGAGTTAGAAATGACTAACAATAAAGTTTGAATATACCCCCCCCATTCCTGCATATACACAAAACTCACATGATTATGATAGAAAAACAGCTTTTCTATCTCTCTATGTAACTAATTTAACATTGTGAACATGTGAACTCGATGGTCTGCAAATGTAAATGGTTTTCTCTCCTTTCTAATCACACTGCATTTCCTAGTGAATTTCTTCTTTCCATTACTTAGCATCACCTTATATGGAGCCTTATTTCCCAGAAGACTGATTTCCCCCTTTTCTCAAAAGGGAATAGAGTTGGGGAGGGACACAGTTTATCTGGAGGTCTCCACCTCTCCTTTGCTTTTAGGGGTCTCTGACTGTACCTTTGGGTATATAGGGAGGACGCACAAAAGAAATTATTTTCTTATACTACGTGTGTGGTATAGGTTGCCTGTTGTGGGAGGTTAGCCTGTGATCACAGTGGCTCTGTCATATTCCTGCCGCTTCTGCCTTTCTCTATTCATGTAGTTTTTGGAGAGAGTACACCCCTTTCTTGGGGTGGTGTTGGTTTTAAAGGAAAGGAGCATTTCTGGGGCTTCTTGGTGGCTGTGGTGCCAGTCTCCTCTCCTAGGGGGAAGCCTTCAGCTCAGGTCTGTTGTATCCTTGGTGACTGGAGAGGTGGGCATGGGCTTGAGTTGCTCTCTGTGTCCCCCTCCTATACACTGAGCCATGTCCTTTTCTGCCTTGCATATCTCCTTCCTTAGAAATAACCAGTTCAGCTGTGGCCACAGTGTGTAAGCTCATAATGTCCCCAGACACACGTCATGCACCTTAAAGAAGACCCTAGTCTTGCCCAGCACCTTGGTGCACAGATTCTGGAGCTCCTTAGGTCCGGATGGTGACCTCCTAGAGTCGAGAGTTCTGGGAGGGTTCATTCTCACTTTGCTTTTGGGGACACAAACCCCATTCACCTTGAATGATTCACACCTTAGGAGCTGTATTGTCTCCTCTTCCATTCTCTTCCTCTTGATTGAATGTGTATTTGCATTAGAATGGGGGGTGTGAAGGATTGAGGGCAGAACCAGATTAACTGCTGTTTAATCAATCCTGAGGTTGGGTTTAGATCATTATATTTTTTCCATTTTCTTACATCATTGTTCATTTTTGTACAATATTTGATTTCTCCCCTCAGGTGTAGTCCCCATAGTTCTCCCACCACCACAGTGCTCATGAACATCGCTATAGTCTCTTGTGCTCATCCCTCCTCTGTTTTTACCCCCTCCCTCCCTCCCCCCTGCTGTATGCCAGCTTCTTGATATATTCATCTGTTTGGGGGCATTGGGGCTGTCTCCATATCTAAACTATTGCAAATAGTGCTGCAGTAAACATGGGAGAGCGGTTTCCTTCTCAATTGGTGTTTTTATGTCTATTGGTAGATTCCTAAGAGTGGTATCACTGGATCATACGGTAGATCCATTTCAAGTGTTTTGAAGATTCTCAACACAGCTTTCCATAGTGGATGGAAGAGTTTATATTCCCAGCAGCAGTGTAAGAGGGTTCCTTTTTCTCCACATCCTCACCGGCATTTGTTGCCAGTTGTTTTTTTTTTTTTTTTTTAAATATGGTCAGCTCTGTTTTTTTTAACCCCCTTAGAACATTTTACTTAACCTAGGTATTCTCAGTTTTAGATTCTGGTTGTTAATTTCAGGGCACTAAAAAAGAAAAATTTCAATCAACAGATGTTACATAGAGAAGAAATCAATGCCACCTAAATCTCCTTATCTGTGGATCCTACTGTCATTTAAACTTTTTTTATCTTTGTCATTTTATATACACTGCTTACTCAATTTTTTTTAATCATTCCTTTTCCTAGTTAAAATTGTAGCAAGAGATAATTTTCTCATGGTCTTGCAAACTATTTATAAAAATAACTTTCAATGCAGAAAATTATTGCTATATGGTTTTAATACTGACCATTTCACTGACTAATCACTTCACAATTTAGATAATTTAAATTGCTTTATATTTAAAATTATAAATTTTGCAGAGAAGAACATCTTTGGGCATCTGTTTTTTTCTATTTATTGGATTATTCCATTTATATAAATAAAAATGTCTACTTCGTGAATGACAGCAGAGTTACTGTATCTCAGAACTTTGGAAAACATTTTGTATTAAATATTTGTTTGATTTGGTGTTGATACTTTCTAAGCTATCAACTTTCAGTCTAGATGAAATCTTCAAATTCTTTTTACCTCTAACTACCTTCTGTCTTTAAGTTGATTTTTAGTGGAGTATATTTATTATTTAATATTTTATTTTCATGGTTTGGCAGCAAAAGAGATTTATTTCCACTCTGGGACTTTGGCAAGAGCTTTCTGAAAATCCCAGAATCATACCAACCAATGTACATTCTCTGCCATGCAAGACCACATGGTCACTTCCCTGAATCCAAACAGTTTGGTCAACCTGGGGGAGATCCTGAGGACTCTGCCTGGCAGTCCTGGTGGAGACCGCTGAGTTGGCTTCTTTCTTTTAATGAGTTCATCTAGTACCATAGACTTTTTTTTTGGAATACGCCCAGCCTTTGATTGAAAGCTTTTCAGTCAGAGCTTGGAATGAAATGAAACAAGTTGTGGAAAAGAAAATGGTAGCACTCTCTGCTCCTTATCTCAGCTCAGGTGGACCAGGTGTGGATTGCTTCCTGGGGAACCAACAAAATGAATAGAATGGACACATTTCTGTTACAGGACATGGAGGGGGCCCCTAAAACCCCCAAACCTGCTCACTCTAAGTTGATTTTGCTGTCCGCCTCATCAAGACAAAACATACTCTAGTATGTAAGACCTTCAATGGAGAGGAACTTTAATACAATTAGTGTGCAATACAGAAAAGGGGAAGAATGGAAAGAACAGAGTTTCCAAATCAAGCACCCAAAGTTACCCATCCCCTCACCGGTAAATGTGCAGCTAAACAGGGTTGGTCAAAGCTTGTTGGCCTGCCACAAGTTTAAGGCACCTCCTGGTGGGGACCCATAGAAAAGGGTCAGAAACAGCCAGACAAGTCTGGAAGGAAAAGAACAAAATCAAAACCAAGATCAACACTGCCATTTTTAACCTTCCCATGAGTCTCTCACCCACATCTATTTCACCCAGTCTAAGGCTGAGAAGCAAGTGCAACTTCTTCACATGTCCCTCTGCTCCATATGCCTCCTTCAGGTCTCCTTCTTGGTCTCCATTCTTCTTCCTTCCCCAGCTGCTTCTCCTCCCTACTCAGCTCCACCCTCCCTTGGGTGGGGCAGGGAACCTGGGACCTCCCATTTGCAAATGGCACAGCAGTCCATATCTGCAGCAAACAACTATCAGAGTGGCTTTTTTATTTCCGCTGTCCCTTGCAGACCTGGAGAGAAAAGAGAGCATCCTAGACAATGAATATGAGCACTGAATTTCTAGAGGATCTAACCCATGAAGGTCTTTACAGTTGAATTCCACTGTCACCATTTCCTGTGGATTCCTGTTCCTTGGGTGGAGTGCTCGTGATGACAAGGGGATGCAGACACTGTCACGATCATGCATCTTTGCATCTGCTGGGATTGCAGTTGTTGGTGGAGGGAACTAGATTCAAATAGGCCATGTGCTAGCCCAGGTGGAAGGTCTTGACAGATCGATGAGCAGAGGGGTCTTCCAGAGAGAGTGAGCTGGCAGTGGTTGTCATGTATTCATTGGGGAGTGAATAGGAATGGCCTGGTGATTTAGGTCTTCAATCAGGCTACTTGGTCACTCATTTCTTAGAATGGGATGTGGGAAGAAAATGGAGATTGTGCAATAGCAGATTAGATCTACAAGGAGGAGATGATCCAGAAAGAATTTTAAAAAGGCACAGTGTGAGAAACTTGTCAAAAATGAGAAGAATCCCCATTTGTCCCAAGCCTGAAAACTACCCAGGATGTTTCTCAGGACAGCATTGTGTTTTTATTTGAGGGAGTGACCTAGAGAAAGGGAATCCCCAACTGAGCTGTTTACTAGATCTCGAGTCATTTTGTGGGTCCTGTCAATCTTCTCAGTTAAAGGAACGCTTCACCAGATTTTGATAAGCTAACCAAACCATGCTACTAAATGATTCTATTAGATATCATGATGTCATCCAGTTAAAGCAGCGCCGACTCAGTGAAGACAGCGAAATGAATGCCCTTCCTCTCCTTCCACCTTGGTGGGGGCCTGCTCTGTTCTCTTATATGTTGTAACATTGCAAGGAAACTGCCACCCTGGAGGATCTTTCCAGAGGTCTGCTGAAAGGGGAAAAGAATAAGCTAGAAATAAGTATATGAGAAGTAAGCTGATGTAGAAGTGATATCAGAGATGTGATGGTGAACACTGCTTTGATAGATATCCATAAAGGTTTAGACAAAGTCAGACCAGGCCTGTGGATGAAATGACCTTCTCTCAATTAGAGTTGAGCTATAAATTATGTTTTTCACAAGATCTATAAATTATGTTCATCACAGGACAGTGATGTCCTGTGGCATCTCTGGAGTAAGATATTCAGAAAACAACATTATAAATAGAGGCCTTTTGCTAAGTTGGAGTTGACAGGAGGATGGAAATTGAGGGGGGCACTCAGGGACAGGCAGAAGACAGAGGTCTCTATAGTCTTCTGTTAGCTTGGTGTTTATGTCTGCTATCATCACTACCTCTCCTGTGTTTCCTGTCAGCCACCATCAAAATAAATCAACATAAAAACACATTAGAGTTTAGACAAGGAGGAGAAGGATAAAATTAGGCTACATTGTCTACAGCATGAAAAACAATAAAGATTATATAAAAAATGAGATAAAAAGTTACAAACATAAAGAAAAAGTAATATAGAATTTATTAAACTTAAAACTAATGGACAAAAAACTTACATGAAAGGGAATGACTACATTGTGGTATTTGTTGATAAAGGTCAATATAACTATTAGAAGAAAAAGATGAGACAAAGGCTGATACCAAACAGCAAACAGAAATGACTAAATTTCAAGTGTTTAAAGTAAAAGATATCAAAGACAAATATAAAAGCAGGATGTATTAAATGAGAAAGATGGACGGTTCAAAGAAAATATTTAAACGGCCAAGAGGTGCTCTAAAGTTCCTCAACATTACTTCAACATCAGGGAATGCAAATCAAAACTGTACACAATGAGGTATCATCACCTCATCTCAGAAAAGACCAGAGATAAAAAGTACTGATGAGGATATTGAGAAAATGGAGCCCTTGTACATGGCTGGTGGGAATATAAATTGGCACAGCCATTATGGAAACAGCATCAAAGTTTCCAAAAAATAAAAATAGAACCATGATATGATACAGAAATTCCACTTTTGGGTATATACCTGAAGGAAATGAAATAATTATGTCAAAGAGGTATCTGTAGTCTGTTTTTACAGAGCTCTTCCTAAGAACCAAGTTCTCATAAGGAAAATGTTTTCCCCTTCCCTGCCTTCCTGTCCCTAAATGGCTTGGTCATGAATATTAACTAAACTTACGTGGTGATCATTTTGCAATATATTTAAGTCAAGACATTATGCTGGACACCTTAAACATACAGAATTCTATATGTCAACTGTATTTCAAAATAACCCAAAGCTAAAAAAGATGGATGGTAAACATAGAAAGCAAAAATAAAGTAGCATAATTCAGCAATAAGCTACAACAATGCTGAGCTGTAAAAAATAGATGTTTTTCAAAAGACAAAATATAACCCGAGGAAAATCAGCTGAACAACCAGCTAGAAGCCTAATAAGTGGCAGGAATCCTTAGCAGAGTTCGGAGTTGGAAATAATTTTCCATAGTGAGGATCATTTTTGTAGAGTTGTTAATGGGGGTGGGGGAAGACTATAAATGAGTATATGAGAATGAATACTCTTTGAGTCCTGCCCCCCAGCTTATCTTGGGCGCCAGTGCCACATCAGGATTTCTCAGCAAATAGGACAAGGTCCCTGGGGGAGCCTACTGTGTGGGCTCTTGAGCCCTGCCAATCCCATATCAAGTGTAGGTGAAGCGGATTTAGCTTATCCTTGATCACCCATAGTTATAAAAGAAAGCATTAGCTTATATAATTTAAAATAAGTTATATTTTACCCTCACTCTGTGGGTTTTCTTAATTAAAAAAGAAAAAAAAAGAACTCATCCCACATCCTTCCCTGTGTCTTCCTAGAGGTCACTACTGCTGACACTTTCCTGTGTTCCATACTTGACCTTCTGTGGATTTACAACACTCCTACATATAGTTATTATAGGATTTGGAGCACATCTAATATATATAAAATGTTTTCAGCATGCTAAGTACTAGAGATAGCATATACTGTGTTATGGGCTTTATATGCATGAACTTTTCTAAGCCCCCATAGCATTATTATTTTGATTTTACGGATGTAGAAATGGAGGCAAATGAGCTTAAATAACTTGTTCAAGACCACCATGCAAATGAGACATGGAGCCAGGATGTGGCTCCACTGAGATTCTGCTCTTAAGCGTTATAATTTTCTGCTTTACTAATAGGGATCATGTTGTAGCAACTACATACCTTATACTTATTTTTACTCTTAGTAATACATCATAGGGCCCTTTCTGTGAACATGTAGATCAATTTCATTCTTTAAATGGCTATTTATATATTCTAAATTTATATTTAGAATATATTTATATATTTATATATTATATGTTTCATATATTTTATTATTATATATTTTATATTATTTTAAATATATTATATATTTTACATATTATATATTTATATATTATATTTATATATTATATATAGAATATATTTATATATTCTAAATTTATTTATATATTCCCCATTTGTGAGCATTTAGTTTCTAGTTTTGACTGCTGGGCACATTTCTTCCCTTTAACAGATGCCTGGTGAGCACCTACTGTGTGCTGGGCAGTCTTCTTGGGGCCAGCAGTAAGTAAAATAAACAAAGGTTTTGGTGCCAGGGATTTGTTTTATAATGGGAGAAACAGATAATAATTAAATGCATCACAACTGTCAAAGCATATAGCTGGAAGGATGTAGAATGCTAAAGAAACATCATCATTATTTAATAATATAGCTAATGATATAATAGCTAACTTTTGTGCTCACCTAGGCTGTTGTACACAGGCAAGATTTCAAGTGCTTTACTTGTATTAGCACATATAATGCTTACAAGAGCTCCATCAAGTCAGGCCTAGTGCCATTTTCATGTTGCAGGTGAGTTAATGGAGATGCAGGCACCGAAAGGTTTAATGACTGACCTCAAGTGGCCCAGCTCTGAGGCAGAGTGTCAGGATTCACATTTGGGTTATCTCTCCAGAGCCGAGCCCCTCAGCCTCCAAGAGGAGCCTGGCTTAGGCCCAAGGCAGGGTTTGCCTCTTGATGGTGGAACGAGGCGTTAGGTTGCTTAACTTTTCTATGTTCCAACGTTCTTGATCTCCAGATGAGGACAACCAGGATGCTGACGTCACACTCGGGTGGAGGAAACAGCCAGAACTTGGCACTAGGAAGTCATCAGACAGTAGTAACTTTTGTTGTTGGTGGTGGTGTTTTTATTTCTCCTGTTTAAATAAAGGAGTGAGCACCTACATGCATTCCCGTGGCACAGAGAAATAATTACACACAATGAAAACGGCCCTCAAAATGCTAATTTTGTTTTTGAATCAGCATCCATGGCTTTCTTCCACCTTGATTGTCTTCTGTGAATTTTTGATGATTTTAGTGGTCAAGAATGTAGGTTCCAAAAATTCCAGGACTGGCCTGGTGGATTGCAGGCAATCTACCCTGCTTCTCTAAGTGACAATTTTCTCTTTATTAAATGGAAATCTATATTCGTACTGAATTGGCTCCATAAATTTGAAAATATGATGTCCCTTTGTGACCTGGAAAACTATTTTGAGAAAATAGCCTATATCTTAAGGTGTCCTCAATCTAACCTTTACATAGTACATAATGTTTTCATTATTTTATTTCCCAATTTGTCTACTTCAACATTTTAAATTTCGACAGAAGCAGCTCATTCATTCCTTCTTATTTTCCCCAAACGCTCCTATTGCTTTTGAATGTCTCGTGTTTTCATTTTGCATTTCTTAGTGCTGGCAGATTTGTTGCCATCAGTTGGGGTGGTTTGGCAGGAAAGGTTTCCCCAAGAGAGAAAGCATTTGCCATCTCTTTCTTGGGGAAAACTAGTTGGCTGCAGTTACCTGTTTTTGACACATTAATTGTTGTTATTGTAGAAATTGATTGTAGGAATCTGTTTTTTTTTTGAAATTGTTCTACTTCCACTCTACTTTCCTAACTGCTCTTGATTTGTTTATTTTCTCTGTTTCTTTTTTGCACTTGCATAAAGCATATTGTTGCTCTGTAGATAGTGTAATGAATAATGAAGTATACCTTTAAAAGGAAAAAAGAAGTATACCTTTAAAAGGAAAAAAGCTGCATGCACTTGTGCTTCAGTGAGCTGTTAGGTGTGAAAACAAAAGCTCACCTCAGTTTTTAAGCTCCTTCTCTGCCTGTGGTAAAAGTTCCTAACATTATTCATCATCTATTTTTTGTTAAAGATTTATTTATTTATGCATGCAAGAGCCGGGGTGCAGGTCAGAGGTATGGGGGGTGAGAAGATTCACCAGAGACAGAGTGGGGAACAGAACAGGCAGAATGAAATACATTGCTGAGGGGAGCAGCAGGTGAGACAGGAGAGGTCTGCTGTGCCGCGTGGTTCAGCTCCCTGGCCTGGTCTCACACTCATGCTGCAGTGGCTGTGGATGGCTTCACAGTGCTGCGACTTAACCCTTAGCGCCATCAGGGAGGCCCCTAATCATATATTCTTGCTGGCCAGGTGAAATAGGATGAAAGAACTGCAAAAAACCCCAAGCTCCCCAAAACTGCCATTGTAAAAGCCATTCTGTCAGAGGGAGAAACTCAAAATCTACCACTGCATCTTCCATCTCTGTGACGTGGTTTTAAAAAGTTCTCGGTTCTCCATTTTTATGCCAATTTCTTGTTTTTTTAGATATAAAAATTGGTAATTATTTTGCCTGTGGATACTATAGGTTTTAAACTCTTTTTGAGTAGATGCTATGTTCATATGGTTAAAAAAAGCACTGGGCCTCCCTGGTGGCACAGCAGGTTCAGCGCCGTGCTGTGAAGCTGTCTGCAGCCTCTGCAGTGCTGGTTTGATCCCGGCCGGCCAGCGAGGGTCCCACATGGCGCGGCAGACCTCTCCTGTCTCGCCCGCTGCTCCCCTCAGCAGCGTATTTCATCAGTCTTCCTGTTCTGTTTCCCGCTCTGTCTCTGGTGAATCCTCTCACCCTCCCGCATTTCTGGCCTGTACCCCAGCTCTTGTATAAAAATAAATAAATCTTTAAAAAAAAATTAAAAAAGCATTATTTGAAAGGTAACCTTGAGAAGTCTCACTCCTGTTTTTTAAAACTCATTTATACACAGGATCACCATCTTCTATTTTACTTTTTTTTCCTGGCATCTGCAGAATTTTTTAGTTATACTATCTGTTGAGGTGACATTGGTTCACAACACTGTATATGACTTAAGGAATAGGTTCATGCTGCCTCAGATGTATCACCACGTCTTGTCCACCACCAAGGCCTCCATAATCCTCTGTCATAGCCCTCTGACCTGCCTCCCCCTCCCCAGTTCTGCAGTCTGATTTCTAGGATTTGTTTTAGTTTAGTTTTGTCTGTCCCTTTGCTTGATGTCTTTATATTCCCCATATGAATGAAATCATCTGGTATATTTCTCCTTCTGACAACCCCTCTTATTTATTTCTTATGTATCTTTGAGATATAAAAATACCAGCAAGGATTAATATATATTTTTATTTTCTCCATTCTTAGCGGAATTACTTTCTCGGTAATGTAACAACACATCAGGCATCTTTTGGGTCACTAGTCTGAGAAGACTGCACATTTGGGTTAGTTTCCACTTTTTCCTGCTGCTATAAACAGAGCTGTGGGGAATAACCTGGTGTGTCTGTCATCTGGCATATGGGAGGTTTATCTATAGGATAAGGCCCTAGAATTAGATTGCAGGATAGAGAGAAAATACACTGGGATGTCTGGGAGCTGTGGCATTTTTGTCTGCACCAGGCATGGTGTGTGCAGTCAGCTCCCAAGGACAGGTTCCCTTCCCCTCACCCCTGCCCGGAGAGTAGGTTGGTCAACTGCTGAGCTTCTTACCTCCATTTAGGTGAGACAAGGTGTGTTTTTGTAGGCCCTTTTCCCCAATCTCTAGGAATTCTTTACATATGATGTATATCTATGATGAGAGTCCCAAAACTATTTATTTCTATTAGTTTGCTACTTATTTCTTGGCTTATTTAGTAGACATTTTATTTTTTCTGTAATAAATTTGTCTATCCTCTTATGGCTTTTGGATGTTCATCACTGTTTAGAAAGACATCCAAAGTTCATGTTTTCTTCTAGTAATTTTATGGGGTTTTTTTGCATTTAAATTTATGACTCCCTTGGATCAACTTTATCTTTTTCCAGAAGGTGAGTCATTGTCATAATACTATTGATTTAAAAAGTTGTCTTTCTCTCACTGATTTGATGTGCTGTAAGTATTGGGGCCTATTTTTGGACTTTCAGTGTGTTTCCTTGGTTTGTACATCTATTTGCTTGGCTAAAATAAAGGATTTTTGTTTTTCATGAAATTCTAAATAACTTTAAATCTTGTAGAAGTTTATCAACCACAGGGTCCCACACCTCTTTACATAAAAACTCTGAACTTTGACATACAAAGAGGAGCAGGGAAAAAAACCTAAGAACTTGACTCAAAAATTATGAAGAATAAAGGAAAACCTGAAATCTACAGGAAAGAATAAATAAAGGGAAAGAAACATCTTTAGGATTTGAGCTAATTCTGTATCTCACATTCTCCATTGCACTTATAAAAGGTAAAATAAATAATTTTACTTTTTAATATAAATCTCATTTTCAAAATCAAAAACATATTCCAATTATTTAACATTGTGGCGCTGATGTTTGGGAAATTAAATATTGTGACTAGAAATAAATTGTTTGCATGGTTACATTTTATTATCTGTCCTTGGTGTGTCTCTAGCTCTCTTCCACTCTGTTCTTGCTACTGTTTCCAGTGTGCTCTTGCTTAAATATGATCCTGCCAACCTCTTAGATGAATGTTTCAGCAAATCAGCACTGGCTAATTAACAGAAAGAAGCTACTCTGAATGAATGGCAGTAAAGTCATTTACTGCTAAAAGTCAAAAATAAGTTTTGAGTGCCAACTGTGTTTATACAGAAGTGATAGATACAGGAAGGAATAGAAAACCTGTTTTCCTGACCACAAAAAACTTATGGCCTAGTAGGAAAGACTGATGGTAACCAAGTGACTGCAGTGATTGGTGCCACCTCTACTAAGACATTAGTGAAAGGTTCGGAGCGGTAAAGAAAAGGAGAGCCAGGCTAAATTTCTCAAAGGAAGGGAAAATTTATTGCGCCCTGGGTGGACCTCAGGGACCCAAGGTGGGGCTCCGTGAAGCTGCACACGTTGTCAGGGTGAAGCAGGCTTTTATAGGGTGAGGAGAGGTCAGGTGGGAGACTGGGTTTGTAGGGCAGGGAAGTTTTTTGTCTGAGAAAAGATTTGTGTGGGGGGGGGGCGGGGGGGGGGGGTGAGGTTCATTATCTGAATCCTCTAGGCAGGCTTCCGCATTCCTGTTCCCAGGTGGGCTTCCTGGTGGTTTTTTTGCGTTCAGGCCTCCTGCATGGACCTTTCAATTAGGCCACTTGTCTAGGCCTTCCCCTCCAAATACCTGACTCCCCAGCTGTGACAGACTATTTGCAGGGCCCCTACCTACTTAGCCATCAGAGCTCATCTCTAGGCTTTTGGATTTGCAACGTTTGGAATACCCGGACCCTTTTGGTCAAATCCTTTGAGACCCAGTTGAAGTGGCATCTCTCTGGGAAATGTTTTCAGATCCTCTCCCTGCTGCTGTGGATTTGTTGTCATTTTTGGAATCAGTGGGTTTGGAGTGTGGGGTCCTTGGTTTCACTCAGGGAAATGTGTCACCAGAGGTCCTTTTTCAGCGACACGTGGCGAGTTTCCCAGGTGAGTTTCTCCACAAGACAGAGACATTAGTTATATTTAAAGGGCAGGTTTATTAGGGAAAGGGACAGAAGAATAAAGGACATTTGCATAGACACAGGCAGTGAGAGCTGCTCCCAAAGGGTCAGGATTGCTGAGAGAGGCCTGCATGTTTGCAGGCGGGCGGCCTTGACCTCTGCTGAGGACGAGGTCAGTGAGAAGTCCAAGCATGGTGCAGGTCACGGGCAGGCAGGAAGCTGCTGCCCTGCAGAGGGAGAGAGTTGGTGAAAAGAAGCACCTGCATAGTCACAGGTGGGCAGAGGGATTGCTGCCCCGAGCCAATGCAGAGACTGCTCTGATATTCCTCTTCTGTTTGGGAGGGGTCACTCCTTGTGAGCCTTAGGTTAGTTGCTGATGAGAATAACTATGTAGAATCTGAAAGGGAGGGAGATTCCACAATGGGCTTAATCTCCATATCTTTACCTTTGAGGTCCGTTGGGCTCAATCTCCATATCTTTACCCTTGGGGCTGTGCTCTAGACACTCCTAAGCAATCTGATACCTGCTTGGATTTTATGCTTTCTCATCTAGGTGTTGGAGCTGCCTGCCTAAGGATCTTGGTTCTATAGCTCAGTCAATGGCTATGCTAATCCCTTCTACCCCCACCTCCAGCTCTTGGCATTTTGTGAACCAGGTTTCTGGTCTCCTGTGCACCTCCTTTTCAATTTTTCTATTCTTGTCCTCCATCAGGTGGGCTGGGAGCCCTCCCGCCTTGGCGTCCATGTTCCTCCGCATGGACTTCTGTACTCTTATCACACGGTATTGCAGTTCTCCATGTCTGTCCCTGCCTCCAAATTGGGAGTTATTTGTGCACAGGGACAGCGAGGATGAGTCATTTTACTTCATGATAGTAATAATATATCTAATCAACTCTTTTTTGAGGAGTTTTGTTAAATAGAAGTGAGGTGGCAGCAAGAGGGAAGGGGGGGAGGTCATTACACATGTTTCCTGGGTAATAGGAATGAGCATAAGAAAGGACACATTTGCTGTTTACTGTGATGCACATGTCTTGCTCCCAAGTCGGAAAAGAATGGAGACAACAGCTTTCCCTAACTTTTCCCTGTTAATCTATACTAGATTTACATTTAGTAAGGATTTGTAGAACTCATTCAATGTACATAGTTTCTCATACACTGTTTTATTTATTTCTCACCATTATCCTGAAATGAAGGAAATTTTCAGGGAAGGATGCTAATGGCTAACCATATTAAATCATTTTTGCTAAAGTTGGAAAGTTTCCAAGTGTCAAGTGTGGGATGCATCTCAGTCAGGTCTCTTTATACAACTGTGACTGCAGGTGGGTGACCTGAGGGCTTATGTTTATGGGGCTTACAGTCAAAGCATTCTCAGCACTGAGAGCCAAGGTTGCTTCAGTCACCACCCACAGAGCTTTTCTTAGGACCTATTCTTTCAAATATTTAAATGAGTTGCTTGAATGAAAGAGATCAAGGTGTTTTTTTATATCAGATTTTCACCGAAGATTACTTGATATGATTAGTATTTGAAATTCAAAGGGATCATGACAATAAAAAAATGCCTTTTTAAAATCAGGGCTAGCTGCAAGGGGCAGTGGGGGTGGGGGGAAGTAGAAAAACTACCCAAGCACGAAGCACCAAGGTATTAGTATTTAGGTATAAAGGTAAAGGCTAAATTTGAAGAATCCATTTCAATTTCAACATAGGCTTAGTAAGGAGTATAACAATATTTTTGCTAAGAGGAAATTTGTTCTATATTGATCAAAATGAATGAGAGAACATAGTGTTTGTACCCAGCTAGGTCTTCAATGAATAGTTGCCTAATTTAATCCTAAAGAAGTAGAGTTGTTGAAATGTTGGCAGATTGCAAGGGAGGAAATCAGAGAAGATATCCTAAGTATATGAAGGTAGGAGATCGTACCAGAAATCTGCTGAGATTCTGTGCATTAATTTCGCCTGCCAGTGCATCCATCCTTCCATCCATCTAATCATCTATTCACCCATCCAATCTTTCTATCCATCTATTTTCTCACTAAGGGATTACATTCATCTCTTAATGTGAGAAAAAAAAAAAAAGGGTAGGTAGTAATGTTACAGGGCAGGGAGAGGGGCAGCCCAGACCCCTGCAAACCTGCCTGTTCTAAATAGGTTCTGCCATCCGCTGCATCAACACAAAACATGAGACTTTAATGGGAAGGAACTTTAATACAACTAGGAAACAATACAGGAAAGGCAAAGAATATAGTTTCTAAATCAAGCACCCAAAGTTACCTGTCCCCTCATGGGTAAAAGTATTCCATGTGCCTCCTCCAGGTCTCCTCCTGGCTCTCCATCCTGCTTCCTTCCTCAGTCTCCTCTGCAGCTTCTTCTCTTCCTGCTCAGCTCCACCCTCCCTTGGGTGGGGCAGGAAACCTGGAACCTCCCCCTTTCCTGGGGACCACCCTGTTACAGTACTAGCTCTATTTAATGGATAAAAATACTCAGAAGTATATGCTTCCTGTCCATGGACAGTGAAGGAGTTAAGAGGACAGTTGTCCTTTTATATTTTAGCCAGTGTGGGGCATTGGTTCTTTCAAGCCCCTTCTGCTTTATCTATAGAACCCAGGACTCTATGACTTTAGATACTGCTCTCCCAAACATCATTCTTCCCTCACTCCCTTTCTCCCACCTTTCATTTTCAATATTGAGTGCGATGTATCAGGCCCTATGCTAGGTGTGGAGATACTATGGGGATCCAGAAGGTTGGGTCCCTGTTTTCACTATGTGCAAAATACTTTGCAGTACATGGAAGATACAAATATAAATAAACAAGATCTGTTTCAAGGAAAGCATAGTTATATCAAGTTGGGGCTATTTGGAGGATATTATATTAACATCAAGCCTTTTTTGGGGAATGTGGGTTCACATCAATGATTTTGGAGAATACTGCCCCTGATACAGATTTAATACAATGATTAGATGTTGACCAATAAACGAGAGTGCGAATATGAGAGGGCATTTCTCGGAGGAGAAGACAACATGAACAAAGGTCATGGAGGGAGAGCCAGCAGGAAGAGTACAGACTAGTCAGGCAGTGTCTTGAAACCCAGTTGGTGATGAACTGGGTAAGACTGGAGTGGAAGCCAGAGATCCGGTGTAGCTGGTTTGGGATGTCATGCGAAAGAGTCGAAAGAGTCGTTGACACATTTTGGCAAGGAAATGGTTAAAGAGTAGTTGGATTGTCCCTGGTGGGGATGTAGTGGGAACACTGATGCTTTTATGATCAGAGGAAAGGAGACAAGTTTGGAGGCTGTGGTAATATTCCTGGTGAAAAACCATGAGAACTTGAGTAGTGAGGGTGGAGAGCAAGTAAAAAGGGGAGACTGGAGAAGCATTTCAAAGTCGAATTGCAGGGCCTGATGAAGGATTAGATATGGATATGGTTGAGACAAAGATGGGTCGCAGAAAATAGTAGGTGCTCACTAGATCTTTTATGGAGGATCTGCTGGGTTTTGCATGATCATCTGTGTTGAGTTCCTTTGATCCTTCTGTCTTCACTGCTATCTTTTTATCTGCTGTGGTGTCTGAAGCAGTGCAACCCACTAACATTACAAAACAAATTTCCTGATATATATAAATTCCTCTCCCAAAGCATTGAAGAATAATAATATAGATTTTGGAATTTTGTAATCATTGTTCAATGTGACTGTTTATTGCTAGATTTTTTTTCTTTATTTGTAATATTTATCGAGTAAATCACTGTGTGCTGGAAAAGTGTTTTTTTTTTAGCAATTTACATGAATTGTTTTATTCTCAAAACAATTTTATGAAGTAGGCACTTTGATTTATTTATGTACGTTTTTAGAGACAAAGCAACTGAGGCCCAGAGAGGCGACTTGTATGAGACCTGTTAGCAGTGGCTTTGGGCCTTTAGCGCCATCTATTCTCACCACTTGTCATCTGAATCATCACTCTGGAATTGTTTTCTTAATTTTTTCAGATTGTTCATTGCTGCTGTAGACAAACACCACTGATATTTGCTTGTTGACCTTGTACCTTTGCTGAATTTATTAGATTTGGAAGTTTTTTTCTGGGTTCTTGTGGGCCATTGCTCCAGAATTTTGTGAAGATAAATTAGTTGTTGCCAACTCTGTTGCTATTGATTTAATTTAGAAACTCAAGGCCTTAACAAATGACTTTTGTCTTCCTTAAATATCCCAGAAAATACACCTTTGAATTTTATTTCTTGTGTTGTCTGACTGAAAGCATTTGTATATTAAAAAAGAAAGACCTAAACATGAGAATTTCTTCAGTAACATTTCCAGTTGCTAGAGAAATAATGTGTTAAAGGCAAACAGCACTATCATCAATTAAGACCATTGAAGGGTTCTGTGGATTGATTTGTTTTGGTTGGAGAATTAAGTGGAGTTAAAGCAATATCAGTTACCATGATCAAATGACCCTCATCCAATTAGGTAATTTAGGTAGCCCGCTCATCCTGGCCAATTGTGGTTGTTCAAATGTGTTTCTGATTTGAAAGAAATGTGGCTATTTAAGTTCCTTTCATAGTAAAAAAAAAATCTTGTTCCTCTCTTTCCTTTGCTAATTTATGGTTCCTTGAAAGTCAGGAGTGACTCTTTGTTTCCCCAGTGGGTCCTCCTCTGCTCTGTCTCAATTCCAATTTTAGTTTTCAAATTAATTTCATTTCATTTTTATTGTCCATTCATAAGACATGGGTTGAGTTTTATTGACAGCTCATGTAAGATGCTGAGAGCACATTCTTTTCCCACCATTTTAGTGTCTGACCTAGACCAGTGCTTCCTGCTATTGCAGCCTTGACCTTTGCCCCTTGGTTATGATGGATGAGCAACAAACGGAGCATGTCATATCTCTTAGGACATAGGGACCTTGGAGGTCATTTTCTGCTGAGAAATTGTAGCCCTCACTCCACATCCTAGCTTCAAGATTTCAATGCTTCTCGTAAGTATTGACTCATATGCTGTAGTTCTTATTCCCCAAATAGAGAATTGGAGGCATCACATCTAAGTCAGCAGAGAGGAACAACTAACTAAAGACTGGTAGTCAGGTACAAAGCTCTGGCTCCTGGGTTCTCGAAGAAGAGGGAAGGAAGAAGCAGAAACTCAAAATCACAGGGGGAAATCTTTAGTGACCTGGTATCTTTTCTAAAGATCTGTTGCTGTATCCATGACCATTGAGATTGCGTCCATGTACTAAATTCCCTCTGCTGGGGGTTTGCGTCTTTCCCCATAATCCCATCTGTAGGGGCAGCCAAATGTCAATGTCTCAACATTATTCATACATTCTTACAGACACTGTAGTCTGTGTCACCCCCAGAATTTCACATGCATTTTATATTAACCTTTGATGATATGTGCACATTCCTTCCATTATTCTTAATAAACTTTAATATTAAAGTAGAACAATAATGTTCCTTCCTTTAAATTAAGCTGATCTGTACTTTTAGATATCTGGAAGGAAAATTCCTTGTAGAACCCATTGATATCATTTAATTGTTTCAATCTTGCATTTTATTCAACTTTAAGTATTTTATTGAAATTCATTTTGTTACATTTGAGTCTTTGTGAGGTCCCTCCTTCTTTCTCAAGGTCTGCCAGAGGTAGTCACAAGCTTAGACTATATGTATAGAGAGATTACTTACCTTTAGAAAATGTTTCATAAATGTGCTCTGAATAATTTAAAAATAGATATTAGACTATATATCTGTGCTTCTGCGACTTTAGTAAAAAGGGGAAGACATTGCATATAATTCATTGATCTTTCAAGATACACGTTTTTCCCAAATGACTTAACTTTCCTAGTTAATGAGGTAAAAATCATACTGTGATATCCCAGCTTTCATAGATCTTGGGGTTTTGGTTATTACCAGCCTATTTTGAAGCTAAGATTGTTAGCTAGCAGACTGAGGGGCATCCCAGCACCCCCAAACTTGCATGCTATAAAGAGATCTGGCCATCTATGTGCACAAAGACAAAGTATCCTTAATGTTAAAGAACTTTAATGGAATGTGCATAGAGAGAGAAGAGAAGAAAGGATATAGCTTCCAGTGAAACATCCAAAGTTACCCATCCTCTCTTGGGCAAATGCCCAGCCCAACAGGGTTTGCCCAAGGCAGGGCAGGTGAGGCCCAAAAGCTTTCCATAAGTCTAAGGCACCTTCTGGTGGGGACCCATAGGAAAGGGGCATAAGAGGCCAGGCAAGTCTGGGATGAAAAGAGCAAAATCTAAGTACAAATTAACGTAAAGGCTGCCATTGTCAGACTCCCCATGTGTCTTACCATGTTCCCTTCCACGTTTCTCTGTCTCTCCTGCATGTGTCTCCTCCAAGTCCCCCAAGTCCCTAGTACAAGTACAAGCTGAGAAGCAAGTGTACCCTCTTTCACTTGTCTCTCTGCTCCTTGTATCTCCCCTCTGTGTCTCTTCCAAGTCTTCTATACTTCACCTGGCTGCTCAGTTCTGCCCCTCATTAGGTGGGGCAGGGAACCTGAACCTCCCCTTTTTATAGAGATTTCTCTATTACGAGATGATGGGAGGAGGCTCTACCTGATGGAGCCCTGTGTGCTTCAAGTCACTTCTCCAGCCTTGTGCTTGTCCTGCTGCTGCCTGCCAAAGGGTCTTTCACTGCTATATACCTTCTCCCAGAATGCTCTTTCTTTGACCACTTTCCTTTATGGAATTTTCTCAAGTCTGAGGTGTCTGTGTGTTTCTTTCCAGGGAAGCATTGTCTGATTATCCACTCTACTCCCCAATGTTGCTGTGCCTTAATTCACTCTCATCATAACTTGTATATTGCAGGGAAAGTACTTACTTGTATATTTCCTGGTAAACACACTTAAGTTACATGTCTTTTCCATATTAGACTATAAACTTCAGAGGGGCCCTTCTCTCCCCAATACACCGTAAGCTTAAAATGGTTATGAAAATTGTTTCATTATCAATAAATCCCTGGACCTCATAGGGCCTTATAGGGGAACAAAAACCTGCCATCCCAAATTATATCTTTTTGGCGAAAGATTAATTTCATGGGAAGGGCTCTGAAGGCTGTGTGGAGAGTACTGTGGATATTTATATATCAACTTCTCTCTGTAAGGACCTCTTCCAGAAAGACCTGATCTCCTTATCTCTTCATCAGAAAAGACAGAACTTGGGCCTCCCCAGTGGCGCAGCGGTTGAGCGCTCAGCTGCCCACAGCCTCTGCAGTGCCGTTTCATTCCCTGACCACTGGGCGAGGGTCCCACATGGCGCGCAGACCTCTCCTGCCGCCCGCTGATCCCCTCAGCAGTGTATTTCGTCAGTCTGCCTGTTCTGTTCCCCGCTCTGGTGAATTCTCTCACTCTCCTGCGCTTCTGACTATACCCAGTGCTTGTATAAATAAATAAATAAATCTTAAAAAAAGACAGAACTTAAATCTGTATACCTTTGTTTACTGTTCCTTTCCTAACTGACTTCTCTTTCCCTCTCTCTGAAGTGTTTTTTCTTAGCTATTAGAGATGGCTTCTGACTTTTTCTCTTATCAGTTTGTCTGAGGCTTGTTTGATTATTTGTCAGCCTAAGAATCCCAGAGGGGTATGAGATGATTTCCCTTGTGCCCTGCCCTGTCAGTGTATAGACACAAATAAATACTGGCTCAGAGAAGAGATAGCTCAATGAACACTTCATACACTTCAGGGATCAGTGAACTACAGTTTCTTTCCTGATCTATTATAGAACAATCAAAACCTTTTGTGACTAGTGTGCAACAGGGAATGTTGCTGTCACTTATTCTAAGAACATGAAAGATTTTAGAGTGAATTCTCAGTTTGAATTTCTATAAAGGTGATTTCTAGATTTGTAATGGTGGCATTCAAGACTCTATGGATAACACGAAACTGTCGTGCAACTCTCACTTTGTTTTTAGTATTATTTCAACTATGACTTTAAATCTATCGAATCCAGCCTTTAGTTCTCACTACATATTATTTTGTGTGAGTGTTTGCCTCAGATCCTAATGTGAAGGTTCAGTGTGAGTTGAAAGCAATAATATTCAAGTTCTGTTGGCATCATTTGGCTTTATTTTGAACTTAGAGTAAATCCATGCTGATACTAAAGAGCTACCTAATCTTTCTGGTTGAAGCATATTTAATGCAGTGAAGAAAAGCAGACCCTTACAGGGAGGAGTGAGGAGTTGGGGGTGTGAGGACACCTGGAGTGTTGAGAAAACCCTAAAGTGTTTGGTTTGGCTGGAGGTGAGGAGCGTGTTTGGCTTGGCAGAGGAGGTGGTATACATTACTCTGAAAATTAAAGGCACTGTTAAAGGATTTTGGGGAGGCCAAATTATAAGAGATTCCTATGGTGAAGACTATAGTCTAGCAGTGACATGGAGAATCAATTAATGGGGAAACAAGGTGAGATACAGAGAGAAGGAAGACAGCATAGTCAATACCAATTTTTTCAGTTCACTGTCCTCTCCCCACTGTTTTGGCATCCATCTCTTTTTTTTTTTTTAGATTTTTTTTTTTTAATAGAGGCATTTTATTTTATTTATTTATTTGTTTGTTTGTTTTGTTTATACATGCACTGGGTACAGTCAGAAGCGCGGGAGGGTGAAAGAATTCACCAGAGCCAGAGTGGGGAGCAGAGCAGGCAGAAGGACTGAAGTACACTGCTGAGGGGAGCAGCGGGCGGCAGGAGAGGTCTGCGCGCCATGTGGGACCCTCCTCCGGTGGCCAGGGAGCAGCCGGGGATCGAACCGGCGCCACAGAGGCCGCGGGCAGCTTCGCAACCCAGCGCTCTACCGCTGCGCCACCTGGGAGGCCCTGGCATCCATCTCTTTGTCCTTTTTGTCTGTATTTTGACTGTGTGAGGTCAGTCAGATTCTAGTGCGAGGATCTGAGATATGCTGAACTGAGAGACAAACATTTTTTCTTTTAGGATTCCTAAACAGAAATGATGGAAGTCATTGGCTGTTGTATCAATTCCTTGGGTAGTCAGAACAAAATATAACAAACTCATAAATATATTCTCTCACAGTTCTGGAGGCACCAAGTCCAGAGTCAAGTCATTGTCAGGGCTGTGCTCTCTCTTTGAAGCTCTAGGAGAGGATCTTCTGACTTGCTGTGGTCATAGGCAGCCCTTGGTGTTCCTCAGCTTCCAGGTGCAGCACCCCGATCTCTGCCTGCTCATCTTATCACAGGGCAGTCTCCACACCATATGTCTCTGTGCCCAAATTTCCTCATTAGGACATCAGTCGTTGAAATAAGGTCCACTGTAACCCATCTTATCTTGATCCCATCTTCAGTGATGCAATTCCAGCATCACATACAGGGGTTCCAGGTGGCTATAGATGGGAGGGGGAGTCATTTTTTCAACCCAGTGCAGCTCTACTCCCTGATGCCTGGGTGAAAACCCACTGAGGTAGGACAGTAAATGGCCACAGCATAGGGTGAAACAGACAAGAGTGCAGGGATTATTGGCAGGCAAAGATTCCTGGTTTCTGGTCTCTAAATACCCTATAGTTGCACTGGGTCCCAGAGTTAGTCTTTTGATTTTTAAGGATGGCATAGTTTACCCAACTTTCTTCCTTCAGAAAATTACTGCCCTCACTTCCCTCTCCAGCCTCCCCTCCCGACCCCTCCCCACTCCCAGGCTAGATTAAGTCACAATTCCATCTCTTTCTACTAAAACACTTTTGATAAACAGAAATTATTCCAGTATTTCAGGTGAAAAAAGAAGCAGATTCGAGCTATGCAGTGTGAGTAGGAATTGCTTTGAGAGGTATTTACAAGGAATCACACGGGCTTGCATTCTGTTGAAATGTTTGAGCTAAGAGAGAGAGGTTGTCTGTAATGCTCCTTGGGATGACAGGGGCCATTCTCTGAGAAACAAAGTAAAAGAAGAAAAATCTACAAATGCATGAAATTTGGCCTTTGCAAACTTCTCTAGACGTCAGTTACATATAAGCATTCTGAAGACTTTGATTTCTTGAGGCAGAGAACATATCTTACTCATTTTTATATCTGTTATGTGTAATATAATTTATTGGGTCTGTGGTGGGTGTGCCACAATGTTTATTCAATTAAATCTTAAAATCTAGAGTTTGAAAGGCAAAATGTGTCTGCGGCCAATAGAACATATGACGCATGCTCTTCGGCCCGAACATGTTTGCATCAATACTGTTCCCTGTTGTGTCCCTCATTGGTGTAGCAGTTTGTATGCCAGAGGTCACTGGAATTATTCCTACAACAGTCACCAAACTGTTTTGCAAAAGAGGGAAAAATTAAAACTCCACGGCATGGATGGGAGGCTGAGCATACCTTAAATATTTAACCCAAGATGAAAGATGCCTTCTCAGGACACGCAAGCTTAGGTGTTTTGCTTGCCTCATTGACAATCCTTTGGCTGAGATGTGCAATGATGGAAACTCACATTTTACAGCTTCTTGGTAGCTACCAGCAGCCCGTTCTATATGATAGGGGCTCAGTGTATGCTGGCTGATGATCTCTGGGGGACGCCGCTAAGCATCTGAGCTATCTCTTCATTCATGACTCCCTAATACAGCAGTGCAGTGCCATTATGATTATAATTCAGTGTGAATATCTCAAAATGTGCATTTGGAATTCATCAACTGTGAGAGACAGTTGAGAACAAGCGCACTTGGCGATAAATGAATAGGTCTGTGGTGAATTGATCCACAGATTGAGAATGTTGTGGTTTAGTTTTTATCTTTTGAGGGTGTGGTGGCCTTGCCGGCAGGCGCTAAGGTCATTATGAATTTATGAAAGAAGTGAGGCCATGTGGCCATCTGAAGACCGAGTTCTGTGTTTAAACCTCCATGAATACGGCTTCCCTGGTGGTGCAGGGGTTAAAGTCTCAGTACTATCAAACATTGCTAGTCACTGTGTCCTGAGTTCCATCCTCAGCCTGGGAGCTACCCACATGACACAGCAGACCTCTCCTGTCTCACCCACTGCTCCCCTCAGCAGTGTATTTCAGTAGATTTGCCTGTTCTGCTCCCCACTCTATCTTTGGTGAATTCTTTCAAACCCCTACCCCCCACCCATGCCTCTGACCTATACCTCTCTAGTATGCATAAATTAAATGAAAATAAAAAACAAACAAACAAAAAAAAACCTCCACAAGTAGTTCAGGGAAGAGGTCTTGATATTTATTTTGCACAACTCACTTGTGAAAGTTTTTTTATTTAACATAACTTGCCCTAGGCCAACAGATGAATTACTATTTCCATTCAGTTTGGCCATCGAGAAATGAAATAATTATATGACATAAAACCCAGTGGTTGTTTTATTGAATCTGACAACTTTTTATATTTTGTGAAAATCATGTGAGGTGAAATTTCAACTCTTGGTCTGCCTGCTAGTGCACATCATTTTGCAATGACTTGTCCCATCTTTAAGCCAGAAAGCGTGTTTATGAAAGCCAAAATGTGTATAGTTCAGTGAGTCTGTCTTAAATCCCTGCTTTCTAACAGGACTTGAGAGCCTCAAAACTTCATTTGGTTAATTTAATTGGGTTCATGTAATTAATGGGATTGATTGGGGTAGAATCCCACGGTGTGCCAGCCTGCCTTTTAAACATTTTCTTTCACAGACCCTTGTTTCTCTCATTTTTTTCTATCATGCAAGGGTTCACAAAAATTTTTACCTTTTTTTTTCTATCATTTCCCTATGGTTACACATAATGAGTTAGGTAAGTTAATAAATCCTGTGTGCAGCACTTTTTAAAATAAACTTCATGCGACACAATCACTCAAGTGCTTCCAATTACATAAGTGAGGCCCTGGGAGTCAGTCCTTAATGAGACACATTAGCTTTCCAGGCCACTAAGTGCCATTTAAGGGAAGCACCTTGGTGACTGGCCCATGTAATAAGGGGGAATAATGCCTTGCAGTTGCACAGTGCTTTTCTTCCAAAGAATTACAATGCTTTTACATAGATGAACTCCTTTGTCCTAAACACAGTTCCTGGATAGCACTGTATTGTTCCCGGGGTCCCCCCAAGTCACTCTTGTGCTGGGTGGTGACTGGAACTCCCACTATGTGTCAGACTGCTCCAGTTTACAGTGAAGTAGGACACCTAAGTGTCTTGGGGTCCCAGTCCATAGAGTAGAGGGGCCTGAGTAATTACGTAACAGAGAGTGGGCGAAGGGCTTTTACCTGGGTGGATGTGAATGCTAGGGGGTCCAGGAAGAAGGAAGAACTAAAGCTGTTTGGAGAACAATCCTGTAAAATATTAATATTTAGAGAGGGGCTTGGTCAGTAAGGTCTCAACAAAGCAATAAAGTAAGGATGGAAAGCAATCCTGCCACTACCCCCAACCCTCATCCCCCATTTCTGTTTTCCAGGTGTAGATGTTCTCTCTGTTCAGCTTCCCCTCATAGCTGTGAAACATGGAGTTGGGGGAAACGTTGGCAGGAGGTTGGGAGGGTGTCTCCACAATTGAAGGCCCTTTGGAGAGAGCACTGTGCACATCTCCCAGAGATGCTGCTGGTCCCCACCCCCTGTTGGGATGTGTTGTTCATGATCTGCGCATGTGCTGCTTTGTTCATTCATGCGTGCAGGATATATCCATGGCTTCTGCCCTAGGGAGCTATTTCATCAACCAGAAGAATGAGCTTTATGTGAAGTATATTCTTTCTGAAAGCCTGTTCATAAATTACTTTATCTGTAAAATAGATCTATTGTGAACGGCTTCTGAAAGCCCAAAGAAAGGATGTTATGTCAGTGAGGACTAAGCCATTCTTTCTTAGCAAGAAATATTATGGAGCCGAGTAAAATGCTGTGTCCTCCTTGACAAGGGACCTGCTGGTGGTTCTTATCTGCCCTGAAGATAGTTCTAGTTGGATCTGCAATTGGTTGGATTAAATCAGTGAGGATTTAAGAATTGTGAGATGGGCTGTTGAGATCATTTATGGATTTTGTCTTATTTTTGGGACCCTTGTGGTTTAGGAGGACTCCTTGTTGGTGATAAAGGGGTGATACTGTGGTCAGGCCCTGGGTCATCTGCCCTTAGGTGTTGGTCCTGGCTGAGAAACTAGACATCCCTGTGGTTGAATCATTCAGAGGCGAGTGTTCATCTATTAATGAGCTGTTTGGCTTAAGGACATCATAGTTCCTTCCAGTTGTATTATTTTATAATTATGAGATTGTATTTATGAGATGATCCTTTTTTGCAAGCATTTTACGATGGAATATTCCTTTAGTCATGGAGTCCCTCTGCTTGTTACACTCCCATCCCACCCCCAATCCTCGCAAAACACACGTACACACTTTCTTTGCCTGGGGAATTCCTATATATTCTTCAAGTTCCAGGAACAAATAAAAGGAGGCAGAATTTTCTTTTTTTTTTTTTTTAAGATTTATTTATTTATACAAGAACTGGGGTACAGCCAGAGGCAAGGGACAGTGAGAGAATTCACCAGAGACAGAGCCAGGAGCAGAACAGGCAGACGGACTGAAGATACTGCTGAGGGGAGTGGCGGGCTAGGCAAGAGAGGTCTGCCACGCCATGTGGGTATCTCCCTGGCCGCGGGGAATCGAACCCTTGTGCAGAGGCCGTGGACAGCTTCACAGCGTGGCTCTCAACATGCTGCACCACTGGGGAGGCCCAACAGAATTTTCTTAAGCACCATCTCTGTGCTTGGGATGGGGGATGGATCAGCAGACATCCACTTCTGTGCTCCTTGCGCTGGTGTAATTTTTAATATGGCTTCCTATATTTTCCAAAGTGTCCTTCTGAAGATGATGAATTTTTAAAGGGTTTTACAAACTTTAATCCTTATGCAGTCGTGCAAGGTGGATATCATCACCCCCATCTTCCTCATGAGTCATATTGTCATTTAAGGACTATTAAAGAAGTTATTCAAAATCTCATTGCTCATGAGCGAGTGGTAGAATAATTCTATTTTGAAGTTCTTACTTCAGATGTTTTCACTGTACCGTCATACCCAGATCAAGTAGGATTTTTGCAGAAAACATTTGCTGACTCAATGGCCCTCCCCTCACCCCCACCCCTCAGTTTGGTTTTACTGCCCAAAAAAATCTCACCCTGCCCATAAACATGTATATGTGAGAGCCTTCTCTCTCTGGACAGTGTTCCATCCTGACAACAAAGGTACCTGTTGCAAGGTCAGAGGCAGTACTGTCTAAGGTTCACACTGAGGCCTTGGGGTGGGTAACTGATACCACTCTCTCTCTGTTGAATCAGTGAGGTTTTTGCAGACACTTCCCATAAGGTGCATAATGAAAAGTTAACTTGTTTTCTGGGGTTTGCAGAAATCTTTAAATAGTACCTATGAAGGCTGAGCTTGAACAGAATGACAGTAATAAAAACCCTTTGGTTGCTATAATACTACCACTCTAAAGTGATATCCTGCCTTTTGTCCAGTCCTGTTCTCCAGTGGTGAGTCCTGCTGAGCCTACCTGTGGCATTTTGAATCAGGTTGTATCTGAGAGTAGGTGCTGAAAGGAAATTATTGAAAGAGAATAAATCAATGAATGTCAGCAATTCAAATAGTTTGAAGTTACTTCATTCAATAACATGCTTTTTACGAGGGGAGAATGCCTTTATTCTGGGCGTCTTAGTGTGAGGTTCATAAACTGTTACATTCTGCAGATAAATTTCACAGACTCAAAAACCTCCTACACATTTGCTAAATGGTGCATATGTAATCATTTTCATAGGAATCAAGTTCATCATTTTTATCAGCTTCTTAAAGACACTGTCTCCTATACACACACACTGTCTCCCAGTATCATCACTCTTGGGAACTTACTGGGCATCACAGGCAGACCAGAGGATGAGCAGAGGCTTTTCTTACACCTTTTAAATCCTACTTGAGTTGGTATTGTCTACTTACTTATATATAAAGAGTTTCCTTGATATGTAACATATGTAGGAACATCAACCCAAATGAAAGGAATAACTTGATTTATGTCAGCTGGCCTATGCTATTGTCTTGCTGTTTGTCCTTGCTTCTGAGGGACTCTGAAATCATTGGAAATGTTATTGCTGTGGCCCTGAAAAGTTTCTCTAGGTATTTTCTCTTTAAACTGTGCATATTAAACTTCATAGCTCAGTTGCCAGCCTCACTCACTGTAGATAAAATGGAATGCGTAGGCTGGTTGCTCATGAATGAATCATCTCCTTACAGCTAGAATTATTCCCCTTAGCAAAAGGTATGCTGAGTAGAATTTGGAAGCTGCTGCATTTTCGGTAATAGAATTTTTAGCTTCTTCCATGAAATGCGTCGAACAGAAATACTTGTTCTGGTGGTAAGGCTTACAAAAATATAAGCAGTTCTTATAAAGAAGCAGAGAAATTAATGTCTGTGATTATTTTAACTGTGTTAGTTTATAGTGAAAAAAGGTCTTTTTTCTGTCCACTTGGGATTGAACAGGAAGCATTTTTTTTTTAACACAAAAAGCAACATAGTGGCATATTTTCATCCTGTTTCAATCCTTAATATTTCAGTCTAAATATTTCTCTCTGGAAATGATCAGAGGATTGTTTGTAATTTTCAAACCACTTCAGAACAGTATCAGGATTAATTAATATGGTTTATATATCAAATCGCTTTTGAAATTTTCAAGCTTTGTTTGAGGATTTTCCCCCTCTGACTGCATGAGAAATTGTGTGAATGTACGAAGAGTTGGCATAGATTGTTCCTTCTTGAATTTAGTTAAGCTTATCACAAACTTTGTCATGGCCAGAGCTTAACGTGCTGTTCCCCTTCCAGAAAACCATTTGCCAAACACAACACAGTTTGGCCGGTGGGAAAACCGTGGTGCACTCTAGTTGAATGGAGCCTTCTCCCCCTAAAATGCAGGCTTGGCCCTGAAGGAAACACCCCGATACTGTGGCACACCTGACTGCAGTCTTTCCCACTTCTCTAAGTCACGAAAGCAATATCAGCCATTACAGGGCCCTTGAAGGCAAGCATTCTACTCAGAACCCTTCTGCAGCTGTCAGTTAATAATTCAAAACAACATGTGAGTGAGAAGGGTGTCTGGATGGACGCTCCCAGTGTGATTAAAAAAAGATGCTGTTGCCCCAAATGATGTAGCCTAGATATTTGGCCCCGAAGATGGAGTCTCTTTCATCTTCATCTCATTTGGTAATTAGCACACTGACCTGGAGCCGACTAGAAGCATAGAAAAACATTTTGAAAAGTGCAGAGGAAGAAGTAGGATTAAGACAAACATTTATATAACCAGGAAAAATGACCCAGGAAAGACGGGAAATCTGGTGACACTCTGTTTACCCACAGCAATGTTAAAATAGTTTGCAAGTGAAACAAAGCAGAGCCCCTTGAATAAATCACTGAGAAAGTATAAGGATAGACCAACAGCCAAGAGCACGTCATGAGCCGTCCGTGTGATGGGATTCTCTCCTATTACACCAGACAGATGGGTTTTCTTTGCATATCGCCCCTGTTCTCTCCCCAAGTTGTTCCCATCATGGAAAAATGTGAAACTTGGGGCTGCAGAGAGTGGGAATGAGAGCTTCTGAAGTCATCGGGGTAGGGAGAGACAATCAGGATGTCCCAGTCAACACCCGGGCGTGTGCCTAAATCAGAGGGTGTTTTATAAACGTCGAGTATCTGAAAACAACTGTTTAACAATTCCAGGAGGTTTTTTTTCCAGCTCCTGCACCCCCTGAGGTGTGTTCCTGCAAGGTTCCCATGCTCGCAGCTGGTCTCTGTCAAAAGCTGGAAGTGGAGAAGTTATCGGAAAGTCAACTGAACTTTTTTAACTTGTATAGAAGTGACTTTGGTTTGGTGCCAGGTAGTTTATCTACAGGGAAAGATAAGCTCTTTTGCAAACAAGTCTCCATAGTTTGCTGGTCGGACTGCTTGCCAGCCCCAGATGCAGAGAGCCCCAGACTGGCATCGTGGGGGTTGCTATTTACATGTGAACCAGGCACCTCTGCTGTCAGGCCCTGCGAGGAGGCTGGGGGGCGACTTAACGCAGGCTGCACATTCATGCTTCCATTGATGGATAGAGTTGCTCCAGGTGCTGGCAAATGAGACAGAAAAGCAAGTGAGAATTCTTTGTCCTGCAGAAGCTCATATTCTACTTGAGAAGTCAAAAGTTAAGTAATCGTGAAATCAGGGAATGACACATATGAGGAAGACTTTGTGAAATGACAGATTAGCCTTTGAATCAGCAAGTGCTCTGAATTTAAGGAAGATTGATATGGGGCTGGCTGGAATAATCAGGAAGGGGACCACATACACCTCTTGTTTAGATGGTGCTTTACTAAAACAGGTGATTTCATGTTCATAGCCTGTTACTGGAGCATCGCATTATTACTGTCATTTTAAGGCTGAGGAATGGAGACCCAGAGAGATGAAACACTGGCTAGCTTTCAGGCAGGTGGAGAAGAGTCCTCCTGCCCGTGTTGTCCACTTAAAGTCCAGGACTGATTCTGCCACCTATGGCTTCCTTGATGAGTAGGTAATACAGTGCCTCCTCATTATTAGATTCCACATTTGAGAATTCATCTACTCACTCACATTTATTTGTAACCCCAAAATCAATACTTGTGGCATTTTTTGAAGCCATGCAGGGGTGTGAGGAGAGTGGTGAAAGCTTTGAGTCACCCAACACACACACACATTCCCAGCTGAGGTCAACCCGGGCAACGCGCTGCCCTCCTGGTCCAGCACTCAGACTGTAAACAAGTGTCCTCTGGAGGTCTATTTAGTGCCATGTTTTTTTTTACATTTTTGGTGGTGGCTTCTGGTTTTAAATGGTCCTCAAATCTAGTGTTGACATGGTGTCTAGTGTTCCAGAATGCAGGAGGACTGACGTCTTAGGGAGAAAACGTGCATGAGGTCAAGCTCCCTCAGGCCAGAGTCTGTTGCCTGTGTATTTCATGATAAGGAATCAATACTTTTATTAAATAAAGTGTCTTAGACAGACAGACATCAAACAAGATTCATTTGCCCGCACTTGCCTGCATTTGTTGGTGGTGGCATTTGGGCCCCTGATCAGCCCTGTTGGGTCCGTGTTCCTCTCCTGATTGTGAACTCCTGAGGCTCAGAAACCATAACTTGTTTGACTTTCTATTTTCCACTTTCCCTGCTGGACTTCCTTGGCTCAAAGCAGGTGCTCTGTTGAATTGCTTGGGGCAAATTCACCCTCCCTAGAAATCTAGGCTCTAAATAACCTAGCGGTCCTTCCTAGCTTTTTGAGGCTGGCTGCAGGTGATGATGAATGCTTCCTGTTTTGTGTGTTTTAATGAGGAAGATATCCTTGGCCAAATCATGTCTAGTTCTTTGAGAAATAAGAAAGTGTGTCAGCTGATAAGTCCATTTTTTTTGGTGGGTATTTCTTCAGCCCAGGTTAAAGCAGGTTAGGAGTAGTATAGTCCAGAGACCTAAATATGGACTGTATAATGACTGATAAGGAACATGCATACACTGAGGAGAGTCCACCCTGTTTGTAGGAACCAGGGCTCATGCTTTTTGAGGGAGGGGATGGGTTGTTCAGGTCTCAGTTTTGCTGAAGACATGCAAATAGCTTCACGTCCTTATAGAGACATCCTTACTTGACTTTCCTGAGACTCATCCAATCAGCCCAGGCAGTTCCCATAGCAAGTAGACCTCTCAGCCCAGAATCAAACTTTCCAAGACTTGTCTCATCTCTTGCCCTTCGCTGAATTTGGATGTTTTTCAAATAACCCAGAAATCACAGTAGCGATGGAGTCAAGTCATCCAAGGTCACTTGTCTCTATTTTGAAAATTTCTGTGTCTAACACAGCTGCTCGCTTTGCATTTAATGCTCCTTCACTCATCCTCTCGCTCGCTGAGCTGGTGTTGGGGCCTCGAGCTTCCAGGGCTGACCGAGATGTAATGATAGACAGAGCACCGTCACCCCAGAATATGTTCAAATTTGATTCCTGTGGACTCAGATATGTCCTCTGTGGTGGAATCCCACTGACACAGGAAGTGGTTTTTCCTGGTTAATCAGTCTCTTGCTGTAAATGTTACGGGTGTTGGTGCTTTCACTCACTTTTGTGTGAGCAACATGGACCAGGGGCCTGTTCAGTGCTCCCTGGTGAGGTCTTCGCCTATTTTGGCCCTTCTGTTGCCATCTCTGCAAGACTGAGTCCACTTTGAGATTCTAAAATTGGCCACTCTTAGAAGCTGAATTTGACCTGATGCTAAAACGGGAGCCATTCCTTCAGCCCCTGGCCTGGCCACTGCCCCAGTTGTCACCCATCCTCCTGGGTGACATGTTGAGAATCCAGGGCTTCCTTGGTATGATCCACATCTTGACAGCCCTTCAATCCCTTTGTCACTTTGCTGCCAGTTTGTCTGCTTTACTTGCTTTGCCTTCTGGTGTCACTTTGGGACATTGGCTCAAAGTGCAAAGGAGTCACCCCATCCTATTAACTCTGAAAGCTCTATCATTGGCACAGAGCTGCTGTTTAAAAAGAAATGTAGGCATGTAGATGAAAGCTAGAAAGGAGTTTCTGGCAGACCTTTTAATGGGTTTGTACTCTAGGGAGTTGTAGTGACAAAACATCTATCAATGAACAGTCGAAAGAATCCCAAATACACTAAGCCTAACTCATATGCCTTGCCTCCCTTTTAATTGATTTATTTTCCTCCAGAAAATATTTGAGTGCCATCTATGAGCTAGAAACTTTTGTTCTTATGTATCAGGCACTAATCAGCTCTGGTCTATGGAAAAGAAGTTTGGTATATAAGAAAAAAGTCAGAGTTGTTTAACGGAAGTTCTGACTGATGAGTAACTTCTGACAGGATGAGTTCTTAGTGGGGTCCTGGAAGAGGAAGTCTTGGCTTTGGCTTAGAAGAGGAGCAGAAATTAAATAAACTAAGGGGAGGAGGCAGGCATCTAGACAGTGAGGGTGTGGGGAAGCTGGGAGAGGGGGTGTGAGAGGAGTGTGAAGGATCCATTGTGAAGATAGCGAATTTCAGGCTAGGGAACCTGAATCTGTAAGGAACTCCCTCAGATACTGAAAGTGAGGTGAGGAGAGCTATGTGTCTGCCTGTGTGCCTCTCTCCTCTATGGAGTTATGTTTGTCTAATAGGCTTTTTTTTTTTTTTTTTAAAAGATTTATTCATGCATACAAGAACCGGGGTATAGGCCAGAGATGTGGGGGTGAGAGGATTCACCAGAGACTGTGGGGGAACAGAACAGGCAGACTGACTGAAGTACACTGCCGAGGGGAGCAGCTGATGAGACAGGAGAGGTCTGCTGTGCCATGTGGGTAGCTCCCTGTCCAGCTGAGTATCGAACTCGTGCTGCGGATTGCTTGCATAGTGCGGTGCTTAACCCCTTGTGTCACCAAGGAGGCCCTGTAGTAGGCCTTTTAAAATAGAAAATGTTAAATGATGAAATACATATTCTTAGTGAAAATTAGAATTTATTGATATCATGAAAGTTTCTTATTGGCACTGTGTCCCTGTTACCATGATGGATAAATTGGGGAGGTGGCGGGGGGGGGGGCGGGGACGGAGATAGAACAGTACAGTAACACAGAAAGCCCCCAAACTTGAAATTTGTGATGCTTAGAAAATAGTGAGGTTAAGATTATTTTTTATAGGGCCTCCCCAATGATGCAGCGGGTTGAGCACCGTGCTGTGAAGTTGTCCGCAGCATCTGCGGAGCGGGTTCAATTCCTGGCCAGCCAGAGAAACCCACATGGTGTGGCAGACCTCTCCTGCCCTGCCCGCTGCTCCCCTCAGCAGTGTATTTCATCAGTCTGCCTGTTCTGTTCCCTGCTCTGTCTCTGGTGAATCCTCTCACCCTCCCGACATCTGGCCTGTACCCTGGTTCTTGTATAAATAAATAAAATCTCAAAAAAAAAATTTTTTATAATTGACATATATAGAGTAAAATAATGACTTGAGGAGTCAGAAATTTAGGAATGCTCAAGTGAAAAACAGGTAAAGAATAAAACATTTGGATTGTATATCTAATCTCTGAGCACTGCTGGATTTCTAGAATCAGCTTCTTTTCTGAATGATCACCTTCCTGAGACAGGGGGGGAAAAATCTAGGAATTTAAACTTGTCCACTGGTGGCATTTCTCAGGCTAACCAGGCTTGTATTTCTCTTATCTTCCCTGTTTCCTCTTTATCTCTTCTCCTGCTTGTTTATTCTGTCAAACTCCATCTCTCCTGCAAATATTGGGGTCTCCCTAATCCTGCCTTCATGAGAACTGAAGTCATCTTTTGCCAAAATTGCCAAGATCATACTCTTGGCTGGCTGACATCCCATCCAATCCAGGCAGGCGTCTCCTCCCTCCCAGGATGAAGTTACCCCATGCTCAGCAGCATCCTCACCTGATGGGGGAAGTGCCCTGTCTTCTACTCTGCTGCTTCAGAGTCTGGAAGTTAGGGCGTGTCTCCTTTCTCCTCACTCCCCTTCCCCCTTCCCTCTTCATGATGCTTTATTATTTATTTATTAAAAATAATTTATTTTCTTACATCATTGTTCTCAGGTGCAGTCTCCATAGATCTTCCACCACCATCACCATAGTCTCTTGTGCTCTTCCCTCCCCCGTTTTGACTCCTCGCCCCACCCCTCTCCTGCTGTATGCCTCACTTCTATGGTCAGCTTCCAAATTTTGTCTTTTTCCTGACCCTTTGTTTGGTTTCTTATATTCCACCTATAAGTGAAACCACCTGATATTTTTCTTTTTCCTTCTGACTTATTTTGCTTTGCAACATCCCTTCCAGCTTCATTCATGTTGCTGCAAATGGCATGAGTTTATCTTTTGATCGCTGAGTAGTGTTTCTTTTACTTCTAGCAGCTTTGACTTGAGACTTTTCTCCAGGGTTCCTGACCTCACGCCTTGCTGTCTCTTACACATATGCTCTCTTTGTTGTCAACTCCAGTCTAGAACCAGGGCCTTGCTGTCAGATTACTACCTTTCTGCATGGTTGTCCATAGTCTGCTCAGGCTGAAGCCAGAGTCCAAGATGAGGGTTCTGGCAGGGTTGGTTTCTCCCAAGGCCTTCCTTGGGAGAAAAGAAAAAGAAGGGTTGACACGCTTCTTTCTCACCGTGTCCTCGTCTGTTCTTCCCTCTGTGTGTCCATACTCCTGGCATCTCTGTCTACATTTCCTCTTTTAAGAACACTAGTCAGATTGTAGTAGAGTTCAGCGAATGACCTCATCTTAATCTAATCACCCCTTAAAAGTTCTGTCAAATATAAATATAGTCACATTCTGAGGCCCTGGGGATGAGAGTGTCCACATGCGAATTGGGAAGGGATACCATTCAATCCGTGATGGTTTGGTTCCAGAATTCTCGACTAGGATGGCAACCCATTTTTAATTAACTTGTTCATTGCAGCTTAAATAAGAGGCTATATGTCTCCCACCGAAAATAATCTTACACCTGTATCTTTATAAGGAGGTCTTGCTCTGTGTTAGAGACCTCCCGAGGGCATTACGAGATTATATTTGAACAATTACAACACACACCAGCGATTGACCTAGGATGTATCATTATAGAAGATTGCCCCTTTGTTTCACAGGAATTGATAATTGCCAAGAGAACACCAGATTTACTTGACTAACACTGGGATGTAACACAGCAAATCCTTCTTGCCAGCAAATAAATAAAACTCATGAGAAAAACTCTTCTTGGAACAATATTCATGCTTTAAAATAGTCACATGAGTTGCCTGATAGAAAATAAGAAATAACTTGATAAATGATATTTAAGGCCTAGATTGCAACTGGAAAAAGATCTGAAATTACTAGTGAAGGGGAGGGATAGTATGTCTGCATCTATTTACATTTTCCACTTGAGCCATAAAATAAAAAACAAATGCCGGAGATTCTAGATCAAAGGGGCCTTTTTAGGAGAACACTTCTAAGGCTGGGTCTGGGGGGACAGAGCTGCTGTTTCACTTTTAGCTCAGTCAGAAATTCAGTTTGTCCCTTCCGGATGAGATTAGAGCCTCGGAAGAGGAGGGGACACTTCAGAAGTCACTAATGATAGGAAACATTGTAAGGAGAGCCACACTGACAGAGGGAGCATTTTTATGAGATAGCTTGAGGCTTGAAATCAGCACCTATGGACTTCTCTCCGGCTGCCTCCCCCCCCTGCAAAAATGCACATCGGAAGCTGTTTCACTATCCTGATTTCACCCTTCTGTTAAACAAAATAATCTTGACAGTTTTAAATTGCATTTTTGTGAAGACACATTTGATCTATTGCAGGTCTCCTAATTGCTCTGTTCAGGAAGCAGAACCTAAATAGTGGAGCCTGGGGTCATGTCTCTAATAGAGAGCCCTCCCTGTCCCCACGGTCTTTTTGGGTGAAAGGCAGAGTCTCCATGCCTGGAGAGGGGGCGTCCCACTCAATGCAGCAGCAAGGCACCAGCTCCCGCCTCAACACAGGGGACAGGGAGCTGCGCCTGATCTGCCTTTTCTGTCATCCATGTTAACTTAAGACTAAAAATAATAGCCATACACCCCAGTTCTTATATGCATAAGTAAGTAAAATCTTTAAAAAAAAAATATGAGCGGTGCCTTTCATCTTGGAGGTCGTCATGTTATCCTATTGTGGCAGTTAAAATGGGCAAAACCACCCCATGTTGCTGCTGGGAAAACATTTTCCAGGTATTGTCATTGAAAAGCCCCACTTTCCCATCCCACCCCTTTGTTCCCTGTTGGGGCCACTTACAGGCCACCAGAGGAGGCTGTGCAAAGCCCCAGGCTGAAAGGCCAGTCCTGTCAGCTCTTTTTCAGAATCCAATAGTGAGGAGTATTTTTCTTGCTTTCTGTTATTTCTTCCCTCCTCTCTTGTGGTTTTGGCATACCCCTCCCCCCAAAAAAAAATTTAGAGAGAGAAAAAAGCTCAGTTTTCAACAGATCCAAGAGTTCAGATGAAATGTTCTTTCCTGTCAGACAGAATCCCCCAAACCTTTTGAGGTTTCTCAAGGACTTGTCTCTCTAAGCTGAAAAGTCTGCTCGCTTTCTTCACTGTTGCCAGAAAAGTAATTAGGCCATTTTTCTAATTATAGTAATCTTCCCCAAATGGCATATAGCTTCAAATCCAAATGGCATGTAAATTGGCCAACAACCTTCTGCCGCGAAGCCCTTACCAGGAAGGCTTGGACGTAGGAGTCTCAGTGCTGAGGCAAAATGTGTTTTCTGTCCCAGTTACAACTGGGTTTTCTTTCTCAGTGTCTTGCCCAAGAGGTTCCGCTTTTTTATAGTACAGACAGCCTGGATGGTGATGGCTCCTGTCTGTGGGGTTATTGTAAAGACTTGTGTCTATGGCTACATAAACCTCTTTTTTGGAAGAAAGATAATTATTCTCAGTAACTGAACAAAATTCCAGTGTCCATGTGTTGTAATGTTGACTGAAAATGTCTGCAGATGTAAAGCAAGGCTTCTTGTGTCACACAACTCAGAACTAGATTATTCTTCCGAGAAAAATCCTCTTGTGATTAGTCTTCTCTGTCATGCTGACTGAGGGGAATTTAAGTCCTGCTGGTGAGTTTAGTGGTTCAAAATACACACACAGCAGGTTAACTGCTACCTCCTCTGTTTCCATTTTTCAAGAACACTTTTCCAAACAGCACATCCTGTACAGAGTTGATTTTTTCACTACCTAATCATCCTCTGGCCTTCTTGGAAGGGTTTCTAGACTGGGATAAGGGCACTGGGGAGAAGTTTCTAGAAAAAGGAAATGGGTACTGAAATAAGAATAAGTAAAGGGTATATTTCTCCAGGATATGAGGAAGTTACGGGGATTGAAAAATGAAGAATAAAATTGGGCAGGGATTTAAGAACACAGAAGTGGAGACAACATTTAAGGGCGTGGTAAGGATGTGGTACAACTGTGCGTGGGGTGCGGAAGATGCCTACTGAACATGGGGGCACTTGCCAAGACTGCGTGGTGCCCTAGACCATTGGAGCCTAGATGTTTGTGGGGATAAGACGATGCATAAAGTGGGTGTCTCCAAGTGTCAGGCCTTTCAGACACTGGTTTCCAATGTTTGCGGAAAGTCCAAAATTCCCACACTACCCTCCCACAAATTTTATTTAGTAGGTTGAAGGTGGGGTCTTGGAATTACCATTTTAGCAAGCTTCTTAGTTGTTTCTGGTGAGGTAGTGCTGAGACAATACTATTATGCTTTGGTTATTAGCCTACACTATTAGTTATTGTACATATTATATGTCACATTATTCACTGGTTATTAGCCAACACTATTGGTGGGGCAATTTTAAGGGACATAGGTTTACGGATTAGCTCTGAGAATGGACAGCCCTGTTGGAAACCCACAAATAGCAAACAATACCTTGTTTTGTGTTTTTCTTCCCTAAAAGCTATTCAGGATGCAATAATGACCTGCTAAAGTGGAAATTAGGTTATTGAAATTTATGTCATGAATTAGTTGAAGAGAATGGTTAGATTTTTAAAAAAAAATTATTTATTTATTTATTTATTTATTTATTTATTTATTTATTTATACATACATACATACAAGCACTGGGTACAGTCAGAAGCACAGAGGGTGAGAGAATTCACCAGAGCCAGAGCGGGGAGCAGAGCAGGCAGAAGGACCGAAATACACTGCTGAGGGGAGCAGCGGGCGGCAGGAGAGGTCTGCGCGCCATGTGGGACCCTCCTCTGGTGGCCGGGGAGCAGCCAGAGATCGAACCAGCGCTGCAGAGGCTGCAGGCAGCTTCACAACCCAGCGCTCAAACGCTGCGCCGCCGGGAGGCCCAGAGAATGGTTAGATTTTGAGTAGGGAATAGAAAGGGGAAGTGGACATTTATGTGTATTTTAGGAGATGGGATGTATTTAAGAAAAGGACAACATTTCGTGGTTAGGAAAGACCTTAAGCCCCACTGTAGGGAGTTTAAAAATAGATTGAGTACTTGGCATTTTGGAAAGAGGACGTTTTTGAAAAAAAAAAAATCTGTATTTCTGTGGGGCATTGCTGCACTGCACATTTCTAAGGCCTTTGAATTCTGTTGTGTGCAACTGGTGCTTCTGAGATTATTCTTTCAAAGAAAACATTTAAAAGAATTTTATTTATTATAAAGCATACTTTCAATGTAAACCTAAAGTTGTCTGGATTATTTATCTGAATTACCTTAAAAAGTCAGACAGGGGCCTCCCCGGTGGCGCAGCGGTTGAGCGCTGGGTTGCGAAGCTGCCCGCAGCCTCTGCAGCGCCGGTTCAATCCCAGGCTGCTCCCTGGCCACCGGAGGAGGGTCCCACATGGCGCGCAGACCTCTCCTGCCGCCCGCTGCTCCTCTCAGCAGTGTACTTCGGTCCTTCTGCCTGCTCTGCTCCCCGCTCTGGCTCTGGTGAATTCTCTCACCCTCCCGCGCTTCTGACTGTACCCATGCTTGTATAAATAAATAAAAAAATAAATCTTTAAAAAAAAAAAAAAAAAAAAGTCAGACAGGATAATAATACTCTTGACAGTGAACCACGATACTAACATTTCTTGATTACCTAGAGGAAAAAATACAGGCAAAACCATCCTGGATTTATTTAAGTTTGAAATATACTTTTGCATAAGAATGCCCTGATGATCAGTGTTTTGTAGTCTGTATATTGGTCATAGGCAGTAAATTTCTCCATGATAGAAACTTTACCTAAGGATTTCTTCATTGGAAATGCTTTAATTGTTCAGAAGTATGCTGATGCAAAGCCAGCTTTTATTTTTATTTTTTAAAATGATTCCTAGATAGCTTAGCATCCCTTCTTAAAGGGAGCATATGTTCTCATCATAAAAATACTGCTGAATTCTAGGGACTTACTTCTTCTAGTAATCGCCCAATTCCCTGCTCATCGTACCTCATTAATCTTTTTTTTTTTTTTATAAATTTTATTGTTATATTCCCCATACAATTGCAGCCCCCCCATTCTGACCCCAATCCCTCCCCTCCCGCCCCCGCCCCCCTAAAAGTGTCTCTGGTTCATAGTTTTTTGTTGATTTTGATTTTCACTTTCTTATAGTTATTCATTTTCCTGGTCCCTTATTTAAGTTTTCTAGATTCCTGCTATGAGTGAGACCATCCGGTATTTTTCTTTTTCTTTTTGGCTTATTTCGCTGAGCATGATCCCTTCCAGCGCCATCCATGTTGCTGCAAATTGCATGTGTTTATCTTTTTTGAATGCTGAGTAATATTCCATGGTATATATGTACCACATCTTCTTGATCCAGTCATCTATTTTTGGGCATTTGGGTTGTTTCCAAAGCTTAGCTATTGTAAACAGTGCTGCTATAAACATAGGGGTGCAGGTGTTCTTTGGAATTGATGTTTCTGTGTCCTTTGGGTAAATACCTAGGAGTGGAATTGCTGGATCATATGGAAGCTCTATGTTTAGTAGGTCCAGAAATCTCCACACAGCTCTCCACAGTGGTTGGACCAGTTTGCACTCCCACCAACAGTGGCACAAGAGTTCCTTTTTCTCCACATCCTCGCCAAATTTGTTGTTGCTAGTTTTTTTAATATGTGCCATTCTCACTGGTGTAAGATGGTATCTCATGGTAGTTTTGATTTGCATTTCCCTGATGGCAAGTGATGTTGAACATTTTTTCAATGCCTGTTGGCCATTTGCATTTCCTCTTCAGAGAAGTTTCTTTTTAGCTCTTCTGCCCATTTTTTGACTGGATTATTTTCTTTGTTGTTGCTGAGTCTCATCAGCTCTTTGCAGATTTTTGTGATCAGTCCTTTATCATTAGTGTTGGGTGCAAAAATGTTCTCCCAGTTGGTGGGGTTTCTCTTTGTTTTTGTTATTGTCTCTTTTGCTGTGCAGAAGCTCTTTAATTTGATGTAGTCCCAGGTGTTTATCTTTGCCTTCACTATCACTGCTTTGGGTGATGTGTCTGTAAAGATGTCTTTGATGTGCAGATCACGTAGTGTTCGCCTATATTTCCTTCTATATATTTTATGGTTTCAGGTCTTATGTCTAGTTCTTTAATCCATTTTGAGTTGATTTTTGTGTATGGTGTGAGGTAGTGGTCAAGCTTCATTCTTTTGCATGTAGCGACCCAGTTTTCCCAGCACCATTTATTGAACAAACTTTCTTTGCTCCAATGCATAGTCTTTGCTCCTTTGTCAAAGATTAGTTGACCATAAATCTGTGGATTTATTTCTGGATTTTCTATTCGATTCCATTGGTCTGTATGTCTGTTCTTGTTCCAATACCATGCAGTTTTGATGATTATGGCTTTGTAGTATAGTTTGAAGTCTGGGAGTGTAATGCCTCCATTCCCTTCTTTTTTTTTCAGGAGAGCTTTGGCTATTCGGGGTTTTTTGTGATTCCATATGAATTTCATCAATACTTGTTCTATTTCTTTGAAGAATGACATTGAAATTTTGATTGGAATAGCATTGAATCTGTATATTGCTTTTGGAAGGATGGCCATTTTAATAATGTTTATTCTTCCAATCCCACGAGCAGGGGATGTCTCTCCATTTCTTTGTGTCTTCTTCTATTTCTTTTAAACAGTGTTTTATAGTTTTTCTTGTATAGGTCCTTTATCTCTTTTGTTAGATTTTATTCCCAAATATTTGATTTTTTTTGTTTCAATAACAAAAGGGATGGTTTTTTTTATTTCTTCTTCTTCAGATTTATTGTTTGTGTATAGGAAGGCTACTGACTTTTGCATGTTGATTTTGTATCCTGCCACTTTACTGAACTGATTGATGAGTTGAATTAGCTTTTCTGTGGAGAGTTTTTGGGGTTCTCTATCTCTATGTATAATATCATATCGTCTGCAAATAGTGATAGTTTGACTTCTTCTTTTCCTATTTGGATTCCTTGGATGTCTTTCTCTTGTCTTATTGCTCTGGCTAGGACTTCCAGTATTATATTGAAAAGCAGTGGTGAGAGTGGACATCCTTGTCTTGTTCCAGATCTTAATGGAATTGCTTTCAACTTTTCACCATTGAGAATGATGCTGGCTGTTGGCTTGTCATAGATGGCCTTATGATGTTGATGAGGTATGTTCCTTGTATCCCAAGAATTTCAAGGGATTTTATCATGAATGGGTGTTGCACTTTGTCGAAAGCTTTCTCAGCATCTATTGATATTATCATATGATTTTTATATTTCTTTTTGTTGATGTGTTGGATAACGTTGATTGATTTTCGGATGTTAAACCATCCTTGTGCCCCTGGAATGAATCCTACGTGCGTACCTCATTAATCTTGAGGACACTTCAGGGAGACTGGTGGTGGTTAATAGCATAATTGTAATCTATAAGGGTCTAGAAGGGGATTTGAATATAAAAAGTTTACTCTTGTATTGTTGGAAAGTTTGCTTCAACGCTACCATCTTCATTCCTAAATAACCTCTAATGGCACAAAGGTGGCACAATAGGTTGAATAGGGTCCACCCGGAGTTATTCCTGGATCCTGTAAGTGCCACTTTATCAGAATAAGTGACTTTTGCAGAGTTTATTAAACCAAAGATCTTGAAAAAATGCTCTTGGGGGAGGGGTTGTCCTAATTTCAGTCACAACTGTCTTTATAAAAGAGAGGCAGAGGAGATTTGATATACGTAGAAGAGAGGGTGGTATAACCCTAGAGGTAGAGATGGGATGACGGGGCCACAATTGTGTGATACCAGCAGACATCAGAAATGGGAGGAGACAAGGAACAGATTGTCTTGTAGCGCTTCCATAGGGAACAAGGCCTCGTGGACAGTTTTTGCTTCATTGAGACAGATTTTGCACATCTGATCTCCCAAACTGTGAAAAGAAGACATTTCTGTTGTTTTAAGATTTCAAGTTTGTGGGCCTCCCCGGTGGCGCAGCGGTTGAGCGCTGGGTTGCGAAGCTGCCCGCAGCCTCTGCAGCGCCAGGTTCGATCCCTGGCTGCTCCCCGGCCACCGGAGGAGGGTCCCACATGGCGCGCAGACCTCTCCTGCCGCCTGCTGCTCACCTCAGCAGTGTGCTTCGGTCCTTCTGCCTTTTCTGCTCCCCGCTCTGGCTCTGGTGAATTCTCTCACCCTCCCGTGCTTCTGACTGTACCCAGTGCATGTATAAATAAATAAATAAATCTTTAAAAAAAAAAAAAAAAAAAAAGATTTCAAGTTTGTGATCATGTATTATGGTGTACTACCAGACAACAGCACTGGTCAAATTCTAGAGACTGTTGCTAAAGGGATACACAGCCTAGCAATGTGGCCTGGCTTTCTCAGAATTACCTGCTCTCCCTGCCCCTGGGAAACAAGGCTGTGTTAGTCCAGGGGAGACCTGGACTGG